>NC_080112.1:128215295-128815295 GCF_950005125.1 Chionomys nivalis | reverse complement strand
CAGGCACCGCCCTCCAAGTATATGAACCCCAAACTAGCTCCAGACATTGCCCAGTGTCTCCTGAGGAAGAAGATGGCCCCTGGTTGACAGGTCTAAATAATGTGACTTTTTGTTTAGAGTATCTCAGGCATTCTTCTCTTGGACTATATTGACATTCAGGGCCTGATAAGATTCTGTCGTGAGAAGCTAGCTGTCTTGTACACTATAGAATATTTACAGCATCCCTGACCTGTACCCACTAGATGCCAATAGCATCCCTACTGCCAGCTGTTACAACCTAAAATGTCAATAAACTTCCAGATGTCCCCCTGGGGCACAACCATCCCCTCTGAGAATGCTACTTAGCATCCCGGAGGCTTCTGTGTAGGATTTTAGCTGCTTCCATTTGCCTGTAGCTGGTGGTCTGAACAACAACAACAAAAAAACTTTCCTTTTTAATTTCGTATCTTGGTAAGGGGGCAAGGCATGCCCTGGGTAGAGGGGAGTATGGTGTATGTATGTGTGTGACATTCATTCCCTGGGGAAGAATCTGAGCCCTTGTTCCCGCTGACCCTCCTTCTGAGCCAGCATTAAATCTGCAGCCAAGATCACGGATGACTTGGGCAAATCACTTGGCCATTATGAACTCACAGCCATGGCAACGGCCATCCGCAAGTCCGAGGACAAAAGGTGTTTTATTCTGTTGTTCTGCACAAAAGGTTCTAGGGATGCAGAGGACAAACGGCCATTGACAGTGAGAGGCATTGATGTGTACTTTTTTCTCCTTACTATGTGCTTTATATTTAAACTGTCTTAGACCAATAACAGTGGAGCTTTTGTGTGAATCAAACCTAAAACTATCTTTACACAGAGACCCCCTATACAAAAGCTTAAGATATTAGCTCAAAAGCGGTTTGGGAGTTTGGTGAAAGAGATTGAGAATTACTAGTAAAAACATGTTTGAAACCCTGGCATTATTTTTTTTCATTTTAATATAAGATCACAGCAGTAAGAACTGTGGGGGGCAACGCTTTTCTTGTCCCTCCGCTTTGTGGTAACTAATATAATGAATGCTGATTTGAAGCTTGGGAAAATTCAATTCTGTGGGTTTGCAAGTGTACTGAAGCAAGACATTACTCTTCCTTAACGAGCATTGGTTTTTCGCAGTCTGGTCCTCTGCTGATACAGAATGCCACCCGCATACTTCAAAGCATTTGCCTGGGACTTCCTAACCCGGAGCTAGGCTGAACCTGAGGCCCACTCCCTTTGCCGTATGCACACCTGGCACCTTGGTGGGGGTGAGGGGTGCATGTAAGTCAGCTTTCTCCAGTGGTCCCAGATCTATTGTCTCAGCCCCTGCCTGCATCCGGGTAAAGGTAGTTTTAACCGTGAGCAGTGCTGAGGCTATCAGGGCTTCCTTGTTTCCGAGAAAGCACCCGAGTTGCAGTCTTTCAAGACAGCAGAACAATCCAGAACATTTTCATTTTGTTTTTCTTCCTGGGAGTCCCCAAACTAGACATTTGGTCTAGAAGTGGCTAGAATGTTGTGGTCAAATCCTAGGAGGCCTGTTTTTTTTTACAGGGGGTGAAGTTCCAGGTGCTATGTGAAAGTAGGCATTTTACGCGGTCTCAGGATACCACATCCGATCCCGAGGAGATGGAATTGCTGACTCGGATGGCTTCTCCAGCCTCTGCATACCACTCCAGGAAGAGGGGGGGCTCACTTAGCTGATTGGCAGAAGCTACCTCAAGATTCTGCATAGCTCTGTCACTCCAAAACTCCCCACTTCTCAAAGCTACAGTTGTTCATCCCAGAACCACCCTGTGCAAGGCACTTCCAAATAGCACACGTTCTGCTCTCTGCTCTCCTATCACTTCTTGGCTTGGGGGCTAAGAGCAAAGGGAAAGAGAGTGCAGCCTGGACCGGCTTTGAATTCACACTTCTACCCCAGCTTCCTGAGTGCTGGCATTAGAGATGTCAACTGCCAGGCCCAGCTCTTTCCTCTTCTTGACCCCTGGAAGTTTTTGTTGCCGTCCAGTAAGTAGAAGCTGTTGGCCTCAAGTTTAGCGTTGCTGAGTTGCAAGTCATCTTGCATGACCCCGATTTGTTTCCCTGCTCTCAAATGTTGAATGGCTCCGTGTGATTCTGAGGATGCTTTTGTTGACACAGAAAAGCAGCTGTTACCTCAAAGTGAGAGCTCATTCTAGAAATGAATGTGACTCACCATGTCCCAGGAACACAGATTCAGACCCCTAAACACCACATTCCAACATGGTAATAGTTTTCATTTTTTAAATAGTAACAGAACAAAGAAATTTTATAAACCAAAGCGTTTTTTAAATATATAGGTGAGGCCAGTCTGTGATGGCGCACGCCTTTAATCCCAGCACTCAGGAGGCAGAGGCGGGCGGATCTCTGTGAGTTCGAGGCCAGCCTGGTCTATAAGAGCAACTTCCAGGATATGCTCCAAGGCTACATGGAAACCCTGTCTCGAAAAACAAAAATCAATCAAACAAACAAAAAACCCTAGGTGAGAACATCAGACGGACAGATTGCAGAAAGTGAGGAGATCTCTGTTGAGGGTCTGAGACGCTATCTCAGTCCTTTGGGTTGGTAGAGACTAGAATCTATTTGTATATTTCAAAAGGATCTACCTAGTAAATCATAGAGGGAAACGTTACATCAAACACAAAGGTGGCCAATGACAGTTAAGAGAACTAAAGACAGACCAAGTTTATTTGGCTCAGGACCTGCAACATTTTGGGTCTCTACAATCAGGGAAACTAATCAGTCAGTCAGTAGAATCTTTGTCTGGAGTGGGGTGGGTGGAGAGCTATTGAGACAAGGTCTCACTCCCTAATCCCTGACTGGCCTGGAACTCACCATGTAGACCAGGCTGATCTTGAACTCACAGAGATCCCCCTGCCTCTGCCTCCCGAGTGCTGCAATTAAAGACGTGTACCACCACACCCAGCAGGAATCTTTTAGTACATTCAAGAATTAGTAAAGAGACCTGATGGCCCCTACATGATCAAGCACCTATAGATAGCCATGTTCTTACCACTCCACCTCTCAGTGAACTGTTTCTGGCTCATTTTCCCCTGGTGGTCTTTGAATGGACCTTGTTCTCCCCCGCCACAGGATTTTCATTCATGTTCTTCTCACTCCCTGGATCACTCTTCCTCCCCATCTTTCCCTCCCTTTACCTAATTCATTCTTGGGTTTAAGCTCAAGATACCATTCTTAATCACCTCCTGAAACCCGAGTTGTCCCCACTGTTCCTTTTCCTCACACTTTTTAATTTAAAATGATTTAATGACTTCCTCACCCTACATAAACCGCAAGCTTCAACAGGGTATATATCACACATATCTTAGCTCACCATTGGGTCCCTAGCACCTAGCACAGGACATGAAAGGCATTCAATGAACACTGTCTACCCTTTGAAAGGCATGGAATAGCTGGCCATCCTTGATTTGGTCCGGGATCCTGCCTCACAGCAGCTCCAATAAATAATACTATATTCCAAAAGACCCCAACACTTGTAATAATGGTTAAGGGAAGGGACTTCTTTAGTTGGAGTGAAAGCCAAGTTGTGCCCTCCCATAGACCTATGCTATCATAGCTGCTTCTTCAATGATTTAGAAATTCTACCATTAGCCAACGATAGTTCTTCATAGCCTGCTGTCCACCATCTTTATATGTATATTGTTCCATACACTCTGTCCAGTGGTCTTGTTTCAGGCAGAAAGCTAAATTTCACCTTTGTTCCTCCTCCATTTGGCCAAAAGCGAGAACTGTTTCATGGAGTTCGAGTTCATTATGGTGGAATTTGGCTTGGCGTAGAAGAAAGCAGCTGGAACTGACCCAGTAAGGAACTTGTATCAGGGTAACTGATCTCAAAGTTAGGCCTCTGAGAGTGCTGAGGGCTTCTATGGTGGGTGATATAGGTACGGTAGAGAGCAATCCAATTAGGAGTAGCTGGATAGTCACAACACAAAGAATTTTAGTTCTTTAGATAACCGGGCAACAAAGCTATAGTAGTATTTCCTTATCAGTTTTTTCCCATGTCACATATAAAAACTTTCTAGTTATATTGTCTGGTAGAGTCTGTAAGAGTTGTATCTGTGTGTGTGGAATAGAGATGATCAGTGTGTGGTTTCAGTTTGGGGGAAGTCACAGTTCCCAGCCACAAATGAAGCCGTCTGCTGGAAATGCATGCCGGTCAAGGTTGGCATTCGCTGATGTGGTTGTGATTTCCCCCAAGTTCCTGAATCCCTGGTTTCCCCTGCTGTGACAAGGCTAGATCCACAACACTCAGTAGATGTTGTCTGTAAGAGTGAGAAATTGCAAAGAAACATTAGCCTTGATCGAGTGTTGAATTTGGGACTGAATTCCATTGTTCTTTTAACCCCACTTGTGTTTTGGAGCCTGGGAGCAGCTGTGATAGTTCCTTTGAAAAAAGGCAGAATACTCTAACCCTCTGGATGAAAGAGCCTTTGAAAGCAGCCACTGCGGATTTGGGAAGATGTGCTCTATTGTTAAGGGCTGAATGAATGTGCTATACTGGAACACTTAAACCTAACTCCTAATGACAAGAAAAGATGTGGCTTGTTAAAAATATATGTGCACCCAAACTATCCCGAAATGAAGGAGCACTTTATCAGGTTATATATCATGGTCATCACATGAATGAGGAAGCCATTGCTGTACAAACCTTCCTGCCCCATCTCCAGTATGAATCACTTTCCTTTCTGGTTTCCCCCCTTCCTCTTCTCTGCTTTCCGCCCTCTGGTCCTCAGGTAGTCTGTATCCTGACCCTCATCATGTTTCAGTTCTGACTATGCACCACTAGATAGCCGTGAATGTGATTCAACACAACATAATAAAAGTTACTTGAAACATGAGGGTTTATTAAAAGTTTGTTTTGTGATTCAGTTGTGCAATTCTTGAGTGTGAGCTTTGTAAATGACAGGCTTGTGTTGCGATGTTCAAAGGTGTGCCTGAGCGAAGTTTATTCTCTGATGCGGTGTCAGACTGATCTTGAAGGTGAAAGTATCTTATTTCGGATGTGTGTGCCCGGTGCTAAGCACAATGCTTGACACCCACCCAGTAAGTCTTCAAAAGTACCTCATGAATGAAATCCAAGGGGATTTCATTGGGTTCAGTTAGAACCCAGTTCATATGAGAGACAAGAAAATAAATGGTAAGTCTGAATTTTGTGATCATGAAACATGGTATATGTGTAATGTCCATTATGGCAACCACTAGCTCTGGTGGTTACCCAGGGAACGTAGCCAGTGTTACTGAGGAAATGAAGTTTCCTTTTCACTTCATCTTAACTAACTTAAATTTCAGTAGCCACATGTGTCAGTTACTGCTTGCTCAGCTGGCACAGTCCTGCAGCCATACAGCTCTGATAAAGACCAGATACAACAGCAAGCATCCACCTTGTCCTTCATGTTATCATAGAAACTGAGAACAGGAGGTGATGGATTGTTAATGATCCAAAACACATTGCTCTATCTTTTCTTTATCTTTTGGGACAGATCAAGGTCAAGGATGTTGTTTCTTTTAGTTTAGGAGCCTGGAGAGAATTTGCATTTCTTCCACTCAGTCCCCAAGAAAGTCATGTATCCAAAAAAAAAAAAAAAAAAAAAATTGAACAACTCCAACATCCATGTTCACAAATCTCAAGTGTCCAGACTTCTTTAAGGAATTAACTTGCTAATGAACTTGGAACCGTATCATGCACTGGCTCTATTTTATGATGTTTTGCATATCTGTTTCAATAAGGTGGACTTTCCTGAATAAAACTGGTTGTCGTTTTGAAATAGGAGGATGCAAGGCTCCTTGGGAAAACCCTGATATTTTGCATTTTCTAATGAGCTAAAGGGCAGTTTCAGAAAGCAGAGCAAAATGAATGTTACCTTCACATGGGATACTCAGCTAAGGAAAGTTCATCACTGGTTTGTTCTGCTGGCTTTGCCATCCCTGAATCCTATGAAGACCATTTGATGGGAAGCCTTTTAAGTGGCTTAGTGCGCTTACCCCGAACTAATGAATTGCCCTTGATTGCTGTTAAGCATGTTAATGCATTTAAAGTTGAATTTGCTCTGACAGGCCATTTACTGGAGGGTCTGGATAATATAAACATAGATGGGAGGTCAGAAGAGCTCAGACATTATCCCCAAGGCCAGCACTGTGATAACTAGAAGATAAATGTCTCTAAACTAAAAATGTTATCTGGCCATGGAGGTCAGGCAGACCTTTATGAAGACCTTTATTTCAAGGAAAAGTTTCTCCAAAAAAGAGATAAAGGGACCAGATAGTTTGCTCAGTGATTAAGAGTACTTCTTGTTGCAAAGGGCCTGGGTTCCATCTCCAGCACCTACAGGGAGGCTCTTCACCTCCTTTGGCACGAGGCATGCAATACACAGAGGTATGTACATGCAGGCAGAACACTCATACACATAAAATAATAAAAATAAATCTCTTTTTAAAATTAGATAAACGTCTCATCTTCTCTATACCAAGTGTGAAGTCTGGCTCTGTCTCCTTCATTTCACTTCATAGAGTTTCATTTTGTCCTTTTCCTCCCTTCTTCTGTTTCTTTTTTCCCTTCAACTACTTAAAATCACCTACTGGGTTTGGGTTTCTGACTCTAAGCATGTGGCATGTGTATTAAGATGGAAACTGGGGAGGAGGAGGACTGCAAATGAATTGCTTGTGCTGCCTAGGTTGGAGAGGGGAAAGTTTTATTAAACAGCTGAGGTAATTTCTGGTATCATTTGGAAGCAAACTTGGGTGGACCCTCTTGGGTGGATGTTGGTGACTTGGTATTTCAGTACCTTTGAGGCCCTTTCCGAAATGATCCCCTTGGTATTTTTCCAAACCTGGCAACAGTCTAATTACCACATTGGATTCTTCCAGGCTCCCAGGACAACAAGGGCTTGGGGAAAGCCATCAGGTACTACAGCAGTAGATGTATTTGAAACCCTAGAAGTCTGGATTTCGAGAAAACCGGACTGTGGCTTCTCTTCATGGAGACACAGTGACTCTACAGTCTTCTCCTTTGCCTTTCTCAGTAAAATGAGTGTTCCTATTGTCACTTGGGCAGGTGCCCCTCTGCCTCACAGTCAGTCAGGAAGCTCTCAACTTAGGTTACATCCCTTAAGTGACAGTTGATGGAGACTCTGAATTACAGCTGCACTCTCCTTAGGAGTACCAGGGTCCTCACTCACAGAATGTGATTCCATGGCAACTGCCTTTGTGGTCCTTGGGGTGTTCACATATTAGTCATAGACCTGAGAAGGGTGATGAAGTTAGAAATGTATATGCAAATGGTGGTGTTCATGAACACCAGAGGCATCCCTGCCCATCATGGTCGCCTTTTTCTCCTTTGGTCTAGGATGCTTCGAATGCTGCATCAAGTGTCTGGGAGGAGTTCCCTATGCCTCCCTGGTGGCCACCATCCTATGCTTCTCGGGAGTTGCCTTGTTCTGTGGCTGTGGGCATGTGGCTCTCGCGGGCACCGTGGCAATTCTTGAGCAACACTTTTCTACCAACACCAGTGACCATGCCTTGCTGAGCGAAGTGTGAGTATCCTCTTCCCTTTAGACATGTATTTAAGATGCAACCATCTCAGTGTTTTTTGACAGACTACCCTGTCCTCGAGCAGAAAATCAACACCTTTGATTAAAGCTTGCTATATTCAGGTAGAAAAAGTCCACAAGGGATGGGGATGTAGTTGAGCTGGTAGAGTACGTGCTTCCATGCACAAAATCCTGAGATCCATCCCCAGCTCTACAAAGACTGAGCATGCCTGTATTCCCAGCACTCAGGAGGTAGAAGCAGAAGGCTCAAAAGTTCAAGTTCATGGTCATATTTATTTGTATACAAGAAATTCTCAGAGAATAATTTTTTAAAATATTAGAAGTTCAAAGTCATAGCAAATTTGAGGCCAGTCTTGGATATGAGACCCTGCTTCATGGAATAGAAAGGAAATGGGGGGGGGGATCCATGATAGAAAAAAAGGAAAAGGCCAAGAATGTAGTGGGTATTTGAGGCCCAGGGTAGATTCTCCTTTGCATATGACAAAGTGTACATAGTCCACACAGTAGTGGTAGATGTAGGGACTGTAACACAGTGACAGGTTGATGCTGCAGAGCGCCCTACCAGACCCTTGTCATTGTTCTCATGTAACAAGAACCCTCTAGTTTACCCCCTGAAATGGATGCTCTGTGAAGGACTCACTCAAGTCTAAGTCAACAGGAACAGTATTTCCACATCAATTCCATATCTGGGCAGGAGATCTAAGCCCAGAGCATCCCAATGCAGCAAAGAGGAAGTTCTGGAAACAGCGCTGGCACTCTGTCTTCCTACTCTGCCATGATTCTCAGGGGAAGCTCAGCAGGTCTCAGGCTTGGTCTCATGACTGCAAACCCCACTGCCATATGTACTTGCTGCAAGTAGCTTCCCCTTGCTCGATTCCTTAAGTCTTTTTGTTTAAGTTCTGAAGGTTCCGTGTTTGTGGGTTGTACTTTTGAAGCAACCATCAGAGTGGCAAAGGCATAAATGACCATTTGTGGGATCACAATGAAATGACTTTTAGTTTAGATGTTGACAGTCTTGCTATGGCCTTGACTGTCCTTGGCCCTGCTTCTGCCTCCAAATGCTGGGATTATAGGTATCAATTACCAGGCCTGGCAAACTTCACATTTTAAAATCTGTTCACGAATGGCATCTGAAGAAACGAGCAAGGATGAGAAGGCTGCATTGGGGGGAAATCAACGCATACAAATGTGCGTAACGAATGCATGTGTGGCGGGCTGGGGCCATAGCCTGATCAGAAGCATGCTTGCCTGATATGTGTGAAGCTCCGACTTGGATTTCAAAGCACTCCACAAACGAGGTCCACGCACCTGTAGTCCCAGTGCTCAAGTGGGTAGAGGCAAGAGGACCAGAAGTTTAAAGTCATCCTCGGTGTTGATGAATAAATATGTATTGGAGCCAGATGAGAGTGGCCATGGCTCAGGAACACAGATGTAAGGTCAGCCCAAATTCCATGTCCCAACATGAAAGCAGCTTCGTGTTTTATAGTAAGAATCAAGAAGGTCACAGATCAAGTCACTCTTCAAATGCATTGATGCAAACATCAGATAGGCAAGTTACAGCAAAGCAGCGACCCTCTGTTGATGGCCTCAGGGACTATCTGATGGCACTTGTAGCTTTTGGTTGGTGGAAGTTAATGCTCTACCAAGTTAAGACATTCCAAGGATTTTTTTTTCTTTTTATCTGTTAGTCATGGGGCGTTAGGTCTGGCACAGAGGTGGACAAAGAATGGCTATTTGGGGGGATTAAAGATAACCCAAGCTAAACTGTAATTAGGCTCTGGGCCTGTCCTCAGTCATTAATTACTAACCACTTAATAAGCCTTGTAGAAGCTCCCATTTGAAATGGCAGTTTCTTTCTGCGAACCTTTGCTTACATCAGTTATATAGCAAGTTTAAAACTAATCTGGGATACATGCTATCTTGGGCTTTCTTGAAGAAAAAAAAAGACATACAGAAATCTACAGAAAAGAAATATCAGGAAGGGAGTATTAACCCAATTAGCCAGTGATCTTAATCCATGGCTCTCAAACTTCCAAGCAAGTTTACAGTCTGCCCATGTCTCACTGCAGAGCAGCTAATGAAATCTCTTGGAGGTGTTATCCAGGTACTAGTAGCTTCTGAAACAACCCAGATGATTTCAGGGGGAGCCAAAGCCTGAGGATCTGCCAAAGTTGGGAATGAACTTTCTGTAACTTGCCTGTAAGGGGACAATCCCAGCACTTGTCCCCTTACAAGAAATCTGCCAGATTTTTCCTTAGAGCTACCCTGAGGGCTGACTTAGGTATTTTCTCCGAATAGCGTCAACCACTAAGCCTGGCTGGGAAGCATTTTGATATGCTGTCTATTAAACCAGGGTTCAGACACCTACTTTGGCACTGTGTGACTTTGAGTGGGTAGCTTGACTCCTCAGTGTCCATGCTCCCTGTAAAGGGAGATAGAAACATCCATCACACAAGACTCCATCGAAGGAAACTCTTGCCTGTTGCTTGAGAAGGTTGGTTATCTTGCCCACAGACCTACCATGGAAAGACCTGGGCTGCTAGAATGGGCAGAGATGTCCCTATGGGCTGCTCTCTGGGCTGCCCTCTGGGCCTTCTGAGGCCACCAGACATGGCACAGTAAGGATGCCTCGTGTCCCTACTCCACAGTGCTTCTCACTTATGCAGCCATCTTCTTTTCACAGGATCCAGCTGATGCAGTATGTCATCTATGGGATTGCATCCTTTTTCTTCTTGTATGGCATCATTCTGTTGGCAGAAGGCTTTTACACTACAAGTGCAGTGAAAGAGCTGCACGGTGAGTTTAAAACAACTGCCTGTGGCCGATGCATCAGTGGAATGGTGAGTACTAAACCTGGGTACTCGGCAGAGCCATGCATGCATGGCTGCGTTTCTTTCTACTAGGAAACTATGAGCTGTTCGGGGAGGGTCCATGACACAAATACTGTTCTTACCAACATGACCATAGGGATTTGAAAACCTTTGTGTGGTTGAGAAAATTTGTAACTGGTAGTATTAAGCCAAATATTTCCCTTTTGCTGGGCTCTGGTCTAGAGGAAGATAAGTCTTTAAAGCCAGGGTTAAGAACTGTTCCATCACGAAGGTAAAACTTGACATATGGTAATGCACATGTGTATGTTGCCCTGGGAATCAAACCCAGAGCCTTCTGCATCCTAGGCAGGTACTGTACCAGTGAGCTACGTCCCATCACTTATACAGGTTTTACACATAATATATCCCTATCCAAATGTTGCCCAGACAGCTGGACATGTCGCTAGTTATCGGAAGAATGGTCAGATGTAGAGAAAATATTTGGAAGTTGAGAAAAGTACTAATGCTGAGGAAGAAACGTGAGGCATGGTGTGGGCCCTCCCAGCAGGAAAGCATCAGCCCGCAGGCCAGGGCTATGAGCTTCCTACTGTATAGTAGTGATATGATTGCACCCCACTGCAGGGGAGGTGGAAGATAGTATTAGGAAGGGAAAGATGTGGGTCTGACTTCCAGCACCAGGGTAGTCCACTGTTCACAGCAGTTTTTGTGAAGGAGACATGCTGATTGGGGTGGAATTCTTTGTGACTTGATCTGAACCTGGCCATGAATGATATTATAGGTGCTATTATATTAAGTTTCTTAAGGTAAATGTGGGGCTGATGGGATGGCTCGGTGGGTGAAAATGCTCACCGTGCATACATACTATCCAGCCTGAGTTCAAACGTAAGAGCGCACAGTGGAAGGAGAGTGGGAGATAGTAGGGGTGGGTGCTGGTGGGGGTGGATGCTGGTAGGGGTGGGTGCTGGTGGGGGTGGGTGCTGGTGGGAGTAAGTGGCACCAGGCCAAGGGACAGGAGCACTGAAGTACAGAATCAGGAAGGGCTTTATTAAAGCCAGAGCAAAACAGAGGGAAATTGCTTCACATGAGATCAGGAACGAGGAACCAGTGTGAACAGGGGAGGCCCAGAAAAGTTCAGTCCCATGAATAGGC
The DNA here is from genome assembly GCF_950005125.1 of Chionomys nivalis. NCBI lineage: Eukaryota > Metazoa > Chordata > Mammalia > Rodentia > Cricetidae > Chionomys > Chionomys nivalis. The sequence continues at coordinate 128,803,720 of NC_080112.1, read as the reverse complement.
TGAACAGGAAGAGTGGAGGTGATGGGAAAGACCACTATTTGGAGGAGGGGTAGGGACCCAGCACAAATGAGCCTTGAATTTCAGGTTGGGAATGGCATCGGTAGGCAAAGACAAGTGGGGTCGTGACAGGGTCAACTCAGTAATCCTCAGATCTGGCCAGTCACCTAGTGGTATGGAAGAGGAATTTGGGAAAGTGAGGTTGTAAGAGGCCATCTCAAGATTCAAGTGAGACAGACCGTGAAGATGCCAACTGGACCCTGGCATTGGAGTAGAATAGGGGCTCTGGGTGTGGTCATGGGTGGGACAATGAGAGGAGGAAATGAGTGACAAGTCCCGGCTCTAGTACTATGCTAAGGAGCTGTGTGCCATTAGGGTGGAGAGAAATTGGTCGATTCACTATGACCCATGGGGGCTTACTACAACCTTGGAGGACCACGTCCAGTTAGCCAGTGTGTCACCTACAAGCTTGGGGCCAGGGCTTCTGAGAATGGCTGGGAGTTACCTATCTAAAACTGTGAGCAAATTTCCATCAAGGTTTGTGGAGGAGTCCCGAGGTACCTCACTATCTGCTGGGTAGGTTCAGAAGCCACGGACAGACAAATAATGCCTCTGAAAGTTCAAGAAAGAAGTAGCCGAGGAGCTGGATGCCTGCCAAGGGTCCAGACCATTTGCAGTATCAGGTCCAGTCTGTATGTCATTCCTCCCATTAATGGCCTTCTCACCATTGTAGGAGCCCACCTCCTGAATGCTGTTGGCATATGGTACCTGAAGATGCCTGGACAGCCTACAGCCTTGCCCTGACCTCCATTCTGCTAGTTCTGTCCAGGTGGCACCACAGTCGGATGGTTGTGCCTCAGGCTCCTGCTGTCTCTTTTGCCACTGTCCTCCCACAGGGACCAGCCAGACCCCACTTCCCTCAGCATAAGATAAGGCCATGAACAGCCTTACTGAAAGGAGATACCACTGTGGCCACCATTCCTGTTAGGGACCATACGGCTGTGGCCCCGCCTCAGCCGTCTCTTTTGGCTGGTCTGGGACCTGGGACTTGCTGATTAGAGCACACTGATAGGTAGTGGACTCCAGGATGTGCCTTTCTCTGACCGCCTAGCACTGGGGGTACAAGTGTGTACTACCACACTCGGCTTTTTATGTGGCCACTGGGAACCAAACTCAGGCCCTCACGCTTGGAGCAGCAAGCACTTCACCAGGTGAACTATGTCCCCAGCCCCACTTCTATTTCAAAAAGGTTTCTATTTGTTTAGTGGGGTGAGGGCCATAATAGCTTGCTATATAGCATATATCACATGATGCATGTATGGATAGCAGAGGGCCACTTGCAGGCGTCAGTTCTGTCCTCCCACCTTGTGCTTTCTAGGGATTGAATAGGTCACCATCAGGCTTGGTAGCAAGTGCCATCTTACTGGGCGCCCACTTCGGTTTTTAAAGGCTAGGTGGACAGGGAAAACAAGCTTCAGGGTTGCTGGTACTGCAGCAGCAGCAGTAGCAGCAGCAGCATCTGAGGAGCAGAGGAGAAGAAGTTGAGGAGATGGTACTGCTGTTTGCTGAGGAAGACCTTGCTTTCCCCAGACCTTTATGGGAAACACCTACTTCCCTGGGGCGGGGAGGCTACTGAGGAAGACTCTGAACACAGGAGGGTGCATTCTACCAGCACTGGTGTGACCTCTGGGACCCGGACCCTCTGTAGGAAGTAAAGACTCACCAAGGTCAAGAAACACCAGCCCCTTCTCAAGTCCCTGTGGTGTTATTAAAAAGCCCATGAAGCGGACAATGAAGGCTGATGAGAAGCCAAGGACAATGGCACTAGGTTTCGATCCTAATACATGAACTGGCTTTGTGGGAGCTTAGCCTGTTTGGATGCTCACCTTCCTGGGCCTGGATGGAAGTGGGAGGACCTTGGTCTTCCTGTAGGGCAGGGAATTTGGACTGCTCTTCAGTAACGAGAGGGAGGGGGAATGGAGTGGGGGGAGGAGAAGAGGAGTGGGGATAGGGGGAGGGAAGTGGGGGGAGGGCAATATTTGGGAGGAGGGGAGGGAAATGGGAAATGGGGAGCAGGTGGAAATTTTAATTAAAAAAGAATAAAAAAAAAAAAAAAGCCCATGAAGGGCATCAGTTTTCTGTGGCTAGGGAAAGAACGAGAAAACCTATTCTGGAACAGGCAGCTTGGAAGCCTTAGGGAGGAAGAGGAGGTGTGACCCTGAAGTTTGTTCATTTGAACAATTTTAGCAACGCAGGTGCTTCAGAAACTGACAAGGTCTTGAAGGAACAGGACAATATCCTGTATCTGCAGTTTCCCAGGGTGGCCAATAAGGGGCAGCAGTTTGAACCTGATGTCCAGGTCATTCTCCCTCTGGAGAATCTCCTATGGCATAAAGTTAGGTGAAGACGAAATAGAAGAGGAAAATGAGAATCTTAACAGATTCATTGTGCTCATGACTGTTTGAGACTTTGGTCAAAGTTCAAGATCTAATACTTCTAGTAAGTTCTCTGGATCAGGAACTAGCAGAGCTCCTTTGGAGAGAAGACTTCCTTGGTAGTTGCTATTTTCACAGACCCACATGCAAGGTAAAACAAAGGGAAGTACTGAGAAATCCACACAATGTTGTGACTCAGTGACCTCTAAAGACATCCTGGACCTAGCCCACATTTAGTAGGATGCTGGGAGTTTTCAGAACTGATGTTTTGAAAGAATATCTCATAGGCTGGCCCAAGTGTGCTGGGGTGTAAGCCCAGCTTTATGCAAAGTTGAGGTAGGAAAATCAAAAGTTTAAACAACTTAATGAGACCATTCTTCAAAATAAAAATATAAAAAGGGAACTGAATGTTTATCACAGTGGCAGAGCATTTGCCTAGCACATACAAGGCCCTAGATTCAATTCCCAGTACAAACACAACACAAAAACAAACAACAATAAAACACAAGCCTCACTCAGGTCCTGGAACTAATTAACTGGAGGAGTAAGGTCACCTCTTGGGTTCTCACGACCTGGATTGTTAAAAGGGAATAGGAGGGGTAAGAGACATTCTCAACTGGACGGTCTTGAGTTTGAAACTCAGAACTCTGTATAAAAACTATAGGCAGGGGGACCCAGCTTGGAATCCTACCACTGGGAAGGCAGAGACAAGAGGATCCCTGGAGCTCAATGGCCAGCTAGTCTAGCCTACTTGGTCTGTTCCAGAACACTGAGATACAAAAAAAAAAAAAAAAAAAAAAAAAAAAAAAAAGGAAAGCACCTGAAAAACAGGTAGTCAAGTTCCTCCACAATCCACATACATAAAGTGAGGGGCTGAGAAAGTCTGAAGGTCTCCTCAGGCATTGGGGCACTGCCACTCTAGATTCTCCTTGTGGAGCATGACAACAGTGCCTCCCCTGCTCCATGCTGAGCAGATGTTTCTTCCTCACTTGCATAGCCAGGCAAGGTCCCTGTATCCCATGGGTCCCACACTGGGCAGAAAATTGCTGCCCTTCCTCTGAGATCAACCTGCCCATATCAGCGAGATTCTTTCTCCCTCTTCTTATTTTCTGCCTAGTTCGTTTTCCTCACATATGTGCTGGGAGTGGCCTGGCTGGGTGTGTTCGGCTTCTCTGCAGTGCCCGTGTTCATGTTCTACAACATATGGTCAACCTGCGAAGTCATCAAGTCCCCACAAACCAACGGGACCTCCGGTGTTGAGCAGATCTGTGTGGATGTTCGGCAATATGGTACCTCCTTCCAATCCTGTCCCCGTTACTCCTTCATTGTTTTGTGCCTGTGTGTGGGTTGTAATTAGCACATAGACCTCTTTTTCGTCATCATAACACATTTCCTGCCTTCATGAATTCTTCACACTCTGACCTATTTTCTGGAGGCAAGAATCCCGGGGCTTGCTAGACGATGTTATTTGAGATTTGTAAAAATATTTTTCAAGAAGCTGGGTGGTGGTGATGCAAGCCTTTAATCGAGCACTCGGGAGGCAGAGGCAGGAGAATCTCTGTGAGTTCTAGGCCAGCCTGGTCTATAAGAGCTAGCTCCAGGACAGGCTCCAAAGCTACAGAGAAACCCTGTCTCAAAAAACCAAAAAAAAAAAAAAAATTCAAGTTAGGTACATACTTTAAAAACTAAATCTTTCGCCGGGCGGTGGTGGTGCACGCCTTTAATCCCAGCACTTGGGAGGCAGAGGCAGGTGAATCTCTGTGAGTTCGAGACCAGCTTGGTCTACAAGAGCTAGTTCCAGGACAGGCTCTAAAGCCACAGAAACCCTGTCTCGAAAAACAAAAACAAAAACAAAAACAAAAAAAAAAACAAAACAAACAAAAAAAAAAACAAAAAAAACTAAGTCTTTCATAACAGAAAGCTACTTTATATAATGCAACTCAATAAAAAAACTTTTAGATACCCATTGTAAGAATTTTTTTGTTTTTCTTTTCTGCCCTCTTCTTGTTTTTATTCTTATCTCACTATGTAGTCCAGGCTGGCTATCTGGCCTTGAACCCACAGCCCCTTCAGCCTCTTGAATGTTAGGATCCTGGCATGTGCTCCCTTGCCCAGATCTTTTCACTATCACATTGACTTTTCACCTAATACATTTGCATGCCTGGCTCTTTAAAGGGAGTCTTTTTTACATGACCAATTGCTTCAACTTATCTGTACTGAAAGAAACATAAAATGCAGATGTATTTCAAAGTCACCATGATGGACTCTGGGAAAGCAGCGTTCAGTAGTCAAAAGCTGGCTCAGATAGTTTTTTTCTCACAAATGGGATCCTCAGAGAAATCCTCAAAGTCACAGAAGGAGCCACTGGGGCCTCTAACCAATTAATTTGGGTGGAAATTGACTTCCTTGCTGAGGAAAGGCCACATCCTAAAGAGGGAGTGTAATTACTGCTCTAGATAGGATGTTAGAAAATGTGTTCTGCCAGAAAACAGGGAGGAAGAGAGTTTTCCATTAGAAATGAATATGGAATGTGTCCCGGACAAAGATGGCGCTTTCATTTTTACATAGACTTTCTTATGGGGCTTATTCTCAACATCTTAGCTTACAGCCTGGTATAAAACCTGCGTAAAACTGCCCACAGTAGATCTCTTCTCACAAAGGTTCGGCCTTAAGATAGATTTTAAGAGGCTTTGGGCTAGTTTCTAAAGTACTCATAAAGCTGGGTGTGCCGGCACCTGTCTATAATCATAGGTGTCAAGAAGCTGAGGCAGCAAGATTGCCAGTTCCTGGCCTGCCTGGGCCACAGAGTCAGACCCTGCTTCAAAACATCAAGTTTCCATAAAGGAATATGTGCAATAATCTCTGTGCTCCTTACAAAGAACTCTTGTTGCCATGGTAATGATTTTTTAAAATCCTGTCTCTACCCAGCTGGTTATTTTTAAGAGTACTTGTTTGAGTTAATGTTAGAGATGGGAGAGAATGAGGATTTAACAAAAGTCCCTTACGTCCTGTGAGAAGGGGAAACCGAGCCGTGCTTAGCATTTAAGCACATCCCATGTATTAAAGAGGGAAAAGAGCAGTAACCAGTGGACAGTTGTCACTGCAGAGAACTCAAGAGTACACCCTGTGCTCCTGTGGCCAGGACATGTGACCTAAGCACTACTATCATGCTTCATGAGGGGGTTTCCCTGCAAATTCAATTCACTACAGGGCAAAAAAAAATCTAGCCTTGAAAATGTGGGCCAGGCACGGCAATGCACACATTTAATCCCAGCATTCAGGAGGCTAAAGGCAGGCAGATTTCTCCAAAACCAGACTGGTCTACATAGCTAGTCCCTGGCCAGCCAGGCTACGTAGATACACACCTTATCTCGAAACTAACTTTAGGTAGCTATGTACTCCATCTACAAAACCAAAATAAACCAGGAAGTTGTGGTGCCTGCCTTTAATTCCAGCACTCAGGCAGAGGCGGGTGGATCTCTATGAGTTCAAGGCTAACCTTGGCTACAGAGTGAATTCCAAGACAGATTCCAAAGCAACACAAAGAAACCCTGACTGGGGGCGGCGGGGGGGAGAGACTAAAATAAAATCTGACATTAATACCAAACTCCATTGACAAGGTACAGTCTGCTGGTGAAAAATGCCCAGCTGTTGAAATCTCACATGGACTAGGGAGAGTGTCTTTGTTCTTGCTCTGTTGCCCAAATAGAGCATATTCTTGGTTCCTCATTGCCTAAACCTCAAATACAAGGTACCTTGATTGAAAAGGAGCATAGCTAACAGTTGTACTGAATCCAAAGTGGAAAGGTCTACTAACATGAGGTGAGCTGACACTGTAGCAAAGTGGTTGAATGTGTGTGTAGCATGTGCAAGAACCCTAAATTCCATCCCTAGCAGTGCAGGTGGGAGAGACGACCACTAGCACAACGAAACTAGAGCAGCCCGAATTGAAGTCAAGGCGCTGGGTACTACATCTTGTGCTCATAATCTGCTGGGGTTCACTTTGCAGGTATCATTCCTTGGAATGCTTTCCCAGGCAAAATCTGTGGCTCTGCCCTGGAGAACATCTGCAACACGAACGAGGTAAGCAAGCCACAGTCCCAGCACCCGACACATGCTGATTTACACCTTGAGCTAAGAAACAGGGCTCTAGATGGTGCTGCTAAGAAAGGCAGGTCTTCCATGTGAACTGTTGTAACCATCACTCTGCTTTCCACTGAGAAAATTAATGTCCACTTCATATGGTACAGTCCATTTAGGAAGGATCCTTAAGATCATGAACTTTTATTCTCTGCAATTATTTGTGATCCCAAACCTAAAAATCTGAGGAATGATTTTTAGAAATATTTTCAGAAAAAAAAAACACTTGTCACAGACAAATTTAGTTAATTCTATTTTTTTCTTTTTAAAAAAGTCTGTGGCTGGAGAGATGGCTCAGTAGTTAAGAATACCTGGTGTTGGGGACTGGAGAGACGGCTCAGTAGTTAAGAATACCTGGTGTTGTTCAGGAGGATGCAGGGTCAATTCTCAGTACCCATACAGTAGCTCACAACTCTGTCAAATTCCAGTCCTCCAAAGACACCAGGCATACATGTGGTGCACTATTAATATATATGCATACAAAACATCCATACCCACAAATACAATTAAAAACAATAAAGTATCCTAAATTTGTGTGTATGTCCTATATTTTGGTAAGAGAACAGAGCTAATCATTTCTATTTCCAGAACAACTTGTTCTGAGGCCCTTCTTTCTTCATTTTAGTACTTATTTTGCAACATACCCTAACACTCTAAAATCAAACTTTCTTAACACTATTTGTCAGCTGTGGGCTTACAACTGGTTATGAAACAAAAGTCTTCAATGCACTGGTGAAGTGTATATATTTAAGAAAACAGACATCTGTTTGGAAAGCACCAAGTTAAAGAAACAACTGGCCTCTACCCTATCTGACTTTTCCATTTGTATAGCCATAGCATGCATTGTTGGCTCAGAGCAGAGCCTCCTAACCTTGGCTGTACATTGCAGTCATTAAGGAGCCACACTCTATCCATAGTTGAGGCCCAGACCTTCACTATTCCAATGTGATTGATCTGGGGTGCAGCCTGAGAATCAGAAAGGCTTGAAGCTCCCACAGTGATTATAAATGAGCCAGGGCTCCAAGGACATTTGAGCCTATACCCAGGCTAGCAGCCAAGAGCTGTGAAAGAGAGGAAAGCACTCCACACAAAGTGTTCATGGTGCCCTATTCTTTCCTAGTTCTACATGTCCTATCACCTGTTCATTGTGGCGTGTGCTGGAGCTGGTGCCACCGTCATTGCCCTGGTGAGTAACTATCCCAGAACTACCCTAGTGGAGCACTCCACCCCCTGCCTCCAAACCAGATTTCCCTTTCAGCTTTTACCAGGAGAAGCAGCAAAGGATCCATGTGTTCAGCTGTGGCTAACTGTTCCCTCTGTAAACTTACCCAATGTCTAGTTCGCAGGAAGTAGCTGCCTTGGTACCAACTGATGCAGTTTGAACACTGGAAAGAAGAGAGGGTACCAACACCTGCTGACTAGGCATAGCCTTATGGCATTTAGCAATTATTCCCATGGCTTCATTCATGGACAGAGACTCACGTGAGGCACTGCCCATTTCTTTGCAAAGAAATCTGGACTTCTAAATAGAAATATAATATACATATATAGGTGATCTCCTTATGTGCAGAAATAATATTCTAAAAAGTCAATTCAAATGCTAAATTGTATATATTGAACACAGCATGTTGGGGAAATACAGAGTAGCCTCTGGATCACATTATTCCATGTAGATTTCAGTGTAAGACACCTTAGTTAACTCATTACTACTGAGTTCACAGCCAGCATCACTATCATGCATGCCTGGATAAAGGTTCTGTCACACACATTATCTCTGAATGGCACTAGCACACCTTTCTTAGGAGCTATTTTAGCAGAACTGGCACCAAATAGTATGCTTGTTTACAGTGAGAGCACAGGGAAAAGACAAGGAAGCCTCACCTCAGTAGACCTCAGCTAGAACTGTGCACACTAGAGGACTCAAATCTTAGCTGCTCTGCACATGGCCAGTCATGGGGGATGAATACTGTTTTGGGGGGATACATATTATACCATGTAGGTGAACTTGGAATCTGCACATAATGAGAATCAACTTACAAGTAAACGGGCTTTCATGCAGGTATGTGTATAACTGGTGGTGGTGGTGGGCTTGGTTTATGACTTGTAGAAAAGTAATTTAAGATGGGGAGAGCAAGGAGATTTCGGCTGCTTGAGGATGGCTCATCCCCAGTTTTCCTAACCATTAAGTCATTCCTTCCCATGAAATCACCATGGTGACCTGTTCTCTTGGCTGAGCAACAGGCAGGAAGAAGACTAATTGCTGCTGAGCAGGCAGTTTGGGAAAGATGAGAAGAAATAGGGCAGTGAACTTCATCTCTCATACTGCTGACCCAGCTCTCTATCTTGTTAGTCTTGAAACACATCCAAAGCTTTTTAATAAACTTACTGAGGGTAGAGCCAAGGACTTACATTATGTATGTGTGATCAGAAAAAAGTCATGTGCTAGATGAGAAAAATCATCTGCTTTGATTAGAAGGTGGGGAGAAGGCCCTTTGCCTGTGAGCTGGCACGCAGGCCTGCCCCAGTTTAGAGGTGTCGCGCCATCAGCCCCCACTGCCTGTATCTTACTGTCCTGTTTTGTTCTCTTCCACCAGCTGATCTACATGATGGCTACTACATATAACTTTGCGGTTTTGAAGTTTAAGAGTCGGGAAGATTGCTGCACTAAGTTCTAAATTACATAAGGCTGATAAGGAGCATTAGAGAGCTCGCTCGGCTCTATAGCGTGAATATCACTGACCCTCCAGACTAAAGCAGAGTCTAGCTTTCTGCAGTTTGGCTACAGTAACTTGTAAATAGCTTCAGTTAACTCACTTTGCATGGTAGACTAAATAATATGACTTACTGTACGTGGATTACAAAAGAATGGGGTCTATTTCCACAGTTTGAAAAGGATTGTAATTTACTGACACTGGTGAGCATCCTTTGAAAAATAATTTTCTTGAACTTAAACTTGGAGCAGATCTCTAAATGAAGTATTAACACTGTGAAATACCTGCATTTTCCATTATTCTCGCTTGCTTGATAACCAGCCTTAATGATGGAAAGAAAACAAGTGCTGAAGATGGAAAAGTTATAACCTAAATTTCATTTTGCCATACTCTTTTCTAGAAAATATTTTTCAAGTATATTTTAAATTCCATTTAAGAGGTTTTTATATCCATGGTTCATTCATACCAAATAAATGCCCTTTCAAGTAGGCCATATAAATTTGAAGAAGGGTGTCACCCATTTAATTCATTCATACCAAATAAATGCCCTTTCAAGTAGGCCATATAAATTTGAAGAAGGGTGTCACCCATTTAATTTTTCTGAAAAATGATTACATGTTTTTGGTATAACAGTCACTTCTTCAGAACCCACAAAACTAGTAATTTCAAATTGTCTTGGTGAATAGTGACTGTTCCCTCATAACTAGGTTCTTAAGTGGCATGTAGGATTTTAATGGGAAGAGAAGTTGGGTCCAGATCTGAAGGTCTCATATATGTTGAGAAGGAAGTATGATATGAGAAGAAAGTATGGCATTTAAGGAAACTGAGCTGTGTAGATTTATGTTTCAGGCAATAGGAAAATACACAGGAAGGATGTGTCTCGTCACATAAACTGTAAAGATTGACAAGGATTTTTATGTGAAATAAACTTAGAGGAAATGAAGTAATGGCAGTTATAAAAGGAAGAATATGGGTTTCACTGCTAAAATGTGTAAACATATAGACTGCATACTTTCAATTTTGGTTTTAACATTTAATTTTTCCATGTTAAATATACAGTTCTATAATTATTTACTCAAAATAAACATTTTTCACACTTGTAGGCCTCTGGGGGATTTTTTTTTAACCCACAGATAAAGTCTTTATCTTACAATTTTAACCTAAAAAGCAATGTTTCTGAACCTCTACATTTGTCTTTAAAATTACTCTCAAAGTGGTGAAGAGCACTGCCATATATTTCATTTTCACTTCTTAACAATAACTCTGGCCATTTTATTCCCAAGTTTACTATATTTGCATACTAACTTTTCTTCAGCCTCTTAGTGTGAAGCCAACTAGTAGAGCACCCTGTGCGTCTGCAGCCCTGCTAGCAGGAGAGCATTACTAGTGAATAACCCTCGCCCCGCTCCAGCTGACCCGTCTAATCTGACTACCAGCTCGCTTTGCCTTCTCACATGCTCACTAGCCATCATGCTCACCCTTCTTTTCCAGATCCACTTCCTCATGATACTGTCTTCTAACTGGGCTTACTTAAAGGATGCAAGCAAAATGCAGGCTTACCAGGATATCAAAGCAAAGGAAGAACAGGAACTGCAAGATATCCAGTCTCGATCAAAAGAACAACTCAATTCTTACACTTAAAAGCGTTTGCCAGAGTGTGTCAGCCGACGAATTTACAGCTCTGACAAATCATCAGACAGCTGCTCTGCAGTACAGATGTGTATCCCACCAAACAAATGTAGACATACCAACATTTCACTGTCTGTCTCAAGCTGCTGGGGTGGATCTCTAGGAAAACCTTCCAGTGGGTAAATCATTTTCTTTAGAACAAATATTGGAGGTTTCATGTTAGCCATTTTAAAAGGCAACACTTTTGAAAGAAAGACCGTTCATCCTTTGGAAAGTCGTGGCATGTGCACGTGACTGCTAGAGCAGTTCTAACACAGGTTTACATCATGCTTCTTGATGCGGACCTGTGGCATGCCAGTATCAAAGGATGTGACTCTAGATTTTCATATGCCACCTGTCCTCAAGTGTTATCAAAATAGAATTGGTGTGAAGTTCATTTCTGATAGCTGACCTTTATTAACCTTTGATAATGTCATTCCTTCAAACCTGTAAAAATTAGCATCCCCAATGTCTCACTCATTGATTTCCCACGCCACTCAGAAATCTTAGTAATGCTAAAATGAGCTGCAATTATGCTAAATTTATCAGTGCAGAAGCTGGATTCTGACTCGAGCTCTGCAAAGTCAGCTTTATAGTAGCTCACATCGTAACAAAACGATAGTGACGATTCGGTGATCACCATTCTTGTTTGGAAATAAATGTCAGCTCTGCCTTAATATTTGCTTTAAATTTTTAAGAATTTATACTGTAAGCAGAGACCCAAAATCCCTTCATAAAATTCTGTTCCATGAATATTTTTCTTAAGAAGTGTTACCTTGTTAAAATGACCACCATTCTAAACCATTTTTAAGTGGTCTGGATAGTGAGTTTACAGTTTCATACCAACTATCTAAAACCTAACTGCAAATTGACCACAGACCTCCTACTTTTATAGACTTTAATACATAAGTAATTTAAATTAGGATTGGTATTTGTTTTCTTATCTAAATCTTAATTTCCTGGAATAATAATGTTTGATGTTCAGCAAGAAAACTGCTTGAGTTTAAGCCATTTTCAAAAGAAACTTGCCTTCTAACTCATTGTGTTCCAGAATATTAAGTGACTAATAGGTACTGGGTATTAGTGATGGTAAGTTTTGTGTTGTTCTTTCTGGAATGATCCATACATATAACTGTGGGGTGCATCAGTGCTTTTCAAAGGGGCTGCATACTATAGGGTTAACTATGTATATTCATGTTAAGAGTTACCTTGTGGTTAGGCTGTTTCCTGGATTTTAAAACATATACATGTGCAGAAATGTATTCAAATGAAAGGAAGCATACCTTTATCAAGATGCTATTAAAATCAAACATCAACTATCGTATTTGGATTTTTTTCTTTTGGTCAATGCCGAAAAACGCCTATTTGGGTTCTTTTTAATTGGGAGACGCTCTCTTCTGTGTAGAACAGTTGTTCCAAGATAGCTTAGTGTTTTGTTTTCCTGTTGCATGACAGAGTTCATATTTTTTCCAGCAGTGGAGGTGCTGTTAGAGTCCAGTGTTCTAGAAGAGGCAGTGTCTAAAGCCTAATTTTACTTTTCTAATTCTGGTAGCTATTGCCAGGAATTTATGAACGTTTTGTTGAAGTAGTCTAATATTTTTTATGTAAAGAGCATTAAATTTTGCTATGTATAAATTTTTGTAACCTAACAGTGAATCAATATTTTCTATCAGTGCCAAGGGCTTCCTGTAGTTCTATTCAAGTGTTACAATAAATATTTGTAGATAATAGTCAATACTTGTGTATGCTTATTTTAAAGATCTATTTAGGTGGAAATAGTTGTGGATGTACTAAAGAGTAATGAAATAAAATTATAGCTTCATTTGCTTGCCGTTTTACCATACATAAATCCTATCTTTCTCTGTTTGCAGTATGGTGTCATTTTTAAATAATATACATCAAGATTTCACATTGATAATGTAGTCCATGGGAGAATGCTATGGGTTTTATTTTGCACACACATACAAATCTGTTTTTAGCCAGAACAATTTGAGAACAAACTATTGTAACCTACTGAGCCCTATTTTATATAAAATGCTACTAGTGGCACCTAAGAGGTCTATGAAAGGCACAGGATTTTCATAACTAGTTTCTCCAATAAAAAGCCATCCGCCTATAGGATTAACACATGGCTTAATCTTTGGCAAAGTAGAAATAACGGGGGAACCTTAATAAATGTCTATTTGCTGGTGACTCATTTTCAACCCCAAAGTCTTGGGGGAAAAGACCTATTTGGGAATAGAATAACAACTCATTCTAACAGTTATTCTTTGAAGCAGCACTACAGTTGTTACTTGAAATTTCATTCTATAATTTGAAAGATGACTGTCAGTATGATTATGCATTTTGATTGTCTACACCTGACCTTTCTTAGTGAGACCCAACCTTTGGCAGTATGGACACAATAACATGTCTATATGAGGTATTGATTCTGGATCACTGCCATTCATTCATAGTGTAGAACAATCAGGAGCCCAAATGCAATGAAATTTGTCTCAATACCTTCTGCTTAGCTTGTATTTTGTACCATTGGATAAGCCACAGGAACCTCCTGAATAAACTCTAATGGTTTAGCAAAATCACAAGCAGTCTTAATTGACAGTAATTCCACCATCAAACATAGGAAACTCCAGAAGGCACAGGTTTTTTCCAATTACCTCTTGTAAAACATTTTACAAGATAAAAATGAGCCAGGCGACACACACCTTTAATTTCAGCTCTAGGAAGAGGCAAGCAGATTTCCGAGTTCAAGGCCAGCGTGGTCTACAGAGTGAGTTCCAGAACAGCCAGGGCAGTTACACAGAGAAGACCAGTCTTGGGAAAAAAATGAAAAGTTATAGGGGAAGCCTACATACTTAAAAAAAATCAGTAAGTCCACTCATTATAAATAAGGGTCAAGGATACTACAGTAAAGATGATGGCTTACTCCTACTATAAAATATCTTAGACCAGGTAACTTATAAAGAAGGAATTTTGGTCGTTTTGTTTTTTGTTTTGAGACAAGGTTTCTCTGTGTAGTTCTGATTGTCCTGGAACTTACTATGTGGACAACGCTGGCCTCAAACTTAGAGAGATCTGCCTGCCTCTGCCTCCCAAGTGCTGAGATTAAAGACATGCACCACTAGCACCCAGCTAAGTTTGGGTCTTTTTTGTTTTGCTTTACAGTTCTGGAGACTTGAGAAGCTGAGTAACAAAATGCTGGCAATTTCAGTGGGTCAGGCCTTGGCTTATACAGTGATCAAGTTCTTGGTACATCTGGAAGGGACAGCTGCTGTCTCCCCAAAATCTGAGAGGCAAATGGGCCTACAGTGAGGTCATTTATTTAAGAGGGTTCTGGTTTCATGCCTTGATCATCTCCTAGAAGCCCTCCTCCTAATACTACCACACTAGGGTTTAAGTTCCAACATAAGAATATCAGAAGACCTACACATTTAACCACAGCAGATAGCAAAATAATACTTATAGACATTACGATGGAAAAAAAATTGTGTTCATGTCTAGGGAAAAAACTCTGCTGGATGGATGACTTCCTGTTTTACACATCAGAGCCAAAGTACAGAGCACGAGGCACTCAGCTTAAACTTAGCAAAGGCAGGCCTGGGGGCAGACAAGCTAAGTTTTCGAATAGGTGGAATAGGTGTAACTTAAGACAAAACCAGAGAGGGGAGTGTCATTTTAGTATAATGAATAAATTCCATAGCTAAAGAAAGGAATGTGAATGCACTGCGTGCCTTGAAAGGGAGGCAGAGGCAGATGAATGTGTGTGAGTTCAATGCCAGCCAGGGCTTCAGACTTGTCTCCAAACAATAAAAAGGAGGGTGGAAGGGTTCAACTGACTGTTACTGTTGTTTCATACATTATGGTACCAAATTAAAACCACGTTAAAAATTCATGACACACAAATATTTTATTGACAATTTTAATTACAGAAAAATAAGAATACTATTACATGACTTCTTGAATGTAAAAGCTAGACAGCTAATGTGATTACCAGACGTCATCTTGTTCTTCATGAGAAAAGTCTCGAGAACTAAAAAGAAAAATAAGATATTTAAAAAATTCATTCCAACTTCTAGATCAGTTGTTTTCAACCTGTGGGTCATTATGGGGGGAATGTGTGGTGGGGGGAGTTTGTGTTAAATGACCCCTTCACAGGAGATGCCTAAGACTAGCAGAAAACACAGGTACCTACATTACAATTTATAACCGTAGCAAATTAGTTATGAAGTAATAACAAAAATAATTTTTTGATTGGCAATCAGTACAACATGAGGAATAAAAAAAGATGGCAGCATTAGGAAGGCTGAGCATCACTGTTCTAGACCGTCACAATGTTCATACTGTAGGACTGTATCAAGGCCAATTTCAAAGAAAATCACAATGGACTTTTAAAAGCCAGTATTGTTTTCATTGTGTTTTTTCAATGCCGGGTCTCATGCATCCCTGGCTGGTCCCAAACTACATAACCAAAACTGACCTTAAATTTCTATTTCTCTTGCTCCCACCTCTGGGTGTTGGAATTATAGGCATGCAGCACCACACCTTCTTTAAGAGGTGTTGGAGACTGAACCCAGGGATCCCCGCATTCTAGCTAAACACTACTAACTGAGCTAAATCTCCATCCCTTTTAAATTAATTATTTGAAAGACTCACTATGTAACCCAAGTGACTTCAAACTCTTGATCTTCCTGCCTCAGTCTCCTGAATGCTGCGTACACGACTATGCCCAACTTTCAAAAGTCAGTCATTTTTACTGATTCAGTAATTTAAGGCAAGCCCAACTACCTGATCATTTTTAGCTGACAAAATGAGCAATAATGGTTCGCCTGAAGGACATAATGTTTGAGGGAAATCATACCTTTCATCCTTGTCACTAGGTGCCATCGTGTCCACTAGTGAGTATTCTATGGCTGATTTTTTTGAGCTCTTCCACAGGATGGGGAAAGAAGAATTTTGAAACAAGTTAAATGTCATGAAACAGAGGCTTTTACACCTGATCTTAGCAGGAGATCTTAGCAGAAACCCAAGAATTGGTACACTTTGATTTCTTCAATTATTCTGGAAATATATATAAGAGCCTAATAAAAGGCCTCTTTAAAGTCAAATTTAGCAAGCATATCAAAATAATCTAATGCATGTATTTTCAATACTCATAATTCAGATGGAATAATTTTCACAATTCATAACTCAATGATACATCACTACTGCTTGTTTTCAAATAAGACATCCCAACTGATACAAAATGACAAATCAGAATCTTTTCAATGTTTTACCTAAACCAAAACCAAAATTTTGTCAACAGTATATGTTTAAAGATTCATGGTTCCATTTCAAATATTCACTTTTTAGCCTTTAATCTTTTGTCTTCAACAGAGAACACATGTTCCAAGGTGTTAGACTAAGCCTCCCCAGTGACTACCCTCTGTTCTGCCACCCCACATTACTATGCATAGCATAGGCACCTTATCTGCATGTGATTGCTCCTGTCTCTGCTGGATGATTTTCATGTATTTCTCTAAAGGATTTTCATCAGGAGCTGATTTGTCTTTCTGTTCTTGAACACTTTTTTCTAATTCTTCTTCTATTTCAACCTTCAGTGATTCTTCAATCATTCTCTGGAAACAGGCCAGAGCCAAAATAAGAAATACATGAACATGTTTTAAAAGCTTCTCAGTGTCTACAAATCATAGTAATATGATCCTTATCCTGGAAGTACAACTTGCATACCAGAGAAATATGTATGTGTGTGTATTTAAATGGAAGTCACTGCTACCATCAGACAAATTTATCATTTCAAGGAAGGAAGGGTAGCCAAGAAACATTTCTAAGGCATGTTAAGTGGCCAAAGTAATCCATCTGCTTAGTACTAAAATCAGAACATGGAAGGCAAGGAGAGAGGTAGACAAAGAAGATGTGCGTGAACAGAAGTCACTGAAGACTGACTAGAGGCACCTCCTTACCTTAGCTCTTCCAGGCTGGATAGCTGGCTCTGTTGGAATGTGTGTACAGGGGGAAGTCACACAATAGATGCAATAGATGAGACTGCATGTGAACGTCTTTTCAAAACTCAGATGCTCAGAAGGCAAGCACAACAAGGAGAGGAGAGGGAATGCCTTTCAAGTTACCTGCTGCTTCTCTAACCTCACAGCACTACTGGCTCAATCCCTGAGCTCAACGTACTTGCTGAAGGTGTACACTGGAGAAACTTGTACAGGGATATAAGTGACAGATTACCCGCTCCTGCTCTAGTTTTTCCAGCTCTCTTCTTTCCCTCTCTAGAGCTTCTTGCCGTTCATACTGCCTTTGTTCTTCTCTCTGTCTCCGTTCTTTCATGTGCAGTTCCCATAGCTGTTGTTCTCCCTCTTGTTCTCTAGTTTGGCTCTGACCAGCACCTAACAGGACAAAAAAAAAAAAAAAAAAAAAAAAGAAATGGACTGAGTAGCTGCCAATATGATTTTTCACGTTTGGTCTTCTGCTGGCCCACTTGATTTTCTACTGATTCTGATGACCTACTGTAAGCTGTTGCTCTATTTTATTGTCTTCCATCCCCCAGACTGACCCATAGCAACATACCCCGACTTTCACTTTCCTGGATATAAACCAGCACACCACAAACAACCTCAA
This sequence comes from Chionomys nivalis, assembly GCF_950005125.1. Lineage (NCBI taxonomy): Eukaryota > Metazoa > Chordata > Mammalia > Rodentia > Cricetidae > Chionomys > Chionomys nivalis. The sequence continues at coordinate 128,786,145 of NC_080112.1, read as the reverse complement.
CTGTTCTCCCTCTATCCCATATCCTCTTCACTCATCTCTTCTCTCCCTGCTTCAGCCTCTCCATAGCAAATCCTGCATTTCTACCTTCACATTTGAGTACAATCCTTCTTCTGTTTTCAGAATCATTAGCCCCTATTTCCATAACCATTTAAAAACCCTTTCTCCTTACTCCTAAAAAGATGCTCAAGTCATTCCTGGACCAAACAGAATGGAACTCCCTCCTCTGCTTCATCCTTGTCACCACTCTAGCTATGTCACTAGTCACATCTCTATGCACTGATCCTGGTCCTTCCTAGGGACCATCTTTTTTCAATTGTACAGCTGGTTTTGCTTGCACATGTGTCTGTCTACCATGTGTATGCAATGCCTGAGACGAACAGAAGAGGGTGTCAGATTCTCTTGGACTGGAGTTACAGATGGCTATGAGCTGCCATAGGGTTGATGGGAATCAATCCTGGATCTTCTGGAAGAGCTGGCAGTGCTTTTAACAACTGGGCCCATCTCTCTAGCCCCTCCCTAGGGACATCTTAACCCTCAATCATTTCCATGTTTTTCTTCATTCCCAACCATTCTTCCCAGCCTCACAACCATGTTTTTAGTGGACTTTCTGTCACAGGCATAGAGAAATTCCACAACACTAGCCTTCTCCTCCCAAAGTTATACTGGTTTTTTTCATCATCTTTGTCTAGATAGACCACAAACACACACAAGTATAGCGCTAGCAATCCAAGAATCTGAGTCCACACGTTCAAGGGAAGCCCAGGCAACATACTTATCCCATGTCCACTGAGCCACCAGGGCTTATGTGATTGCACAATTCATCTTGCTGCTACAGAGACAGTTCTTCTGTGAGGTCCTCCTTACCCTCCAAGTGATACATAAACATGCCAGTATCTTATATCTTCTTTCTAGAACATCAAGTGTGCTTATTTTTCCCCACTTCTATTTCTTCTGAGCAAGGCCCATTGTCCTAGCTAGAGTTTCTACTTCTGTGAAGAGACACCACAACCACATCAACTCTTACAAAGGAAAAACTTTTAGTTGGGATGGCTTATATTTTCAGAGCTTAGGTCCATTATCATCATGGTAGGACATGGTGGCGTGCAGGCAGACATGGTGCTGGAGAAGGAGCTGAGAGTTCTACATCTTGACCCCTAGGCAACAGGAAGTGAACTGTCACACTGGGTGTGGCTTGAGCAAATATGAGACCTCAAAGCCCACCTCCACAGTGACACACTTCCTACAAGGCCACACCCACTCCAAAAAAACCACACCTCCTAATAGTGCCACTCCCTATGGGCTTAGAGAGGCAATTATATTGTCTGCTCCCTTTTCATCCTTAAGTCTCAATTTCAAAGATGATGATGCTGGCCATTCTTTTAGCTCTGGCCCATGACCTACATTTTTCACTCAAACAATGCCAATCAGCGACAATGTCACAGGTTTACCAGAGGACTTCAGACCCTTATTTTAAATGCTCAGCAGGAATGGAGTTTTGCTGACAAGAGAATGGCAGCACAGATCTATCTATCTGTCTGTCTGTCTGTCTGTCTATCTACCTACCTACCTAGCTTTGTCATAAAATTAAAATAGCAGAGACTCACACTTCCACAGGCACAACTATCCTGTCCCTCCTTGCTGATGGAGGAGAGGTTAGTTCAAATGGTTCTACTTTCCCAAAGGGAATAGCAATAACAAAATAGGACTGTGGCTGAGAGAGAGGAAAAAGAGGAACCAGAAGAAGATGAAAAGGGGAAAGGGGAAAGAGAGAGGAAGTGCAGAAACTTCTTTGGGCACAAAAGCCAAGACCAGAGGTATATGCATTAGGTACTTCAAGAACACCACATTTTGACCTTCTTTGTGCCTAGATGAAGAGGCAGAGATGAATATAAGAGAATGTCTCAAGTGATCAACACATACCAATGCTCTTACTAATTATTTAAAAAGCCACCAATGTGGTCTTCTATACATCTCAAGGCAGCTACTCACTGATTCCCTTTAGCTATTATTTTGGTTCCTTCCCTCAGTTCTGTAAACACGGCTGCTGTGCCTCCTATCAAGGGCATGCGTGATGGCCTGCTGGACTCCTTCACTGCACCCATCCCCTTTTTTTTCCCAGAGTCTCCATGAAGGCAGGAGCTTGGTTTGGCTCACTGATTGTATCCAGCCCCTAGGCAAGTGCCCAACAGAGAGAAGGTGCTTGGTTGAGTTTAGTTAAATGAATTATTTTCCAAAGCACACTTACTCAGGAGTGAGTATAATCAAAATCACTTGCTCCTTTCAATAGTTCCTCATCTTCCTGAGTACTGTGGCTTAAACCAAGAAACTACTATGGAGAGACTGTATATGTGGTGGATGGGAGGTGATGCTGGCGTTCCCGTTTGGACAGCTCTAAGAGGCGGCTTTAAGTAAGACATTTCAAGTTTGAGGCCAAGAAGAAAAGTGCCTGGCTGTTGGGTGGGCTGAAACAAAGCACAAACCTCCTCTCAGTTCTGCTCTCTGCTCCTTCTACCACCTGACAGAGAAGTGGAGAAGCTGAAGAAGAGAAAGAAGCATTGGCCAGGCAGAAGTCTGATGATCAGTGACAATGTAATGATACCAACATTTCTGAAGATTGAAATATAAAGTTTTTCTATCCTAACTTATGACATAGGGGAAGTAAGACACTAAATACTAAAATGTGATTATATTAAAGATATACAATGGTACTTGACCATTAATTCAGGTTTTTACCACTATTTCTATGGATAAGGTTCTTTACGGAACAATTTTGGCAGAAGTCTTAAAGGAAAAGCATAATTGCACTGTTTGACTCTGACGAAGTAAACATTTTTTAAAAAGACTTAATGAGAAGTCTCACTCTCAGGTTTCCTTAGCAGTTTGTACATGGCCACATAGGAAGACTTCCTTCAGAATGCCATTATAATGATAATACCACAAGCCCAAATCTCTGAATAATGTTTATGAAATTCCTATAGGGCCAGAGAGATGACTCAGCAAGTAGATGTACTTGCTACCAAATCCAAGTTTGATCCAAGACAACTGACTCCCACAAGTTGTCCTTTGACCTCCACAAACAAATGCACAGAAACAAACAAAAAACCCAAACAAACAAAGGAACAATTAATGTTGGGCCTGGAGAAATGGCTTGGCAATTAAAGTGTTTGCTACTCTTCCAGAGAACCAGCATTTGGGCCCCAGAACCTATCACTAGGTAGCTCACAATTGCCTGTAACTCTAACTCCAAAGAGTCCAATGTCTTCTTCTGGCCTCCCCAGGCATCTGTATGCTCATGCACATATACAGACAAACACCAGTGTACACAATTAATGAAATAAATAAGTAAATGTAATAACAGAAGAGCTTTAATAATCGGGAAATAATTTACAGAGCACACAAATCAGCGTGCAACATGTGGCTATTGGTTACTGATAGTTTAAGAAAAGAATCACTTACCTGGGCAGTCATATGAAATTGGTCTGGAAGGCACAGTAGCTGCAGCAAGATCTATGCTAGGCATGTCACCTGCAGGGTAGAGTCCTTCTGCTTCAAACTGTTCTGGCTTGTTCCCTGCATTCACATGAGGTGTAACTAATTATGCATGAGTCCTTAGTAACAGCAGAAAGTGAAAGAAGGGCTATGTAGTGCAGGGGTGGAGGGTGCTTGAGGGTTAGGGAGTAGTGGAGATAGATCTAACCATGGAACACTAAAGCTGCACTAAAAGCAAATGGGGGCCCTCCCCTACAGGGGTCTTAGTACAACCACTTACAAGATGCTCAATTTTCAAAGTTTCTTTCTATTTTAAAAATGATATTCAGTTAAAAAAACTAGATTCATCATTCAACAGAGAATTCATTTGGTTTGCAGATAAAATCCTTTGAATTCAATTTTAATATAATAAATTCAATTTTAATAATTTGAATTCAATATTAATATTTTAATGACCGAAAGCAGTCAATATCCTGGCACAGATGAAGGAGGGACTCAAAAGCCCCACTACTTAACTGAGGAGCTTTGGTAGCTGAAAGCTACTGGTGTAGGGAAGAGGCTCCTACTAAGTTGCCCCTGCTCTAGTGGATGACCCTACACCCATGCACATATGGACAACTCTGACTGGACTCATTGGGTTATGAAGCTGGGAGGGAGACATGGCAACAGGGAGTCAGGAAGAAGTTTGAGGAGAGTAGGCAGTGGCTATAGTCAAAATACATTATATATAACATGTCTGAAATTCTCAAAGAATGAAAAAATTTAATGAATTAACAAAGTCTATTAACTAGAGTTAAAAAATTCACAAAATTTACTAAACTTTCTCATTTAACTATGTAAAATGGTTCTTTCAGATTTGAAATGAAAACAACATGCCCAAATGATAGATCATATACAAATGTAAAGAATTCTCAAGCTGGAAAGAGTCTCAGAGGTGAAGGACCCTATACAGTCCAAGGCATGGTTATAGTCCAAGGCCACCACTTTCTTGTCTCTCATCTTAATTTTTGTGTGTGCATGTGGCGGCCAGGTCAATGTTTGGTGTCTTCCTCAATCACTCTCCACCTTACTTTTTGTGAGAGAGTCTATCACTCAACCCTGAAAGGTCAGTGATTTGGCTAGGCTGGCTAGCCAGTGAAGCCCCATGCATCCTGCTGTCTCCAGCCCCCCAGTGCTGGACCATAGGAGTACACCACCGTGCCCAGCTTTTATGCAGGTGCACTTTACAGACAGAACCATTGCCCCAATCCATTTGAACATTCTTTCACTTCCATTCTATCAGTATAAGCTAAAGAAAGTATTTCATTCCACAGAAAAGAAAAAGAATGAACAATGAGAAAATTACTTATTTTTTTTTAAATTGAAGTAACCCCAACCTTGAAATATTAAAGATTCACTTTATGGCCTTAGTTTTAACTTGGAAACTATGTTATACCATTTTTTTCCAAAGGAAACTCAAATGCAACCTAAAATTCTTTGTGACAGAAAAATGAATCAAGGCTGGAAAGATTGCTCACCAAGTAAAGACGCTTCCCAATAAGCTTGACTACCCGAGTTCCATGCCTGGGACCTGACAAGAGAACTGACTCCTACAAGCTCTTGTAGGATCTCCACATGTGACTATAACCCCAGTGTGACTAGAGTGGGATGGACTCTGTTAGTTAGCTCACTGGCTCTATAGCTTGGCATACCAATATATAATGATGAATAAAAACACCTTGGCCTTAAACAAGGTGGATGATAATGTATGACATCTGAAGTTATCCTCTAACCTCCACACAGGTGCCACAGCACATGTATAACCATGCACATACATACACACTAAACCTAATATTCAAAGCTTACATCTGAAAGGTGGTCCATACTCCTCATTATCTTTCAAAGATTGCTTGTCCACATTTGAAAATTCGCTTTTGTCTTGAGTTTCAGTTTGTCTTTGATAAAAACTGGATTGGAAAAATAAAATACATGAATATAAAGTGTTAGTAACATAAAAGACAAGAGAATAGGGTGACAAAAGTTTTTTGGTTGCTGAAAATAATTTACAAAACTTCCAATTTTGGGAGAGGACTGGTTCTCTGTGATAGGCCTAGAACTCACTATGTAGCCCAGACTGACCTCAAACTCATGGTAATTCTCCTGTCTCAGTCTCTTGAATGTTGGGATTATAATAGGGATAAGCAAGCATGCTCTTGAAACTCATTTTTTCATTGACTTATATAGAATGGCTCTACATGCCAGAGAGATGGTTCAGTAGTTGCTTTTTCAGAGGACCTGGGTTCAATTCCCAGCTCCCATATGACTTTTCACAATAGCCTGAAACTCCACGTCCAGGGGATCTGACAAGCTCTTCTGGACTCTGCAGGCACCAGGTATGCTTATGGTACACACACATAGAAGGAGACAAAATACCCATACACATTAAAAAATAATAATAAAAAATGGCTCTAGGACCCAGTTGTATAGTGTGTGCGTGTGTGTGGTGGGAGCGAGAATGGCTCCAGAGGACTGAGCTTGCCACCAAGCACTGTTCTTGGCAACTAATCTATATTTACTCAGCCACGTCCCTTGTTACCACCCCATGCCCTAAGTAGTCACTGCTCCATTTAACAAAGAATATTGTACTCTCGATACCATTCCTCGGGTAGTTTTCCACTAACCACAAGACATTTTCTCAAAAGACAAATTCCATATGTCATCAGCACAAACCAGCTGAAAATGTAACTCCACAAGCCCAACTATGTGTCAAAGTGGGCTGACTTTGTTACTGTAGGTCTCCATGCTCTTTCTGGCTTTCTCATAAAAAAATTCAATACAAGCTGTGCATGGGGACTCAGAAAGGCAGACAGGCTGGAGGAGCACTACAAGTTTGAAGCCAGCCTGGGCAACATAACAAATGAGCCTGTCTGAAAAAAAAAGTACAACATAAAAATGTTAAAGAATATAAATGCTCTAGGACCATGATTGGCCCAAATTGCAGTTTTCAAATCTGAACAGGTAGCCATTCCTAAACATCAGGTGCCAAGCTGGAGCCCCGAAGCAGGGACTCAGGATCTCCTGCTGTGGTCTTGCCACTGAATCATAAACTCAATTGACCCACTGTCCTAGTTCTAAAAAACATGCATGTCTTTCTACTTTGACAATCATACCCTAGAGCCCACTTACTTCAGAAATTATTTTAATGATACACAAACTGAAACCTTGTTTATTTTTAAATGCCAAAACATTTTTTGTTGATGTTTGTTTTTGAGATGGTCCTGGCAGTCCTGGAACTTAATATATAAACCAAGCTGGCCTTGAACTCAGAGATCTATCTGCCTCTGCCTGACTGCTGGAATTAATGGTGTGTGCCACCATACCTGCCCTCAAAACATATTTTTAAATGATATTTTGATACGTGGAAGTTCTCCAGTTTTAAAAAATGAGCCAAATTTATTTACTCTCACAAAGTTTATTTAATTTGTGTATCTTTATGAATTAAATCCATTCACAGACCTATAAATATTTTTATTTATACAATTATTCTCCTTCATAATTCAGATGACTTTTAAAGATCACAAATGATTTTATAATCTAACTGTAAATTCCAGATTGCCACATGGTCTTTAATATTGCCTTAAAAGGCCAAAGGAGTGAAAGTCAAAACAGTAGGTCAGTAGCGTAAGTCAAGAGAAGCTGATGAGAAAATAACTTACCAGGCATTTTTCTCTGGAGCACTAGAGAAAGAAGGATCAGAGAAACTGTGCCTAGATGGAACAGGTGATGGCTGGGCTGTTGTTCTGTCAGGACAAGGACTAGAGGAAGCAACATGTGACCCAGCTGCTCTGTCAAGACAAGGGCTGGAGGAAGCAATGTGTAGTCTACCAAGACCTACGAGGTAGAAGGAATTGGGGCAAGTATGTCATAAACTGCATAGAGAAGGTATCAAAGTGGTTTTTTGGTTTTGGTTTTGTTTTTGGAGACAGGGTTTCTCTGTAGCTTTGGAGCCTGTCCTAGAACTCACTCTTGTAGACCAGGTTGGCCGCGAACTCACAGAGATCCGCCTGCCTCTGCCTCCCAAGTGCTGGGATTAAAGGCATGCGCCACCACTGCCCGGCTTCAAAGTGGTTTTTTAAAAGCTCTATTAAGTTGAAAATAAATCCTATGCCATCCTTGAAAATAGCCAAGCTTGATGTATGAGATCCACAAAGGCAATGATTCAAGATGAATCAAGCACCAAACTCAAACTGTATAAGCAACATGGAACACACAAAACTAATCAGCAAGATAAAGGCCATGTTGTTCCCGCAATACTTCTGTATGCTAAAAAAAAAAAAACCAAAAAACAAAAAAAACCTCTAGACCTTAACACCCTTTGTGCTTCGAGTTTCACAGCAACCCCATGACATGGGAAGGCTACCACTGCTAACCACGGTATGGCAGGAGGAGAATACCAGCACTGCTGGAGCGGGCTCCTCCAAGCTCTCTATTCAGTATACTGCCTGAGTCTAAAGCATCTATGTCACAACCCTCTGGACAGTGGCTTACCTTCTAGATACATTTCATTATCAAGGCTTCTTCTCGATTTTGGATGGGGTGTAGAGGAGAGGCGTGTGGAGGAAGAGGTCCTGCGATGCCGTGAAGCTACACTGCCCATGAACGCTCTAGACACGTCACTCTTTTCTTCCTTCAGCACCTCCACAAGAGGCTGTTCAGAGACAACTCTGTCCTCTGCAGAAACATGTCTGTCCATGGAACTGGAAGCTATGCTTCTGAGAGCTCCTAGTGAGTATACAGATGAAGGACTCTTTGCTGGCTGAGGACTCACAGTAGGATTCCGAGTAACTCTTCGATGGTAATTTCTGAAAGCCTTTTCCAAGCGTTCAGCCTCTTGCTCTAGCTCTCTCACTTTGGCTTTAGTGCTACTGGCTAAGAACTCAAGGTCAGAGTCTGGGGAACCAGCCTCTGTTGCTGTATTTGCATAAGGTAGGACCCTTGACATAACTGCACCTGCCATAACCTTGTTCTGTTCAAGAGGTGCATTCAAGAAATCCCCACTTGTATCCCCATTGTGAGGCGCCATCTTGCCACTTACTAGACCACTCAGGGAATGAAGGGTCAAAGACTGCTTTGGATTTCGGAACACTTCATTCTCTAAGGCTGCAGGTCACAAAAAGAAAATATGAGAAATGAGAAGAAAAAGCTGTGAATAAAATTAAATTATGCTCAAAAATATTTTTAAAGTAGTAAGAACAAGCTTGTAAATTAAACAGTTTTTGAAGCCATAGTCATAACTATTAACATTGACTGAAAGCTAACTTCATATATCAAGCCTTTATAAACATGGTATAATCTCACAATCTGTTAAAAATGAGTCTGAAATACCTACATGTAGATGAGAAATAAAAATATATAATTTTCTTGATACAAAGTCTAGCCAGACCCGAACTGTAGTATATCCATCTACTAAATCTTGTTTCATGAATAACTCACACATTTGGCGCCAACATAGTTTCCCCCAAAGCTTAAGTGTCGGATAACCTGGCCACGAATTCTCATTGCTTTCTACTTAGAAAGGGGATAGTTTTCCTGAGATGGCGGCCACATGGTCAACAATTCCTAGAGCTGCTGAGAGTTTCTAGCATAAATCTTATACCTATGCTGCCTCTTACCATGCAACACTTCCTTATGATGCTACAAAGACAAGTGTGCAATGGGCTAAGTCCATGCGTGTGGACGGCAGGAGGGCCCTAGTTTCGCTGATCTATGTGCAATGGGCTAAGTCCATGCGTGTGGACAGCAGGAGGGCCCTAGTTTTGCTGATCTACTTCCACATTACAAAACTCCTATATTTTCAGTGGCAGACAGTCTGGCCAACAATTGCTAGTGAAAAATGAGAAACTGAAAAAGAGTTTCGAAATGAATAATGAGATAGAAATAAAACCAATGGTGGTGGAAGGAACAAGGGACTTAATGAGAAACATGAGTCCAAGCTGGAACTAAGGAAGGCTCAGGTCAAGGAAGGATGAAAAACAAGCTGAATGGGCAACAAATACACACTGGACCCAAAAGCAACAGAAGAAGAAAGCAGAAGAGAGAGACATCCACAGTAAAGACATAATAACAAATCACTAGCAGTAAGTAGTGCCTGAGGGGCTTTCATATACCAGCTCATACCCAATATCCATTCTATCATTCCATCGTTGCTCACTGTGGCCCAGTAGATACCATTATCCCCACGATAAATTAGGAACTTGAGGAAGTTCTAAAGTGTTATGCCCGAGATCAAACAACTTCAACTAAAGACCAAAACAAAAATAGGTCTCCAATTCTGGAAGTAATTCTCTTTGCACCCAACTATCCTGTTTCTCTTATATATTTACACACAGGTCTACTGAAAACTATATAAAAATATGGGAAAATATGTTAGCCTTATCAGGGTCTCACACACACACACACACACACACACACACACACACACACACACAAAAGAAAGAAAGAAAACATTGAGTTGGCAGGGAAATAAAGAGGATTAAGGCTGAAAGGAAGATATACTGACAGAAGGGAGAAGCTGGAAAAAGGAGTAGGATGGATATGATCAAGATACTTTATACAGCTATAAAATATTCTAAGTATACTGAAAAAGAGCTGGATTCAGTAGCACACATCTGCATTCTTATTGTAACAGCAGGTAGCTCACAGGTTACCTATCCTGGAAGGCAGTGCAACCCCTCCCAAGGTCCTAACGAGGAGCAGAAGGAGGGAGAACATGAGCAAGGAAGGCAGGACCACGAGGGGTGCACCCACCCACTGAGACAGTGGGTCTGATCTATTGGGAGCTCACCAAGGCCAGCTGGACTGTGACTGAAAAAGCATGGGATAAAACCGGACTCTCTGAACATGGCGGACAATGAGAGCTGATGAGAGGCCAAGGACAATGGCACGGGGTTTTGATCCTACTTCATGTTCTGGCTTTGTGGGAGCCTAGACAGTTTGGATGTTCACCTTCCTAGACCTGGATGGAGTGGGGAGGACCTTGGACTTTCCACAGGGCAGGGAACCCTGACTGCTCTTGGGGCTGGAGAGGGAGGAGAAGAGGAGTGGGCGGAGGGGGAGAGGGGCGGGAGGAGGGGGAGGGAAATGGGAGGCGGGGAGGAGGCGGAAAATTTTTTTTTCAATAAAAAAATAAAAATAAATAAAAATAAATAATATATACATACATAAAAAAAGAGACACATTGTCTCAGCAAGGTAGAAGCAGAGAACCAATTCAGGTAAGTCTTGTGACCTCCACCGGAATGCCACAGTATTCTGGTGCTCTATGTGTCTGTTTCTCTCTCTTTATACACATACCCACACACAATTAATAAGCAATTTATTTTTAAAAGAGTCTCCAACCTGTCTGAGTTTGTTTTAGTTGTGATTTTAAATCAGCAACCTGAATGGTTAACCTTTTAACAGAAGCATCGTAGTCTAATATCTGGGCCTTTAAATGTGTAGAATGTTCAATCTGAAAAAGAGCCAAAGAAATAAATACAAACCAATTACAGTTTGCTTCAGAAAGAAAATTTCTCTTATTGTGCTTCTATTCTTTGTTTTGCCAATTTGAAGAAGCATTTACACCAAAAACCAATAGGAAGAACTCTATTAAAACAACATCCAAACAAGTTTTGGTTGAGACAAGGTCTCTCTGTGAAGCCCTGGCTGTCCTAGAATTCACATACATACCTGCCTCTGCGGTCTGAATGCTGGGAGTAAATATGTGTGCCACCTCTCCCTCCTTCCCTTTTCAATTTAAGTCTAAAAACAGCTAGCTATTCTATTGCACGAAGACAGCAATTAAAGAGACACGGTGGATGTGTGTATGCCACAAAGCAGGAATCAAGAAACTCATGGTGGGAATTACCAGGACCTCTGAGAAGTTTACAGCTAGATGAATTTACTTTTCATTCAGTGCTATTATATAAAGTCAGAAACATCAGAGAATTTTCTTATATGAGAAAGGCTCCTTTGCAATGTTGGGGGAGAAATTCTTTATATTCAAATAAATCTGATTTTCGCTGGTGTGGCACATCGAAAGGTTCTATAACTACTACAAAGTAGACTGGCATAAGTAGACAAAAAGAAGGAACAAGACTCACTTCACTCTGTAGCTGTTTCTGCAGGGCTTGCCTATGAGTTTCAAATTCCTTGTGCTCTAGTGCCATAGCATGTTCTGCTTTCTGTAATTCTTTCTGAAAAACCAAAAGCTCAGGAGGTGGCTGAGTTATACCTAAGAAAGTTTAAGAAAAAAAAGAAAAACATTCCTAGTTATTATCAATCTTAAAATTGCTTATTTCACTTTTTAAAAAAGCAGTTCTTTAAAGAGGTTTAAATTTTCCTTTCTTTGTACTCATGCAATTAATGTTCTACCACTTCTATTAAATGGCCTAAGAACAATCCTGATTCACAAATTTCAGAATAAAATCATTTAATTCATATTAATATAACTTTATTCCTCCAGGAGCCCTCTAAGTTAAAGAATTCTTTCAAATTCTTAAATTAACTCAATAGCCTATCTCTTCCCTCTACCACATGCAGATGATATTTTAAGAAAGAAGTCCCTATTTGTCACCAGTCAGTGCATGTCCCTGGTTTCACCCCATCTGAACAGCAGCCCATGGCAGTCAGGCTATAGAAATAAGGCTGATGGTACTCTCCATTTGGGTCACCCAAGAACCCCATTAATAAAATGTGCCTTTGTAGGGTAATTATAAAGGAGAGAGTAGTAGAAACACAGCCACAATGTTAGTGCTCTATAAGGACTAGGAGGCTTGGGAGAGGAACAAGTTTCCAGAGGTACAATGAGTAAGCACAGGCACAGAGCACTAATGGGAGGCCTCCAGCAGTGACTGTGAGTTCTCGTGCCTGAGATGCACAGTATATAAGCAGTCCAGACTGCTGTACCTGGAGATCAAGGCTAAGAGTAGAAATAACTATAATTCAACCTCCTCTCCCTGCCTCGCTCCAAGTGCTTACTAGCTCAACTGAGGCAATTAGTCAGAGGGCTTGAACCCAGAAGTCACACACAGAGTCAGTTATTTAACAAATATTACTTAAAATGAAACTACTAATTATATAATAGCAAGCAAAAAGAAAGCAGCGCCAATGTAAGGATCTTAAAAGATTCTTCCAATGTAAGCTTTCCTTACAGATACGAAGTTGTTCTATAATCCCCACCTAATGTAAGTTACAGAAACAGACAGATCAGAAAAAAAGACATACGGTCTAGGAGACGTAAGTTCTCATTCCTAGTCTCTTCCAGTTGCTGTTTAAGTAATTTATTTTGTGCCTGAAGCTCCACTTTCTCTTCTTTCAGTAATGGGTAATCACTCATCTCTTTCATCTTTTCATTCAGCAAGTGGTTTTGTTTTGACATTGCCAAAAACTGGGCTTTGACAGACTCTAGCTCCAGCTAAAATTGAAAAAGAAAACTTACATCTGAATAACTTTCACAGCACTGCAAAGGTAAAGGCTGGAAGGCTGTCTGAATCTAAGCATCATAAATGAATGACAGTGACTACCAAACAGAGGTCAGGCCTTCTGCACTGGTGATAGGCCAGAGGAAGCTCAGAGTCTGTATCAATAGACCTCTGTCCTATGAAGTAATGAAAGAGTATAGAGTCAATTCTCAAATGCTACCAATACATCACACAACTTAACAAGACATTTTTAAAACATGAACAGATAAAAGGTGGAAACAATCTCTACTGCTGTGAGGTTCTTTCCTTTCCTTAGTCTTATGTGTCCCATATCTGGATATGAAAGCCTACACAAATCTCAAGGCTGCAAAGGTAAATTGTAACCTATAGTATCTACTTCAGTTTGGGTTTTTGTGGTTTGTTTTGTTTTGTTTTACACAGGGTCACATTTAGCCCTGGCTGGCCTGAAACTCAGATCTGCCTGCCTCCTGGGTGCTAAGATCAAATGTGTGCAGCACTACACCCAGCTACAATCTCCTTTAACTACTTAAAGTTTTAGTTTTGTACATTACATGACAAGCATACCACTAAAGTATCAGTGGTATGTAAAAATTTTACTTTGTCTAAAGACAGCCTGAAAAGAATGATGTAGTGATAGAAAATTGTAATAGCTACCAATGAAAAAGAAGAGGCTAAGATAGAAGCTAAGATTTGCTCACCATCTGTTATGGGTAGTTCACCCAACTCACCCAAAATTCATGCATTGTTAGAAAAATCGCCAAGATTACACTCACATAAAGGCATATGAGCAGTAACAGAGGGAGGTACTATTCGAGCAGCAGGACTCTTAGATACAAGTTCTTTTCCTATGTCCCTATGTGCCTTTGCTTGAAATTAGAGCCTACTGCATTAACTGTATCTATCACCTTCTTAGTCATAAAATAATCAGTTCAAACACATCAAAAAGGCCTATGGGGCTGGAGAGGTAGTTCAATGTTAAGAGCACGAACTGCTCTTCCAAAGGACAGGGGTTTGATTCCTACATACCTACATGACAGCTAAGAACCCTCTGTAACTCCAGTTCCAGGGGATCGTATGTCCTTTTCTGCCCTCCATGGGCACTATACACACAGGCAAAGCTCCAATGTACAAAAATAAAAATAAATAACTCTCCAAACACCCCTATGTTCTCTGTAAATAAAAATAGTATTAAACCCTTAACATAGGCCGGGCGGTGGTGGTGCACGCCTTTAATCCCAGCACTCGGGAGGCAGAGGCAGGCGGATCTCTGTGAGTTCGAGACCAGCCTGGTCTACAAGAGCTAGTTCCAGGACAGGCTCCAAAACCACAGAGAAACCCTGTCTCGAAAAAACAAAACAAAAAACAAAAAACAAAAAAACAACAAAAAAAGAGCTAGTTCCAGGACAGGCTCCGAAACTAAAAAATGAGTTTTACAATTACCTCAACTTCTTTCATACGATTTACAGATTTAGTGAGGTCTTCCTTTTTTGAATTAATAAGTGTGAGTTCCTCTTGCAAATGAATTGTTTTTTCTAGGGAATAAAAAAGAATCAATTAAATAGTGATTTCCTACTGAACACAAAAAAACATTTAATAATTCATGGTCACTCTATGAGACCTAATAACTATTGCTGCATAGTCTAAAGCAACAAGTGTATAAGTCAAAATTTAGTGGGCAAATAAGAAATAAATCCCATTACCCAGTGAATGATGAGTTAACATGTGTCATGTATGTTCACATGCTAACCAGTTACTACACCTGGGAAGGGTATGGGATCTGCTAACAGCATCTACTTTCTTTAAAAAGCAAAGATCTGTATGTTTTCCTTCTGTAGTTTTTCCTTCCTCTAACACAAGTCTATGAAGATAAATATCAAAAGAAAATTTCACAAATATAAGTACACAATAGTGTTATCCTACAAGAGATACATCTGCTTCTATAAGACATGAGCAAAAGGAGTCACACAGTTGGTATCTAGTTCATAGCAAGTAAGCAGTTCCAGTTTACTTCAAAAAAATGTTTGAAATTTCCAAAGTTCATATTCTTTTCACAATTTCTCACAAATATCTTAAAATGTAAAATATCTGAAAATTAAAAAATTATTCAACTTTCATAGCCTCAGATCAATGTAAACTTGAGAGTTTAGTAAATATAATGGCATCTATGAAAAAAACTATTAAACCTGGTCACAGAGGACAGAGAAAGTAAAATTTTCTATAATGGGGCTGGAAAGATGACTCAGTGGTTAAGAGCAGTGGCTGTTCTTTTAGAAGACCTGGGCTCAGTTCCCAGCACCCACATGGCAGCTAACAATCTGTAACAGCTCCAGGAGATCCAATGCTCTCTACTGGTCTCCACAAGCACCACATGCACATGACACACAGACATATGTGCAGGCAAAACACCCATACACATAAAATAAATAAATCTTAAAAAAAAATCAATGAAGAGCCAGTGAGATGGACTGGTGGGTAAAAACATTGCTAAATCTGACAACGCAGTTTCAATGTTAGAGACCTACGTGGTAGAAGGAAAAAAACCAAGTCCCATAAGTCCTCTGACCTTCACATGCACACTATAGCAATACATCCCCTCCGACAAATAATATGTAAATAAGCATTCTGTAAGAAGCAAAAGCTGTATTTAAGAATATAAAACAGATGCAACTTAGAAGGATAATAACCTATATCAGATCTAAAATAAGCCAGCCACCCACCCAAATCACCTTTATTCTTCCTTTCCTCTTCTAGTAGTTTATTTGTTCTAGCGATGTAGTCATCCTTTAGTTCCAGTTGGTATCTGAGAATCAGAACGACTGAAATGAGGTCCTTGCCATCTCCCTGAAAAAGATCACTAACACTAAGGAGCTTATCTAGGGGTGCCAACATGGCTGAGGAGAAACTTCAAAAGTTCTAAGGCCAGGTAACTGAATTCTAAACATCAAATGTCCAGTAAAACCCTGCCTCCATCCTGTAAATTTGGCCCCAAAATTTAATCACACAAAATGAAGGGTGTTATCATTAGGTTACTGAAAACAACTCCATTTCAACTGGTCTCAACTGGTCTCAATTGGTCTCAACTGGTCTCAATTGGTACAGAGAGCATTAAAGGAAACAAAGCAAAGCGTAACTAGCACACAACAGATTTTACATCCCCAGAGATGGCAAGGCAGTCAGTCACTTGTAATCTGCCTGTACAATCTCCCCAACCAGGATAAGAACTTGTGCTCTTAGAGTTTATGTGCAACTGAGATCCTACTGGTATTTTATCCACATCAGCAATAGCAAAAGGGATGTTTCCATGAAATTTTACTTATTTTCTTCAGTTGTCACTAGTCAGAGATGGATGAAAAGAAAGACAAACCCTCCTGTGATGAACATCCTCCATCCCTACATTTGCTGAAACCAAAGACAAATATTAAAGGTTATTAGGCGGAGCATGTACAACTGCCACTGAGAAAAGCTGCCATACAATTGTCTTTGCTCTAGGATTCTATTCACCGGTACATAAAATTAGGACTAAAGAAAAGCTAAAGTACCTGGGCATAATGGCATACATCTGCCATCACTGAACTTGGGAGCCTGGAGTCAGGAGAGTAAAGAATTTCGAGTCAACCTGGACTACATAGCAAAATGCAGGAGGGAAGGAGGGTAGACCAAAGTAACCATAGCTGTCATATTTTCCCTCCCCTGTATCATCTTTTGCTTCATATAGTTCACTTTAGTTCCTTTTGATCCTGGATTTACAGTGTCTTGAGGGAATATAAAGCACATACATGTTCACGATCCACTTTTACCTTAAGTAATTTGTAAATTGTTATTGACATGAACGTCTCAGTGGCAGCATGAGAAAGATGACTAAAGTGATTAGAATTCCAATTTTACAGCTAATCAGCTATACAAGCTAAGCAAGTCATATGGTGCCCTAAAGTTAAAAAATATACAATATAATACATATTTTCACATGTAAGGTTAAAGTAAATCACAAGCCTTCACAGCCAGAGAAGCTATGAATAAAAGCATTTGATGTAATTCTCTACACTGGATGCTTTAAAAACCACCTTAACTCAAGTATGCATGAAAAAGGTTTGATTTGTCATAGAAAATAGATTTGCTCAAACACTAAACTTTGACATGTAAATTTTAGCCGTATATACATCATCTTTTGTTCACATTTTCACCAACTTAATTTAAACATATTACTTCTTTAAAAATGCTAAACAATTACTTTAAAAGTTCAGTTTTGAGCTTCTGATCATAGGTCTCCTCAATGTTCTTCAGATTCTGTTCCCGTCTTTGAAGTGCCTCAGCCTCACTTTTATATTTTTCTTCTTGGAGCTTCTGGGTCCTGAAATGAACAAAAAACATATAAAACAAACAAAGTACAATATCTGATGTAATAAATTTGAAGAAAAATGTCTGCATGACAACAGACTGAAATATATGAAACTGTACTAATAGGAAGTGAAAAAGACAGAAGTCTTCCTATATTTTACAAACTGACCTAGTTTATAATATATCAGAACTAGGGAGGGAGCAGGATAGGGGTATCTGGCTAAAAGAAGCAGGAAGGAATCAAGCCAAAGTACTTCCCTATAAGGCTAGGAGGGCAGTGTAAAGGCACTTGTTGCCAAGCCTGAGTTCAATACCCAGGATCCACATCTTCATGGTAGAAGGAAAGAACTGACTCATCATAAGTTGTCCTCTAACCTCTATGTGTGCATTGCTGTGCTGCAATTCACCCAGTCACACACCAATAAACAGATTAATTTTAAAATTAAATACACACACAAAAAACAAGCAAACTGGTTACAGCATGACCACAGTGCCCCATGCCTATAATCTCAGCACTAGACAGAAGAAGTAGAAGGATCATTTCAAGTTCAAGGCCAGCCTGGTCTACATAGTGAGTTTCAGGTTGACCAGGTTTTTAAAAAGTGAGACTATATCTCAAACAAAAGCCTAGTTATAGATGGTAAGTGGTCATAATCAATTCAGAGGTGAAGAAGGATGTTATAAAAGCACAAACAAAAGTTATCTTATATACGTAACTTTTTATAATACTTATTACAACTGTTGTATATATTTCACTAGCCCATAGATACTCAAGGTAGAAGATAAGCTTTCAACATTTATAATCCATTGATTAAATATGAAGAGAGGGGATGGAAGAAGGGATTTAAGGAGGGAGGGAAGGAGGGATCATATCCTTGCTATATGTTGACTCAACAAGTTCCTCCTAGTGAGGTTAGATGAGCAGTACTGAAAGTTCTCCACTTTCCAGAGTGCTGCAGAGAACAAGCCATTCTGAAAAGCACTACCCAAAAGCTCACTGGTCTAAGAACTGGGTATAAACGCTATGTGTCAGCACCAGCACCCTCTGCTGGCTAACCTGGAAAGGCATGCATCAGCAAGTACACTTAATTTACCTGAATGCTTAGGAGGGCAGAGCAGGAGCGGAGGTAAAAAAGTTAGGTAAAGAAGAAATCAAATGAACTGAGCCTACAGATGTGAGAAAACAACAGTGATGAAGACAGTGACAAGTTCTTTAATGCACTAGACTCCTAGAGTACCTATTGAGTGCTAACAGTTGACTCTAATGGGGAAAAAAGGTTATATGCACACACTACAGGTGGTGAGCTTGCTAGCAGTCCCAGGTAAAACTGAAGGATGAAGCATCCTGAGCACTTAGAACATGTTAAGTAGCACCCCTGCCCCCATCACAAGAAATGGTTCCATGACAAGCCAAGTTAAACCACAATTTCTTATTGGAGTACAAAATGGGTAAATGGAGCAGGCCAGGATGCCTGAAGTTCAGCTACATATAAGAAACTATTAGCTATGATAACTGAAGGCAGCTGCAAAGCAAAGTATATGCTGAAGCATTAGGAATACCTCCAAGTTGTCTAGCCTCAAGGCAGTCTGATAGAAATATTTCATCACGGTGCCCAACTTGTTATCTAATAGTTTACAAAGAACTCCAAGCTCCCCTCCCCGCAAGCTGTACCTTCTAAAGCAGTTGATATCACCTTCACAGCCAGGACTCTCCCTGGCAATTTTGCTTTGTTTTGTTTTGTTATTAGGTGGGGTATCAACACAATGAGAAATAGCTCTACCCATGACAAGTCAGACTATTGTATTTCCTTTCTTTGAGTACAGAGCATGTAAATGTAGCAGGCCTGAACATCTGATTCAAGTATCCATGCTGGCCTAGAAGTGACCATGGAGCTTGAGCTGGTCTTAAACCCCTGGAAATAACCCTGACTCACCCTTCGTAAGTGCTGGGATTACAGACATACACTACCACACTAGGTTTCTATTTGGCTGGGGAGATGGCTCAGTAAAGAAAGTGCTTGCTGTACAAGCATAAGGACCAGAGTTCAGATCCCCAATATCCATATAAAAGCCAGAAATGGTAGGGGTGATGAAAGAAAGGCATGAATGCACAGAGCTTGTTGTTCAGTAAGTCTAGTCAATCAATGAATGAGTTTCAAGCCAACCAATGAAAGGCCCTGTAAAAAATAAGGTGGTGAGTGATAAAGATGTCTGACATTGACCTCTGACCTACATAGGCACATACGGGTGAGTGCACTTGCATATACCCTTCCAGACATTACACACAAAATCTTTTGGAAAAGGCTAGAAAATTTAAACATAATACTTAGTACAACTTTTGCACATCCAAAAAGAACATGTATTACTTACAATTCAAAAGCTTCAATTCTTTCCTTCAGCTCTGCTTCTCTACCTCTAAGCAAATCTATGTCATTTAGTAGAAGTTGTCTTTGAGCATAAATTTCTTTTGTTTCAATCTGCATAGGAAAGCATTTATTAGTAACAAGCAAGCAAAATAAAATAAAAATACTAGAACTCAGACGTTACTTCCTAAATTCTAGAACACACTGAAAGTTACAGATATTTAGGGTAACAATTTCTCCTTGAAGAGATTTCATCAAGATTTGCTTTTAAGTCTATATTATAGTTCGCATAAAAATGTATTTTTATAAACAAAATTAGTCCCTCAATGAATGATAAACTACACTGTGCTATATTCCTAACATTCCTAGTCTAGTTCTTTAACAACCCTCATATTCCCTTACTCAAAAATTTGATAAGTTCTCCCAGCACTTGGGAGGCAGAGGCAGGCGGATCTCTGTGAGTTTGAGACCAGCCTGGTCTACAGAGCTAGCTCCAGGATAGGCTCTAAAGCCACAGAGAAACCCTGTCTCGAAAAACAAACAAACAAAAAAAAAATTTTGATAAGTTCTGAATCAGCAGGAAAAACATTACACATGTGCAGTCAGCAATTAATTCAATGATTCCAAAATAGAATCTCCATGGTGATTGATGGTGCCTAAATGTTTCAGTTTATAGGTCATCCAGTGACCATCCAGTGAACTACCAAGTGAATGGGCTGGGCCATCCCACCACTGAAAAAAACAACACCAGGAGCAGAAAAGTTCCTCATCTTCAAGGATCTCACAATTTGGTTGAGGGAAAACAATCACATGAGGATGTAATGATCTCACACATGAAATATATAAAGACCACATGCAGGAAAAACACCTGTATGAGTCACTCAGTGAGCTGGGGAAGAAGTCACTGAGGTGACATGAAGAATAGTACAACCTTAACAGGGAGAGATGTGGACAAGCATCCAAAGGCATGGTATCTTCAACACTTTCATGTAATATTAACTAAATAGGGATCTAGTCAGTCACCTATGTTGAAGATAAAGCTGTTAATCTAAACATAACCCAGTATCTTAAACATCTATGCTTACTCTCATAGATGAAATTAGTCCATTTCTCAGATATGCTAGACACATAGTAGAGGGGTCCTATTTAGTACCAGATAACAGGTCATATTGAAAATTCTGAGCAATGATGAACTCTAGGAGGAAGCATTCCTATTTTGAACATTTTCTGACAACTGTTCTGGATGCTCACTGAAAAGAGTACTCCAAGTCCCGTTTGGCTGAAGACACGCTCTTAGCAAACAGGTTTTCCTGAAGGAAATCTCTGCCTGCAATGTGACTGGGCTACTCTGAACAGCCTCTCAGACCCTACTCCTACATCACTCTGAGATATATCCTCATTTTCCCCAGAATGGGGGACACTCCCTTTCTTTCCTGGTTCTGTCTTTTCCCTCTTCATCCCCTAGCAGAGCCCCAAGGTCTTTAATTCTTGATGCTGCCTTTCTCAAATCAAATGAAGCTTGTCAAAACAGCATTCCCCAACTGCTGCTACCTTCTCACCCTCAAGGAAAGGGAGGAACAGGTACTCAGAAATGATCAATCCTCCCCAGAGTCAGAACAGAAACCTCTTGTCCAAGAACATGGTTTGCTCTTCCACTTTCAGGTTGATGCCTCAGTTGGGTGTTGTAATGGTAATATCCTCTCTGCTTTAAAGAGCTGCTCCCCGTTGTCCAATAGCAACTATTTACCTCCAAGCCTCTCCCTGAAGCCCTCTCTCTCTAATTTGCCTACAAGATAGATACTGTTTGCTGAGTGTCTCCTAATCCCAGGATGGACATTCACTCCAGTTCTTTCTTTTCTGCCCTGCAGAGCAAAGACTATGTGGGCTTGTCTTAACTCAACCATCTCTCTGCACTCTCGACTACTACAGTTCCAACTGCTTCTCTAGAGCCTTGTTCTATCAGCTGTCCTTTCTGGATCTTAAACGAAGCTACTAACAGCAAGACATAGCCATCCAGGAAATTATTTCCAGATATTACCTCTCGGTGCTTTTTAATTCTTTCCAGGGTGTTTTTTTCCTGAGAAATGAGGGCTTCATTTTTAGCTTGACAGATTCTTTCAAATTCATTCCGGAACTCAGCCATTTCTTTTTCAAACTTTCTTTTCTCTTCCATCTTAACTTTTGTTATTTCAGCTTCTCTAAAATACTTCAACTATGAATGGAGCACATAAACGGAAAAAAGTTACTAAAAATAGTACAAATTCACTCTTCATTAGGTTACTAATAATGTTCTGTCCAAATACATCTTTAATCCATTTTTAGTTTTATCTCATTTACAGGATTTGGGCAAACATGTGAACAAATGACATCAATGGAGAGAAATGTACATCAACAGTATAGTATTCTACTCTTTAATAAAAACTTTCAGATATTTCCCCACATGCCTAAGATTAAGACAGTAGAAGATAAGTGAAAGTAGCTCTCATTAATAGCAGCAAGAAGTACAGCTTACCTTTTGACACATTTCTACCTGAAGCTGGTGTTGTATTTCTCTCTTATATTCATTTAACTTTGTCTCTAAAGATTCTAGCTTGGGACGGTGAGGAAAAGCATCTGCAAATTGTTCATCAATAAGCTGAAACTTCTCAGCTATTAAAAAAAATAGCACAGCCAATTAGGAAATATAAAATCAACTCAGTCAAGTATGCAAGAGGCCCAAAGCAGACTATACTAAAAGGGAAGTGTAGAGATGCCTGCTACCTACTTTGAAAATATTCAAGAACCAAGATGGATAAGTGGACAGATAAGTGATAAACAAGTATAATTATAAATGTCACAGTAGCATCTATGCAAGCAAATAGTCTCTAACATTGTTTCAACTGTTCGGAATGTTTGAAATGTCAATAATAAAATGACAAGTATGAATCAACCTCTTCTCAGTTTCTAAGTGCAGAGACCTTTAAACTTGAATTAAAGTTGACACATGATCAAAACAAGGACTTTAAAAATATAAAAACTATGTACTTTAACTCTTGCATTTTTCAGGTAAGGAACAAAGAGTTTGAGTAACTTCCAGAGGGTCAAGCAACTACTACACAACCAGGCCCAACTCAAGGCCTCATGCCAGATCTCTTTCCAGGAGGCTCTTGGTCCTCAAACCAACCAGATAGCCAAATCAACCATGAATCCAAGGATAAACCTGAATGTAGAGTACAATCTCATGCACAACAGCACATATGGGAAGAAAGAGATAGCAGGAGTAGATTAAAACATCAAGCGTTTGCAGCAGGCATAATTGTGAGCATGTTTTCCAGCCACTTCACATATTTTCCAGTGAGCCATAACCACACAGTCTGATACAGGACTTTCTAGTCAAATGTAGTCACTGAATATTTGAAATGAGCCCAATCTGGGCTGTGCTCTAGTGAATATAAAACACTAGATCTCCAGGAATTGCTACAAAAATGTACATAAAATATCTATTAATATTTTTATACTGAGTACTTGCTAAATATCTTGAATGTTTTGGGTTAAATAATTAAAATGAATTTCATCTGTTACTTTTCATTTTTTTAAAATGTACCCACTAGAAAAATTTAAAATTTATCTATGTGCTTTGTAGTACTGGAAAGCTCTCCTTTGCAATTAATACATAATGTTTTGCTAATGGTATTTAAACTCTACTTAAGGGCCTAGTTGTAGAATATATCTTTGTAAATGATCAATTCCTTGTCTTCCTACAAGTTAAAGGCAATACTCTAAGTGAGGACGAACCAAAAAGGTGGGTAAGCACATCACTATAAATAACTGCTTTCCAGTTCTTTTGACATAAAACGAAAAGGTAGTGTCTAGTTTGCTTTCTATTGCTGTGACAAGCACCATGACCAAAAGCAACCTAGAGAAGAAAAGGCTTATTTTCAGCTTTTATTCCAGGTCACAGTCCATTACTGAGGGAAGTCAGGCAGGAACTCAAGCAGAAACACAGAGGAATGCTTATTGCCTTGCTTCCTGGCTCATAATGCCCACTTTTATATACAGCTCAGGGCCCCTTCCTAGGTGATGGTGTTGCCCGCAGTGAGCTGGTCCTTCCAACATCAATCAAAACAATTCTCCACAGATGAACACATAGTCCAGTCTGATGGAGGCAATTGTTTAATTGAGGACCCTTTATTTAAGGCAACTCTAGGTTGTCTCAAATAGAGTTGATAATAAAAAACTAGCTAGCACAGGTAGAAGGATATTATAGAAAGGCCTTGGACCAAAGACCTTGGACTCTATCCAAATGGGAATTTTCAAATTGCTCTCTCCTCTGAGGACCTCAGTTTCAACTATTAAGTGAAATGATGAGACAGTGACTTTTCTCTTTGCAAAGTAAACAGTTTGTAACATACTATGGTGGTTTGAATAAGAACGCCACCCCCCAGGCTAATATATTTGAATGCTTAGTCACCAGGAAGGGGCATTATTTGAAAGGATAAAGAGGTGTGGCATTGTTGGAGTAAGTGTGGCCTTGCTGGAGTAAGTATGTCATTGGGGGGGGGGGGGGCTTTGAGGTTCCAAAAGCCCAAGTCAGGCCCAGTGTCTCCCCCTCCTGCTGCTTGTGGATCTGGATATAGAACTCTCAGCTACTTCTCCAACACCATGTCTGCTTATGTGCCACCATGCTCCCTGCCATGATGATAATAGACTAAACCTGTAAGCCAACTCCAAAAAATGAATTTCTTCACAACACTAGAACACTGGCCAAGACACATACTAATTTAATGGCTATAAAATAAGGTCAGAGAAGACATGAGATGAGTTTCCTAGTTAAGACAGGTTAAACTCCACATGTAAGGTAGAACCTGGTCTTGGGATCCCTATATGAATGATCAGTGTAGCCCTGCCATTCAGGATAGATTATGAGAGTGGAAAGCAATTTCTGGTACATCCAGCAACATAATTTCAGACAAAAATGAATCTCCTTGTCACCTACATACAGGTAGCATTTTTCCAGATCAGGGAAAAATCACATAGTATGATAAATACGGCAATTTTCTTCTTCCAAAAACAAAACAGGTCAAGGGAGGTGGTACACATCTGAAAATATCAGTATTCAGAGGAGGCAGAGGCAGTACAATCAAAAGTTTGAGGCCAGCTCTGTCTACACAGTGAGTTCAAGTCTAGCCAGGGATATATGCTGAGACCCTGTTTGAAAAAATAATCAGGCAAAAACAAAATAATAACAAGATACCCAGTAAAATTGAAGTAAGAAGGCTATAATTACCTAGGGACACTTTGCTAGGAAATGTGTCACTTGTTTGCGTTTCCACATCACAGCTCTCTTTAGTTTGATGATATTCTGCCAATTCCTTTAAGAAACTCATAAGAAAACCTATAAAAGCATAACATACATAGTTTTGTTTCAGAATATCATTCAACCATTGCTTTATTGCTGTTTATGAGTCTTGGTTTATAACATCATTTGATTACCAAGGAAAGGTCCTTCCAAGCATGATATAAACCTTAAAAGAAATATAGAAATTGCTATAACCACAAAAATTATAAATTTATATATGTCATAAAATAAAGTCAAAAGACAAATGATATACTGGAAAAGATTATGCAATACTGAGAAGCTCATCATAATGCCAAAGAACTCTTAGCAATCATTAAAACAAAAAATAGGAAAAGGCATGGACAAAATTCACAGAAAGAAAATTTACATGGAAAATAAACATAATCACCTTTTAAATATTAAACAAATGCACAGAAACTCATAAATAAATGTAAATTAATAACATAAAAGACATTTTCTACATAACACTGTGAAAATTAAATCACTGATGTCAAGTGTTGACATGGGGAAAGCAATTTGTCAGTGTTCCTATATATTTCAAATGTTCATTATTTTAACCTAGTTATTTTGAGTTTACACTGCTTTATTTCGATAAAGTCACAAAATGTGCATGATGTACACTTATTGCTTCTCATAGCAAAAAAAAAACCAAATGGCTGAGTCTCCACGAATAGGGAGCTAAATATGTTTTTAAAAACTGGCCTAAGGCCGGGCGGTGGTGGCGCACGCCTTTAATCCCAGCACTTGGGAGGCAGAGGCAGGCGGATCTCTGTGAGTTCGAGACCAGCCTGGTCTACAAGAGCTAGTTCCAGGACAGGCTCCAAAACCACAGAGAAACCCTGTCTCGAAAAACCAAAAAAAAAAAAATAAAAATAAATAAAAATAAAAACTGGCCTAAACAAGGTGCCGCCTTAGCGCAGTAGGCACCGCGTCAGTCTCATAAAAATGATCTAAACAGCTAGGCAGTGGTGGCACATGCCTTCTTTTAGTTTTAGCACTTGGGAGGCAAAGCTAGGCAGATCTCCATGAGTTTGAGGCCAGCCTGGTCTACAGAGTTAGTTTTAGGACACCCAAGGCTACACAAAGAAACTCTGTCTCAAAAAAAAAAAGAAACAAAAAAATGGTCTAAACAGTTGAAAGGACCTCACCTAAGTTACAGTCTTTTCTCTCTCCCTACTAAAGATGTTAAAATTCTATTCCCACAACTGTAACTTCTTTTACATAAGCAGAACCATATGGAAACCTCACAACTCCCCCTTAGAAACACATCACTCCCCTATCTAAAAATTATACACAAACTATCTAAATTCTCAGTCATAGAGTCAGTTCCTTCTTTCCACCATGTGGATCCTGGGGATGGAACTCAGATAGTCAGGCTTGGCAACAGTCTCCTTTATGTGCTGACCCATCTCGCTGGCCTAAATTTCCCATTCTAACAGTGAGAAAGTTATCTCTTACTATCTACTACCTATAGACTTAACAGCAATTTCACAATTATTATTAAGTCCTTCCATATAAGTAACTATCACCTACATTACAGTCCAATTCCTTCAGCTGCTAGGCTCCACTAATTTACAATTAGGAAGCTCAGCCCTCCATAAGCCTAACTGAGAACATTACAGTAACACTGTTTGGCCACAGTCTACATCTATCCAGAGATCACCTAATATCCTAAATTTGAGTTGTAGCTCTCCTTGTACTCATTTTTGCCAAAATTAACAAAATGGTTAGCAAAGAGCTCTACCCAAATTTTGGTACTTGGATGCTTAACACAAATGCTACTCAGTTTCTCTGACTTCCAGAAATGTTACCACATTAAATAGCTGCTAGTCAGAAGTTTTTTTTGAACCAGAAGCACTTAAGTACATTATGGACTCATGGGCAACAATCTTTTAAGGCTAATACAAATACCTATAGTAAAGTCGATTATTTCTAAATATTGCTTCAAGTTCTAAATTTCCTTCTCAATATTTTGGTAACAGCTATTAGAGTGACATAGTTTAGGACAGTGCTTTCTAATATAGCAGGCATGTGGGCAGCTGAATTTAAATTCAACTAAAACCAAGTTCACTGTTCAGTCACAGTAGCCCCATTTCAGGTACATGAACTTAGTGGCCACCACATGAGACTGTAGAAATAGGCATCTCCATCAAAACCAGAGTTACACTAAATAGCACACGGCCTTGAAGTTCAGAATGTAGGGTCTATCTATTCATATACTTAGCAGTATGGTATAAAAGAGAGTCATTTTTATTTTGTATAATAATTCACTTGTATGTCTAAATACACTTTATTTTGTTGTACAAACTGATCTAGCTTTACCCTTTGTGAGCTGTTTCACTATGGAATGTGGGGTCAGTTGCCATAATAAAATTCAACAGGGATGATCTATGTTGTAGGAAGCCTAGAACATCTTGTAAGCCAATTAACTTACTGCAAACATCACTTCCAAGAGCTCTGGCAATAAGTCAAAAAGTAATGTCAGCTAAAAGTAGACATGCAAATGTTTGCTCATTAAGTTCCAAGCTTATGAACTTTCTAGCAGGGATAACAAATCAAAAATCTAAACACAAAAGGACCACTGTGACATGTCACAGGCTACTTAAAAAGACCAAAAGATTAACTATCAGTGGCAGCTAAGTTGCCAGTTTATGTTCAAGACACAAAACCTAATACCAAGTCTAAAGTATGGTCTGACAACCTTAGTAACAATTTATAATAAGAATGGCCATTATCAAAGCCAGGGTTGAGGTAATTCATCAAGAATGTATGAAAACTTAACTTGTAAAAAAGCATTAATATTTTAAAGAAACTGATACATTTAATACTTCATAAATTACATTTGAGGGGGGATATCTAATACACAAAAATAGCTAATGTTACTAGCTTTTTTTATGGGGTGGGGAGCTATTAAGCAAATATTCTAAACAGTAAGTGTCTGTAAAGAGTAGTTTTCATTTGCTAGTTGGGCTCTTGAATACTGTCTGCAGTGTCCTTCCTTGATTATCAAAGACTTATTAAAAGCATAGAATGTGGGGGAATAAGGTATCTTTATCAAAATAACATATGAACAGTTGCTTATTTAAAAGCAAGCCATGGTCAGCAAGGAAAATCAAATGTTCTGATTCTACTTAACTTTCCTATTCTTCTCATTAAACCACAAGTTTTATATTTTTGTAAGAAAAAGCATATATAAAAATCTTGCCATTCTCCACAAAAATGAAGTCTCCTACCTTTTTGGTTTTCTTTATCAAATCCTGAAATCTGTTAAAAGAAAATATTTTACCTTTATTAAATTACTCACTTATAAGTAGCAAATCAAAGTAGCTCATAAAACACTCTTACCAGTGATTTGTATAGATTGGATGAGGGGTTGATTCGAATGAGCTGTAATAGATCCTGCATAGTAAATACCTTAAAGAGAGAAAAAAAGCTTAAGTATCCAAATTTGTCTACCAATAAGTTTAAATGATGATATATTACTGAATATAAAATAAAGACTCATTTCGATTTAAAATAATATTATATATAATTAACCTAGTAATGCAAAAACAAAGCTTTTATGTTGCCAACAAGTTACAATAAATATACTGAGGTCAGAAGGATCAAATAATTTGCTTTTTAAATTACATCTATTTATTTTTGTGTGTATTGGTAGGAATGAACATGCTATGGTGTATATGTGGAGATCAGAGGACAATTTGCAGGAATTAGTTCAACCTTTTTACCATATGGGACCTAGGACTCCAATTCAGGCCATCAAACCTTAATGGCAAGTGCCTTTATTTGCTGAGCCATCATGTCTATCCAGATAAAATATTTTTAACCAAGTAATTAACCTCCAAACACTAACAGAAATGAAAGAAATCATGAATGCCTTACAGATAACACTCAGCTATTTGGTGAACCAGGGGATTTATGAATGAATTTCAGGGTCCTTACAGCTATATAAAAATGTAAATAAACTTCAGGTTTTATTATTCTAAACTATGAATGACTACTGTGTACCTGAAATAGTTTTAATCACACAGCTATTCTTGATATACATATTTCTACTATAGTATGTATTGTGCACTAGCTCTATCCTTAAGACACTGAGAAAATGTATTTTCACATGGTTTCCCTTTAAAGAAGCTCTGGTTGGCATTTACATTATTAGAAACAATTAATGATATGAACTGGTTTAATTATTACTGAGAGGGTCCCTGCAGGTGTCATACTGCACAACGCGATCGGAATGAAAACCCGGTACAGATTGACTTCGTTGACCTGGATCACACTTAGAGAAGTCTAATAACAGGTAGTTTATTTCCAATGTACTTAAGCCCAGGATAATTTGGAAAAAGTTTCCTGGTGTGATGCAATCTCTGGTTCAAAAAGAAACATAATTACATTGAAACTCAACTCAAGGCACATGTCATTTCTTCCAAGAAGGTAGGTTCTAAAAATATACTACCTGTACTAGCCTTAAGGACCTAAGGGTCTGGCCTGGTCTCTACAGTCCTGGTTGTAGGAGCTTGATATGGCATGGCCCAAAAAATAATGGCCATTAATCACTTGCAATTCTCAGCTTTCTGGATGGAAGAATGGGTTTTTCATTTTTCCCATTAGAAAGACAATCATGTAGACTTAACATTCCTGGTTTCTCTGGAGATCAGTGGGCTCATGAACCTTCATGTCATGCTTCCAACGTATTACTATAATTATATAGCTATCACACAGTAATCAAAATTGTAAAATGTGTCATAAGAAAGAAGATGAGCTAAAAATGAATTCTTGTTTTTTTTTTTTTTTGGTTTTTCGAGACAGGGTTTCTCTGTGGTTTTGGAGTCTGTCCTGGAACTAGCTCTTGTAGACCAGGCTGGACTCGAACTCACAGAGATCCACCTGCCCCTGCCTCCCAAGTGCTGGGATTAAAGGCGTGCGCCACCACCGCCCGGCATGAATTCTTGTTTTAAGACTTGTTTTAAGACAGGGTCTTACTCACTATGTATACCTGGTTGGCCTGAGACTCACCAAGCTGGCCTAAAACTTGGGATTCTCCTGTCTGTCTAGTGCTGAGAATACAGATGTATGCCACCATGCCTAGCTTAAACAATAAATTATTTATGCTGACAAGTTGAATATAGTTAATAAAGTATACCATATTTGTTCATCAGAATACTAACATTGTTCTTATTTCTTAAAACTTTTGAGACAATTGCAGAACAAACAAAAACAAAGACACACAGAGAAAACATCAGGAATGAATCCTAATGTAAAATATAGACTTGATTGACAATTTGGTGCCAATTTGGAATCATTGACTACAGCCAATGTATCCCTAGATGAAAAATGATGATTGTGTAGGACTCTGTGCATGTGGGAAAGACAGAGTATATGAAAACTATTTTCAGCTCAATTCTGCTACAAGCCTAAAACTATTCTAAAAACAAAGTTCTATTTTAGGTAATGTACAAGTATTGAGAATGTTTGTTAAATCTGACTTTAAAATAATTAATAAAATGTGACTATAATGTTCAACAGTGACAAGAACTAGTTAAAATCATTAGAGTAGTAAGACATAAGACATGTGCTATTATTATAGATTTTCTTGAATTATGTATTTTGCACTTATGCAACTACAAAGCAGAGAAACCCCTGCAGCCATCTAAATGAAGAACATGTTAGAAAACGAAATGTTCTGTCCTGCAATGCTATTTAGAAGCAACTCACCTTGGGCAAATCACTTCACCTGTCTACATTCTGCGTCATTATTTGTGACACATGTGCTCCCTGCAGTGTACCTAGCACAGTGCCAGTTTCACAGCGAACATTACAGAAACAGCAGTTACCAGTCTAATTTAAACCACATGGACTGTAACATCACTTTTAGCTCCAAAACATTTTGATTCCACACACCACTATTTTACAAAAGACTGAAATACTAAAGCATTAATAACAGTCACATTTGATAATCATTTGTGCAGGGATTACATGAATCAAAGATGAACAAGAAATTAAGCTAGTCAGTCAAAAGACAAGCAGAGGTTAGATACCACTTTACAGTTATTAGAGGAAGAAACTGCCAAGAGAAAATTCAAAAATACCAGAATTTACCTTTTCTTTTGCCAAACCACTTTCTGGAAAGAACACAGAAAGTGAATATTCATAGCCACATCTTTGTAAGTGATCTGCCACCAGCGAGTTAGAAGCGCCTATTAGGAGGGCACTCCCTTCCACCGAAATGGACAGAGGCTTCACTTCTCCACTCAATACAGGATGCATCAATTCATGAATTAGCTGTTTTCGGAGTTGTGTCTAGTGAGAAACAGAAAAAAAAGACAAAAGGAGATACATTTTACCAGAATAGAAATACACACAGATCTGCCACATTAATTGAATTCTTTCTTTTACTTTCAAAATGAATCTATATCCATGAGCAAAAAGTAGGAAGCATTTCTTTCACAATTTATCTTATCCCTCAGTGGGCTTGGACAAAAACTTTCTTTCCCCAGTTCCTACACCCAACGTCCATAGACCATAATTTGACATCTCTAAAAGCAATTTCAGCTGTTTATGATGAAGAAATTAAGCCATGTGGAAAATTTTGCCACTTCATCTCAACTGTGGATTGTGGCAGTCTATGATTCAAATAAACTGGGAAATTCAAGGTCATCCTTGGCTCTATAAATAGTTCAAGACCAATCTGGGCTACAAAGACCCTGTCTCAAAAAAAAAAAAAAAAAAAAAAAAGAAAAAGGTAGTTAAAACTATCTGTTTTATAATCATGGGGATTGAAGTTTAGATTCTAGTACTTATACAACAAGCCACCTGGGTGTTCTGCCAACACAAGGAATCAGACAGCCTGTTCTGGCCTGCTTGCATATACAAACACACACACACACATATACATGCACACACACACTCAGGCAGACATATATAAAATAAATCTTAAAAATATATAGTAGTATGAAAGGGCAGTTTTCACAAAATGGGAGGGGAAACTCAGAGTATGAGAGAAAAGATTTGTGTCACACACATCTCAGAAATGGATTAACTAGACCAAATATAAACAAATGATTTGACAAGTTTCATTTAATATATACCTAAACTGGATGTAGTAGAAGATGGCTGTAATCCTAACACTAGAAAGGTTGGGGCCGGATGATCACCACGAGTCTGAGGCAGGATAGTGAGACACTGTCTCAAAAAACCACCAATTATGACAAAACCCACAAAATAAACAAAAACACCCTATACCTAAATGACTTTGCAATTGACCATAAATATAAATTCATATCAAATAATAAAACAATATAAACTAAACCACTAAAAATTCTATAAAATTTAAAAAAGTTGTAGCTTAATCTATATCAGTCATTGAATTTAGAAAGTAAAAATTAGCTAAGTTTGAGAAAATGTCATCCAGTTGGGCTAATAAGAGACTGAATAGCCAGCCATGCTATAGCTGTGAAGTGACCAAGGCTAGCACAAAAGGGCTACAAAGATATCCATTGGTCAATACCAAATAAAATTGAGATATGAGGTAAAGGACCATCAAGTCTAATCCGCAATGTGACATAACCAGGAATGACAAGATTCTTCTATATTATAGATTAATAAAATGTAATCAATCCAGGTGGTTGAATCCAGTATCACTAATGGGGGAGTGAGTTGACGACAAAAGATAAAGCCTTTCTAACATTTCAAATGAGAGAGCTGGGGAGAGGACACTGTTAAAAGGTGTCAGGGCAACACTGAAATATATTACCAAACTGCTTGTGAAATATAAACTGTAAAAACCATTTCAGACCCAGATACATACACTGGTAAAAATGTTCATACCCCAGGGCATAATGGCACTGGCCTGTAATCCCAGCACTCAAGAGGCAGAGGCAGAACACTGCAAACCGGCCAAAACCTACTCATGTCTCTTTCTCAGAAATGGGATTTCTCTATGCTAGACAGAAAATGACAGGCACAATAGATCATGTGTAGACTTTAGTAGAAGTTAAGCATTCAAATAGTAGAAAGTTACCTATGTGACGTTTGACTAACCAGGATGAATCTGTTGCCACTAAAAACAAGGATTTCAGGCAACTTGAGCAAACAGAGAAAGGCTCATCATATAATGTAAATTTTAAAATGATACATACACCTTATACCAGTTTATGGTTATCAAAGATGATTCTCCCTTCTGCTTTCTTTGTGTTTTCTAGACAAGTCTTACGTATTTTATGAAGTTAATAAAATAAGAGTGGAAAAAAATCAGGCTCACCTTTCCTTAATTTCCAATTCTAAATGTAAAATATGTTTCTGAAAGGCATATTGTAATGAAACACATTGAACTAACTCATTCGACACCTTGCTATTACCCAAATTTAAGGTGCACTAGTACATATTTGCTACTCACAGTAAATATTCACTCTAGTATATTCTATTTTTATTTACTATTATTGACACAGGGTCTGACTACGCAGTCATGACTGACCTGAAACTGGTTAGCTGGCCGAGGCCGCCCCCAAATCAGAGATGCGCTTGCCTCTGCTTCCCAAGTGCTGGGATTAAAGAAAGGCATGTGACAACATACCTGCTACCATTCCAGTATGTATTAAAAAAATTCCATTTCTCAAAACTGTTACACAATAAGCAATAACTTCTTCATATTTGTCTATGTAGTGTCATCAAGAGATTCTAAAACCACCTATTAATTCTGAAAAGTGTACATCTACGGAGTTTATTGTTTTTTAGTTAGCAAAGAAATAACAGGTTTCATTTTGATGTTTTCATACATGTACACTGTTGTGCTCTGCTCATATTCACCTTCCCGTCACCCTCCCCACCCTGTCCTGTCCCCACAATTGTCCCCTTCTGCTTTCGTTACATATACATAACAGGGTCAAATCTAGATTGTAAACAAGATTTGTAACAGCATCTCAGATTTATTACAATGTTTTCACTATATACATGCTATGTGCTACCTTAATGTTGGTTCAATAAACCTATTATATGGTTTTTAAGACGACTGAAACTCAACATTTTCAAAATGTAGCTCACCGATACAATCTATATTTTAGTGATTTCGGAATCCAAGCCCTGGCTGAATTTAAATGTGGAACTACCTACTGTCAGAGGTTATACTTGTGAAACTAAGGACCTAAATCTGATACCTTAAGTGTGTCCAGTATACCCCGATCCTTAAACGTCTGGTATAGCTTTTTGCGCAGTTCATCTTGACTCAACACATCACACTTGAGGGACATGGCGGACTGGAAGAGAAAATGATGAGTTACCTAGCGGCAAAGGAGGCCTGGATTTCAGAAATCAGACCAGTGGCCTCCCGGAAAGCCCTTAGATGCTTAACGGAGCTCTAACGAACATAAACAAGGGACTTCCTTTCTCACAGACCCCTGGGAGTGGCAGGTGGAACTACCTGAGCCATCGTTATCTGCTTCCTCCCGAGCTCGCCCCTCTACGGCCAGGCTCCGTGATCAGGGCAGGCCGCGGTTGGAGTGGGAGTCCCTGACCTCCGAAACCAACCTGTCTCTGGGGACCCGGGGGAACAAGGGAGCTGAGCACTCAGCCCATTACCCCAGCACGCAGGCGCAGGGCCGTGACCCAGGAGAGATTCTGCACCAGAGAAAGCCGGAGACCAGAAGCGACCGCTCAAAAGACAGTTTTCACTGCTCCACAGCTAACGCCTACGCCGCTCTCTCGCTGTCTGCCGGTCCAAAGCACCGGACAAACGTACCCGCCAAGGGATGGAGTAAAGTGACGCACGCGCGAGCTCAGGCCGGACGCTCCCGCCACGTCTCGCGAGAGTATGGCCCCAGATCTCGCGTGAGTGACTCTGGGTTTCCCGGCTGAAAGTACCAAACGCGGGTTTCCGAGGCGGGCGTTTCTGCTGTCGGCGTCTCCCTACAGGTAGGATTTGGAGGGAAGTGGAGGGCGGGTGCTCCGGGTCCGCGAGGGACGTCCCAGACTCCGCGTGACGCGGATGTTGGTCTTGTACCTCTGTCCTGCCCTGACTCGGAATATCAGAGCCAGCCCCCGGGGCCGCTTAATTACAGTTCTCCCAGTAGACACAGCCCCGGTTTCCACGTGGAAACGACCTCCGCGCTCTTGGAGGCTTGGCGTTCTCGAGATCAGTCAGTTAATCCAGTGTGTCTTTGCTGCAGTGACACTGCAGTGGTCGGTTCCCATGAAATGCCAATAGTACCCCTATCTCCGCACACACGTGTCTCCGGACTCTTGACAGATGCTCTCAGAAGCAAAAATCGCATCTTGTTGAGAACCACAGAGTTTAATTTTATAGGAAAAAAAAAAAAACACTGTGTATGTGCTGTGAGAAAGATAAAGATGAGCCGAGTGCCCAGGATGCCTAGCTCAGATTATAAAGATCCGGTCGTGGTGGCTCGTCTGTAATGCCAACACTGGGAAGACTGAGACAGGAGTATTGCTTAAAGTTCGAGGTCAGTTTGGGCTATGATGCGCCTAAAGAAGAAAATGTAAATCTGGGACTGGGGAATGTAGCTCAGTTGGTTAAGTACTTGCTTGTCATACACAGAGGCCTGGATTAAATTTCAGGCACTGCATTGAAAACCAAAAACCACAGTATTGGTGGAGGCAGAAGGATCAGAAGTTTAAGATTATCCTTCACTACATAGAGAGTTGGACACCAGTCTAGCATAAATGAGACCCTATACCAAAAAAGAAAAGAAATAAGGCTAATTGGAAAGAAAAACCAGAATCCCCGGAAGCAAGAGTGAAAACCATTGCAGCTAGTGAGCTAAATGATGACTAAGAAGTCTTGAGGATGGGATAGTTTAGCAAGAAAGCTGATTGCAGGTGGAAGTGATTGAGGACATCTCTATGGGGAAAGTGTGATTTTATTTTTCAGTGCCTTGACTGGTAACATTTGGATAGTGAACAAAAAAAGATGAGCATCACAGGAAGGGGGAAATAGGCAGAGGACTAATGCCAGGGCTCACTTGGGGCCCTGGAGATTCTAGCCTGGCCCTGAGTTATGTGCTGGGGATGTTAGGTAGCTAAGGTCTATGAAGATGCAATTGGGTCATTGTTAAAGCTAACAGCACAAAGGAGTACAAAGAGTTTTGATGTGTAGCTGTAAAAAAAAATAAAAATAAAAGTTGAGGGGTGGCAAGAATAGTTAGCAGACTTTATTGGAGTTGAACGAGCTTTGGGTTTTTTTTTTTCATTTTTTTTGTTTGTTTTGGACAATTAAAGAAGAAGTTGGAGTGTAAATGATGAATTAAGGATGCACACAGAATTAGGGACAGTATTTAG
The DNA here is from genome assembly GCF_950005125.1 of Chionomys nivalis. Lineage (NCBI taxonomy): Eukaryota > Metazoa > Chordata > Mammalia > Rodentia > Cricetidae > Chionomys > Chionomys nivalis. The sequence goes on along the minus strand of NC_080112.1, from coordinate 128,749,871 downwards.
GCGTGAAGAAGGATCTTGAGTGGATATAGTCAAAGTGAGTTTGAAGTAAGTAGATTGGCCCACTCCAGCAGAGGTGAACAATAGGATTGAGAAGCAACATAGGGAACAATGTAGGAGGACCCATGTTGAATAATGGTACATGATTACATAGCTGAGAGGCATTAAAGCTTTTGAGCAGAATAGTGAAGTATATTCTAAAATGATGCTGATGTGTTACGAACACTGTTTTAAAATAGCATCAGTGCCCAAAGATATTTGAACTCTTCTCCACTGTCTTTGATTCCCAAATTAAAAAGAAGTAGATTTAGTGGTCTCTGAAAGTCAACCTACACTCACTTGGGAATGAAGGCATTGCTTCTGACTTTATAGGGCCATTTTCCCATTGGAGATCTGTCAATAGTGTTCATATAGCTCCTCATTGCACCAGATATGTTCCGTGTGACACCAGTTTAGTTTTACAGCCCTTATTCATTTGTGGAACACTGAAGCTACTACTGTCAGGAGCACAGGAAAGTTTCTAGATGTTCCTCCAGAGACTGTAGAGAGATTTGCTATAAAAATGAATAGCTTTGAACTGGGGTGTGTGAGTTTTATCTGTATTACCTGTAACTTAAAGTGCTTTACTTGGAAAGGATTTCTAAGTTCATCCTCCCACTTGCACTGGCGGTCTAACACCATCATGCATTTTAGCGTCCTACTAATTGCAGATGACAGCTCTGGGTTTATCCTCTAGAGTCATTTAGAATAAATCTGTCAAGTCCAGAGTTAGCAAGTGCTTGGCCTCATGCACGTTCTGTACTCCCCTAAACCCATAGCTGCCATGAATAATTGATCCCAGTCTTCACTGCTGACCACACTGTTTCTCAGCACCAACTCCTGGCAGTCATACTATCTGATTAGGTTTCTGCCCCCATCCTAACCCCTCACTTTGAAATAGGGTCTCTCCATGTAGTCCTGGCTGTCCCCAGTCTCCTGTGGATGGTTGTGTTGGCTTAAACTCACAGAGCTCCACCTGTGTCTGACTCCCAAGTGCTAGAATCAAAGGTATATGCCACCACACCCAGAAGTGGAAATCTCTTTTATTCCTTAATTACCTGCTAATAAGCTCATAATAGCTGTTTTGTATTTGAATGTGGTAAGTTACCTTCAAGTTACTGAATAAGTGCTAGGCATGATAGGTCAGTCCTACCATCTGAGCACTCAGAATACTGAAACAAGAGGATCATGAGTTCAGAGCCGACCTGGGCCACAGTAAGATCCTGTCTCCAAAATTAAAAATAAAATAAAACCTTATTGGTCCAAATGCCTATGTGGACTAGGTTAAGGTCATTCTCGAAATCTCCCTGGAGACATTGTACCATAAATTGGCATAGACACTCAGTGTTCCTGGGTATTAATGCTAAGTCATCTGTAAGTCACCCCTTATTCAGCAAATAATGAGTGTTTGCTAGCCCTTTGGCACTGTTGTAACCCTGGGGATACCATAGAGAATAAGAACAGTGTGTCTGTTCTCATTGAGGGTGCCTTTCTATCACACAGGCTATAGGTCTCCAGTGCGTTCTTACATAGATACTAAAATAACCCAGAAAGTTTGCTACCCACCTGCTACATTTCCTTTGCAAAGCAGAATAGTTTGATGTGGTTTGTTCTTAGTTTAAGCAGAGAATGTACATGAATAATAACTCATTTTAGTGGTGGTGGTTTTTTGTTTCGTTTTGTTTTTTTTAAGTTATACTGAATGAGCTACTGTACAGAAAAGGGTCCTAGCATGGTATCTGACCAAAACCAGCCAGGCAATACCTATTTGTGTTGGTGTTTTTGTCTCTGGATATACCCGGTTATAGCTGAGGACATAACACTTTTACCTGTTTTTGAAAATAGGAATAACACTTACCTATCTCTTAGCATATAGAGCCTTTCTGTGCCTATGATTTCTTTAATGTCACGTAACAATAGATGTAGATTTGTTGCTCCAAGCTATATCATTTGCCAGGACCTGAAGACTTGTTTGAATTGAAATACCTAGGTCTTGAAGTTTGCATCCTGCCCAGCCTGGCTTGTTACTCAGAAGTCATACATTGTAACAGAGAAAATAGAAATTAAGCAGATTTTCATCTTTAGTTATTTCAGTGTATACACAGTGCTAGAAGCCCTGCTTTTCCTAATGGTAACCTACAAAGGCATTTGCTTTTCTTAACATAGTTTACACACTTCAGTTCTTTTTGTTTGGTTTGGTTTTGGTTTTGATATTTCGAGACAGGATTTCTCTGTGTAACAGTCCTGGCTGTCCTGAACTTGCTTTGTAGACCAAGCTGGCCTTGAACTCACTGAGATCCACCAGCCTCTGCCTCCCAAGCGCTGGGATTAATAGTGTGGCCACCACTGTCTGGTTTCGGTTCTTTTTTGATTTTGCTCTTTTCTGCTCTGGCTGGCTTTGAATCCATGATCTGCCTGCCTTAGCTTCTCCAGTGCCAGGATTGCAGTGCCTGACTTAATCTCTGTATTTGAGGTCAGCCTCAGGGGTCTCCAGGACATTGAGGAAAAGGAGCAGACACCGAGGGGAGAAGGGGTGCTGGAGAGATGGCTCAGAGGTTAAGAGCATTGGCTGCTCTTCCAGGGGTCCTGAGTTCAATTCCCAGCAACCACATGGTAGCTTACAGTACATGCCAGAACACTGCATTCATAATAAATGAATAAATATTTTTCAAAAAAGAAAAGGAACAGACACATTGGTCAACACAGATACTTTTAAGCACTGCTGTTACTTTGTGCTTGTTTGTTTGTTAGTTCCCATTTTGAGATAAGATCTCACTACATAATCCAGGCTGGCCTCAGAGCCACAGTGGCTCTCCTGCTCCAGCCTCCCAACTGCTGGGGAAACAGGCATGAGGCAGCTTGTATTGTTTTATATGTTGGAACTCTAAATAGTAGTACTTGTTTTGTCGGTTGCGAAGGTGCAGAGGTTTTATAAAGTTTAGAATAGTTGATCTAAAGTTGATCTATTCTGTATTAGAAGTGCTAGCCCCACACAGATACTTAGTTCAAACCAATAAATTAAAAATTCAGTTCTACAGTTAAATTAGCTACATTTCAAATGCTTACTGGCTTCCATATTAGACTATATGGTTGTACAACATTTTTACCTTGGCAGAAAGTTCATTAGTGTGGACAACATAGGTTTGTGTCACCTTTGCCCAGTGACACCTTTATCCAGTGCGAGGTAAGCCTGAGAATAGTTGCTAAAAGGTTGTAGGTGAGTCTGGATGCTGCTGCGTGATTTCTCTTACATATGGGATCTAGGTTGAATAACATTTGCACATAAAAGTAGAAGTGGGGACTATTTGAGAGAGCATATTAGTAAAAAGGAAGCAATGAGAATGTGGTGAGGAAGTGGGGATGATTGAAGTGCATTGTGCATGCATGAGGATGTCCTAGGAAAGCCATTGTTTTGTGCAGTTAATATGTTCCAAGGGAAAGAAGCTCCGTCTCACTGTCCAGATGGATAAGTTGTAAGAGAACCCTCATGCCTGTCTTTTGGTTCCTATTTTTATCTCATGCTATCCTTAGACACTATGCTTCTTTAGCATCTGCATATCCCATAAAGGACCAAGTGTGGGGCATGATGTGGGTTATCTTTCTTGTGCATGCACTTCCTTCTGCTGCCTGCAGGCCCCTCCTATGCTGTTGCTGCTTATATGTGTGCTGAGTAAAGCAAATCCTTCACTTGACCTACTGCAGACCTACAGCCTTGCAGCCTATTCTAGCAAGAATTCATGCTATCATTCTTTACTTGGTTCAAATTCCACGTTCTCTACCTTTCCTTTTCTCTGCAGCTACTACCAAGTATCCCTAGCTTTGCATAGCTTTTCTGTCAGACCTGCTTATCTTTGTTACCCACTTTTATTTTGGGGCCCTTTTCTTATCTAAATACTTCTGGCTGTGTGTGCTAGATAGTATCTGTTACCGATGTTCAGCTCTTCCATTGAAGGGCAAAAGCAGTTTTTAGACCATAGTAAAAGGATGCCTGAGGTTAAATTTTGGCCTGCAATCTGCAGGTGTAGGCCCCATCCCAGATAATGTTCTAAATCTTAACTGTGTCCAAAGAGTCTCTTACTTGTCTCCCACAGTCGTAGCCTTCCATTTTAAACTAAAAGTACTAACTTTGACTTGCTTTTTCCTTCATTAGGAAATACGTTTCAGATTTCTTTGGATTTCATTGATTTTTTTTTTTCTGTGTGAATCAGCAAAAGACCCAGAAAGTCTTGGTGAGTTGTGATCTCTCATGTCCTCAGATATCCAGGAGGCTGGCTAGGGGTTGACTAGATCCCCGCCCCAGGTTGAGGAGTTACTAGTTGTCACATCCTAGTGTTGTCAGATATTCTTGAATGTTATTCTAGATAACACTTAGCAAGCACTCATTGTTAGCCAGACATCCTCCTTTAGAATTTCATGCTTTACATATGTTGGACTATGTAGGAAGCTTCCTACAGGTATCAGTAAAGTAGCTCCAATATTACCACTGTTGTATAGATGAGGCAACAGACACTGGCGCCTGTGGTCACATTGCAAGTAAGAGTCAGAGTCTGGCTTTCTCTAAATCCAAAGCCCTTGTACTGAAAGTACAAACATACTAAGATCCACCCATCTACCAACCCAGCTTTCTGATAATTTCTGTTGAAAGCCATGGAATAGAGCTGGTGTAGTCACTTGGCCACCAAACCTGACAACCTGAGTTTGATCCCTGGGACTCATGGAGAGAGATGACTGACTCCCACACACATGCAAGTCATGGCATGTGTGCACACACATACAGACACACACACACAAAATAAATAAAAATTTTTTATGTAAAACCATGGAATACTTGGTTTCTGCCCGCCCTACCCAGTTTCTGTTAGTTTGTTTTAGTTTTGAGATAGTCTCTCTCTGTTATGTACCTCTGGCTGTCCTGGAACTTGCTATAAAGAAAATCTCTGGAAACCACAGAGATCTACCTGCCTCTGCCTACTGAGTGCTGAAATTGAAAAGGCTTATCTACCATACCCAGTAAACTGTTTCCTAAATTAGTGTATTAAGAGACACATAGGCCCTTGCCATTTAATTTGTAGCATACAAATTAAATTTTCTGATAGAAAGAAGACAAATACACCATATAATTTGTAAATAGATGGTACATTATCTCTTCTATATAAAAATGGACTGTGGTATAGCTGGGTTTTAGCTTCCTCTGAGGAGTACCTCCTGAACATTTCTGGGGCAGCTAATTATTTCCTTTGCCTTTTCTACCTTTTATTGTACTTAGCTAATCAACAACCTCTATTAATGTTTCCAGGTATTAATATGAACATTAACCAGTATAGTACAACTTAAGCTCAACATACTCCATCAGATACAAAGACCCTTGAGTTGAATATTTCAAATTTTTCAATCATGAGAATACTTATGATATACTACAGGTTTCCTATTTTCCTTCAGAAGATATAGTACATAGTACATTGGGTTCTAAAGGACACATCACAGATATTTAATGTATAGAAAGTCATGTGCCTATGCTATATACCAGAAAGCAGACCATGTTGTCAAATTTAAGTAAGAAAACTTTTTTAAAAAAAAAAAAAAAGCCAGGCAGTGATGATGCACATTTTTAATCCCAGCACTCGGGAGGCAGAGGCAGGCAGATGTCTGTGAATTTAAGGCTAGCCTGGCCTATAGAGTGAGTTCCAGGATAGCCAGAGCTGTTACATAGACAAACCCTGTCTCGGAAAAAAAGTAAAACTAGAACTCTGTACTTTATGTTAATCATTTTAGGTCTTGGTATTGAGGACTAAAAATATTATTTAATTTGATTAGGAGTTTTTTATATTGAAGACAATGTCTGGAAGCTTCTACTTTGTAATTGTTGGCCACCATGATAATCCAGTTTTTGAAATGGAATTTTTGCCACCTGGGAAAGCAGAATCCAAAGTACGTATGCAATCTAAATTTCATAAGAATTTTTATGTTGTTTATAATAGTATGAAATAATGGTGTTTTAGAACTGAAATAGATCTAGAGAGATGAAGCCACTGAGATACAGCAACAATTAAATAAGGCTTTCTCTGGAGTTCCACGGACTGTTAGAAACCATTCTAACCTAGGGAAGGAATGTCGCCTACCTTGAAATGCTTCTGAAGCATAAGGAAATGTACCCCACCTGTCAGGGGCCTGGAACAATTTTGTTGCCTCAAAATGCCACAGTAGTCCATTCAACAGCAAATCTTATTTTTCAGCAGAACAGACATAGATCAATTTACACCTGAGGATTGCACTGCTTACATTGTCCCCATTCTGCTGGTACCCAGGCTATATCAGGAAACTCTAAAAGCAACAGCAGGGGTGACACTTTCTTGTGGGAATGGTTCCAGAGGAACAAACTTGGTTCAAGAATATGATGCCTATCATTCAGAGTAAGCCAAGGAGTTGGTTTTTTAAAGTCATATATATACATACATATACATACATATATGTATGTATATATATGAATACATATTACAATCTTAAGTAGGAGATACTTTTCAACTATTCAAATTATGCCAACAAAATACCAAAGAAATTTGTTTATGGTATTTTCTGCCAGTTATTGGTCCTATGTTATTTCAAAGCTTTGTTAAGCTTTGTTTCGAGGCAGTGGCAGCAATTGCCCTGTGCCAGTTGCCACTTAAATCTAGTTTCTGTGTACTCCAGAGACCTATTAGGTAGCAGCACATGAAAACACTTTCTAACTTGACATGGTCTTAGCACTCTCTTTGGCTGCCATCACCTTCTTAAAGCATCTCCAACTGGCCTCCAATTAATGGATGATTCTCTGTCCTCAACCTCCTTTGTGCTGAGATTGCAGGTATAAGGCATCACACACAGCAAAACTTTCTGAGGACATCAAGAACACTGAACTAGAGACCCACTCTACTCCAGAATGACCTCATGTTAACTAACCACATCTGCAGTGGCCCTCTTTCTAAGTAAGGTCACATTCTGAGGACCATATGAGTTTCCTCAAGGAGAGACTAGCAGTGGCTCTCAGCCTTGCTAATGCTGCCACCCTTTAATAGAGCTCCTCATGTTGTGGTGGCCCCCAACCATAAAACTATTTCATTACTACTTCATAACTTTCATTTTGCTACTGTAATGTAAATATCTGCTATGCAGATGATCTAAGAAGATCTCTGTGAAGGGCTTGTTCAGGTTGAGAACTGCTCTATACTATATAGAGTCTATTTCACAGCAGGTAGCTTTTTGAGAAAAGCACTGTGAAAGAGAATTCTATAGGAGTAAGACTACATCCAGGTTGGGAATGTTCTCTACATTATAGTGAGTCATTCCTACCTTCTTTTCAGTTAGGCCATTTTGCCCACGAAGAGAACACTCCTGGTTGTGATAGGATTGTTTCTGCTGTTAACAGATGACAATTCACAGCTAGGGCTGAATATGACCTCCCCACCCCAAATCCCAGATCCCCAAAGCATGTAAGCTCTTGTTCTGCAAGAGGCCTATCATAGGTCTTCACAACTGTCTCTACTGTTTCTGCTCAGGAAGCCTGGCTCTCCCTGTTGCCTCCAGCCCTTGAGACTCCATATGCATGGCATCCCTGACATCCATTTTGATCTAGGAAAAGTGCCCTCTTTGATCCACATCTGCATACACTCACTTTGTGTGTTTCTCTTCTAAAAAGACATGGGCTTCTGGAAAGTAGGCTCTGCCTTATTTTCCCTCTAAAAGTAGTAATCTCTTTACATATGATTAATTAGTTATAGAATTTGGTAATTGCCTTCTCTCAGCATTCAAAATATAATGTTTAATAGTCAAGACTTTATTAATTGGCTCTTCCTGTTATGAGTGATAGATATCAAGACAATACAAACATAATCCTTTATATCTCTTGATACCAATACATGTAGTAAATGCTAAGACTCCGCCCCTAAGAAAAATATGTATGTACAGAATGAAAACCAGGAATTACACCTGTATTCCTAGTACCTGGGAGGCTGAGGCAGGTTCAGGAGCTCCAGACCATTCTAGGCTACATAGTAAGGCCATATCTAAAACGAGAAAACACACACAATACACACAGATTGACAGAATTTCAGAATGAATTGTCTGTGGTACCAATGCCATATGGAAATGTACATCTTTCTCCATTCTCTGTCATTTAGGATGATCACCGTCACCTGAACCAGTTTATAGCCCATGCTGCTCTTGACCTTGTGGATGAAAACATGTGGCTTTCTAATAACATGTACTTAAAAACTGTGGACAAATTCAATGAGTGGTTTGTATCAGCATTTGTCACTGCAGGACATATCCTTTCCTTATGCTGTCTATAGTTTGCTTTCTGTTGCTATTATAAACATCATGATCAAAACCAACTTCAAGAGGAAGGGGTTTATTTAGCTTGTACTTCTCAAATTACACTCCATTGTTGAGGGAAGTCTGGGCAGGAACTGAAGCAGAGACCATAGAAGAATACCAAGGCTGGGCTTGCTCAGGCTTATATTCATCTACCTTACTTATACAGCCTAGGCCCACCTGCCTATGGATGGTACTGCCTACAATGGACTCAGCCCTTCTACATCAGTTAGCAGTTAAGAAAATGCCCCTCAGACGTTACCACAAATGCTTAACCAAAGGCTGAGTTAGAAAACAAGAACTTGAAACGTAAAGGCGGTCTCTGAATTTGAAGACTTCTAAGAATCAGGCTGCCATGAAAATTTTTCACTTACAAGACATTAATTTTTTTTTGTAAACATGTTCAGCCAATAATTTTAAAACTAGGGTTTATCTTAACTATACCAAGGGCTATTTTACTTTATTTCCTAACTTTAAAAGAGTACACTCTCCTTAAGCTAAAGTGACTTTAAGCCAGTTTATGTATTCAGCTTTGCCATCACAAAACAGTTTATGTGACCAATGTGAAGGTTATCTTATCAGATGATTGCTTTTAATTTTTCATTTCTAGTAAAGATTGTGCCTTAATTTTTTCACATATGAGATTTATTATGCTTCATGATGTGAGGCAAGAAGATGGAATAAAGAATTTCTTTACTGATGTCTATGATTTGTATATAAAGGTATGGTATACTCTATAATTTAAAATAATCTGATTTTTTAAGTGAGAGGACTAGAAACAGTCCAGATTAAGGCATAAAAGAACATTTCTCTTATTAGTAATTCTGCTTTAGTGTTTTCTAACATATGTTATGAAGTCCTTATATTAGCTAGGGAACTGATGAATTTTAGCTTTACGTTAAAGCAAAGTATTCAAACCCTAAATTAAAAGAATTATAAGGCACAACGGCAGATGTCTGTAATCCCAGCACTTGAGAGGATCATGAGTGTGAAGCCAGCTGGGCTACCCAAGAATTTGAAAGAAAAAAATGACTTCCACTTAATAGCAGTATAGTGAGACTTTTGTAACTGAACCTATTTGACATTTACCATTTGTTTACATAATCCAAAAGGCCATATAGATTAATCCACATAATGAATACAAGGTAGAGTCAAGATCCATATTAACGTATATAGGTCATATCAATCATACTACCATTGGTTAGCTGCAAGTACTTTTCAAAACGAAAATACTGGAATACAGAATTCCTGCAGAGGTGCCAAGTAAGGTGATGCATGTCTATGATCCCAGCACTTGGGAGGTAGAAAGGGAAGACCAAGAATTCAGAGTCAGTCTCAGATATTCGGTGAGCTTGAGGCGGCTTTGGATTGACCCTATCTCAGACAAACAGGTGTGGTAGCTTACATCTGAATTCCAAGCCTTATGACACTGGAAGGATTACAGTGAGTTTAATGCTAATCTGTGTTAGAGTTCAAGGCCAGGCCAGGTTACAAAATGGGAAACTGTCTCCCAGAAAAATTTTCTTTAAGGGGGCATTTTGTTGTTTATTTTTAAGATTATTGCTGATTTACCTATTTGTGGGGGCTGGGGAGAGGTGGCACCTGCCATGGTTTACATAATGGAGAGAGTTCAAAGTAGCTTGCAGAAATCAACTCTCTTTTCACCACTCGCGTCCTGGGGATAGAAGCCTGGTTGTCAGCTTGCCTTTAGGCACTGGGCTATTTTATTTTATTTTATTTTTGAGATAGTCTCCTGTAGCCCTACCTGACCCTGAACTCACTGTGCTGCTAAAGCTAGCCTTAAATCCTGATCCTCCTGCACCTCCCAAATGCAGAAATTGCAAGGGTATGCACCCACACCTGGCTAAGATGTTAAAATTTAACAGTGGGTATCCTTTGAGAAGCCCACACAAATGCCATGGGTGTGCCTTACTTCCTGGGTGTCTCTTTCTCCTTAGCCCTCATGATTACAGTCTATAAGTTCCCTTTTAAAATCCCAATTCTGTTTCTAAAAAAAAATAACAATAGAACACTTTCAATGAGAATTAAAAATGAGACCCAGACTTTTGTCTTTGCTAAATTTTAACTGAAAATGTAAATTTCCTTTAGCAACTGTAATTCATGAACCTCTTTGCTTTAACAGGCTTACTAATACCTTCTTCTTTCCTAGTTTGCAATGAATCCATTTTATGAACCCAATTCTCCTATTCGATCAAGTGCATTTGACAGGAAAGTCCAGTTTCTTGGGAAGAAACACCTTTTAAGCTAAATGGAGAAAAACTGAAATAAACAGTATCACTGTCGTGGGCTATACTCAGGAATGTGTGCGCTGTAAGTAATTTGAAATAGCCTGGAAAACGTTCACTTAAAATTGTACAGTGTTTTCATGTTGATTATCAGCATTAATATTTGCTTGTCGAGTGTTATTTATAAAGAATTCTTTACCAGTAATTTAAACATTTTTATTTAAAAGCTTGAGAATGAACTTTTGCCTTTCCTGATTGAGATAATTTGATCTTAACTTATTAAATTCAAAAGCAAATGTCATAGTTAATATTTGTTAGATTTAAAACTAAAAGCTTCTGCAGACATGAATGAAATTGAATTATTAATACTTTTAGAGATAGTCTTTTTAAATGCGTAATACACTACAGTACCAAGAATCTGAAGCAGAAAGCCTCTGCCATACCAAGTGTTACATGCCTACCTGCCTGTCGGGCTGAGAATAGTGATCCTGCTATGACTCTCTATCCTAGACCCGTGTACACTGCATCAGTTACAGGCCACTGCAAAATGTATTGCCTCTGTTACCTTATATTCCTGTTTCCTTTCTCTTAGTAAACTAAAAGTTGAATGTACTTGTATCTGTACTTAAAAATGTAATAGAGCTTTGGTATTACTAATAAAAGCCTGAGTTACACTGACATTTGTACTTAGCCTTTTAGACAGTATACAGAGTGGGAGGTGGCAGGTGTGGCTTCTATAAGAAATGTTGGTTTGATTTTACAATAGTATATATGCATGGAAAATCAAGTAAACCAGCTTTCCATGTATACACTGGGAGACTTTTCCATTCTCATTTTTGAGTAAGCAGTTCTAACTAAGCCTTCTTGGAACTTTTTGTGAAGTTGTTACCATCGCTCTGAGTTCTTAAATAAAAACTTACATTCAAGATTGTAGTAGTTAGATGCCTATTTCTAAAATCCAGCCCAACACCAATACTTTTTAAATCCCATTTCCCTACTGATGTCTGAAAACTAATGTGGTAGGTACATCTCACCCAATTTAACAGCTCAGATCACAGATCACCTCTCAACTAGCTGTCAAAGGCACAAGAGGTGTTACTCAGCAGTTAAGAGTATCTTCTGTTCTTGCAAATGACCCAGGTTGGCTTCCCAGTACCTAGGTGGAGCAGTTCTAGAAGGATCCAGTGACTCTGGCCTCCTTGAGCACCTGTACTTAAAGGCACATACTATTAAAAATATTTTTTTAAAAATTTGAACAATGCTAATAGGAGAGACCCAAATATGTACTTATCATATACCACTTGTTTCACCCTCAGTGAGCACAGAACCCACACCCAGGAAGGTGCTATAATTCCAGACAACCAAACAGTATCATATTATAGCATGAAGTCAAGGGTGAGACTTGGTTTCTAGCCCCAGAGAGCAAGAGGTTACCTTGCAAAGAGCCTTCCTTTTCTTCAAGTTTAGGAGGGCAAGATGGGAGCTAGGACCATTCACTTTGTGTGAGTATATTGCCAAAGTTAAGTACAAATTTTCAGTGTGACTGTCAAGTAGTTCAAGGGGAAGGAAGTCCAGCAATGACTGAGACTTCAGTGTGCAAACAGAAAAACTGCATTCCAGCCATGGAGCCATGGAGCCAGAACCTGTGTAAGGGGTAAAGCATTAACTTTATCTGACAAAGCTTAGATCTGATAGGTAATGTCCCTACCAGATGTGAAATTTTGTGTTGGCACAAAATTTATAGTATACAGTTATACTCCAAAGGAGATCCAGATAAAAATACACAAACCTGTTTGTGTCCTTTCTGTAGCTAGAAATCCCTAGAGTACTTCACTCAGTATCACCCATGTTTTTGTTATTTCTCATATATAGGCATCATTATGTCTTTGTCCATGCTACTACCTGTGGCTTTTTAAAGCTTTTTATTCATTTGTGTATGAAGTTTGGAGGGAGAGTACATGTGCCATGGCACAGGGTTTCTCTCTGTAACAGTCCTGGAACTCACTTTGTAGACCAGGCTGGCCTTGAACTCACAGAGAATCTGCCTGCCTCTGCCTCCTCAATGCTGGAATTAAAGGCAGAGCCGCCAACTCCTGGGGTGTTTTAATTTTTAAGACTCTCATACTTCCTAGACAGTCCATAGCATCTCAGAAACCACAGACTGGCTAGACTTCCCCTTTTACTAGGAACTTAATATTGGTCCATTTTTTCTATTTAACACTTTACTGCTTTTGGAGAGAACTTACATCATAGTGTTATTAATATGGAAAGTTAGTGTAGAGATTAAAACAGTTTAAAGACAAGGAACATCTGGGATGTTTTTATTTTAACTACAAAGTTTCTCAGAAGGGTAAAAAGAGCATAAATATTTCTACTCAAATAGCAAATGCACCTTATCTGTTTTCCAAATTCAGTATGTGCCTCTTAAAACAGAATTTAATCAGAAGGCTGTGTTCCTACACAGCTTACCCTTAGCTAAATATGACTCCTGTAATGAAAGTCAAACACCATATGGTGACTGCCAACAGGGCCTCCCTCTCCAGGAGTAGTGAAGTACAAGTTCGACACAGTTCCTTCCTTCTGCTTTCTTCCTGGGCAGCTGCTTGTCACTTCCACCGCCATACATAACTTGCTTGGTTTCCCATCTTGTGTTTTTCTGCTTTGTCCATCTTTGTCTAGGTAATGCCAGCCATCACTGCACCCGACTTTACTCAAACAAAAGAAAAAGTCTACCTTCAGCTACCTTTTCATTCAGTGTTAGCCACAGTTTAATGCCAAGGCTAGCCCTTTAAGATTTTGTTCTCCAATTAGGTTAGCCAGTATTCACTTACTTCTTTAACACAGTGTGAAGCTGGGTACTCTTTCTCCAGACATAAAACTTTTCTTTTTATCACTGCTTGCTCTAACCTTTTGAAAGTTAACTTTGAAAACCAACTAGTATAACCTTCAGTAGTAAACTGAAAGTTATGAATAGTTTTTAAAGTTAAAATGAGGTGGGGTTTTGCATACCTGGAATCCTGGTACCTAGAGATAAAAGCTAGAAGGTCAGGGCTTTAATGCCAACTTTAGCTACAAGATAGCTACAAGAGACCCTGTCTCATTAAACAAAAGCAAAAACACTAAGACATTCAATCTACAAATAAAAATACTGCATGGTCACTACATGGTGAACTCAGCAGCTATGATTACTGCATAAAATTTGGTCTGTTGACAACCCATTAAAGAGGGACTCATGAGCCCCACCCCTCCATGAGATTCTGCAGGCAGTTGATGATTCCTTGGGGAAGAGGAGTCATATTTCTCAGTTGTATAGGCACTGGTAAAGTTACCCATGATAATGTAAATAGCTATGTTCCAGAAAGTAGCCCTAAATGTTTGCTCACGTACTTTCTTGTGCATGTGTCTGTGTGTAGTAAAAGATGAATAGGCTGAGTTGTGTCCCCCAAAATTTATGTTAAAACCTTAACCTCCAAAACCTGTGATGGTGTTACCAACTTAACACATCTAAAAATCCTATGAGAAGTCTTAATAGCATATCACCTTATGTTGAAGTGAGAAGACCCACCCACCCACTGTAGGCAGCAGCACCATTCCCTAGGCAAGGATTCACTGAACACTGGTGTCAGATTCCCAAGAAACTCAGGACAAATAGCTATGGCTGTATTCTCCTTCATATCTATAATAAAATCCTTCTCAATCATGCCTTGGATTGGTCATGTCCTCATTTCTTTTTTTTTTTTTTTACGTTTATCTTTTTTTTTTTTTATTGGAAAAAAAAATTTTCCGCCTCCCATTTCCCTCCCCCTCCTCCCGCCCCTCTCCCCCTCCCCCCACTCCTCTTCTTCTCCCTCTTCAGTCCGAAGAGCAGTCAGGGTTCCCTGCCCTGTGGAAAGTCCAAGGTCCTCCCCCCTCCATCCAGATATCTTAGTTAAGGGAACCACCTAAGGGTTGGCAAGAGACTTGAACTTGGTGTGGCTACCAGATACCAAGGGCAATGTCCCCAGTTAGTTCCTAGGGCACCTGGGGATAGGGAACCTGAAATGATCCTATCCTATAGCCATACTGATGAATATCTTGCATATCACCATAGAACCTTCATCTAGCGATGGATGGAGATAGAGACAGAGACCCACACTGGAGCACCGGACTGAGCTCCCAAGGTCCTAATGAGGAGCAGAAGGAGGGAGAACATGTACAACGAAGTCAGGACCATGTCCTCATTTCATTCACCAGGTGCTCATAACCCAAGAGGGCCATATATGAGCTCCCTTCCAGGGATTTAGCCTCTCCTAACAGAACCAAACTGCTGATCCGACTTTCCTATATATGTGGACCATTTACTTCTGCTGATTTCTGACACCTACCATATTTGATTCCAAATTCTAGAGACTACCTCATCAGCCATGTTTTCAACTAGCATGCACATTTTCAGTGCTCTTTTCTGTTCTCTGAAGCTCCTGCCAACTGACTTTCCTGCCATGATGAACTACAGCCTAGAACTGTGAGTCAGAATAAGCCTTTTCTCTTTTCAGTTGCTTTTGTTAGAATATTTAACCACAGCAACAGAATAAAAAAAAAAGACAACCTCGAAATGTGACTACCTTTGAAGAACTGATTAGGCCATTTGAGTGGGGATTTTTTTTTTTTTTTGGTTTTTCGAGACAGGGTTTCTCTGTGGTTTTGGAGCCTGTCCTGGAACTAGCTCTTGTAGACCAGGCTGGTCTCGAACTCACAGAGATCCGCCTGCCTCTGCCTCCCGAGTGCTGGGATTAAAGGCTTGCGCCACCACCGCCCGGCTTGAGTGGGGATTAAGGAGTTCAAGGCCAGCCTAGAATATGTGAAACTGTCTCTAAATCTATCCTCCATCCAGCTACATGTACGTATGTACCAACATAAATATGTGTACAGTTTGAATTGCTCCAAATTTAAAGTGTTCCCATATGACAAAAACTGTCCCTATTACGAAGTTACTTTCAAAAACTTAAACTTACTGCAATGATTTGTTTCCTCCTAGTTTCCAATGGGTGGGGTCAAGAGAGACATTGATTAGTTTCTCACATTCTATATCCTCCCCCAATCCCCAGCCTAGCAGTTCACTCTCCTACTCTAGTATGTCCTTAATTATCATGGGGAAGGGTCTTACCCATATTATATCAGCGGTCAGTCTAGGTTATGATTGATTTGCTTCTACGGGCCAGGACTGTTGTCACTCATACCACATGTGAAATCAACTCATGAAAGAATTTATGAAAGGAGAGAGCCTCTATTGAGAAAATGGCTCAGCAACATCAGATAGGCCTATAGGGTGAGAAAGGCTCAACCCATTGTGAATGAGGCCTGGTGGTCTTGAGTTCTGTAAGAAAGCAAGCTAAGCAAGCCAGGAAGCAGGACTCCCTCCGTGCCCTCTGCTTCAGATCCTGCATTTCTGTTCCTGCGTTGAGTTCCTGTCCTGACTTCCTTTGATGATAAACAGTGAAGTAGAAGTATAAACCAAATAAACTTTCCTCCCCAAGGTGCTTTTTGGTCATAGTGTTTCATCACAACAGTAGTGACCCAACTAAGGCAGATCATTGCTGCAAGTTGTCTTTTTAAAATAAATTTTCAAAGCAAATCATTAAATAGTGATAGAGAGGATACAAAGGAAATACCTATGTAGATATGGTTGCCTTCACCCTCAGGAAGTATAATCCTGGGCTGAAGATAAAGCTCACCTGTCATGCGTTAGACGTGGCAGTACAGGCTCATGCTTGTAATCCCTCACTCAGGAGGTGGAGGTAAAACCAGAAGTACAAAGGTCAACCTAGAATATATGAGAATCTTCTAAAAAGCTAGCTCCTATGTTGGGAAGAGGATATGTGTGTGCCACACAATTTAATAAATAAATGTGAGATAAATTCTTACAGAGATAATGAAGTCATCGTATCAAAAAGCATCGCAACATAAAGAAATGCATTAGATTTTAATCTTTAATAGTATTGTTATAGGAATTTACTTCCCTCGACCAAGAATAGAATGCTAATTACATAAAAATATACACATACAAAAGTAACTCTCCATTTTCTTGTGGGGAAAAACAACCTAAGTGTAACTTCTAGAATATTCAAGGCTTTTGTTTGAATTACAATTCAATTCTTGGTCATCTTATTAGCACTAATTTTAAATTAAACATTAGACAACCATTACAATTTATAAATGTAAGGTGCCATTATCGAGTAAATAGATTTCCTCCAGAGTGAATGTGTCCCTTCTCCCACCAACTAATGAGGCAACAATCAATATTCGTTAGTTGAATTTTATTAATAGATGAACCCTCCTCTCATGTGGGTGTGGGTGTGTTAGAATGCAACAACCATCTCTTTAATGACATCAACAGCAAGATGAGTTTGGCTTGGGCTTTCGGTGCAGATTGACTGTGTCTGTCTGAATCAGGTGATCTGACCTATCTTCTGTAGCCAGAACTCTTCGAACTGCCTCCTCAAAGGCAGCTGCAACATTGGTGGAATCTTTTGCACTCGTTTCAAAGTAAGGATAGTCGCCGTTGTCCCTGCACCAGGCTTGGGCTTCTTCTGTAGACACCTGCCGTTCATTTATATCAATCTTGTTGCCCAAAATCACAAAAGGAAAGCTTTCAGGCTCTTTCACATCTGCATAATATATGAATTCTTTCTTCCAGTTGCTCAAATTCTGGAAGCTTTGTGAATCATCAACGCTAAAAGTAAGCAGGCAACAGTCAGAACCTCTGTAAAATGGTGTCCTCAGGCTTCGGAATCGCTCTTGACCCGCCGTGTCCCAAATCTGCATGGTAACAAAATGTCCATCCACCTCCAAATCTTTATTTAAAAATTCCACACCTATTGTGTGAAAGAGCTGGGCATCAAATTTATTGGTTACATATCTGTTCATAAGAGAACTCTTGCCAACTCCACCATCTCCAAGAAGAATTACTTTAAAAAGGGACGATTTTCCTGCCATTATTAATAGTATGGATTTTGACTTCAGAATCCTGTTTTAAAAAAAAAAGGTACCATTACATGCCTTTATATTGTAGCAATCCACACAATTCTAACAAAAATCAGCATTTAAGTGAAATAAAAATGCATAGCCCTGATTCCTCTTTGCAAAAGAACTACCTAAATAATGAGAACTGTTATTTACTGTTACTTAGACATGTACCGACCCCTATCCATTTTCATTATTCCCTAGAAATAACAGTGAAGTCTCACCCTTGCTGACTGTGAAGCTGGACTTGAGACCAAATATAACCTCAAAGACCTTTCTCTGAGCCATCACTATCATAAACTCCTCCAAGCCCCAGCCACCCAAAATGGATAGATGTGGCAAGCATGCAAAGTCCATAAATTTCTTTGAAGTTAACAGCCCCTCAATCCCCAGTTCACTGATATATGTTCCTACTGTCCTTCCTCTTCTCACTTTACATACAGGCACTACGGAGCAGGAAATTCAGAGCCTTCCAGAAGCTCACTGATTCAGCTAAGAAATAAAAATCTATCAACCACAGACTACAAAGAGTTTACTGTCTTCATTGGAAATACTATTTTGAGTTGTTAAGAAGTTCAGTGTCAAAAGCACGAGCATAAGGCTCAAACTCATCTGGGCAGCTTCAACTCTTAGCCAATGCGTGTCCACTCTGGTGGGGGAGGTGCATACACATATAAGCAAGCATGGAGGACAGAGGTCAATGTCAGATGTCTTCCACTGTTTTTATTTTTGAGCAGGGAAGTAGAGTTTAAGACAAGGTCTCGCACCTAAAGCTCCACAGATTTTGCTACACTGGATGGCCAGCAAACAAACCATACATCCTCCTGTCTCTGCCTCACCAGTGCTGGGATTATAGGTACATTTCCATACTTAGCTTTATACATGGGTACTGGGGATGCCGACTCAGGTCCTCATGTTTCCAAAACAAGCACTTTAGCAACTGAGCCGTCTCCCCAGCCCCACATGACATTTATGCATAAAGTAAAATGAAAATCAAATCAGGTGAAAATGTAATTATACATACCCTTTAAAGAAGTCCAGATGTAGAATTTAAAAACTTTCCTACACTATAGGAGTCAGTAGGGGGAGAGGGGTGATACTTCTGATACCTATGACTGATGGCTACATCTGAGTGCTGATGGAAAACACTGTCCCTACTTGATATTTTGTTTTAATTCATCGTAAAAAAATTTCGAAGCCAGGCAGCCGTGCCTTTAATCCTAGCACTTAGGAGGCAGAGGCAGGTGGGTCTCCCTGAGTTCAAGGACAGCCTGATCTCTAGAGCAAGTTCCAGGACAGCCAGAACTACACAGAGAAACCCTGTCAAATACAAAAAAAATAAGCATACAAAAAACTTCTGGGTGGGAAAACACATAAAACCTAGCTTCACCTTTACCAATTATCAGCCTAAGGCAAATCCTGATTGCTTGTTAACTCCTATTCTCCTTTGTTTCTACTTGAGTTGAAGCAAAATCATCTAATATGTAAATATAAGATTTAAGTATCTGTTAAGTATATTAAATTTTATGAAGGAAAATTAAGTTTCTTATATGAGCACTGTCAAAAATATTTTTACCTAATAATAAAGGCCCAACATGGTACTCTCTAGCTATTATGTGGCTGTTGAGCACTTGATAAGTGCTTGGGAGTTGGCCCTTGTGCATGCTAAGCATTAAAAAACCTGCTACATTTCTGTTCCCATTTATTTTCAGCTAATTTAAATGACCACATTTAAAAAGCCTTTAGCTATATTGGACAACAGAGTTCTAAAATAAGAATAGTCATTAGTTTATCATGAAAGTGAATATTGTTGACTCCCACAGTGGGAAAATAGTAGAGAAATGAATAATTGCTTTATCTACTAGGATACATTTCTATTACCAGTGTAGTAGATATTGTCTGTCTTCTTATTAAATGTGAAGGTATCCAGTATTACTGAATACTTTTGTAACATAAAAGAATTCTGCATTTCTAACTCTGTTCTACTATAGGTTAAAAAAAGAGTTTAGTGAGGGAAATCAAGTCAGTAGAAAAAAAATGAATAAAAATGATCAAAGAACTGAGTGGTGGTATGTATTATGCCTGTAATCCCAGCACTCAAGAGACATTGGCAAGAGAAGCACAATAACAAGCCAAACATATCTTATGCTTATCCAGTTTCACAATTATATCAAGAGGCGCTGGCAAATGACTGACCAACCCCACCTAGGTTTATGTAAGCACCCTCGAGGATGTCCACAGTACATTGAAATCATGTAATGATGTATTTCTCAGAATGTGTCCCCATTGTGCTGTATTTCAACATAGGGAAAGCATCTGAAACTTGCCCAAAATTATTAAAATTATTTAATGGTTTATTCTCCAGACTTAAAGAACTAAACTCAACTTTGACTTGGCCATCCCACAACTGCTGTGTAAGTTTCCTCTCAGATTAAAACCTGCCATAGAGTATTTACGGAGAGGTGAAATACCCCCACAGAAGCTCACTAAGAAATTAAACAAAGGAGGGAGGGAGGGAGAAGATTAAAGAAGCAGAGCCTAGCTAAAGTGCTTAAAACAATAGTTCTCAGTGTGTGGGTTAGAGGGTACAAAGTAGCAACGAAAATAACTTTATAGTTGAGGGTCACCAAAAGGAACTGTATTAAGGGGTTGCAGCATTAGGAAGGTTGAGAACCACTGGCTTAGAAGAAACAAAACGTGGCAGAGCTCCCTAGAAAAGGCTCAGATCAACCTAAACACCAGGAATGGACACTCCAACCTGTTGTGCTACCTGCAGGCTGTGCAGTGAGCTCCAGGCAGGTTTTCTACCTTTCACAAGCTGTCATCAATGATGGGAAAGGGATTCAGCCGTCTACGTGCAGCATTTCCGCTCCTTTAAATAACCCCCAACCCATATTCCTGTAAGAACTCCAGGAAAGCCGGGCGATGGTGGCGCACGCCTTTAATCCCAGCACTCGAGAGGCAGAGGCAGGCGAATCTCTGTGAGTTCGAGACCAGCCTGGTCTACAGAGCTAGTTCCAGGACAGGCTCCAAAGCCAAAGCCACAGAGAAACCCTGTCTCGAAAAACCAAAAAAAAAAAAAAAAAACTCCAGGAAAACACACTGATTCACCAAGCTAGTCTTTAGCTTCTGTTGTCAATTCCCTATCTAGGTGAGTGGATGCTTACTCACAGGAATGCCATGCAACAACTCACTGTCTATGCCTTCAACCAAGCACATACTGCTCCCTCACCTAAATGCTGCTTCTACTCGCACCCCAAACCCAACTGCTGTGCCCTCGGACCTCCTCAGCTTGGTCACTGCCTCTACTGGAAACCCTTTCCCATCACCCCCATCAATGTTGTTCCTGTCACAGTTTTTAACTGGCAAAACCACAAAAGCTCCATGATCTATTGTGAGAGGAAGACAGACTTACATAATTGTAGCGATCCTTTTTGTTCTAATTAAATGGGATTTTCTATTCATGACATTTTAAAAGAAATTTACATTTGCAAATTCCACACATCAGGTAATATTTGTGACATGCACATTGACTGTTTGGGGGCTCCCAGACATTCCTACTTGGGAATATAGGGGCCTTTGCTAACATTATTAATACACACCACCTCTTTGATTCTAACCTTAGAGCTGTACACAAATACACATGGTGTTATAAGTATATAAACCATCTTAGTTCCAATGATATTTAAGAGAAGCCAACCTCATTCAATCCACCTATTAATATAATCACAGCAAGCTTATGGACATAAAAATGTTTCCTGAGCTGGGCGGTGGTGGCGCACGCCTTTAATCCCAGCACTCGGGAAGCAGAGGCAGGCGAACCTCTGTGAGTTCGAGACCAGCCTGGTCTACAAGAGCTAGTTCCAGGACAGGCTCCAAAACCACAGAGAAACCCTGTCTCGAAAAACCAAAAAAAAAAGAAAGAAAATGTTTCCTGTTCTTTTCAATTTATGTGTGTGTGTGTGTGTGTGTGTGTGTGTGTGTGTGTGTGTGTGTAAGGGGATGGATGCCCACAAAGGCCTGAAGAGGGCAATATAGTCCCTTGAGCAAGAGTTGCAGGCAGTTGTGAGCTGCTTAATACATGGGTGCTGGGAACCAAACTGCAACAGTACAAATACTTTTTTAAAATTAATTCATTTTTTTGCTCTATTTTCCTGACAGGGATTCAGCTCTGGCTGTCCTTCTGTAGACCAGGCTGGCCTCGAACTCACAGAGATCAGCCTATCTCTGCCTCCCAAGTGCCAGGATTAAAGGAGTGTGCCACCACATCCAGTTTAGTACACACTATTAACCACTGAGGCCTACTATTCTTTTCTAAAAGCAGTAAAACCTTTGCGATTTCTTTAGCATAAGCTAAAGGAATAAAAAACCTCCTACCATGTAACTTTAAAAATTAAGCTAAAAGTAAATGTAATATAAACTCTGATATTCCACAGTTGGAAAGACTGTCTAAAAGCAATAAACTAAAAGCAATAATCTTCATCAAGTTTAACAGCTAAATTCTACAAATAAAGACATCTGAATAAAAAAGGCTTAATAAGGTAAGGTCATGAACCTTACCTTAGTAGTTCAGTTCAAGCATCATTATTATCTGCAGAAAAAAAAAATCAAAGCTCATATTAGTGATACACGTTTGTTTTGATGATTTTTTTCTTCTATGGCATTACAGATTGAACCCAAAGCCTTGTATATGTTAGGCAAGCTCTACCAGTTAATTAGATAACCCCAGCCCTTTTACTACTTTTGAGGTCAGGTCCCACTACATTGCCCAGGCTGGCCCTGAACCTGCCCTGTAGTCTAAGTTGGACCTTGAATTTTTAATCCTCCTACTTCAGCCTACAAAGTAACTAGGATTGCAGACCTGTACCTGTTTCATAATTCTAAGTGTAAAAAGAATTAACTGTAAAAAAAAAATTTGACTACATCTACATTTTTAATTTAAAAATACCTAAATGCTATCTATAATCTACCTAAGCCAAAAAAAAAAAAACAGCCCTACATCAAATACTGTATTCTAAGTACTATTTTTCCTCTGTCAAGAGTTTTACCTGCCCACCCTTCTTTTCTAACTTTCATATGCAGACATAGCTATAAAATTATACAGGGAATTATATTTGCCCAAATTTTAGGTGGCTGAGAATCATGTCCCAGACAATGATTCTCCTTATTTCGTATTTTTATGAAATAAGGATAACATAGGAAAAAGAGGAAACAAGGGAGAAAGAGGCACCAATATGATCCATAGATTTAGACCAAGATCTGGAGGTAGTGCAGTGTCATGAAGCCACTGGGCAGCTAAAGCAAAAAAGCAAAGTCTTCCATGCATGAATGAGAACAGTGGCCGGAGGGAGAACATGTTTCTAGGACCAACCAAGCAAGGGGCTCAGCCCAAGTGTGGGCAAACTTAATTCCCCGAAACCAAACGGGAACAACAGGGTCAGCAACATCTACCTTCAAGGGCTACTCAAACATTTACTCAAATAACTGCACACAGGTTTTCACCAGTTCTAGACTTATTAGAAAAGTGTAGGAACTTTCTGTGGAATAAGACCATGAAGTCTCAAACAGGCAATTTTACAGATAGTTTAATGGCTATAAAATGCTATAAGCAGAATAAATTATATGCAGACCTTCATTAGGAAGCCAAAGAGCCCCACACTCACACACCACCTTCTAAAAATATTTTTTTACTATTTATATGTATATGTGTTATGAGTGTATGTGGGGAAGGGGGAGTGATGGCTGAGACCAGAAAAGGAAGCTGGATCCCACCAACTTGACCAGGCCCACAGTACAGTTATTGGCAGTTATGAGGCAACCTGACATAGGTGCTAGGAATTGAACTCAAGTCCTCTGGAACAGCAACAGGTGCTCTTATATGATGATCCAGTTCTCCAGCACCCCCACCACCATCATCATTTTTAAAAGAAAAGAAAGGGTATTTTTGTGAAAATTATATATAGCAGTCCTTAACTTAAAATTCAATCAATTAAAACAGGACTCTTTAAAATGCCAACATTTAGGATCAAGGATAAAACAGCAGCTAACACTGATAGAGCCCTGTATGCCATGTGCCCTGTGACCCCACATTTACTTCTCAGGTTTATTATCTGTGGTGGTTTGAATGAGAGCAGCTCTTACAGCCTACATGTTTGAATGCTTTGTCCCAGTAGGTAGAGCTGTTTGGTAAGGCTTGGGCAGTGTGGTCTTATGGAGGCAGGTATGTCCCTAAGGGTGGGCTTTGAGATTTCAAAAGTTCAGCCATTCCAGTTAGTCTCTTTCTCTGCTTGTGGATTAGATATAAGTTCTCAGCTACTGCTCCAGTGCCATGCCTAACTGCCTGCTGCCATGATAGTCATGGATTCACCTTCTGAAACTGTAATCAAGCCCCCAATTAACTGCTTTCTTGTATAAGTTGCCTTGGTCATGGTGTCTCTTCACTGCAATAGAACAGTATTTAAGATAGAGCTTTTCCTATCACTGCCTATGATAGGCTTGAGAGCTTATTTATATATGATGCAAGATCACAGCTAGTAAAACAGTTAAGCTGTTAATATAGAAGAATACTCCAAAGCCCAAGCACTTAACCCACTGGGCTACTTCAAGTGCAGCTGCTTTTTGTTGTTGTTGTTGTTGTTGTTGTTGTTGTTGTTGTTGTTGAGGGGCTTACTGTTGTTGCTGTAGTTATAATGGAAATAAGCAGGTGGAAGCAGTCTTTTCGCTTCTTCATTTTATTCCAAGGTCTGCACAAGAACAAGTTAATTCAACAGAACTAGTAAGCTAATCTGCCAATATGCAACATAAAGTATGCCTGAGTATGCTATGGGTTTTTTGTTCCTGTTGATTTTGTGAGGTACAGTGTCATGTAGTATAGGGTAGCATCAAACTCAGTACTACTTAGCTAAGGATGAGCATAAAACCTCTTGCCAAGGACAATGGCACGGGGTTTTGATCCTACTTCAGGTTCTGGCTTTGTGGGAGCCTAGACAGTTTGGATGCTCACCTTCCTAGACCTGGATAGAGTGGGGAGGACCTTGGACTTTCCACAGGGCAGGGAACCCTGACTGCTCCTGGGACTGGAGAGGGAGGAGAAGAGGAGTGGGGGGAGGGGGAGAGGGGCGGGAGGAGGGGGAGGGAAATGGGAGGCGGGGAGGAGGCGGAAAATTTTTTTTCAATAAAAAAAATGTTAAACAAAATTAAAAAAAAAGTGGCAATTCTACCAAAAGCAATCTATAGATTCAGTGCAATCCCCATTAAAATCCCATCAAAATTCTTCACATATCTGGAGAAGACAATAATCAATTTTTTTGGTTTTTCGAGACAGGGTTTCTCTGTGGCTTTGGAGCCTGTCCTGGAACTAGCTCTGTAGACCAGGCTGGTCTCAAACTCACAGAGATTCACCTGCCTCTGCCTCCCAAGTGCTGGGATTAAAGGTATGTGTCACCACCGCCCGGAAGGGAAGTGCTTAGTCTTAATGCAACTTGTTATGCCATATTTTGTTGATACCCATGGGGGAACTGTCCTTTCCTAAACAGAAACTGAAGTGGAGTGCCTTGGAGTAGAAACAGGGAGTATGTGTAGGGGGGGAATCTGGGAGGAGAGGAAACTGTGGCTGGGATGTAAAATAAATAAGTTTATTTAAAAAGAAAAAAAACAAAACAAAAAAAAAAAAAAACCTCTTGCCTCTACCTCTGGAACCAAGATTAAAGGTGTGCACTATCATACCCAGTTTTGTGAGGTGCTGAAAATTAAACCCAGGGCTGCATGCATGCTAAGTAAGACTCTACCAACTGAGCCACACACCCCAACCAAGTATACTGTATTTAAAAAAATGCTTTAAGTGAAACCTGAGTCAAAGTCTGCAGTGTTCTTCATTATCTCTACAGAAGCCTCCAGTTTCATAAGATGGGTGAAAGCAGATTTCCAGCACATATTTAGACAGCACCTATTGCCAGGCGGTGGTGGTGCACGCCTTTAATCCCAGCACTCGGGAGGCAGAGGCAGGCGAACCTCTGTGAGTTCGAGACCAGCCTGGTCTACAAGAGCTAGTTCCAGGACAGGCCCCAATGCTACAGAGAAACCCTGTCTCGAAAAACCAAAAAAAAAAAAAAAAAAAGTAAATCAAAGCATAAACTACCACTGACAAAACACATACTCTATTTCAGTAAGTACACTTTCTGGAAAATGAAATATCTAATATAAATATACATTAATTTTTCATTAAGAGCACTGCTGTAGTTAGGTATGGCAAGAGGAGAAAAGATTCAATTAAGCAACTAAATAACAGATAATTCAGAGCTTTCTGTATTGCTAGAGATGTCCAGCAAACCACATGTGGCCAATGAACATCTGAAATGTAGTTAGTCCGCTTAACTAACTGATTAACTTCATTTTCATTAAAGCATTCCACAGCACTAATGGCTACTGTATTAGACAATGGAGGTCTACATACAGTGTGATGAATGAACATGAGAGAACCAACCCCTAGAATCCCACATGGGCTCAGGATAAGTATAATCAAAGTGTGAGAGGAACCTGCATGCTTGAGCTTTATACTGGAAAGATTAGAAGAGCTTGCACCACATTTGTGGTGTGGTGTGCCATGTGTATGTGTGCACGAGGGCACTGCATAGAGAAAGCACAGAATAACCTTGGATGTCATTCACCTTGTGAGACAGGATCTTTCATTGCCTTAAACGTCTACCAATTAGGCTAGAGAGCCCCAAGGATCCTCCTGTCTCTACCTCCTAGTGCTGGGATTACAAGTCTTTGTTACCAAGCCTGGCATTTTTGCCTGGGTTTTAGAGATCAAATTCAGGCCTTCTCGCTTGCCACTAGGCCTAGCATTAATTTTTAGTGCATTTTATTTATTTATGTGTGTGTGTCACACAGAGGACAACTTGTGGTTCTCTCCCTCTACCACGTGGGTCCTAGGTATAAACCTCAGGTCTCTGACACTGAATCACCTCACTAGCCCTTAAAACAATGCTCCCCAAAAAAGGAAAGAGTAGGCATAGTTTAAGGCTGTTTCTTCAGACAGGGCCTCTTTATGTAGCCCTGGCTGTCCTGGACTTCACAATGTAAACCAGAAACAGCACAGAGGTCCACCTGCCTTTATTTCCCTGATAGTTGGGATTGAAGGTCTGTGCCATGATGCCCACTTTCAGGTTGAATTTTAAAAGGCAAAATGAAAACAGAAAGAAAGAGAGAAAAAGCCACAGGAATAATGGGAAGTTGGTGTGGTATCCCAGACCTGTAATCTTTACGCTTTGGAGGCTGAGGCAAGAGGACTGCAATTTTGAGGCTAGCCTGGGCTACAAAGCAAGACCCTATCTAAGAAAAAAAATACTAGGAATTATGGCTGAGAGTTTAAAGAAGAAAATTAAATTATGAAAGGAATGAATTTAAACATGTATATTGGAAAAATAAAATCAGCAAAACACAAACCAAATACAATCTACAACATACTGAAGTGACCAACGTAATTTTGTCCTGAGTCCATTTTGTTTGCTTAGACAAGCACCCACCCTCCCTAACAGTTACACCTGCCTTAGCAACACATTTGAGATTTCCATGGCCTTGACCGAGGTCCAGATGTATTAAACAAAATAATTAATGTAACTGAAAATAATTGTCATATTATGCTCTGCCAGGAACGAACATTTCAAGCTTACTCTGACCCTCATCTAATTTTGATGTGGGTTATGGTACACTACCTCTGAGTTTCAACACCAAGAGACTTTGAGGCGTGAGGCTGCTCTTGGTCGCTGAGTAATGGTATATATAGTAAGAGCAGCTGTTTTAAGACTCAACTAGATTAGAAGCTCGGAAACTCCACCTACACACAAGAGAAGTTGTAAGCAGTCCAATGCCAGACACTGTAAGGAGCTCTTCCTAAGTTCTGTTTACTGGATGTAACTGACACCTCTCCAGTGGCACCCAGTTTAACCCTACTGAGATGCTGGAATGGACTCTTCTCACAAGAAATCTTTCCAAGCCTAGACTTCCTCTACCCTTCACTGCCTAGTTCCCCATCTGCCTCCACACTAGATTAACTCTCGAGAGTTACACACCTCCATTCCCTGGAACATCAGCGAGTCATCAGAAAATGACCATTAGCCAATCCAATGGCTTCTTTCCACTTCTCAACAAGGGGCCCTATGGTGAATAGAAAGAAGAGTGAAAGGGTGTTTTTGGTTTTGGAGGGATGGTTTTTGTCCCTCCACCTGTGGCCATGGTAACACACAGCAATATCCTTGAAGATGTGCATGCCACAGAATCTTAGAAGGGTAATCAAGTTTTCTAAAACAACTAAGGAAAGGGAGGCCCACTTGACAAAGTATCTTGCTAGCACCACACATTTGCCCAGAGGCAAGGTGGGATCCTTCATGTCTTAAACAGGACTAGTCAGTCCCCATTAATGCCTCAATGAGGCCTAAAATGCACGACATGACCCTCTCCGTCTTGAAAATGTTCCTAAAATAGTCCATGAAACTACTGACAAGAGGCTGCCTCTGCTTCTCTCTTACATCAGTTTTCTTCAGCCAGGTGGCTCCCTTTCTCAGCAATCTTTCAAAGACTGTAATCTGAGGTTGAAGTCCACACATCTTCCCACTAGCTATAAACACCAGTGATTCCTGAAGTCCACCTTCACTCTCACACCTCAGGGCCACACGGAATTTCCAATCCCTTTATCAGGACAGTACTCAAATTTAATATGTCAAACCATGCTATTTAGCCTTCTAAGACCTCTCTCTTCTGTCTTATCTACCTGAGTCAACCTTACAAAGAATTCTGTCTACTTCCCTCCCAACCCATTAGCCATTGTCTTATTGAGTTAAATATCAAGTGTACAACTATATCTTAACAGCTGCTACTACTACAGTCTATGAAGTATCTGTCTTAGTTTCTTTACCTGTGGCTGTAATAAAATATTCTGAGTAAAGCTACTTAAGGAAGAAAGTTTTTGACATACAGTTGAGGCGGAGGAAAAAAGGCTACAGCCCACCATAGTGGGGAAGTCAAGGTAACCCAGAACCTGAAGTGACCCATAGCGCATCACAATGAGGAACATTTATACAACTCAGGATCCTAACCAGAAAATGGTACTCCCCACACTAGAGGGCTCCTCCCACCTCAGTTAGACAGGAATGTCCAGAGGCCCATCTCTTAAGTGGCCTCTCCATTTTGTCACAGTATCTGAGACATGCCCCTTAAAACCTCCTGTAGATCAGACACCATCCCCCATGCTTCGCAGATCAGCAGAAAGCTAACAAAGACTAAATACCATCTCCAGGCCCAAGTAAACATGGTTAAGTCAAAAGTGTTATCCTCACCCCCACCAAATGACAGAAAGGACTCAAAAAAAAAAAAAAAAAAATACACAGCCAAAAAAAAGTCACCAAAAAAACCTATTTTAGATGAAAATCAGCAACAAAATTTAGAGACTGGAAAGCTAACCCTACAGTGGTGGCAGTGTGAAACTCAAGAACTGACTGACAAGGAAAGTCAGCCACAGGACTAAAACGTACTGCTTAGCGCTCCAGCAATTTTCCAACCACTTAGATAGGTAAAGGCTGAAAGCTAGATCACTCTGGGGAAAGAACAGCCACCCCTCCAATCATCCCAGCACACTCAACTTCCTGAACAAGTGCATATAATAGAAAATGGCGAGAAAAGAGGTTGCAAAGTAGGGATGGAGGGGCAGCCTGCATAGGAAGCCTGACCTGTGCTTTCCTTTGCAGTCCCTGCTCTCCTAAGGCCAGCAACCCAACTACCAGCATTCCCAAACTGCAAGTCCAGGGGAAAAGCTTTCAGACTTACTGGTAGGGGAGTGGTAGGGAATTAAAAACCAACTTTAACGCCTTGTTTCCTTACCACTAAACCTTTAGGTTTGTAAACACTAATGGAAAACACCAACTTCTAACGCTATAATTCCTAAACTATGTGGCTTCACATGCGTAGGGCAGGCTACTCTAAATGGTTAAAGGAAACAGATGCTGGCATCCCTATGGTACTGTGTTCAAGGGAGTTCACAATTTCAACACCACATTGCACACATTCCTTCTGATGACATAACTTTGTGAAGCTGAGTTTGCCCAGGATCACAGAAAAAAAATGAAAGGCAGATTAAAGAATGGCAGTTGTCTGCTGCTCCAAACTGTTTTTATTTTCCTATCTTATTTAAGAATATTAGAATTTGACCAGATGGTGGTGGCACCAGCACCCGGGAGGCAGAGACAGGTGGATCTCTGTGAGTTAGAGGCCAACTTGATCTACAAAGCCAGTTCCAAGACTGTAACACAGAAAAGCCCTGTCTTGGGGGAAGGGGGATAATAAAATTCATTCCAGGTTACTCTGCTTTCACCAACATGTGGCCCCACAGCAAGGTCTTTGATTTGACTTCCTGCTACACTGTGTATGTATTTCAGGTACACTTACCAGATCAAATATACAAGCTTGAAACCACAGACTACAGCGACCCTGTAAGCTAACTAAAGACAGCAAGCAACCCAGAGATTTCCACTTGTTTTTATTCTACTTTGTTTTGGAGACAGGATCTCATTTTGTCCAAGCTGGCCTGGAACTTCTTTTGTTGTCAAGGATGGTCTCTAAGTCCTGCTCTCCTGTCTCTGTCTCTCAAATGCCTGGATTACAAGTGTGCACTACCCCGCCTGGCCTTGTGGCCCTGTTAGAATCATTCAACACTACGACCTTTTGGCGTTCTACTTATCAAGATATTGAAATAAGTGTGAGGCCTTTTCACATTTCTCTAACACTGCTAACACAGCTATGAGCAGCAACCTCCTGGAAGCTCTCTTAACTTCTGTACCCGAGCACCTAATCCAAATCACAAAAACCTGGAATTTTTGTAATCACAGAAACTAGTTCAGTCCTTATTACTGTTTGACTATTATTTACCCTTAGATTAAAAGAAATGCCGTCACAGAATGAATGCATGCAATCCTTCCATACTGTTTCCCCAGTCCCTGTCAACACAATGGCAAACATTTATAATGCTTTCAGCCTAAGACAAAAGTGGAGTCTGTGTCCACTGAGTATGAAGCCGCCTGCCTGCTTTACTTCTCTACACTTCTGAAACACGCTCTCTCTACCTCATATAGAGCTGTTATCTTACTTAACACCTTAACTACATCTCCATGTCCTGTCTGTGTCTCCAATGTAATGACATTCTACAGTCTGAAATCATCAGGGTCATAAATTAAGAAACCAAAGTGGAAAAATCCAGAATGTGGAAATACCCAAAGCACATCCACAATATGTACAATATCAAGAGTCACATTGAGAAACAGATTTCTCCCCCAAGTTATCTAACCAGCCCAGGCACCCTGAGGCAAAGCAGGCTTGGAACTGCTACAGGCCTGCCCGACACCCCCATCACCACCACCCACATACCTAGGTGGCTCCAGGTGTCCTGCCTCAGGAATCCTTTCATTTGCTTCCTGACTTCCCACCAAACTTCCTGAGGCATTTTCTGACTTCAGTTCCTCCCCTTCCCAACAGCTCTTTAATAAATGGTCTCTGTGGATGACCCGGTAGTTACAAACCCTATTTTCTTATACTAGCTTTTATTATCTACATAGCTTTCAAATTAGCCTCACTGGGCACCACTTCTAATTGGCTTATTTCCTCCTGCTGCTTAACCAACAAACTGCCCAGGGCAGAATTATGTGGCAGCTAATGATTTGCTGTCGTTACCTGATATACACACACACACACACACACACACACACACTCCTACAGACATTAGGAAGTAATATATCTTTTTACAAATAAAGAAATATAAGTGACCTAAGTATGCGAGAGTAGCAAGACAAGTAATGATTGAGCAAGACTCCCTGGCACCAAGTCCTCTTGACCCTTCTCAGAAAAACAAACACCCACATACCTCTTTTAGAATGCATGTGCAGGCAATCATTTTCAGGTGATATGAAATTCAACAATCCTGTACCCCCTGAACACACACACACCACAGCAGAGAGCATCTGGTAATCAGTAAAGAAGTCTCTATTCACTAGCTTAAAAAAAAAAAAACTGTGCAGAGGCAGGAGTCAAAAGCCAAAGATACAGAGCTGGGGCGATGGCTCCATGGGTAAGAGAGCATGCTGTATAGGCAAGAGGCCCTGAGTTCAAATCCTCAGAACCCACAGAAAAAGCTGGATGTGGTCTCATAAACACCAGGATTACTGCAGGTTACTGACCAGCAGCCTAGCTCCAGGTTCAGTGGGAGACTGTCTCAACGGAATAAAGGTGGAACATAGAACTGAACACTCCACATCCTTCTCTGGCCTTCACACACACGTGTGCATCCATACCATATATACACATACATTCTCACAACCACAAACCAACCTAGTGACCATGTGAATGTTTCCCCAGGAAATCCTAAAGAGATTCAACCCTGCACATGCATGCACGCGTGCGCGCACACACACACACACACCTATCCCAAAGGCTCACCTAACAGTAATAACTGACATTAGAATGGAGCAGCATGAAAGGCCTAGTCTCAAACCTCAGACAATCATGGAAAAAAACAGGCTGAAAAACACCAAAAAGAAAATTATTCGGCCTGGAGAGATGGCTCAGCAGGTAAGAAGACTGGCTGCTTTTTCAGAGGATCTGGATTGGATTCCCAGCACCCATGTGGCATCTTATGCCCATCTGTAAACTCCAGTTCCAGGGGATCCACTACCCTCTTCTGGCCTCCACAGGCACTACGAAAGAAAGTACCCATGACACACATGCAGGCAAACACCTATACACATAAATACAAAAATAAATCTTTAAAAAGAAAATTTTGCAAATGTTATCTTAAATTTTTTATCATTGTATTTCTTGATTTCAACAATAAAACACCTGTCTAACTATTATCTACTGAGGCTAAATTTAAGCCAGACCTTATGTAAATTAAGAATAGCTTCTCCAGGCAATAAGATAGTGAGCTGGATTGAGCTGCAGGCCAGCCTCTTGGTCTACTAAGTGAATTCGCAACCAGCTGAAACCACACAGTGAGACCCTATTATGGAGAAGAAAAAAAAAAAAGACGACTAATTTCTGGATGTAGTTTAGTAATCACGCACACGCCTAATTCAACTGTACAAAGCTTTCAAGAGCCCAGAAACTATTTTCCACTTCATCTAAGTCTGCCCAGGAAAGAATGTCATGAGACAGGTACTCCTTCCTGTGATGGGTGTGGATGTGTTGTTTCCTTCATGAGCACCTGACCTCTGTTCCCGAGTAGTCCAAACAATAAATTCTCTTCTAGGACCACGCCAGAACCTGGTCTTATGACTGTGACCAGACTGCCAGCTTCCCCACTACTCTTCCTTCTGGCCAGCACCTTTGTACCAGTGTCCGACAAGCAGTTCAGAAAATATCTGTGGATGAATGGAATAATGAAGAAACAAGCTCACTAAGTCCACTGGAATGGTTCCCAATAGTGTCAAAGTTTTTGTCCCTTTTGTCTTAGAAAAAAAAAGGATTCCAAAACTTCTGTGGTAGTGCATCCCTGTAATCCCAGAATTTAGAAGGCTGAGACAGCAGGATTAAGAGTTCAAAGCTAGCCTCCGATAATGTACAAAGTTTGAGGCCAGCTTAAAAATAAATAATCAAACAAAAAACAAAACCATGAAACAAAAAAAAAATGAATTGTTGCCAGGTATTCATATACCTCTTAATAAAGAGAATTTTCACCCAGCAAGCTTTTAAAATAATAAAAATGCTGTCCTAAATAGTAAAATAGACATTGTGCTTAAAGAACTATAGAAGCCTGGTGTGACCTGGAGTGTGAACCAAAAATGCTTCCAGACATTTTTCAAATATCCCCTGAGAAAATAAAGTTTCCTCCCGGTGCAAACTACTACTCTAAAATGCCCACAAACATGCTTTGAAAATCAGCACTGCTCCCTCGCTCCCTAGGTGACCTTGGAAAGGAGATCTAACCCTCCCAGGTCCCAGCAAATTCATCATCTGTAAAATAGAACCATTGCTTTGCAAACACCAGAAAAATCAATTCAAGTGATATGGAGTAGGACCTTCCAATAAATAGTAAGAAACTGAAGGAGGTTAAAAAAAATTCGAGAACTAAAAGAACTTCAGGCCTCCAGAGTACTATAGTATAAAATGGAAGTAGTTGGATAGGGGAAAATGTAAAAAGGATCTCTGGAAAAGAGAGAATACCACCAATGTATTTCCGTCTGCAACAATGGATGTTCTAGTTTCCGCTTGTCTATGCTAACCTTCCAGAAAGTAAAACAAAAATGTCCTTAAATCCCTAAATGTTCTAAGTCAATAAGCCTCCAAACCATAAACGTTTCAGTACAGCAAGAGACTACAATCTACATGAAAACCCTGAAAGCAAAAAACTGCCACACCACTGTTAGACATGGCACCCTAGTCTAAGATACTTTGGAGTTCTACACAATTAGTGAGAACTTCGACCTGAGAAGATAAAAGACAAAGAAAAAGCAGATTACTTAAGTCCCTAACTAAGGGAGGAGCTGGGAATTCCGCTCAGGTGTAGTAGAGAACTCTTGCTTAGCAAGCACAAGGCCCTAGGTTTGGTCTCCAGCAATGGAAAGAGAAGAGTATAGAAACGAAAAAGGAAAATAGTCCTTAGTTGAAAACCCCGGGTTTCCTTCAACTCGAGTTGAGATTTCAGGCAGTGTAGGGATTGTCCACTGCAGTGGAACTAGTGAGAAAAAAAAAAAAGACAAAAACTTGTACAAACAAAACAAAAACCAAATTCAGTCTGTTGATTTTGAGGACGTGTGAAAAGACTGGTCACGTGCCAATTTGGAAACTTGCAAAAAAGTTATTCCTCAAAAGAAATATGATCACGGGATGTGTCATCACTTACAAAACAAAACAATAATACACACACCAATCGTTTGGTCAGCACTTAAAAGTCTCATCTGGTCTTTTCACTTAGCAAGACGGAAGAAAGGAAGAAACGCGATTCTGAAACCTCTGCCAAGGTCTGAATCAGACAATGTTCCCAACCGCCTACATAGTCTTTGCCCTGGCTTTATCTTCCAAGCTCCCTTACCTGCGTGGGCCAAAGACATTAAGTAATGCTCAACCGGGTAGGATGTCAGAGGTCGCCAAACTCAAATAACACGAGCGTCCTTGCTTTCCCCAGCATTAGTCAGTCACTCTGGCGCAAGGTTTGGTCTCGTGTGTGTGGGTGTCGCCGTGTGGTTAGGGGAAAGACTGGTGTATATGTGTGTACCCAGGTGTTTGCGTATTTGTCCGTGTGCGCATCTCTCCACCATCCAATTCCGAAGTGTTTGGGGGTCTGAGTTTGGGTATATCTCCCTCCTGGGATGTTTTGTGGATTTCTCTTCCTCTATGCGTGTGGGAGGGAGGGTGTGTGTGTGTGTGTGTGTGTGTGTGTGTGTGTGTACGCGCGCGTATATTCCCCGAGTGGTTGGGTGTGTATCCCTCTTCCTATGTATTTGAGTGTGCGAACCCGTCTTTCCTCCTGCATCAGTCATCAGACTGGGGGACAAACCGCCCGTGTTACCCAGCAGTCTACAGACCCGCGCCAATTTGGCGCGCCCCTCGCCCTGGTGGCCCTCAGCTCCTGCCGCGCGCGCGCACCCTTAACCAGCTCCGGCCCGGCCCCAAAAGGAATGCTGATCCCCGCTCACCTTCCAGCCACACACAGGACGCCCCGGGAGCTGTTGGCCAGCCCGCCTGGGTGCAACCAGGGAAGAAAGAGAGCCAGAGACACGAAAGGG
Source organism: Chionomys nivalis (assembly GCF_950005125.1). Lineage (NCBI taxonomy): Eukaryota > Metazoa > Chordata > Mammalia > Rodentia > Cricetidae > Chionomys > Chionomys nivalis. Next base: position 128,714,479 of record NC_080112.1, on the reverse strand, counting down.
AAGAGAGCGCTAATCAGCCCGAGCTCCAACAGCTAGCGACTTGGGTAGAAGGACCAATATGGCGGCCGGCCGGGGCGGGACCGAAGCGGAGAGGCGAGGCCTGAGCAGTGGGGCGACGGGGCTGGGCCTGAGTCGGCGGGGCGGGGCCTGGAGTGGTAGAACAGGACCCGACGCGGGGGCGGGGCCTGAGTCTGTGGGCGGGGCCAGGCGCTGAGGGGTGGGGCCAGAGCCTGGGAGACTGAACCCTGAGGCAAAGACCCTGATGCGGTCCAGCAATGTAAGGACAAAGAAGACTGGAGCCAGAAAGTCTGGAGTCTGCTCTCCCAATCGACTTCTTTGCAAAATCGCAGTTTTCCTTTGTGTCAGCTTCTGCTCTGGTCTTCTGCCTGCATTTCTTCTACCCTGTTCACGAAGTAATAGCTACTTTTAAGTTTAAAGTAGAAAGCGATCATACAAGCACAATGGCATAACAGTATTGCACTATTAAAAACGTGCAAATGAGCAACGAACAGGAAAATGAAAAAAGAATATGTTTAAGAGATTATAGAAAAATAAAAGTTTTTCTAACTTTTTTAGATTTATGTTTTCTCCTCCCTTTATTCCAAGTTCCTTTCTACCACTGCCCCCCCCATCCAGATCAATCCCTTCTGTTTCTCATTAGAAAACAAACAGTTTTCTAAGGAATAAAAATATAATATAACACAGCAAATCTAACACATTGGAATAGGACAAAAGAAAAGGAAATAACCCAAGAAAAACATAAGAAATAAATATTAACTCCAGGGGCTGGCGAGATGGCTCAGTGGTTAAGAGCATTGCCTGCTCTTCCAAAGGTCCTGAGTTCAATTCCCGGCAACCACATGGTGGCTCATAGCCATCTGTAATGGGGTCTGGTGCCCTCTTCTGGCCTGCAGACATACACGCGGACAGAATACTGTATACATAATAAGCAAATAAATAAATATTAAAAAAAATATTAACTCCACTAGTTTACACACTCAGTAATCCCATAAAAACACAACTGGAAGCCATGATATATACACAAAGATCCTGTAAAGAAAGAGAAACATGAATAAGTAAATAAAATATACAAATGAAATTTAAAAATTTTACCATATACAGCTTAGTAATTTTCACTTTTTTTGAGACAGGGTTAATTTTCACTTTTTGCTAATTTATTTACACCAAAGCTAATGTACTAGTGGGCTAGGCATTACTTTTATGCATATTTTATGAGTTTTTTCTATTTTCAGTAAGGAATACAAAAACATCTATACATTCTCAGTATTCCAAACCAATGCAGTACTTGTGTAGTTTGCCTAGAAACTAAGGTGAGCATATTTCTTGCAGTAATACAAATACTAAAATACATTTTAAGTTGGATAATTTCACTATGTAAGTACCAGAAATCTGCCCAGCCTAAGAAGGAATTAAAGGGCTTAGGGTGTAACTCAGTAGTCAAGTATTTGCGTAGAATGTATCAATGTCTGGTTTTAATCCACACACTATGAAAAATTTTAAAGAATTAAAAAACAAAAATGAATAATCACACCATTTTACTTTTTCCCCAGCATAAATTTTATTATTGACACTTCAAGCTTTTCAAATGATCAGATTAACAAAATACACCTAGATCAGAGAAATATTTTCTTGAGACCAGCTTTGATTTCATGAGCACAAAGCAAGGGACATTGGTGGGGCTAGGGAGGTACAATACAGGAAGGATTAAGAGGAGTCAATCAGCTGGTAATTCCATGCTATTTTTTAGGTGATTCTTATTTCTTTCAAATATCCTGAAGCTGATAATAAAGTTTGTTGTTTTGTTTACATTGTTGTTTTCATTTTGGGGAATTCTTTTGTGTCCAATTAATAATCCTCAGTTGTTTGCTTTTAATACACTGTGCAAATTCAATTGCTAAACAACCATTTCTTAATGGCGGGCTGGGACTGCCATCTCTCCTTGGTAAGGGCATTCCGCATCACCAAAGCCACGATGGTTGCTCTGTTGAGAAGCCGGCCTGTAAATCCTATGCCCGACAGCATCCACCTCCTCAAAGATGTAGCCAGGGGGTTCAGAATATGAAGCTGGGCACCTTTGAATTTCCTTCGGAGTAAAACTGGTAGAATAGGTGGTCTGGCCTTCTACCGGGATGTTAACACGAGGGCCAAACCAGGAAGGCTTGCAGCTTTTGGTATTGACAGGTGTGTGGGCCACATAGTGGGCACGATTGGTGGTCATGTAATCCATAGGCTCATCAGAGAATTTCAGCTGGGGAGGAGGTTTGAGTGGCTCTCTGCGGACGTTGGCCCACTGTTTGTAATCCTCTTTGGTGGTGGTGGAACCTTCAAAGCGGTCGCTCTTCTTTATGTGGTAGACTGGCCGGCAGGGCTGGGCAGGAATACCATTAGTGCACTTGAAGTCAGTTTGCGAAGTTGTCAGAAGATCCATCTTCCCTTCAGGTGGGATATAAGGGATAGGCTCTTTGGGGACTATTTGCGGTGTTGGCCAAGCTTGGAATTTATCTCGAAATTCGGTGTTGGTTGGAAAAGGTATGTCTAGCCCAGAGTGCTTGGACACAGGTTTCCAGCTCTTCGCAGGCTCCCCCATCAAACCCTTGTAAGAATCTTTGTGGGTGGTAAGGTCGTCAAAAGGAATTTCACATGGTTTATACTTCTCCACCTCGTACACATACCGTTTCTCCAAAGGATGGGCCACATAGGTCGATTTGTAGCTTGTCATATTCTCCAGGGGAACATTACAGAGCTTTGGCACATTTGGGGGTTTGTAATTCACCGTATCCACCAGATCTTTTATGGGGTAATCGTCCTGGTGTGTGGTTCTATGATCGAACCTACAGGACAAAGGACGGTATGTTTCCGGTGGACGAAACGGAGGTCGCCTTTGCTGGTTCCAAGGTAAATAATGGGCTTTGTACGTAGGCACACTCTCCATTTTGTCAGTACATAGCTGTCTGTTGTCTCGAGGTTTGATGGGGCTCACTCGACTGGCAGGATGGTAGTTGTTGTAGTGTTGGTTATACGTTGTGAGGAAATCCATTTCATCTTGGCTTGGAGTGAACTTTTCGGGACGATGGTGTTTCACCGATACGATGTTGTGACCCCCAAAGTCTCTCTTTGTTGTAGACAGGCCTTCCATTGGTATAGTTCCTTTCTGGTACTCCACCTTAGGTTTGAAGGACTCTCGGGGCATGTAAGATTGATAGGTAGGATACTTCTCGGTGTATTCGGAGAAAAAACATGGTTTCTCTGTCTTCTCATAAATCTTTGTGGCGGGATGTGGGCAATGATGCTTGCCACAGGAGCAAAGGTCGCAGATGCACTTTCTGTTTAAGAGTGCCATTCTCCTGACATCACCTCACATCATATCTCCGGGCATGAGCCTCTACAGGGTCCCCCAACCGGCCTGGTGGGAAGACCGCCAAGCTTCAAGAGGCTTGGCAGAAAGAGGTACCTTCTTGAAAGAAAACTTAAGCGGCCTGCTGGCACAGTTCGCTAGCCCCGTTTCCTTCCCAAAGTTTGCCTTGCGTGAGCAAGAACCACACCCTGAGGGAACGGCTCCCCTTCGCTGCGCAGCACCTGGCGGCGCAGCCTCTGCTGCCACCAGGACCAAACAGCTAGAGTGGCTGACCTGGTCCCCTAAGGCCTCCGGAAGCCACGGGGCCCAGACTGGGGGTCCTCTGTGACGTCTCCAAGTACTGAAGGGGTGGCAGTGCTGTCACAAGGACTTCTTGTGAGGTCAGGATTTTCATTACCTCACTGGCAGGCCCTTGACAGGAGTTTCCCCGCATTGGCTCTTGGAAGAAAGATGGAAGCCGGGCTGGCTGAATTTGAAGAGCTTGGGAGCTCTCAAGTTAGTAAATGCATAATCACATGTAAAAAATACACGGCCAGCACACTGGGTGGCACTTTCTATCAAGCATGGTCCACCTTCTTATGGAAACTCACTCCTTGACTTCCATGTACCTGGCTTTCAATACAGGTCCCAATTCCTTTTGCTTCAGATGTCTGTTGTCTGTTGCAATTCCTTGTATTATTTTTAGTCTGCGTTTCATCAATGAGCAAAGTTTAGAATTTCCAGTGTGGAGCTAATAGGATTAAATGAAAGTTCTGACCCTCAACCATTATTGAACATTTCCTTATATGCGGATCCCCCAAATTCCATAGAATGGTTGATGGTGGTTGACAACTAGGGAGTTAAAAGTCACTCATATGCGTGCTCTGTCAGCTTATCCGTTGTCCCAAACCAGAAAACCTGGCGTGAGGGGCCAACACAGCTTGCACCTCCCACAGGTTTGAGTAAGCACCCCACCGTTCCAAAGCCTTCCAGGGCCTGCAGCATAGACATGCTCACTTCCCTTGAAGTGAGTTTTAGATTCGCAGGAAGTGAACAGTCAATCCTCATTAATACTTACTTGTTCAACAAAGCCGCCATTATGCTAAGTGCTTATCTGAGGATAGAGCAATAAAGGGACACAGAAGAAATTGGGGGTGGGCCATGCGCCCAGCACCATCTTTCCTTCGAGAGGACTCAAAGTCTATACAGTTCAGCTGGCTTTAGTTTGGTGAATAAACTAAATGCAGTCCTTTTCCTAGGAACGCTTAAAGAGGAGTGGAGGAGACACAGCGAGCAGCTCAGCAAATGTGTAGCTACAGATAAGACTGAGGGCCTTGGAGGAAATAAATAAGATGCAATAGGTGGTCATGCAAGGCAATGCCACTAGACAAGGCATGCATGAGGGGTGACTCCTTTTGGAGCCCTGAGAATAAGCAAGCAACAATAGGAAGGGCTCTGGGAAGAGAGCTACAAGTCAAGTATATAGTATAAAGCAGTTTCCCAAGAACCTGAGTCATAGCAACCCTAAATGAGAAAGTCCGCAAACTATCACTGAAGCCTCTTGACTGATGACAACTTAGATTGCCCAGCAAGGTTAAAGTCCTCTCTGTTCGATACCGACCGCTGCCCTCTCCCCAACTGGCAGAATGGAACAGCATTAAAATTCATAGATGAAACGAAGACTTTTATCCCATTGCTGATTTACTAATGAGTATTAGTCATAAACTGAACTTAATCTTAGAAGGGAGATTGCTACCTAAATGTTGTGGTTACAGTTACAAAAGAAGGATATTGGGTGTAATTGCATTTGAGTATTTATAAGCAAAAGAGCAGACGATACCCACAAAAAAAATTTAGTTGAATTAGTTTGGCAGAAAGATTTTGGGTAATTTTTACTCAAGAATTGAACTCTGTGTTATAATATTCTCTTGAGCGATAAGAACTATTTTTAAACAAATTTATTAATTTCTATTTTATGTGTTTGAGTGTTTTGTCTGCTTGTATGATTGTGTATCACATGTGTACGATGCCTATAGAGGCCAGAAGAGGATGTCAGATCCCCTGGAACTGGAGTTCAGGATGGTTTTCAGCCACCATGAGGGTGCTAGGGTTCAGACCAAGGTCCTCTGGAAGAGCAGCCTGTGCTCTTAACTGCTGAGCCATCTCTCTAACTCCACGTAGACACTTTTAATGGTTTTAGAACTTTTTCTATGGTTTGAACTCGGGGTCTTGCACACATTAGGTAAGCACTCTACCACTGAACTACACACCCAGCCCTCTTTTTGGTTTTTAGTTTGAGGCAGGGCCTCACTAAGATGTTCTAGCTGCCCTCAAAGTCACTCTGCAGTGCAGGCAGATACTGTAATCTAAGGTGAACTCAAAGCAATCCTCCCACTTCAGACCCCCAACTATAGGGATTATAGGTATGCGCCACCACTCCCATCTTAATAGTGCCAACTTCTTATCCCCCCATCCTCCTACCCTCAACTTCCCTCCATCCACACTGGAGCATAAATACTCCAACTTCATAAATATCTTGGTTCAAATTGCATCCAGGCTCAGCAGAAATAAAATCCCTGGTTAGATAAAAGCGGTAAATCATTCACCCTACTTGTCTAACAGCAAAGAAGGAACCTTCACTAGTGCAAAATGCAATCTGGAGTATCCCTGTCTTATATTCAGTGTCCATCACTCAATAAAGATTATCAGATATGTACAGAGGAAGAGAAAAGTGGCTAATGATCAAAAGAAAACAAAGCAAAAGGATTTCCTACATTAGGATAAATATGGATGTATCTCAGCAGTTTAAAGTGGGGAGATGTACTGACAACTCAATAGATATTAAAAATAGGGGTCTGGCCAATAGGCAAGCATTAGGTGGAGTTCAGGAATCCTGCAGAGGAGGAGGAGACAAGAGGTCTGTAGGAGTCAGAGAGGTCAAGGACACCACAGGAAGGTTCACATGATCAATTAACTTGAGCTCATGGGGGCTTGCAGAGACTGAACCGACAACCAGGGAGCCTGCACGGGACTGACCTAGGCCCTCTGCATTTATGTGACAGTTGTGTAGCTTGGTCCTCTTGTGGGACTCCTAACAGCGGGAAGAGTGGCTGTTTCTGACTCTTTTACTGGATTTTGGGACCCTACTCCTCATATTGTGTCACTTGGTCCAGCCTTAATACATGGGGAGGTGCTTAGTCTTACGGCAACTTGATGTCCCATGTTTTATTGATAGTCATGGCAGCCTTGCCCTTTCCTGGATAGAGACAGAAGAAGAGGGAACTGGAGGGTGGGAGAGGGGAGGGGAGAGACTAGACTGGGAGGGGATGTGGAGGAGAGACTGTGGCCAGGATGCAAAATAAATAGATGAATAAAAAATAAAAATCAATAAAAAAGAATAGGGGTCTTGGGTATAGCTCAGAGTAAAGTAAGAACCTGTATGTTTGAGGCTCTGAGTTCAATCCCCAGCATCCCCCCACCCCCGCCACATACTGTGTAGTTAAAAATATGCATCCAATAAAATTCAACAACCACTCATGATAAGTAAACCCTCAGCAAACCACGACTAATAGGGAATCCTTGAACCTCATAAAGAATATCTACTTGAAACCTCTTCAAACATTATCTTTGATTAGAATCTATAAGCAGGCCTTTTAAAGAATAAAAAAAAAAAAACAGATAGAACTGTCTGCTGGCCTCACATTTCTCAACACTTCCTGGGGGTGCTAGTGCACAGAAGTAAAAAGGAAGGATGAGAATTGCAAAGGGGTACATTTATTTATACAGGTGATATGGCTATGAGTCAAACGAGTCTATGGGAGATTTCTGAAAGAAAATGGACCCCCCCACCCCAAGAGAGTGGCTCTAGTAGGAGGTGTGGCCTTGTTGGAGTAGGTGTGGTCTTGATGGAGGAAGTGTGTCACTGTGAAGGCGGGCTTTGAGGCCTCCTATATGCTCAAGATACCACCCAGCATCAGAAACCACTTCCTGTTACCTGCAAGTCAAGATGTACTAACACTCAGCTCCTTCTCCAGCACCATGTCTGCCTGCATGCTGCCATGTCCCACCATGACGATAATGGACTGAACCCCTGAACTGTGAGTCACCCTGATTAATTAAATGTTTTCCTTGACAAGAGTTGCCATGGTGTCTCTTCACAGCAATAGAAACCCTAATTAAGACAAGCATTAAAGAGGCTGAGAGATGGCTTGGCAGTTAAGAGCACTAGCTGCTGTTCCAGAGGACCTGGGTTCAATTCGCAGCACCTACATAGTGGTTGCAAACCATCCTTAACTCTGTTGTCCTATTCTGGCCCCTAAGGGTACCAGGCACACATGTGATACACAGGAATACATGCAGGCAAAACACCCATACACAAATAAATCTTAAAAAATAAAATAAATAGTTCAACAAGATGGCTTGGTATAAAATATTAGCAAAACTCAATTCCACATGTACAACTAACAAATGCAGAAAACACAAGATTATAAAACCTTAAGACCTAAATCCAATACTAAAAACGGTTTGGTGCCTCTGTGGACTGGACCTTGGTTGTCCAAATCATTAACCATTAAGGATATGAGTAATTATCTAAATTTAAATATAAGATCATCTTTGGTGGTGTATGTCTATAATCCCAGCAGCAACAGGAGGATCAGTTCAAAGCCATCAGCTACATAGTGAGTATAAGGCCAGACTAGGCTATATATTGTGTTTAAACACACACACATAAATAAACACATGACGTGTCTGTGTGTGTGTGTGTGTGTGTGTGTGTGTGTAGGTCAGAGGACAGTTTTGGAGAGTCAGTTCTCTCCTTCCACCATCAGGGTTCCAGGGATTGAATTTGGGTTGCCAGGCTTGACAGCAAGAACCTTTACCTGCAGAGGCCTTGTCTTTAAAATAAAATGCACTTAAATATAAATCAATTAAAAACTGAATAGTAAAGTGTAGTGATGCACGCCTTTAATCCCAGCACTTGGGAGGCAGGGACAGGCAGATCTCTGTGAGTTTGAGGCCAGCCTGGTCTACATAGTGGATTCCAGGTCAGCCAGGGCTATGTAGAAAGACTGACCTTTCAGAATTCATTTCCTTGAGTGTATCACTCTCTATTAGCTAGTAACTGCTCACTTCTAAGTGAAGCTATAAACGATGTCTATCACTGTAGGAAATTCCACTGCCTGGCACTGGACTGGAGGCTATTCCTCTAGCAGAGAAGTTCTCAACTAGAATATAACAATTCATAATATGTCTGTGGGGGGTGGGTTGGTGTGAAAGCTAGAGGTCAGGCGATAAAAATGAAGCACAGAGAACGGACTAAGTGTGAAATCCCCCAGTGTTATGAAATTGTGTGAAAAACATATATTAGAAGTAAGTTTTTACCACATATTAAATACACAAATGTTATACCATATGGTGTCTGTATTTGGGAAGGGGAGGAAATATGTTTAGGGGGGAAAGACTGATCCAACTTACTAAGAATTCCTAATTTTAGTCTTTACTAAATATGATGGTTTTAGTGAGCACTTCATTGCCAAAAATATATAAAACTAGAGAAAATATCGCTATTTCCTTTTTCTCCAAGGATAGAAAGATCTTATGACTTTTATCTTAGAGATAAGAATATATTACTTTTAAAATACCAACTTTTGCATGTCAAAAAAACTGTAAAGGTTTATTTCTTGTTTTTTTTATTTTTATTTTTAGACAGGGCCTCATTATACAGCCCTGGCTAACTTGGAGCTCACTATGTAGACCAGGCTGGAACTAAAGGTGCTCACCATCCTGCCCCCGCCCAAAGTAATTTTTGACACAAAAATTTGAAGGGGCATAATTGTAACATGCACATGTTAAAAGTACCTATGTAAATTCTCCTAAGGTACTTGAACTAAGGGTCAGTATAAGTTCCTTTGATTAGTAAAATATGGTTTACATTTTGAGTTAAACACACACACACACACACACACACACACACACACACCAGTCCTGTGAAAATCAGATATAAAAGGTGGTCATGTATCTTATGACTCCACTTTTTTTTTTTATTTTTTTTTCACTCTGCAGTTTATTGGGTTTAGAACTGTACCAACTCACACGTATACAAAACAAAGCATACTATCCTATCCCAAAGCAGAGTAGGGACTAAGGGCTGGGGATCTGTTACTGGTCTTTGGGGGAGTTCTGAGGGAAGAGGTAGTCAACCTTCCCACTGCAGAGGTGTGGCCACAGGGTAGAAAGGAGAGGGAGCCACTTGGCTTTGGTCACAAAATTCAGGGCCTGGCACTAAGCCAGGACAGCCAGATGTTAGAGAAGCCTGAGAAACCTCCTGCACAGGAAGCCAGAGACTGTCAGCAGTCCCACTGTGGAGTTCAGACCTATACTCAGGGGCTGCTGTAAAGGAAAGGCAGCAAAGCAAGAGGGAGAAAGGACACTGACGAGTGGTCACTGGGGATACTTGGACCTGTGGAAAGGGTGGGTGGGGAGGTGGGCCACCTGCCACTAGGCAGCTAGGCACCTGCCACTTGGGCCAATGCATCACACCTATTTGATGACATCGTGGTCACTGTAGTTCTGCTTCGGTTCGAATATCTTCAAGTAGCGCACCTTGAGGCCAGAAGGCGTGAATGGCACCTCAAAGTTCATGGCGATGGGGGGGCGGGTCGAGCCCATTTCTTCTTATCATTGGTGGGCAGAAGCTCAATCTCCGCGCTGATCTGTGATTCCTTCATGCCTGCCCTGCGCTTGATCTTCCACACAATGGCGTTCTCGCTGGCCTTGTACTTGGCCTTTCCCTTCATGCAGATCACCTGCACCCTGCTTGTGTTCAGTGGGGTTGGGATCCTCACCTCAATCTTCTGGGCCAGAAGTGAGGGCATGAAGTTGGACTTGATGACTACCTGGACCTTCAGTTGGGTGCGTCCCACTTCCCGCACCCATGGGATCACCCAGAAAGGAAGGATGATGTCCTTGTAACATGTACGGTATCTCCTGAGTTCAAACTCTCCCTCAGGTGGGATGAAGCTGTTCTCCATTCAGAGTCAAACCTGCTGAGTCGCACACACTGGCGGAAGGTGCAGTCATCAGTGGCGATTGATTGTTTACCGCTCTTGCCTGTTTCATCAGCTGTGCCTTTGCCCTGCTTTTCAAAGACAATCTTGTCAGTCATTGCAAACTTGCACCCAGACACGCCACTCAGGTAACTCTTCATCACCACCCGGCCTGACACGGGGACACCTAGCACCTGCCCCTGTGGGGACATAAGCAGGTTTACGCTCTGCAGAACATCTAGGAAGACTTCATTTCGGCCATTCTTGATGTCTTCCCGCCGCCAGCCAGTCTGCCCAGTCACTTGGCTGGTGATCCGGGATTCTTCTTTTGTCTGATGCCGACTCTTGATGCCCTGCTGAGTGATGAAGGTGTTCAGTGCACCTGTCTCTGAGTTCTGTGGGTAGCCAAAGTCCAGCATCTCATCCAGCAGCTCGTGTATGAGCACAAAGTTGTTCTTGATGTTTTCCTCACCGATCTTGCCAAAGTAGGCAGCCATTCCATCGCACATCTTATAGAGGAATTCGAAGACCACATTGACATTCTGCTTGGTGACTGCTGCAGACTGCTTAACATGGAAGAAGTTGGTGCGAGGGATGTTTGTGACAGGGCTGCGCACCTGCTGCCATGCATGGATCACATTGACCCAAAAGGCATCCGCTGCATTCCTCCCTATGTCATCCCTGTAGACCCGGGAGATGAGCAACACCCCACCCCCCGTGATTATAGATGAATAAACCTCCAATAATGGTGGCGGCTCAGTCTCTGTGACCCATTGCTCTGAGAACAGACCTGGAGTCAACAGCCCCCAAAAGACCAGCCTGGCCACTCTTGGATCCCAAGATGTCTGCCCACCCCCTGCTTGCCTCTTTTTTTTTTTTTTTTCCAAAGACAGGGTTTCTCTGTATAGCCCTGGCTGTCCTGGAACTCACTTTGTAGAAACTCAGTGAGATTCACCTGCCTCTGCCTCCCTAGTGTTGGGATTAAAGGTGTGTGTCATCACTACCCGGCTATGACTCCATTTTTTTGTGAAATGCTTAGGTTAGGCAAATTAGAACCAATATAAATAGTCAAGATTTATAGTTAACCAGGTGGCAGCAGCACACACCTTTAATCCCAGTACTCAGAAGGCAGGGACAGGCGGATTTCTGTGAGTTTGAGGCCAACCCGGTCTACATAGTGAGTTTCAGGACAGCCAGGAATACACAGAGAAACCCTGTCTTGAAAAACTGACCAGCCAACCAACCAACCAAACAAACAAACAAACAAACAAACAAACAGATAAACAGACAACCATACAAAAAAGATTTATAGATGTCCGGAACTAGTTGGGGGAGGGCAGGGAACTCGAATGACTATTACCCGCTACCAGACTTCTTGGGAAATTAAAAGATTCTACAATCCTTTCTGGTAATTGACAACAATTTTGTGTACAGTTGTTTTAACCCATTGAATTAGATTTAAAAAACTTCACATGAACATTAAAAAAAAAAAACCCATAACTTGAAAAGTAGTGTTTCGGGGGCTGGGGATGTAGCTCAGGTGAGAATGCTTACAAGGCACATGGCATGTCCAAGGACCCTGGTCCCATCCTTCGCACCATCCAAAGCAGCCACGGCATCACAGACCCGTCCTCCAAGTGCTTGGGAGGTGGCAGCAGCAGAATCAAGGTCATGCTTAGCTATGTAGTGGATATTAATGGCTAACCTGAGCGACACCAGACCTGTCTCAGAAAACTAAAAAGAAAAAGGAAATTGTGTGTGCATGTGTGTATGAGAGATTTAGGAAGAAATATTTTCAAAGAATTGCTTCTAAATTTGTTGACTTATAGCCAAGTAAAGTCTCTCATGAATACTAACAGCTAAGTTACAGGATCCTCCCACAAAAAGAAAAGAAAAGAGAAATCACCAAACATTTTCAGTCTGATAACTTCTTCCAACAGCATTCCTCATTAAGTAATTTGCAGGGGTTTCTGGTGAGGAAAATAATGAACAAATGGCTTATTTTGATTTGGTTTTGTTTGTTTGGTTTGGGTTTTTTTGTTTTGTTTCCAGACAATGTTTCTCTGTGTAGCCCTGGCTATCCTGGAACTCGCTCTGTAGACTAGGCTGTGCTTGAACTCACAGAGATCCACCTTTCTCTGCCCCTCCAGTGCTGGGATTAAAGGCAGGCACCACGAGCCAGGGGCTCACTATCCCAGGCAGGCCTTGAACTTGCTATGTACACGAGGCTGGCCATGAACTTTTGAACCTCCACTGCCTAAGAGATGGTATCATTGGCATACACAACCATTTCTGGCTCGGGAATTTTCACTTCTGCTGTTCTTCATTTATTTCTGTGACAATGCTCTTGAGCACTTAGACAGTAACTGTATTAGAAAGGGTAAGATTATAAAACAATTGCAAATTAATTTATATTGGTTTGGAAATATGTGACCGAAGACTATAACATGTGTGTTTACTCAAAGTTTCTACATGAAGAAGAATAGCAAAATGTCCACCGTTTTCTAAGTCTCCATTCTTTTGAATTGTTTTGCCTGCCACCACGGCCTGGCAACACTCATTTCTTGAGTGTTTTCTGTATATTAGAAACTAGTAGAGGAGATAGGAATGAACTGGGAACCAGAGAGGCAAATCTCTGAGCCACAGAGTTTACAATGTAGTGAAAGAGACAGGGAATCATCAGTATTAGTGATGAAAGCATTACATTTAGATGGTGAATAAGCTCTTTGAAATAAATTAGAAAATGTAGTAGTTAATACAGGAAATGGCCAGGGAAAGCAAAAGGTGGCAACATTCATTGAGCTAGGACTTGTGAGAGGTAAGGCAACTCATTAGAATTCTGGAATAAGAGCATTCCAAGCCAAAGCAACAGCTAGTGCAAAGGTCCTGTGGTAGGTGTATGCCTGGCACAGTCAAAGAGCAGCAAGGAGGCCAGTCTGACTGGTTCCAGTCCATAGCAAGGTATATGGGAGTGGTGGTGGTGATTTAGTTAACAAGGTGCTATAGATGGTTGTAGGCTCTAAAAACCATACTTGGGTCTTCTAGAAGAACAGCAACTATTTTCCTTATTTGAGAGACGGAGTCTCACTATGTAGTCCTGGCTGTCCTGGAACTCACTCTGTAGACCTAGTTGGATCAAACGCACAGAGATCCTCCTGCCTCTGCCTCCTGAGATTAAAGGCATGCACCACTATGCCTTGCTTCAGCAAGAGATTGCTGAGCCATCTCTCCAGCTCCATACTCAGCTCCATATTAAACTTGGGCTTTCCTCGTTTGTGTAGTGGTGAAAAAAAAAATAAATTTGGGCTTCTCGATATATATTTGAAGTATAATCAATAAAATGGAATTTTCTTATTGATTAGCAAAGTATTGTGAAAGAAAGCAAGGAGCCAATGTGAGCTCCTTATTGGAGTTTTCAGTTCAAGTAATACGAGGCAGCCAAGGAGAAGCAGGAGTTAGAAGACTGGAAGCTGGATTTTAAACATGTTAAGATGCTTAGTACATATCAGTGTGTAAAACTTTAAGACAATTCTGAGGCCATTACTGAGCCCTCAGTCTTAATGCCTTAGTGCCCCCCCCCCAGGAATCTAACAACTATACATGCACATACTGAAATGTTGGGAACTTTCTATCTCCCTATGTCCTTGTGGATGTTCTCCAAATAGAGCTCCGTTCCTAGAATTGGGACAAGATAACCCACAGATGTCCACAGATGTTTTGACTCTGTCCCTGGAAAGGGGTCAGAATGACCCCCATCTGGCAACCGCTCTCCAGCCCTGGCTCAGACCACTTGTTATTAGAAGACCCCCTGAATAAGCCAATCCTACTAGTTGGAAAACAACCCCTGAGTTCCCCTCCCCCCTTGTTTCTATGGATTTTTGCTTTAAAAATGGCTTGTATCAGGCATTTGGCATCCTTGGCATTGAATGCTATTGAATGTTAAGTGACCCTACCACAGCAGAATTAAAATCCTCTTGCTATTACATCAACTGAGGTGTGAGACTGTATTCTTGGGGTGACTCATCCTCAGTAATTGTACTCCAGGGTTCAACAAGTGGAGAGTTCTCAAGTCGGCCTTTGGATTTATGGGTCTGGGATTAAGTGGGGAGATGCAGGCCTGGGAAAGAGTGGTAAATTCTAGGAGTTCTAGAAGCCAGGGAATTAGATAAGATCACCAAAGGATGGTTAGACATAGATGAGATTGCAGGCTCAAAATGTGGGGCATTCCACTGCTGAAAGGTCAGGAAAGCAAACAACTGGCTGAGCTAGAGTGACTCATGGAAGGGAAAAACAGAAGAGCAACTTGCTCCAGCCATGAGGAAAACTGTTCAACAAAAGGAAGTAAAAACTGTGGGTGTTGGTCCAGGGCCTGTACCTCATTTCAGCACTCAAGAGGCTGAGTTTGGGAGGAGTTACATGAATTTGAAGCTACACAGTAAGTTTCAGGTCAACCTCTTTGCTGAATAAGAGATCCCTAACACACACACACACACACACACACACACACACACACACACACACACCATTCATACATACATGGAGACATTTGAAAATACATATGTACATACATGAAAACTATCAAATGCTAATGATCGGTTTCAAGGCTAAGAATTGTCCCTTGATGTCATGGAGGGTGGAAGCTGTGGTGACTTAGACACGTGGAAAGAATATTGTCAGCTAAGAACCTCCATCCAAAGGGGTGGCCACATTCCTTGTCTGTTGCTGCGGACAGGCAGCCTCTCACCGAGTGAATCCATACAGGCACGACTGAGCACTCAGTAGGTCTGGGATGGAGCCTGGGCCTCTCTGTACTTCTTTCCCGTGACCCCAGGGTCCACAGTGTGAGAGCTTCACTGTGGCGGCCTGCATCTGCACTGTTAGGTGACAAGGTTCTTCGGTGAACATAGATCTAACCAGGAACATAGAAAGTCAATGGACTGGGTTGGTTCTAAAGGATTTTCTACTTTTCCAGGGGCTTATCATTGATGAGCTTAATCTACAGCTTGAAAAGGAGAGGTATGGGTGCACTCCTGGTGTACAGAGGCCTGGTATGGTAGTGCACTCCTTTTATCCGGGCACTCAGGAGACAGAGGCAGCTGGATCTCTGTGAGTTTGAGGCCAGCCTGGTCTACAGAGTGAGTTCTAAGACAGCCAGAGCTACATAATAGAGAGATCTTTTCTCAAAAGTGTCTGGGGCGGGGGTGGATCCGCCACTAGGCCTGTGAATCTGGGTGCATGCAAGAGGGTCTTCCATGCAGAAACTAAATGCCAGCGCCCAGGGAACTGTCCTGGCAGCTTCAGGGGTGCTGGGAAACTTGTTTACCTGGCAGGGGTCTGGCTGTAGTGACCCTTCAAAGCCCCCTTTGAGGAAGACTGTTGTTATTTCTCCTCTGGCATGTATGGATAATTGGGACTCTAAAGTCTCAGAAATATCCGACAGAAGTTCCACTTTCCTCTCAGCCAATCAGGTGTTTTGTTACCAGCTTTATTGAAACACAGTTCATTCATCGAAAGCATGCAAGTCAATAATGACCGGCCCTATTCATAGAGGTGCGTGTTCATCACCACAATCTAGTTTGTTTTTTCAGGTTTTGAGCTAATTAAATGCATTCATTTTTGGTACTGGCGATTGAACCCATGAGCATGCAATTCACAAATACCCCAAACCACAAAATTGTATAACTCAATGGCGTACCATGTGATGTTTCCATATGTGTATTAAGTGATGAAATCAGGTTAAAATTATGTATTTTATTAAACATTACGTTTTTGAATAAAAGCATTCAAAATCCTTTTTGTAACTTAAATATTTAAAAAGTTTACTAATGTATTTGTTGTGTACGTGCATGAGCTCCACAGCAGTGCGTGCAGGTCAGAGGACAGCTTGCTGGATCACTTCTTTCTCTCTTCTTTATGGGCTCCAGGGATAGAACCCATGTTGTCAGCTTGCTTTGCAGCAAGCACTTTTACCTGCTGAACCATCTCATTGGCGCTAACATACTGCCAAAGCAACAAATCAATGGGTTCTGAATTTGTCTATTTATTTGCTGATGTTGCAGATGAAACGAATGTAGGACCTCATGTATGCTAGTAGCTCTACCACTCAGCTACATCTCCAGCCATAACTTTTTTTTTTTGAGAAAGGACTCATGGCTTGACTTGCTAAGTGGCTGAGGATGACCTTGAACTTCTTATCCTCTTGCTTCCACCTTTGAAAGGCTTGGATTACAGGTGGGTGGCACCACGCCATGTTAATGTGTTGCTGAGGATTGGACACAGAGCCTCGTGTATGCTAGGTAAGAATACTACCTACAGAGTGACATTCTCAGCCTTCCTGGGGCTTTTTAAGGTAGTGCACAGTTGCTATCTGTAGTCACTCATGAGGAAATGGAAAACCAGACTTCTTTCTCTTGATTACAATTCAGTACCCATTGACCTTTAATACTAATACAATTTTAGGGCTTTAATACTAGGTTTTTCTTTTTTGGTAAAGATTTATTTATTATGTATACAGTTTGTCTGCATGCCTGCCTGCATGCTACAAGAAGGCATCAGATCTCATTATGGATGGTTGTGAGCCACCATGTGGTTGCTGGGAATTGAACTCAGGACTTCTGGAAGAACAGCTAGTGCTCTTAACCTCTGAGCCATCTCTCCAGCCTTGTTTTGTTTTTGTTTTTGTTTTTTTGAGACAGGGTCTCTCTATGTAGCCCTCCCTATCCTGGAACCCACTACCTAGACCAGGCTGGCCTGGAAAGCACAGAAATCCACCTAGCCTTTGCCTCCTGAGTGCTGCGATTAAAAGCCTGTGCACACCAGGCCATCACACATTTTTATTACTTCTGAAATGTCGTGTGTCACTTCTATCTCATGTTAAAATATGTTCCCTCAAGATATACAGAAACTTCCTGCTCAACCCTTTATGAGGAGTCTGCTGTGAGCAAAAAGTCCATCTACTGAATGGAAACAATACTGCAGAAAGAGACATTTCTGTCTGAAAAGATGCTAAAACTAAGACAAGCCTACCCAGTGGCCTCATGAATAGCAAGACACAGCCCACTTAAATTGTGGGATCCTTTGCTGTTAGACATGAGTGGATACAGACTCCAGCTTTCTTCCACTGAGCTGTGCCTGTCCGATATGAGTTATGGCTAATGCAGATTGGATAAGTGCCATACTATGGTCATATTGTGGCCAAGGAAGGAAATTGAAACCACTTTTGTAATTTTGGGTTCTCCAGCATTTAAGGCAATGGTTCTCAACCTGTGGGTCTTGACCCCTTTGGGGGGTCGAGTGGCCCTTTCACAGGGGTTGCCCAAGACCACTGGAAACAGATATTTACATTATGGTTCGTAGCAGTGCAAAATTACAATTATGAAGTAGCAACAAAGATAATTTTATGGTTAGGGGTCAGCATAGCATGAGAAACTGTATTAAAGTGTCACAGGATTGGGAAACTTGAGAACCATCGATTTAAGGATAGGCACAGTAGGTGGAGTCCAGTCAGATGACTCGGGGCCTCATGGGTACTCTTGGAAATTTCTTAAATTTTTGTTTCAATCCACAAAGGCAAATTTGGTGAATTATGATGCCATTTGGCATCTTTTATAAGCAGCTGCATCTATGTTTACATCATTTCAGAAGATAAAACATGGTTTCTAAATGAATAATATTTCAATTTGCTTCTTACTTTGGTAACTCTTCCGTGCCTGTTTTAGATTTTCAGAACTGTGTCATTATTTGAAAAGGATTAACAGGGCTAGGGATGTGGTTCAGTCAGTAGAGCATTTGCCTAGAATGCACAAAGCCCTGGGTTCCGTCTTCAGTACCCCATAAAACCAGGCATGATGGTATATGTCTATAATCCTAGCACTGGGAAGGTGGGAACAGGAGGATCAGAAGCTCAAGGTCATCTTTGGTTATGGTTGCATAGTGCGTTCAAACCCAGCCTGGTCTGCATGAGAAACTGTCCCAAATAGTAATAGAGATGATGACGACAATGATGAGTACCTTGAACTGACTCTCATATTCAGGTTTCATTTTATTTTTCAAGACAGGGTGTCTCTGTGTAGCCCTGCCTATCCTGAACTTGCTCTGTAGACCAGTTTCGAACTCAGGAATCCACTGGCCTCTGCCTCCCTAGTGCTGGGATTAAAGGTCTGCACCACCACCGCCCAGCTCATTTTCATTTTTAAAGAAGGCAAGAATATGCATCCACAAAAATTCATATATGAACTTTGAGGTCAGCCTCAGCTACCTTGTATTCTATTTTAATTTTTAACTTTTTATTCTAAAATCACTTACTTTTCAAAATAGCAGATGGCCACATGATGTCACAAAAAAGGATTCAAGGAGGCTCCTGTGTGTCAGAAGAGTTAGTGCCTGGCAAGGCAAAATGTGCAATCTTTCCAACACCAAGTTTCTGGCAGTGTGTGGTAGCATCTTTGGCCAGCTTACTTTAAGTATGAATAGAATTACATGAGGTTGCCATTGGTTCGTCCATCTGATGGTGGCACTCTTCTGAGAATAAGAGGTTGCTGCTGACAACCTGGGTGCTTACCTCTGAGAGACATAAAAAAATTGTGGCAAAATATTTTACATTTACTGGGCATTATAAAAACAAAGCAATTTGACCTAAAAGAGGAAGGTCCAGACTCTCTGAGCAAAGGCAGTGGAGTACTGCCAGCCACAAGCTTCCTGCCTGGCACTTAGAAATGGTATCTGGGAATGAAAGAAGGCTCTCATCACAGGAAATACCCAGGGAAGAGACAGAGCCACAATTGTACTCAGTTCTTCACATTAAAAAGTATGGACAAAGGAAACTGATTCGGAAAAACCCATGGAGAAAACCTTCCCACATTCAGGTATTAAAATGGATGTTTTCATCCTATGTAGTTACCATGGAGACTGGGGCACAAGCTGACATTTTGCACTGTTATTTGACTATTGGCCACAGGGAGGAAATTTTTGATTGGACATATTTTATGAAACAGTCATTTGCAAAATTGCTAAGGGTTTCATCAACTACCAGGATTCAGACAAACCATTCTATACTTTATTTACAAACATTTATGCACATTCGAGTTTTGTCTGCATGTACATCTTTATGAGGGTGCCAGATTCCCTGGAACTGGAGTTATAGAGTTATGAGCTGCCATGTGGGTACTGGGAATTGAACCCAGGTCCTCTGGAAGAGCAGCCAGTGGTCTTAACTGCTGAGCCCTCTCTTCAGCCCTTTCTATACTTTTATTTAACCATTGTCAATGGTCACTTAACTGATGTTCCTGCATCCATCCTTGTTTCTCTCATCACTCAACAAAGCAGCTACAATCATCTTCCTAAAAGGCACTCAGATTCCATGACTACAAATTACCTAGCTTTAGTGGTTTTTTTTTTAAACACAAACCACCCTACTCCCCCCAAAGTCCTCATTGTTATCATGACCTACAACGGAACTCATGAACTCTTCTTGGCTCTTTCACACTGTCTCTCATTCACATAAGCTGTCCCTTATAATCGATTAGGCACCTTCCCATCTTGGCGTTTTCAGAGTCGCTCTTTGTTCCTGTAAGGGTAATTTTAAATTAGAACCTACCCCACCAGCAACTGTAAAGAAACTCCTCTTTCACACCATTAACCCCAGCACTCGGGAGGCAGAGGCAGGCAGATCTCTGTGAGTTCAAGGCTAGCCTGGTCTACAAGAGCTAGTTCTAGGATTGCAAAGGCTACACAACGAAGCCCTGTTTCAAACAAACAAATAAACAAACCCCTCCCTCCATCTCCCTTTCTCTCTCTGGGATAAGACAGAGTGTAAAAGAATTATCTATACTCAGAAAATGTAACTGTCTCGCTGACCAAAAGAATAAAACCATAATCACCATTTCCCTAGTTGCAAAACTAACTGACAAAGCTTAAGGGAAGTGAGGAAGACTGCACACATTAAAAAAAAACTTGGAGAATAAGAGATTTTTTTTCCATTTCAAGTGCTTTTATTTTGGTAAATGTAGCTTATAAAGTCTCAGTATATAATACTCATACATAGATACATAGAAAACCCAAATACCAATACTGACTTGAACAAATTAAGCATGGTTTTCATGTGCTATATGTGTAGTCTTGCACAACCAACATTTAGGTTTTAAGGTCATTCCAAGTCACATGAAGCCACACTTTGTGAAACTTTTGAGTTTTTGATGACTCTATAAGTTTCTGTTTAAAGGACTAACACATTTCATTATGATGAACAGTCCTGGAATGCAAAATGGAGAAAATACAACAAAATGTAACTCAGACTTAACAGTCTCAAGTTGTTTTCTTCAAAACATATGAAACAAAATGTCTGCTAGTTTTATCCATCCATTGGGAAACTGTCATAAGGAGGTAAACAAAAATATACCTAAAGAAAAGCCTATAGATTCCAATGAAGGAATACTGGGGATTTAGAGGACAATAACTGAAGAAAACATGTGAACGTACATGGAACTAAGAAATAAACTCTTTATTATGATAAAATCAATAAATGGTGGTTTACACCCCAAATTACAGCACTCCAGAGGTTAAGGCTAGCCAGTCTGAGTCTGAATCTAGCTTAGGCTACAGGGTGGTACCAGTCTTATAGAAACAGAAACTACTCACTCATCTCTGGCAAACAACAAAAGAGAAAATGGATATCTAAGCACTTCGTAAACTGTAAAAGGAGTGCATATCTAAGCCTTTGTGTGGATGCATAAATTTTTTACATGTTTAAAAAATCAAAACCCCAAATAACATTCTATCATTTTTAAGGAAGAAAATTAGCCATAATCATACAAATGGCTTATTGTACTTAAGCATATAAATCAGTAAACACTGTTTAGAAAGGCCTTAGAGGAGTGATTTCCTCTTCAGTTAGTAGGTAAATAAATGTTGATAAATTCAAAGGTTGAGGGAGTGAACTTCCTCTGACAACTAGTACCATTTTCATATAAGCAGGATTTTAACATACATGACTTTCAAGACATGAAGATTCCTAACATCAAGAAACTAGTTATCATAAAGACTTTATGAAGAGCTCACACAAAGAAAAAATAAATGCACAGCTCATTTAACTACATAAGCAAGCTCTAAGTCAGATTCTAACTTACAGTGCAACTTTTCATAGGTTAAGAGAGACGTGTAAAAATGAGAAAATTAAAGACAAAAGGATAAACTCTAATCATGTAAACTTAGAGGCTCCAAACACTATTTGCTTAGCGCCCATTTCCAGGAGTAGACTTTTTGTAAAGTCAGTATCAAGTCATTCTCAGACTGTGAATACTTTAGTTTTGACAGTGTTTCTCTACATAACCCCAGGCTGGCTTCAACCACGGGTTTCTGCCTCAGCATTCGCAGTACTAAGATTACAAACCTGAATCACCACAGTGCCTTTTTAATATTTTTTGAGACAGGGACTTTACAATCTAAACTGCCCCTGAACTCACTTAAATCCTCCTGCCTGCCTCATCCTCCCTAGCATTTGGATTACAGACATGTGCCATTACACTTACGTCATAAGGAAGCTGAAAAATATGAGGCAGACTACCTATAGTTATGTAACCTGGTTAAGTCACTGAGGCTCTGTGGGCCTCTTTCCTCATCTGTAATATCTCCAGAATAACATTCATTTCTTCAGAACTATAGAAATGTTCAAATGAGACTATTTACATGTAGTTCTCAACTCTAACTGCAACTTAAACTGAGAAATGACCAGAACAATGTTGATGCCTGGGTCCCATGCCATAGGTTCAGACTGAATTATTCCAGGCTTGACCCTTGGCACCTGTACACTTTTAATGCTCTCTAGTAAACTCCAATGTATAGTCACTCCTGAGAGCCACAGGCCTGCAGCTATATCAGTGCTTCTCAAGGTATCTCAGAGGATGACCTGGGGATTCTGCCAAGATGCAGATCAGGATTCAAAGGAGTATAGGGTCAGAGTCTGTCCCTCTAACATGTTCTTAGGCCATGTGGTACTACACTGCCACTCTATAAATGGTCAAAAAGTACAGAGTGATAGTCTTCTACTCTTCCAAAACAACTTTTAGCAACAATGACCTTAACTTTGGCAAACAACTCTGGGTCCTTGTTCCGAGAACTGGAGTAGAACAGTATACCCAGCCAGGTGTGACAGCGTACACTTACACTTAGAGCACTCAGGAGACCGAGGCCAGCTTTGGCTACATAGTGAGCTCTTTCACAAACCAAAATCCCAGACAAAAATAACAGTAAGATTCTGTAAAAAACGAGCACAAAAGGGTTATGTTATACATGTAAAACATATGACCCTGAAGGGATTATATACAAATTACAAGCACACCCAGTTGTTATGGTACCACTGTTCCCCACATTCATTACAAATGACATAGGTCATTTGTTCATCTGGGTTTGAATTCTGCACCCAGACTGGAAGGAAAAGTGTTCCTCTGGCAATTACAGTGACCTTGCAGTTGTATTTCTCACAGCGCTTGCACTTTATTTTATCTGTCTGTATGCCGTCCACTGTGTGGGGAAGGTGATGTTCCTGAATACTGGCTTCTGTGTAGAAAGCTCTCAACTGCTTCAGTTCCTCATTTGCCATGTCCAGGACAGTCATTTCAGCAAATTCTCTTGTAGACATGATTCCAGACAGCAGGCTTTGTTGTAAATGAGAATTCCTGGGGTTGTTCAAATTGGCAACTTTGCTTCGAATACAAGTTTTGTATTTTTTGATGTTGCTTGAATAAAGGGTAAAAATGTGCTCTTCAATTTCTCTTGCAAATCTCTGCCACAAATGAGTTTTCATGTCATTTGTGGAAAAACTAGCTAATGCTGTGTAAAGAAGCTCTATGCATTTAGATCTAAGAGACACTAGGGGATCTTGTAACACACTTGAGCTCTTGCTAGTAGATTCAGGGTCAACATCCCCCAAATATTCTTCATTAATTTCCATTTGAGTGGCACTACTTTCAGACTCAACTGCTGCAGCGTGCTTTTCAGCATCTTGAGATGCCAGCCTAGAGAGAGAACTGCAGAGACCTGCTATCTCATCATGGCTAAAACCTGATGCCCCATCCTGGCTCACCTCCTGAGAAACTGCTGCATGTTTTTCTTCATTAACATTAGAAGGGAGTAATTTAAGGCTTTCCTTTGTTTTGAGGTGTGTACTCTTATAGAAAGTTCTCCATTTTGCCAGTAGACACTTGGCCTTCCTTTTCAAAGCCACGGAGGGGCAGTTTTTGAGGACTCTGTATACAGCTCTGACTAACTCTGTTTCCTGGAGATGCTCCTTAGACACATATATCATTTCAAGTTCAGTCAGATGTTTGCCAATATCCTCAAAATACCTTTTAGCCACCAGCTGCTCAATCAGGGAAGCCTTGGCAATGATACGTTTTTTGTCAGACATCTTCACAGCTGCAAAGAAAAAAAAGATGGTTCAATCTTTTTAAGTTTGTCTTTACTAGTTGCAGCTCTTGGAGTGTGAACTAGCACTTCTGCCAGTTATCCATGTGATGTTTTCTGAAAGAGTAATGCGATATAAATGGGTTGGCAGATTAGATAATACAGCAATGTGAACTAGTCAACTTTCAAGACTTCTATTCTCAATAGCAGAAGGGAAAAAAATGACTGCACAGTTTCAGCAGAACATTCAAAGACTTGATAGAATATCAGCTAAACTTTTCCACCTCCACTGTACAAATCAGTATCTTTCTAGATTAAGATTATTCAGGAACCTAGCATGGTGGTGTACACCTGCAATCCCAGCACTTGGGATGGAGACTAAAAGAACATGAGTTTAACACAATATTTAGATACAGAGAAAATTTGAGGTTAGCCTGGAATGCATGAGAACCCTGTCTCAAAAAAACAATCAGTTCATCTTGGGTGGAATCTGATAATCATTGGGAATAAAATCATGCTCATGTAAGCAACCATAAGACAATGCTGAGCAAACACTGGGCTATTTTCTCCTCATATTCAGTTATGAGATTGATATACCTAATGCCTTTATAATCTTTGTACTGATATTTTTCTGAATATAAAGAAGGAACTAAAACAGAAATGGGGATACTAATGTTGGAACCAATGCAAAGAAACAGATACTACAGGTTGGGAAGCAGGTCTGGTGAACTCTGAAAGTCAGCAGGATACAATGTGCTAATATTTGAGCTGTTGGAAAAACAGGGTCACGTCCAGATGACCCACTTATTCTTTATTTGGAAATACTTTTAAATTTAGAGAAAAGTTGTGAAAAATAAGAATACCGGTATTTCCTTTATGCAAATTCACATGCCATATAAATGTAGTTTAAAAAATCCCCTATTGTGGGGTCTTTTTTTAAGTTTGAAGAAAATTATTTTCTTTTTTTATAATTTTACATGTATGGGTATTTTGCCTGCTTGCATGTATATCTGTGTACCATATACATGCCTGGTATCAATGGAGGCCAGAAGAAAGTACAGATCCCCGCGGACTGGAGTTATAGATGGTTTTCCTTGCAGAGTTTGGCTTCATTAACTCCCTTGTGTGTGTTTTCTACTGTTAAACGTCCTTCAGACATTTCCCCTTAACTGACAGGATGGAGTTTAGGCTGTACCCATGTGATGAATAGCACACCTCACCGCGGCCCTCTGCCTTGACTACTCTCAACCAGACAGGCATGGGCTCCCTTCCTTCCTTCCTTCCTTCCTTCCTTCCTTCCTTCCTTCCTTCCTTCCTTCCTTCCTTCCTTCCTCCCTCCCTCCCTCCCTCCCTCCCTCCCTCCCTCCCTCCCTCCCTCCCTCCCCCCCTCCCTCCCCCCCCCCCTCCCTCCCTCCCTCCCTCCCTCCTTCCTTCCTTTTTTTTCTGTGGCTTTGGAGCCTGTCCTGGACCTGTGGCTTTGGAGCCTGCTCTTATAGACCCGGCTGGCCTCGAACTCACAGAGATCCGCCTGCCTCTGCCTCCCGAGTGCTGGGATTAAAGGCGTGCACCACCACTGCCCAGCCCAGGCATGGGCCCCATTTCACAGCTGTGCCTTTGCATAGCAGCTCCCTAAACCTGGTCTCATGCTATCACCACAGATGCTCCTTACCCCGACTGTGTATTAGAAATCATCCAAAGAAATCAAACAAAAACTAAAGTAAACAATGCTAGCACC
The DNA here is from genome assembly GCF_950005125.1 of Chionomys nivalis. Classification (NCBI taxonomy): domain Eukaryota; kingdom Metazoa; phylum Chordata; class Mammalia; order Rodentia; family Cricetidae; genus Chionomys; species Chionomys nivalis. Next base: position 128,688,945 of record NC_080112.1, on the reverse strand, counting down.
TCATCCCAGATAGAATGAACTGGAGTCTCTGGGGGTAGGACTTGGGCATTTGTTCAGTTCTCCAGCCAATTCTGATTTAAACCACACACAAGAACTGACCCCTCCAACCCACTTCACCAACAGGCTGCCATTAGTTCCAAAAAGAGTTGTAGTCTTGCTCCTGGACTGAATACACAGAACCTCTCTAACTTCAGACTTTGTTAGGTAAGTCCTATTATATAAGAAACCATTAAAAACACTGCTGTGTACAATTCAAATTAGAAGCTTTTATGATTGTAATATAGTAAATGTTGAAATGTATACAATTCCTGACATTCTCGAATACTTACCTCTTAACAGTAGGAGGCAATGAACATTTACTGAGCAAGTCTACGACGCTATTCACGCTCAGGTTACCTCAATTTGCACAATAAGTCTGGGAGGTGAATTTCATCTAACAACAGAAAATCTGTGAAAAACACAAAATCACTACAGTGTTTTCATGTTTACCATATTTAAGAACATTTTTTTCTACAGTTCCCACAAAGAAGTAGTACCTCTTTTATTCCCTTGACCACAGCTTCCGAAGAGTTTACTAGATTCTTTCTTCTGTTAAACAAGGGACAGAGCGTCCTGATGCTTCCTCTCCTTTCAGCGTGTGAACTTCAGTTCTAGTCACTATATAGCAACTTGCTTGTACTCATGCACTGTATGTAAGTCCTGGAAGACAAAGTCCACTCAATTCCTGCTCTTTAATAAAATCATTCAAAAATTTTCTATCATAAAACTAGAAAGGGGATAATGAGAAGAGGGCAGGGGAAATGAGGGTAAGGGAATCCATCAGAGGGGGAAGAGAACATGGAGAGGTAGTGGGTGATGGAGATAAATTAGAATAAAATATAGTGACTTCTACAAATAAAAATGCCATAGAAAACCTATTCTGAGCTGGGTGGTGGTGGTGCACACCTTTAATCTCAGCACTTGTGAGGCAGAGGCAGGTGATCTCTCTGAATTCGAGGCCAGCCTGGTCTACAGTGGGAGTTCTAGGAAGGCCAAGGCTATAGAGAAACCCTGTCTTGAAAAACCAAACCAAACCAAAACCAAAACAAACAACTCCCCCAAGACTCCAAACCAAACCAAAACAAACAAACAACAACAACAACAAAAAAAACCCTACCATTCTATATGGTAACAAAAAATTTTAAAATCCTAGATTTAAAAAGCCATTAAAAATGGTGTCCACTGTGGGCTAATCAGGTAGCTCTTAGCAATCTCTTGGATATGGATGCTGAAAAAAGTCTAGTTCCTGGAAGTGAGACTAAGTTTACTGATCATCCTGTACCTCTACTTCATCTTCAAAATGGGGTGACTCTGCCACCTTGGATTAGTATTCAAATTAAATGAGATAGTCCCTTTTTCTGGAACGCCCTAGACAGGGTTTCTGTGTGTAGCACTTCTGGCTGTCCTGGAGCTAGCTCTGTAGACCAGGTTGGCCTCGAACTAACAGAGATCCACCTGCCTCTGCCTCCCTAGTGCTGAGATTAAAGGTGTGGGCTATCACTGCATGGTTTAAATGAAATAGTTTTAATGAAGGGCTTAATCTTTATAAAGGGAATGACAATGATATGATTTTACAATACAAAGTTTAAAAATTTGCCGGGGGTTGGCAAGAAGGCTCAGTGAGTAAAAGTTCTTACCACCAAGCCTGACCATGTGTGTTCAATCCCTAGAACATAGCAGAAGAAGAGAAATGACAAGTTGTCCTCTGACTTCTACATGGACAACATGATACATATACATTCACACACAATAAATAAAGGTAATTTTAAAATAAATAATTTTTCCAGGCATACTGGAACACACAATCCTAGCATTCAGGAGACTAAGACAGGAGGGTTGTCAATTCCAAACAGCATGAGTTTATAGTGAGATAAAAACCATTTTTTATAAATCTTCTTATTATGTATACAATATTCCGCCTGCATGTATGGTGCCAGAAAACGGCACTATATCTCATTACAGATGGTTGTGAGCCACCATAAGGTTACTGGGAATTGAACTCAGGACCTCTGGAAGAACAGCCAATGTTCTTAACCTCTGAGCCATCTCTTCAGCCCCCCTAAAAACCAGTTTTTAAAAGATTTAATATGTACCATACCAGATGTTGTTCCAGGACAGGAGGTCAGCAAATACTTTCTGTAAAAGGACAGACAGGAAACACTTTAGACTTCTGGCACGGGGACTTTTCAACTTGGCTACTTTTGTAGAAAGAACAACAGACAGCAAATACTGAATGGAGCTGGAGTAATTAATAAGCAGTTGAGTGTGTACGGCTCTTGCAGAGGACCCGAGTTCAGTTTCCAGCACCTACATGTGATGGCTCATGACTGCTTTTGTAACCCCGGCTTCGGGAAGATCTGATGCCTCTGGTTCCCAGTGGCACTGGCCCTCATGTGCACACACCCACACATCTATCTACATACAGTAAATATAATACAATACGCCACTGGGACTGGGGAGAGGGCTCAGTTGGTAAACTGCTTGCTGTGCCATGGGGACCTGGGTCTGGATCCCCACATTCACATAAAAAGCTAGACTCATGGTGCACACCTGCAATTCCAGCAATGGGAAGGGAGAGATACGTGACTCTTTGGAGTTCACTGGCCAGTCTAGTGGAACTGGTGACTTTCAGGTTTAGAGACAGCCTGTCTCAAAATCTCAAAAACCAAGTGGGAGGGACAGTAATTGAGAAAGACATCTAAATTGAACTCTGGCTTCCAGGCAAGCATGGGGGAGGGGGAGGAGTGGTAGTGCTGAAGATGAGGCTGTTTGTAGAGTGTGCTTACCTAGCAAGCACAGGGGCCAGAGTTTGCCCCTCAGCATGACATAAAGCCCTAAAGCCCGTGTGTTTCAAAGCAGAAAATGCAGTCTGTATTTGGCCACAGGACATTGTTAATGCCTTTCTTAGAGCAATCCTGTCCCACAGAAAGATTTCAAGTCACAAAAACAATTTTTCAAAATGGGTAACAATCGTGTTAGAAAACTGATGGAATTAATTATAATTTTACTTAGCCCAGTATATCTAAAATATTTTTTTCCTTTAGAGAAATGGGATGCTAGGGATCAAACCCAAGGTCTTGTGCACACTAAAATGTGCTCTACCACTGAGCTACACCCAGGTCACATGCCAATACTGTCCTTTCAAAATCTGATATCAACAGGTGTTTTAATTTTTGTGTGTTAATAATTCTCAAAAACTCTGATGTGCTTTACATTTATAACACATTCTAATTCAGATCAAATTTCTTGTCAGTTGGAGTTCAGTCCCAGAACATATGATGCAAATATAATGCTTATACATTTTTACTGTTAACGCTTGAGTATGTGTATGCACACATATATATACATACAAATATATATGTATGTATATATATGCATGCGTGGACATACATAAGCTGTTACAGTAAGAGTAGGGTCCTACAATGTGTTGCCTGGATGTAATTACACGCTTGGAAGTATGGAATTATTATGGGATGGGCGTACATACATCTGCACTAAAATAGCCTAAACGCAAAGAAAAAACGCCAGGAATGCTCACAGTGAAAATTTCCAGAAGCTTAGGGAACAAAACAGCAGTAACCCATCCTTTAAATCTTTAAATCTCTCTCCAGAGCGACAGAGAAAATCGAACCTTCTAGCACTAGCTTATACCTAACAGTTGAGCTTTCCAGAAAGGCCTTGGCCCTGAGGTAACAGGAGAACGGGGGGGGGGGGGGGGGGGGGGATCGCCGGCAGGGGCGTTGCTATGTTTTACGCAGCCGCGTAAGGATCCAGGGCAAGGGAGAGCGAGAGGACCAGGCCCGCCCAGAGAGACTCCGGTGGGTGGGGTTGAATACTGAACAAAGCCTGAAGAAATCCACCCCCGGGGGACGTCCCTGAGACCTAAAGACGAGTAATGGCGTCCAAGCGACCTTAGCTAAAAGGGAGGAGGGAATTCAACCTTAGAGCCGCCCGGGCAGAGGGCGCGCCGGAGCGCCTCTGCGAGCGGGGATGGGCTTCCACTGGAAACCGGAGTTAGCCCTTCAGCGGGGGGCCGAGCTAACGGAAATGGCGGAAGGCCACTCTTCAAAAAGCGCACTCGCCGCCCTAACGTCCTCAGCGCCGCCGGAAGTGTAGGAGCCGCCTCCTGAGGGAACTTCCGGGTCTCGGGGCCGGATGACGTAACCCCCACCAGCCCTAAACATTCCCGCGCTGGAACGCGGGCTTGGGACCCGCCGCTAACGCGCCCGGGAAATAGCGCGTGCGCAGAGCGATCCGGAGCGGTGGGGGGCGGGCTCCTAGCTGTGCCTCGAGGGAGGGGCTGAGGCCCGTGGTGAAGCTGCTAATCCAGCTGCTGTTTTTCCAGTGGCAAGGTTTGCTGACGGTCCCTCCAACTTATTCTCTTTATTTTCTGTCAAAACAGTAAAACAGACGAACAAAACAAAAGCAGGCGGACCGTGGTGATGGACGCCAGTAGGCAAATGCCGAAAAATAAAGACTGGGACAGAAGGATCTCGAGTTCGAAGCCAGCCTGAGTCAAGCCCTTTAAAAAGGCTGAACGCGATACTCGCCTCCCTAAATAAATAAAAATAAAAACCTCCACCAGAACAATAAAATAAATTATGAATGGCGACCTGTAATAATAAGCATTTTTTAAAAAAAAATAAAACTAACTCATCAATAAAAAATAAAAATGGTTGAACATGGTGGCCTATAATCCAAGCACTCCAGAGGGCCTAGCACAAAATGGAGTTTGTTTTGTCCCTTCATTAGGAGACTGTCCACAAGTTCAGGACTAGCAAGGGTTACATAGTAAAACCCTCTCTGAATAAATAAAAGGCAGCAATTAGTCTAACAAGCATTGCTCTGTTGCTGGCATCAGATGAATGAACGAAAGTAGTAAACATTCATTAGTCATGAGCATCCTGAATTCACCTGTACATACTGTTAGCCTGCAAGGATTCATTCAAACTAGGTGATCGAACTAGAGCATGTGGCGGTCTCCTTTGTCAACCTCCAATTCCAAAATACTTTGGGGGAAAGATTTCTGGAAGCAAACTCTCCTGTTTTGTGCACTGGGTACCTTCAGAAAGCAGGGTGCTTCTGTGATGAATGGAATAGATTTTACCTTAGGAGAGACAGGACAAGCGACTCATGCTGGTCAGGATAGGGATGTCTGATTATTTTTGCTTTGGACTATGTTAATATCAGAGTATGATTACAAAAGAATCTTGGTTTTGGTTTGGTTTAATACAGAATCTCGCTCTGTAGTCTAGCCTGGCTTAGAACTCACTATGTGGTCAAGGTTGGCCTCAAACTCGGGATAATCCTCTTGTTCTCCAAGTGCTGAGACTATGATGGTGTGCCACTCTACCGTCTTGGTTTTTGCTATGGTCCATTACTCTTGGAAAATAGCTCCATTTGATGTGAAGTTCTCAGAAATTATTTGTGTTTGACAAAACATCAAGGTCTTGACTGTTGTTTTGACACACCTGGAAAAAGGGAGTTTCAATTGAAGAACTGTCACATTGGCCTGTGGATGCATCTATGGGGCCTTTTCTCGGTTTCAATTGCTGTAGGAGGACTCAGTCCATGGGGGAAAGGCAGTATTAGCCTTAGGCCTGGGCTGTGTGTGAAAGGGAGCTGATGTGAGCATGGGAGCAAGCCAGTAAGCAGCATTTCTCCAGTTTCTGCTTCAAGTTCCTGCCCTGACTTCCTTCAACCATGGACTGTAACCTATAAGATGAAATAAATCCTTTCCTCCCCAAATTGGATTTTGCCATTTAAGGAAAACTATCTGTGTCCGGCCCAGGGTTCCTGGGACAAACTTCTGAGCAGTTTATTTGCCCCAGAGAGACAGAGGGCAGGGATAAGGGACAAAGACAAGAGATAAGGACAAGGAAGAAGGGGAAGGGAACAAGGGAAAGGGGGTAAGGGTATTTGCCCCAGAGGACAAAGGACTGCCTCTGGACAGAGAGGAAACCCATGTGGCACGTAGGCAAAAGGCAGTTTATAAAGGTGGAGGGGGAAACCCCTGATAGGATGAGGTGTTTAATTTTAAGTGTGCGTGTTAATTAGGTGAGCCATAGGGGGCTTTTGGTTGCTGGACTTCAATACTTTCATAGCTGGACAAGGAAGTAACCAAATAAGGAAATAGACCTTGATGGTCAGCTTTAAGAATGTAGTCTCCTTGTAAATTGGGAAGAAGAAGGGTAAGGCCTGCCAGAACCACACTCAACATGCTCAAGCTGGCCAGAGACCCTTCAGTCTTTGTGTCCATCACAGCAACAGAAACCAAAGTCGGATGTAAGCCAATAAGATTTTTGCTGAAGATCTGACAGCATGGGCTTGCAGGCAGAGGTGGGTAGTGTAGAATGGGGAACTGGGTCAAGCACTGAGGGCGATTGGATTTCAAGGGGCAGAGGCTGTGGGTCAATTCAAGTATCAGGACTCGACTTAAGGCCTAGAAAAAGGCTGTGGGTCAATTCAAGTATCAAGACTCTGCTTAAGGCCTAGGAGAAGGCTGTGGGTCAATTCAAGTATCAGAACTCGGCTTAAGGCCTAGGAGAAGTTTTAGGAGCCTGACTTTGAGTCTGGTTTACAAAGAATCGTTATCACTCTTTTACTGGTGAAGGAGGTCCAATCCCCAGTAGAGCATTAAAACCCCAAACCAAACCAGTTCAATTAAACTATTAAAAACTTCCCTGAAGAATTAGTGTTAAACCTAAAAGTTAGTTCAAAACCTGCCAGTAGTGCCGTCAGGGACATTATATGGCCCTGCTATACTGAGGAGAAAAAAGGCATTACTCAAAAATGTAAAAAACAAAGCCAGATATAACCCAGACTCTCCTCTGGTGTGAAGGAAAAAAAAACAAACCTCAAAACTAAAACACAGTATATCACCTACAATGCCAGCTATAATTACCAGGAAGAGCTGCCATGGTCACTACAGTTGCCATCTGGGGCTATTTATGTGTTTAGATACAACTTAAAAGTCAGTTCCTCAGTTATGCTGCCCTGATGCTAAGTTCTCAGCTACTATAGCTAATGGGTACTGTGATGTATATATAGCACAGGTAGACAACAGGTCCATCACTGCAGAAAGCTCTGCTGAACAGTCCTGGCTTGGCTCATCTGGAATGACTCTTGAGATAGGGATTCTCTGAGTAGCTCTGACTGTCCTAGAACTCACTTTGTAGACCAGGGTGGCCTCGAACTCACAGAGCTCTGCCTGTTTTTGCCTCCTGAGTGCTGGGATTAAAGGTGTGTGCCACCACTGCCTGGGAGGTCTTTGGTGTTTTTATTTGAAGGTTTATTTATTTTGATTTTCTGCATATCAGTGTTTTGCCTGGTTGTGGATTTGTATTTACGTGAGTAGTTGGTACCCACAGAGGGCATCAGTCCCAGATTCCCTGGAACTGGAGATGCAGATGGCTGGGCATTGAAACTGAACCCTCTGCAAAAGCTGCAAGTGCTCTCAAGCAAGCGAGTCATCTCTCTAGCCCTGGGTCTTTGTTTAAAGAATCATCTTTCAGCTGTTTCAATACTCTGAGATTCTCTTGGATAAATTTGATTCTGTGCCGTGGAAATTCCTTTTCAATTCAAATTAGGTCTCTGAGTGGCAACCTTGATTTCCTGAGCTCTCATAGACAGCCGCTTCCTGTAAATTCCCAAGGAACGGAGGCAACGATCCTTCCTAGGGCCTCTCCAGACGCTAGTGTTACTTATTACTCAGGGAAAGGCTGCAGATGTTGTCCATAGAATGAAGTCAGAATAACGGCATCTTTGGGGGGTTCTAAGGTGCTGACTGATGTTCATTTCCTGATTAAACACTAGGGCCAGACTTTGAGCTTAGCTGGGGATGTCTGTAAAGGTCAGAGAACATAAAGGATGGGTTTTTTTTTTAAAGAGCTATTCCCTTCAAATTTCAAGAGCTGCAGAATAGCAGGAAACCTTATAAAAAGGCAACGAGTAGAGAAACACAAACTTCATGATTAGCTGCTGCAACAGATACCTCAGACATACAGAGGTCAAAGGACACAGAAACAATGACTCTTCCAGGAAAAGTTACTTTTCTGCAAGATTAGACCATAGCTAGCTGGTGGGCCAGGCAGAGGCAGGTGGATCTGTGAGTTCAAGGATAACCTGGTCTACAGAGTGAGTTCCAGGACAGCCAGGACTACACATAGAAACCCTGTATCAAAAAACAAGACACAAGTGATTCTTACCTAGGAGTTGAGGAGTGGGGAAGTGGATCCTACATAGCCCTTTCTCCAAGCTCAGGAGGGTAACTGGATTTCTGGCTATATTAAAATATACAATTTATATACAATTGAAAGTTCACAAATGACTTTATTTATTATTGTGTGTGGAGGTCAGAAGAGGACAACCTGTGAGACTCAGTTCTCTCTTTCTATCATGTGAATTCCAGGAATCATACTGGTGGTCAGGCTTGGTGGCAAGCACCTTTACTGCCACCACCACCATGTGTGTGTGTGTGTGTGTGTTCGTGTGTATATATAGCATAGGTTAAAGACTTTTCACCTTTTTGTTTTGTTTTTTGATACAGGGTTTCTCTGTGTAGCCTGGCTGTCCTGGAACTCACTCTGTAGACCTCAAACTCACAGAGATCCACCTGCCTCTGCCTCCCGAGTGCTGGGATTAAAGGCTTGTGTCACCACACCTGTCTAAGACTTTTCACTTTTAAAAACTGTGTTAAGTGATTATTTCATTGTTGTAAGCCCTTTATTTTGGAGGCAAGGTCTCACTCTGTAGCCCAGGCTGGCCTTGACTGCACAGTGATCCCCCTGCCTCAGGCTCCTGAGTGCTGTGTTTTTAGGTGTGCACCAGCAGTCCTGGTTTAATGCAACCTTTCATATTTAATTGTCACAGAGTTGAGATTTCACTCTTCTCTTGTTGAGAAATAAACGCAGTAAAGTGGATACATCTTAAAGTTCTATCTTGGTAAAATGATGTCTTCTGGATGAAGATTTGCGCTCAGGTGCTTCCTGTTTGCCCTTCCCCCCACCACAGGATGAGGGCTATCTGACCTCCGTCTCCATAGATCTGTTTAGTCTGTCTTCACCTTATCAAAAGACAGGCTTACTGGGCTGGGAAGGTGAGTCAGTGGGCGAAGTGCTTCTTGTACAAGTGTGAAGACCTGCATTCCTGTCCTCAGCACCTCTGTAAAAGCTAGGTATAGTGCCACACATCTGTCACCTCGATGCTGGAGGCGGGGCCTTGCCTAGTCACTGAGCTCCCCATTTAGTGAGTGACCCTGTCTCCAAAAGTAAGGTGGAAGGGCCGGAGAGATGACTCAGTGATGGCAGAGAACCCATGTTCATTTCCCTGCTGTTTGGGAAGTTTGGAACTTTCAGAGTGCAAGCCTTGCTAGAGGACGTAGGTCACTGGGGGAGGGCTTTGAGGGCTTATAGACTCCGGTCTACTTGCAGTTGGCATTATCTCCTTCCCAGGTGTACTTTAGGTGTGATCTCTCTGCTTCCTGTTCCCGCTGCCATGCCTTCCCTGTCATTGTGGACATCTACTCTTCTGCAGTCATAAGCCCAAATAAAGCTTCCTTAGGATGAGTTTGGTTATGGTAGCTGATTATAGCAACAGAAAAGTAACTGGTAAACTTTCAGAGCTCCTGGAGGTCAGGCTGAGCCTCAAACCAATGAAATTACAATCTCTTGGTCAAAACCTAGTCATTGCCATGTTTTAACAGTTCTTCTGGACATTCAAGATTGAATGCCACTACCTTCATTTGTTGTGATTCTGCCCTTAACTTCACCCCAAAGTCTTTCAAGAACCACTGATGGGGGGGGGGAGCCTGGAGAGATAGCTCAGTAGCTAAGAGCATTTGTTGCTCTTGCAGAGGCCCTGGGTTTAGATCCCAGCATTCACATGATAGCTTGCAACCATCCTTAACTCAAGTTCCGGAGGACCCGCCACTGTGGGTTCCAGGCATGCGCAGGGTGTGCGTACATAACAAGCAGGCAATACAATCATAGACATAAACTTTAAAAAGAAAACCACTGTTGTAAAACATTAAGAGTTGATAGGAAATGCACAAATCCCTTAGAGCACAAAACATAGCACACATTCTTCTTGATACTAAGTTAAGATAAACCTAGAGATCCCCAAAGCCTCACCCTCACTCCCGCAACCCCCTTTGGGATTTCATTAAGAAGCCAGTTCACCCCTGGAAATAACTCACTAAAAGCGCCCTTGGTGTGACACCTCCCCTAATTGAGCTCTGGAGGCTCTCTTTACTCCAGAAGACCTTTTCCTCAACCAGAAGCTCCCAGCTCCACCCCTACAAATGCAAAGTAGAACAGAGGTAGGTGGGAGACGCCCCTAACTGGAGAACAGGAGCCAACTCTGGCCCAGGGGGTTCCAGCATGCTTCTCCACGGGATAAGCACGGGGGGGGGGGGAGGGGGGACACGACACGACGGACGACTAGAAATCAGGTGCGGCTTGCTGCTTCTCCAACTGTAAGTTTCCTAACAAACTTGACTTAAGCCGCCTAGGTGTTAGGGGTGTGCGTGGCTTCCACATTCTATCACAGGATAATTTTCAGTGAGAAACTCGGAGGGGAGCTATTCAGGAAGAGGACAGAGCGAGTTCAAGATCAGTCTAGTTAACGTAGTGAGACCTTACATTCAATTTTTCAAAATAAGGTTAAAAAAGGGGGCATGATATACGGTGACATGCACGAGACCCTAACCAATCCTTAGTCAATCACAAATGTTAATAAATACAAGAAAAAAGACCCAGTTTTTAGTTTTGGAATGTCCAGCTGGAGAGATGACTCAGCGTGTAAACGCCCTTGCTGCCAAGCCTGGCAGTCTGAGTTTGGTCCCTGGAGCTGACATAAAGGTGGAAGGAGAGAACCTACCCCACAAAGTTGGTCTCTGGCCTCCATGCGGTTGTCATGTTTGTTGTCAATTGTTTGAGCTGGTACATCGCCTGGAATGGATAAGCCCGCAAGTCCACCATTTGCATGATGGGATCTAGGTCGTGGACTTTGATGGGGCAGACCCAGCTTTAAGTTTACCTTGTAAACGGCTGGTCAGGGTATCTGTTTACCTAGGTAAGGAGCTCCTGACCTCAGCCTCCTTTGTGACCTTTCTTTCTTTGAAACAGGATCTCTTTAAATCCCCCTCTCCCCCTCTTTTTTTTTTTTTTTTTTTTTTTTGATTTTCGAGACAGGGTTTCTCCGTAGCTTTTGGTTCCTGTCCTGGAACTAGCTCTGTAGACCAGGCTGGTCTCGAACTCACAGAGATCCGCCTGCCTCTGCCTATTAAAACAGGATCTCATGTAGCCCAGGCTGGCCTGAACTTCACGTGTAGCCAAGGGTGGCCTGGAATTTTTTTTAATCCTTCTTCCTCTACCTCCTGAGTAGCTGGGATTACAGATATGTACCACCACCGCCACTGCCACCACCACCACACACACACACACACACACACACACACACACACAATTAAGTACATTTTAAAAGCATTTCTACTCTCATCTAACATTAGTACTTAAATCACTCATTTTGTTCAAAGGTCTGACCTTCCCTCTGGCCAGCAAAGAGAGAAGAGACCTGTGAGTCAGTTTCTTCAGTGCCTTCATTTTACCCAGGCCTTCCATTCTTTCTCTTTTGTTCTCCTCAAGATCAGTGTGGGCGGAGAGGAGGAGGAGAGAGGGTACCATGTCTTATTTGATTAGGCTGTGTGCTTAAATGGAAGCGCCACCCTACAAAGATAGCTGTGTCTGCTTCATAACCCTGGAAACCATGCATGGGACCTTATTTGGGAAAATGTCCTTGTACTTAAGCTACCATAGATTGATGGCAGCCAAATAAGCAAAGAAATGATGAAGGACCCACAGATCTGGCTTCAGTCATAATCATAAGATGAAAATTCAAGAGCACATTTTTTTCACAATTTTGTTGCTAGACATTATTCAAAGTACCCAAAATTGTCAAGAAAATTAATCAAAACTCCGTTTCATCAGAAAAATGTAGGAAAAAGTACAAGAAGAAATGAGGCAAGGAGATGCTATTTCACTTAAATACCTCCTCTTGTCTGGTCCGTTGACTGTCCCGTTGCTATTTAGAAATCTGAGCTGAGGCCGAGCATCTGGGATTTGATTCAGTCCGTGTGGCTGGTTTCCAGGACTACAGACGGCAGCCAGCAATCCTGATCCCGACGTGTGGTCTGCTTCACGGAATGGCTCACTTACTTTGGTCGCTGGGCTCTCCTTTTAAAGGGAGGTTGTTTTGTAACAGTTCCTTCAAACAGCGAGTCATGAGTGTTGACCCACAGGGCAAGGGGCTGTGCTTCCTTATCTATCTGACTATCTTTCTTTTTTTCTAAACCATGTAACCTCATGGTACTTTCTCCCAGACTGATAACTGTATGTTTCACCCATAGCCCTCACCGCATGCCTGGAGCCAGGCAGTCCCTTCATCGGGAAGAAAAAAAAAAGTTAAAGAATGGCTGTGTTCACTGCAGTCTTTTGTGGAGACACGTTTGGCCAGAAGTGTACTGTTCTGATTCACGGTGTATGAGAGAAGCGCTTCTCGGCTCGCCCTCATTTTCTCCGCAGTAAACTAACGCACAGTAACGGCACTGTTTGGCTTCTGTGATAGCACTTATGGTTGCTGCTTTTCATTTGAAAGCAGATTCAAAGGCCACCTGGTTTCTTGTTGCTGAAGAGAACGGAAGGTGGCAGGCATCTCCTTTGTCGTGAGGCAATCAATCACTCAGCCTGGTCTTCTGGCTAGAATGGACAAGGTTTCAATTCGAGCTTTTGCATGATGGGATCTAGGTGGTGGACTTTGATGGGACAGAGCCAGCTTGCCCACTTTGTAAATGACTACTAGGGTGCTTGTTTACCCTAGGCAGGGGTAGCTCCCTGACCACAGCACCTTCTGTGACTTTTCTTTTTGAGACAGGATCTCAAGTAGCCCAGGCTGGCCTTGAACTCCATTTGTAGCCGAGGATAACCTTGAATTTCTTATTCTCTTTTTTTCCACCACCCAAGTGCTGTGATTACAGGCATGCACCGCCATGTCAAGTTGATTTGACACTGGAGCTGGAACAAAGTTTCTTGTATGCTAGGTAAGGATTCTATGACTGAGCGCCAGCCACCCCCAGCCCCCTTTGAGGATTTGGACTTTTGAGCAGAGTACCGTGGAGGTTACATTACTGTGGGCAAAGATGACATCCTTAGCAGGCCATTCCTACAACGTATCATTGTACTGCTTCTCCCACTGCAGTTAACTTCCAAGGTTCTGTCTAAACCCACACACGCGCGCACACATGCGCGCGCACGCACGCACGCACAGGCACGCACGCACGCAGGCACACGCACACATGCAGGCACACACACGCACGCATGCACTACTATCCTTGCTGTAAATTTCTTGGGGTCTGTTTCTGTTGCTTGCTACCAGTTCACACTGACACAGCTTTTTTGTGTGGCTCTGGGATTCCAGGACAAGAAGATATTGACGTTTACCACGGAGCAGAAATTTCCCTTTGGATTAAGGCATTGGATGCTACTTGTATGAAATATTACTCAAGAGGAGTTACACTTGAAGCTCTTCTCTTCTTCACTTGTCAGAGACCAGTCAAATGCAACATGGAACAAGTAAGCAATTAGTAAGGCTGAACTGAGAGAGAATGAGAGATCTGTAAGACTGGGTTAGAAGGGGGTTGGGACCCAGAGAGAAGCAAAAGTTCACGAAAGGGAAGGGGAGGCATGTGGAGAGAGAGAGAGTAGCATGCAGATGCCTATCTGATGGCGGCTGCCGGGTGGTCGTCATGCTAGGACAGAGACTGCCACCAGGGGGTGCGGCAGTGAAATCTTCTGCGAGAAGATTACAAATGCTGCAGGGTGCACAGAGTCCTGCTCTCAGCAGGAGAACGGTGTGACTATAACTGACACTCATCTTGGGAGAGAAAACACTTTTCTCTCTCTTTTTTTTATCTCCCCCCCCCTTACTTTACCTCTTGGCTTTTTTTTTTTTTTTTTTTTTTTTTTTTTTTTTTTTTAGACAGGGACTCTCTGTGTAGTCCTGACTGCCCTGGAATTCACTATGTAGATCAGGTTGGCCGTAAATTTACTTGTCTTTAATCCCTGTCTCTGCGGGGATTAAAGGCATAGACTGGTTCCCCTTTAGCTTTTTGAGTCAGTGTCCTGTAGCTCAGGCTGGCCTTGAATTTGCTAGGTGGCGAGACTAACTTTGAACTTCTGATCCTCCTGCCTCAGTCCCTTGTGTGTATACAGGAAATTTTAGAAGGAAAAGCAGAATACAAAAGGGACTCTAAACACTTCTCAGCAAGACCAATAGATAGGGAGCAGCTGAGAGCTCTAGATTCCTATCAGTGGGATTATTTCCCTGGGCCTCAGTTCCTCTTGGTATTACACTGGCATTCCCAGCTAGTAGCCAGATGATGTCCAGAGCCCACTGGTGGGGGACCTGGGGACATATTCCCAATGTAAATCGTTGGTTGCTGGATTATTATGAATCTGCGTGTAACTGGAGTCGCAACCTTCCTGGCGTTGAAATGTGGATTCACTCCAGGTATTTCAATCATGGAGCAAAATTTCACATACATGACATTTTGACAGGGGTGAGGTGAAGTTGGGAGCAGAAAACTTTCGGTTTCTAAAAGCAATTTCTACTGATGTATTACATACATAGAAAAGTCAATGCATGAGTCATTAAGTGAATTGTTCAATACGTTTCGCATACTGAACATGCACATTCAGAAGCAGAAATCACATATACATACACAAATATAGAAACAGCATACATACATACATCCCACACACCCTTCAAACACTAGAGTTACTTGTTTTCTTCAAGTTTCCCTGGTGGTCTCTTCCAGCACCTTCCCACAATGGTAAACCCCAATTCCTCTTCCATTGATTAATTTTGCCTGGCTTTGACCCTTCTACAACTTATAAAGCATAGAACACATTTTCTGACTGCACTTGATGTGTGCTGCCTTTTGAAATTCATTTTTATTTTATTACTACTGTTTTTGAGGCAGCCTGGAACATGTCACGTATTCTACCCAGCTGGCCTGTACTTGGAGATCCTCCTGCCTCTGCCACCCGATTGTTGGGATTTAAAGTGTGACATGACATCCAGTTGAGTGCTCTGTTTTAAAGGTCTACCTGGGTTGCTGTGAGCGGCATTGGGCTCTCTGTTCGTTCTCATTGCTTCATAGCATTTCATGGGATGACTACAGCAGTTTATCCATTCCGCTCATGATGGGTATTCTGGCGGCGCAAGCTGTCCACTGGGGCTATGACCAACTGGTGCTGCTGCTATGCTACTGTGATTTGTTAACACTGTTTGGGGGGGGGGCATAAACGGTGCATAAATACAAGTTTACAGCGCCAAATCGGTATGGCCTTTGTTCCAGAAAAAGGCGAATTCAAATGAGGTTTGAGCCACATGGTCAGTGAAATCAGTATGTAGGCTCTCCAAAAAAGTTGCCGAGAGGGAAGAAGTAACTATTTCTTGCTTGGTCATATTTAATCCAGGACCCTTCATGCCATGGGACATGAACCCAGAGTAGGAGATTCTATGACAAATGGAGAAAACATTAGCCTAGAAATGGAAAAGAAATCCTTATATGATGTTCCCAAATTGGCTAAAGGTATATACATGAGAGAATTATTTTTCTTTGACTTTTCACTTGTAACTTTGCTATCTTTTTGTCATGCCCTTACTGTTTTTTTTATTTTTTTGTTCTTTTTTATTGATATTTATTGAGTTTTACATTTTTCTCTGCTCTCTTCCCTGCCTCTCCCCTTCCTCCTTCAACCCTCCCCCAAGGTCCCCATGCTCCCAGTTTACTCAGGAGATCTTGTCTTTTTCTACTTTCTACTTCCCATGTAGATTAGATCTATATAAGTCTCTCTTAGTGTCCTCATTGTTGTCTAAGTTCTCTGGGATTGTGGTTTGTAGGCTGGCTTTCTTTGCTTTATGTTTAAAAACTACCTATGAGTGAGAACATGTGATAAATGTCTTTCTGGGTCTGGGTTACCACACTAAAAATAATGTTTTTTGCTCCGTCCATTTTCCTGCAAAATCAAGCTGTCGGTATTTTTTCTGCTGTGTAGTACTCCATTGTGTAAATGTACCACATTTTTCTTATCCATTCTTTGATAGAGGAGCATTTAGGTTGTTTACAGGTTCTGGCTATGACAAACAAAGCTGCTATGAGCATAGTTGAGCACATATCCTTGTGGCACAATTGAGCATCGTTTGGATTTATACCCAAAAGTGGTATTACTGAGTCTTGAGAAAGGTTGTTTTCTAATTTTCTGAGAAATTGCCACTCTGACATCCAAAGGGGCTGTACCAGCTTGCATTCCCACCAGCAATGCAGAAGTGTTCCCTTTACCCCACAACCTCTCCAGCATAAGTGGTCATCAGTTTTTTTTTATCTTGGCCATTCTTACAGGTGTAAGATGGTATCTCAGAGTTGTTTTGATTTGCATTTCTCTGATGACTAAGGATGTTGAACATTTCCTTAAGTGTCTTTCAGCCATTTTAGATTCCTCTGTTGAGAGTTCTCTGTTTAAGTATGTACTCCATTTTTTTTACTGGATTATGTGATCTTTTGGTGTCCAATTTCTTGAGTTCTTTGTATATTTTAGAGATCAGACCTCTGTCTGATGTGGGGTTAGTGAAGATCTTTTCCCGTCCATGTTGTTTGCTTTACAGAAGCTTTTCAGTTTCAGGAGGTCCCATTTATTAATTGTTTCTCTCAGTGTCTGTGCTGCTGGGGATCTATTTAGGAAGTGGTTTCCTGTGCCAATGCGTTCAATTTTATTTCGCACTTTCTCTTCAGTGTGGCTGAAGAGTTTTGTGCATGGTGATAGATATGGGTCTATTTTCATTCTTCTACATGTTGATGTCCAGTTATGCCAGCAGTCAAGAGTAATTCTGTTATGTTAGGTCTACCTTTATATGTTACTTGGCCTTTTTCCTTTGCAGCTCTGAATATTCTTTCTTTACTCTGTATGTTTAGTGTTTTGATTATGATGTGGCGAGAGGACTTCTTTTTGGATCCAGTCTATTTGGTGTTCTGTAAGATTCTTGTATCTTCACAGGCATATCTTTCTTTAGGTAGGGAAAGTTTTCTTCTATGATTTTGTTAAAATAAATTTTCTGTGCCTTTGAGTTGAACTTCTCCTTCTTCTATACCTATTATTCTAAGATTTGACCTTTTCATGGTGTCGCATATTTCCTGGATATTTTGGGTTAAGCTTTTGTGAGATTTAATGTTTTTTTTAACTGATGAGTCTATTTTCTCTATTGTATCTTCAGCACTTGAGATTCTCTCTTCCATCTCTTGTATTCTGCTGTTCATGCTTGCATCTGTGGTTCCTTATCTTTTTCTCATAATTTCTATTTCTATAACTCCTTTGGCTTGTGGGTTTTTTATTGTTTCTATTTCAGTTTTCAAGTTCTGAATAGTTTCTTGTTTTTTTTTTATTTCTTTTTCTTGGTTTTCTTTAAGTCAGTTCCTGATATCTTTCAATTTTCTGTTTGTCTTTTCTTCAATTTTTTAAGGGAATTTCTCATTTCATCTTTAAGAATTTCAAACATTCTTTTGAAGTTATTTTTAGGTCATTGTCTTCTGGTTCATCCATATTTGGTTGTTCAGGTCTTGCTGTTGTAGGGTCTTTAGGTTTTACTGGTATTGTGTTGCTCTTTGTGGTGCAGCATGTGATCTTACCTTTTCTACTCATCTTTTCCTCTAATAGGTGTGGTTGTGGCTGTCTGAGAATCTGTTGAATAATCTTTTTTTTAAAAATATTTATTTATTATAAATACAATATTCTGTCTGCATGTATGCCATGTATACCTGAAAGCCAGAAGAGGGCACCAGACCTCATTACAGATGGTTGTGAGCCACCATGTGGTTGCTGGGAATTGAACTCAGGACCTTTGGAAGAGCAGGCAATGCTCTTAACCTTTGAGCCATCTCTCCAGCCCTGTTGAATAATCTTCTAGGTGCCAGTGAATCCAAAGCTCAGATGGTTGTTCCTCATGGTACAGTCAATGTCACAGTTCTAGTTAAAGTTGGTTACACTGTATTTCTGGAGATAGCTCAGCACTCCTGTGCTTTGCTCTGCTCCCTTGGAGTTTGCTGTTTCAGGCCTACTTTGGCCTAGGTTGCCAGTTTTGCCCTGTTTCTGTAAATCCTCATCTGGATCCCCTCCTGCAGAAGTCCCTGACTTGGAGTTGAACCTATTCTGGTGGAGATGGCTGACTCAGGATCTGGTCACTGCCTCAATCCTGATCTGCCAGTGTCCTGGGACTGGGTTGGGTTCTGGGACTGGATTTGCTCCTGGCTTTTGCTCCTGGTGGAGCTATTTGCTCTCTGTCCTAGGTTCTGTTCCATTCCCGTTCTGGTAGAGATCGCTAACTCTGGGTCAGATTGCTGGCTCAATCCAGAGATTGACACTAATGCGTCAGTGTCCCAGGACTGGGTTGGCTTCCGGGACTGGATTTGCTCCTGGCTTCTTCTCCCCAAGGAGCTTGTTTCCTCAGGCCCATTCTGTCCCCAGGTAGCTCCTTCAGAGCCACTCCTGTGGAATTTGTTGCCCCAGGTGGAGTTCCTTGCCTTGGGGCAAATGTGGCCTAGGTTACTGGCTTTTACCTGTATCTGTAAATCCCAGTCTGGATTCCCTACTGCAGAAGTGCCTGGGTTGGAGTTGGACCTGGAAAGGTTTCTGGCACCAGTTTACTGCCTTGGAGTTCCCAGACTCGGGTGTGCCCAGACCCGCAGATGACCTTCCTACTCCCTCAGAGGTCCCAGCACACTCCGACCGGCAGAGGTTCCAGGTTTCTACCTATTCCCTTTGATGTCCCTGATCAATGCCTGGACGGATAGAGGTCCTGGCTCAGGCCTACTCCCTCTGAGGACCCAGACTCAAGTCTGGCCTTGCCAAGATCTCTGGTTCCTGCCTATTCCCTTGGAGGTCCCAGGTTCACTAATGCCCAGACTGGCAGAGGTCCTGGCTCAGGCCTAGTTCCTGGGAGGTCCTATACTCATGCTCAGGCCCACCAGGGTCCTGGTTTAAGTCTACTCCCTTGAAGGTCCCAGATTCACGTTCGGACCCCCAGAAGTCTCTGGCTCTGGCTTGTAACTTTGCTATCTTAAGCCAGCTTCAGGGCAGTCCTTCTTTATTCTAGGCCACATCCTCACCACCACACTATCCATCTCCCATGTTGTAAGTTGTTAAGGCTAGAATTTTCTGAAGCCTCATTATGTTGAGAACATAATTCCAAAATGCTTGTAAACAGCCACTCCAAATCTAAGCTCTCATCTTCCACTGGAAAAGGAAATCTTATTTATAAATTTGTAAAAAACAAACCTGCCAGGTTCTGAACAATGCCAAAGTCCATGATAACATGCCATTTCATGATCAGATAGAATATAGCGGCATCTACACAGCACAGGGTATTTTGGATGGAGAGAGAACACAACTTTTTTGGCATTTGTGATCATGGTCTGTCTGAACTGAAGAGAAAGGTGGTTGAATACAGTTTTATGTTGGCACTTTTTATTTGTTCTTTTTGTTTGTTTGTTTTGTTTTTTGAGACAGGGTTTCTCTTTGAAACAGCCTTGGCTGTCCTGGAACTTGCTCTGTAGATCAGAGCTGGCCTCAAACTCACAGAGATCCCCCTACCTCTGCCTCCCCACTTCTGGGATTAAAGGTGTGCACCACCAGGCTAGTTTTATTTGTATTTTCTAAACAGGATCTCATTTGTAGCCCAGGCTGGTTTCAAATGTGCTATGTAGCTAAGGATGACCTTGAACTTCTTTCTTCCTCTCTCTCTCTCTCTCTCTCTCTCTCTCTCTCTCTCTCTCTCTCTCTCTCTCTCTGTACTTTTGGAGCCTATGCTGGAATTAGCTCTTGTAGACCAGTCTGGCCTTGAACTCACTGAGGTCTGCCAGCCTCTGCCTCCCTAGTGCTGGGAATAAAGGTGTGCACCACCAATCACCTGGCGACCTTGAATTTCTGATCTTTCTGCCTCTTCTCCTATCCTGGGATTACAAGTGTGCTGATTTTATCCACTGCTGAAGATTGAATTTAGGACTTTATGCATGCTAAGTAGAACTCTAGCAGTTGAGCCACATCCCAGCCTCTGCCAGCAATTTAGATATTATACAGTCTAAGCATGAGAGAGCCTCAGATTTGTCAAAGGACTTAATCCCACGTGAAACCTTTATACTGGGGCTCGGGAGTGGCGGTGCACTTGTTCAGAAGAAGCAAGGCCCTAGGTTCAATCCCTAGAATGGAAAGAAGCAATTAAATAACACTCCACTACCTAATACCAACAAATTGAAAGAAATTTATGAACGCTCAATAAAAGCCAGTTTTTAAAACAGAAATGTATCTTGCTACTCACTATCTTTGCTTCTATTCTGTCTTGGGGCAGAATTAATAGTGTCAGGCTGAAAGCATTTATATGCAATGATGCTAAGTAGTCATTATTCAATTCAGCCTGTAAATTTCCCCCAGACTCTTTAAGTGTTCTAAAATGCAAGATCATTTATTTAAAAAAAAGCCTGTGAAGCATAGTAACAAATTATAACATGATAACATGTTCGCTAGTGTTCCGGAAATTGTAAATGCCTTCACTTCATTTTGAAGAAATTAAATCACCTAAGTACTGTTTTAAAGTCCAACTGGCACAGACTTTAAATAGCAGGCCTGAGTTCTAGGAAGGTCTGTTCATCTTCCCTCAGAGAAAGCGAGCCCTCTCCCAGGAGCGCAAGCCTTGTTTTCAGTGTCCTGGAGTGGTAAGGAGCCAGTGTTCCTCTAGCTGTCATATTCATCGGCTAGATTCCAGAGAGTGATGAGTGGTGGGGAATATTAGTCTCAGGTGTGTGACTTTTGTTTCCGCTGCATTTGTCTAACTCTGTGAAGCTGTGTTACCCTGCCTGTCTACAACACCTGGTGGACCTAATAAACAGCTGAACGGCCACTAGCAAGGCAGGAGCAAGGATAGGTGGGACTGGCAGAGAGTAAGTACAAATAGAAGAACTGAGAACGAGGAGAACAAGGAGCAAGAGAACGAGAGGAGGCCTCCAGGGTCCAGCCACCCAGCCAGCCACTGAGTAAGAAGGAAAGTAAGATATACAGAAGTTAGAAAGATAAAAGCCCATAATTTAGGATTAAGAAAAGCTGGCAAGAAACAAGCCAAACTAAGGCCGGGCAATCATAACTAAGAATACGCCTCCATGTGTGATTTATTTGGGAACTGAGTGGTGGACGCCTCAAAAAAACCCAAAAGAGTTAAAACTTGGACTGCATATGAGTCTAATGGTAGGTGGCTAATCTGTATGAGTGTTTAGTGCTCTTTGCACAAAAGCATTGTACTGTGGTGTTTTTTTTTTTTTTGCCTGTACTGTCTTTTCAGGGATATATGTACAGTGAACAGCTTCGGAGAATATACACAGTGTCTTCCTGGAAGACAGATTTAGCGCTCTTTCTCTCTCTTCACTCCTCTTTTGAACAAGGTCTCATGTAGCCCAGGTTAGCATCAAACATACTGTATAGCCAAGGATGACCTTAAACTTCTGATCTGCTGGGATTACAGGCAGGCAACACCACTCCCAATTTATGAGGTACAGAGGATTGGACCCAGGATTTGGGGCATGCCGAGGCAAGCATTCCAGCAAGCCGCCTAAGCCCGTTTTAAGCAGTTTTTATGAATACAAAGTATCTCAACAGAGATAAGAGCCAAAATTATGTTTTCCAGAATCACACACATAAGTAAACATAGAATCATGAACATATCCTTTTATCTTCCTATGATGTAAGGTGATTAACTGGTTATGATTATAAAAAATTAAATATGCAAGTTTGACTATAAAAGAGCAGAATGAGCCATTTAGCCAAAAAAAACTGTTTAATGTCATTGTTTCCAAGAAGCACCTTAAAAGTTAAACAAACATTTAAAAAATGATTTACTTTATTATTTTATGTGTATGGGCCAAAGTGTACCCATGTGTACTACACAAATGTAGGTTTTCATGGAGGTCAGAAGAGGGCACTGGATCTTCTGGAACTGGAGTTGCAGATGGTTGTGAGCTGCCGTTTGGGTGCTGGGAATTGAGCCTGGATCCTCTGCCAGAAAAGCCTGTGTTCTTAACCACTAGGTCATCTCTCCAGCCTCCACAACTAACCATTTATCTGTACTATTTTTTCCTGTTGCTGTTATTCTAGAAATGTAATTTAGAAGAGTCCATAAGCTCACATAGGAAAAGCAGATTTACTAGGTAGGGGGAGATGAGCCGGCATTTCCACATTTTATGACATACCGTGGAGAATTCAGAAACACAGGAGAAGGCACAGTGGTTCGACATAGAAAACAAGTCTTAGTACATTTGAGACAAGAAAGAAATCTTATGATATTTCTGTTGGAACATTACACATTTTCAGCTTATATTTATAAGTGGAAGAGTCCTATGATATGATACAAGAAGAACCCCCAGAAAAAATGGCATAAAAAGCCACATATAGAGAGGTTATAAAGAAGGGCAGTGGCATTTAGCCCTCGACAGATAAAAAATCATCTGGACACAAGCCTGCCACCAGTAAGACGCCATCCACTGCAATTTCTCCAGTCTTGCCTTTGCCACGTTCTGCTTCAAAAATGACCTAGTAATATAGAGAGAATAGAAGGTTACTTCAAAACAATGATGTCATCGGACTATTGAACAGCTGTTAGCACAGACTAAATTTGTGTCTACTGTATAGAAATTGCCTTTCATATTGACTGCATAGCAATATCTTGGCTATATAAGCAATATGTTTCCCACATGTCAACTCACAGTGAGGGTTCTGTTTAGAGAAGACAA
The DNA here is from genome assembly GCF_950005125.1 of Chionomys nivalis. NCBI lineage: Eukaryota > Metazoa > Chordata > Mammalia > Rodentia > Cricetidae > Chionomys > Chionomys nivalis. Next base: position 128,666,021 of record NC_080112.1, on the reverse strand, counting down.
GGGTCACAGCTAACTCTGGAGGATTTCTCAAAGTCCTGTTTCTGGCAGTGGTGTCACCTGCCTTTAATTCCAGCCCTCAGAAGCAGGAGGATCTCTGTGAGTTTGAAGACCGCCTAATCTACACGGTGAGTTCCAGGACAGCCAGGGTTATTACACAGAGCAACCCTGTCTTGAAAAAAATAAAAAGTACTGCTCTGTAATTCGGAGCAGGAAACTTTTGGAATTTACATTTAAGGAAAAAAATCTTTGTTTACTTTTAAGTGTCTGTGTGTGTGCGTGCCTGCCTGTATATGCACACACACGTGAGAATAGCTGTTCATCACGCAGTCAAGGATGACCTTGAACTACCACTCCTCCCGAGTCCACCTCTGAGTACTAGAATTGCTGGCATGCCCCACCAGGCCTGGTTTATGCAGTGCAGGGGACTAAACACAGGGTTTTGTGCATGCTAGGCACTCATTCTACCAACTGAGCTACACCCCAGCCCCTCTCTGTTCTTCTCTTGTGTGATTTTTGACTTTTCTCTCTCAAGAACCAGCTCTTGCCAAGGCCCTCCAAACTCAGTAACCTCTTGATCATTTTATCCTATTTGTTCTTTATCAAGTTCATGAACCAACTTCCTCTTTGAGCAGTTGCCTTTTCCTTTATTAAGCCTACTTCACAGTAAAAGATTAACTCAGCAGGTCTGAGTTACCCAAAACCTGATCATTTGAAAGACAGTTTTGTCCTTGACTGCTTACTGAGAGTCAGCTTCTAAGCACTTGAAACTGCTTGGTTAAAAGTATTTTTGTTTACCTGTAACCTTTAGCCAAGCCAGACGGTTTATGCTCAGAATGTGATTTATGATGGGGGCCTTGGCTTATATGATATCAGTGTAGTCTGGAAATGCTGAAGAGTGAATAGCTAAGGTCAGACATGCCAGCAATCCTGCGGGCAGACTGATCCACATTAGCAACATTGAGAGCTTGGAGAGCTAGCTCAGTGATAAAGTGCTCGCCTTGAAAGCATATGGCCTGAGTTCAGTCCCCAGAACTCATTTGAAAAAGCCCTGTGTAGTGATGTGCACTTGTAATTCCAGTGTTGACAAAACAGACAGGTCAATCCCCCAGGCTTGCTGGTCAGCTACTTTGTCAGATTTGGCAAGTTCAAGGCCTGTCTAAAAGAAACGAGGTGTACAGGGCCCAAGGAACAATACCTGAGTTGGCTGTTATATGGCTTTCACATTAACATACAGACATGTACACACACACACACACACACACCTACACCATTGGATGCCAAGGCCTGGGTGAGCTTCCCTGTTGTGCAGTACTTTGTGAGTTTTGTCATTTGTCATATGTGGATGTTGGGAGAATTAAGATCTACTCAGGGGTCTACTGGGCAAAGAAAACTACAAGCTTCTGCCTGGTCCTTCCTGACCCCTGTGCTTACATCCCATTTACTTCTTGCTGACTTTAATGTATATAAACCACAACTAAGTTTGTAACAGCCTTTATCAGTTCTATTAGACCTCCTAAAAGATCATCCCCCCCAAGAGTGGGAATTCCCCAACAGCCACCCCTTCAGTTCAGTTAAAATAACCTTAAAATAATCATATTCTGGCTGCCATTTATTGAGCTAAGTTCCATAGAATGAACGAGAGACCCTTTTCTTGCTTGCTTATTTGTTTTTAACTTATCCAAGCATGCATAGCCTGGTTGGCATGGAACTTAGACAGGCCAGACACACCAATAGGTCATTTGGGAAGAACTGGACAAGTACCCTCATTAGTCAGGCCTATCTTGGTACTCCTGAGACCTATCGACACCAGCAAATACTTTGTTGAATCACTGAAAAAGGGAAGAAAACGGAACTATGGGATTCCTTCTCCACTTACACTTTTGGTAGTAGTATCAATTCCTTGGTACAACTGGATTTTCCCTGTCTTCCATCTCTCGTCCTCATTTTTTGTCTCTTCCCATGCCAGGGCATTGTTGCTATTTTTCACGAACACTCGAAGTTTTCCTACTTTGTCTCCAGCCAGCCGGTAATCAAAGAGCAAGCAGAAGTTGCTTTGGGGTGTCAAGTTGGGGAGGAGAAGTTTCAGTCGGCCAATATCCTTCTTGTGCCCCGCCAGTGCCGGGACGGCCATATAGTAACCAATAGCTTTAAGAGAGCAAAAGACCGTGAGAAGGGGTCTAACTCTATAACATAAGCAAACCAGAAAAATGAACAACAGTCTCCCATAGGACATGCTGAAGTCCTTTCCATTCGAATCGAACAGTCATGCAAAAGTGAGTCCTATGGACTGGAGAGTTGAAATCTTTTCCTATACAGAGAAGAGTGCTAAGGGTCAGAAAGCTGAGGAATTTTCCACATTCACAAGCAAATAAGAATATAATAGAATGGTCACTTAGCCCCTGAAGGTAATTTGCAGCTAATGAGTTCCAGAACATTTCCACTTTGAGTATTTGAATCTCAGAATGCATTTTCCACGGAATCGAGGATAGGTAGGAATTAGTGACTTGTGTTGTTACTGATACAAAGCACTCTAATAAAAGCAACTTAAGGAAGGATTTATTTTGGCTCACAGTTCAAGGATATGGCCCACGGGGGTGGAGGAGGTCATGGCAGCAGGAGTTTAAGGCAGCCAGTCACATTGCAACCACCGTCAGGAAGTAGAGAATGATGAACACTCCCGGTCAGCTCGCATTCTCATTTTTATCCAGTCCTGAATCCCAGCCCAGGGAATGGTGCTGCCTCCATTCTAAGTGGATTTTTCCATCTCAGTTTAAAGCTAGATAATCCCACATACACATTCCAGAGGCTAATCTATTCTAGATAATCTTTCATAGGTATGTTTGTCTCTTAGGTGATGTTAGATCCTGTCAAGCTGACAATTTTAACCATCACAGGTATGATGGCCAGCTACTTAGGCGGATCCAGAGAGAAATGTCTCATAAAAATATACTTGATCTATATTGTCCTAATGGCTTCTTGAGGCTCAACCACCATGTAGTAGCATGTCATTCTTGAGTTCTGATGTAGGATGACAGGATTATATTTTCTTCTATGTTTGCGGGACTTCTAAGTACCTTGTAACCTGGGGAAGTGGACTTTCTGTCTATCTCTATTCTTTTCATTGTGACTGGTGAATTTAAGCAACTCTCTAAGAATTATTATTTTATCCATATGGGTGTTTTGTCTGCATCTTTATTTGTACATGTACGTGCCTGATGACCTAAGGAGCGAGGAGAGGACATTGAATTACATGGAACTGGAGTTACAGATGGTTGTGAACTGCCATGAGGTTGCTGGGAATTGAACCCAGGTCCTCTGGAAGAACACCATTGCTCTTAATCCCTGAGCCATTTCCCCAGACTCAGCTAAAATAACTCTTATACAGCATGGTCTGAAGAAATAATTCAAAAAAGAATTCCCAAAGTTGTTGGGAGGAAGACACTGGAAATGGTGTGTAGTATTCTGGTATAACTTCTGGAGATGCTTGCAGGACCCTGGCTGATGCTACCTTAGTCTTCACTGGATCTAGACACTGGTGGGTCCTCTTCCCTAGCAAAAGCATAGTTCTGCTAGGTGGGCAAGATGACCCTTGATAACAACTATTTGGAAAAGGAGAATGCTGACATACTTAAAATATTTCTGGCCATATACGAAATCTTTTCTGTAAATCTTCCATCTACCTAAGTGGCCAGACTTGCATTCTCCTGTCTCTCTGTCTCTGTTTAAATTATTTAAAGTGTAACCTGAGGCTGGGACCTGAAAGAGACTAAGGATGACAGCATATGTGGAATGGTAGCCTAAGTTGCACATAAATTAGCAAACTATGCTATCCAAGGCCAGCTTCTCTTTGGGAATTAGCCAGAGCCAGACATGTGCTAAGAGTCTTATTCTTTATTAATCTGCGGGTGTGAGCAGTGATTTCTCACTGAGATGGTATATTATTTCTACAACAGCTGCACCAGAGTCTGTAACCATTGTAACCCTGATGGCTAATATTGATTGTCAGTCCAACAGGCTCTGGAGTCACCTAGGAGACAAGCCTCTGGGCACATCTGTGAGAGATTGTCTAGAGTAGATTAGCCTCTGGAATGTCTACGTGGGATTATCTAAATTTAAATTGAGGTGAGAAAATCCACTCAGAATGACGGCAGCACCATTCCCTGGGCTGGAGTCCAGGACTGGATAAAAAGAAGAAAGTGAAGCCAATCTGAGCATTCATCAAGTTAAACTCCAGGATGCCCAGTGGAGTTTAAATTTCAAGTAAACAGTATGTTTAAGACCTGCTAAGAAGTCTATGTCAAATGAAGGCATCCTGTACTTTATCCAGTCACTCTATCAGCTATACTCTTGCTTCTGTGACCTCTTCAATTCCAGCTAAAGGCTTGCCTTCCAGCTTTCATCCTTCCTCGAAGCCCTCCAATACTATCAGCTCATTCCATTTTTTTTTCTCATCTACATTTATCTCTATAGGGGAAGACAAGACCGTCTTGAGAACTGGTGGACATGTTGGAAGAGAGAAGGTGTGATGTGAGTGCCTCAGATGCTGAGAAGCTGGGGGGTCATTTGCAGATTGGGTGTTTGCAAATAGAAGACTTCTCACTGATGAGAATTCAACGCAAGGCAATGCTGACTAGGTGAGCTGTCAGTCTGGGACTCCCATGCGCTATAGCTCTGGCGGCACCAATGTCTACATTCACATGATGGTAGAAAGGAGGAACTCATGTTAGTTATCAAGACAGTTTCTCCAAAGATGTATTATCTCTTCTTTAAGTTGTCCACTGCCTTGATTCTTTAGTGGCTGGCCCACCAGAACAACTGCTGTGTGGGATATATTCCTTCTACCCCAATTACAGGTTCTAACAGGAATTCTTGGTACAGGATAGCAAAGCTTTCTGGCTGCAGGTATGGGCTTGCAATGAAATATCTTCAGAAGGAATTTGTCCTAAGAAAGGATCTTTTAACCCAAGGCTGAGCCTGTACATCCCCAAAGAAATACAATTATATTGGCGAGGAACGGAACTCGGAGCTGTTTAACAGTTGTGGCAGTTATATGGCCAGCTTTCAGGAGAGCAGGATTCCATATGTGTTCCACATTGTGTCTGCAAGTCAAATACGTCATCCAAGGGGAAGCCAGGGCCTGTCAATAGGTCTGAAGCAGACACTACAAAACACAGGAAGTTCATGGCTCAGTGCTAGTGGTGAGAACAATCCAAGGCCAGGTGGTCACAAAGAATTCCTTAGGCAACCCAAAGGGAAGCTGAGTCTTGGAGTTTAGGTTATTAACTTGACACTCATCGTGGTTTTGATCCTTTGAGAGGTGACTCTACTATAGCTCCAGTGTAGACAGAGGTCCCATTACCTTTAAAGATTTGCTTCCTATCAAAACACAACATAAAAACTACAGAGGACTGTGGCTGGTTAACTGGGGGAAAAGGGAGATCTCAGAGACACCCCCACCTTCCTCTCTTTCCCATCTCCCTCTCCCTCTCTTAGAAGAGGGTAAATATAAAGGAGGGATGCTGGGACACATTTCCTGGGTCATAAGATGGGGTGAAGAGGAAATAGATGCTATACCAGTTACTCATTCATCAGAGGCCACCTCAGAAGGTCAAAGGTTCCCAAAGATGGCAAACAACCATGATCTCAGCAGTGACAGGAATAACCCTACAGTAGCAACAGCCTTCTCTCTACCTCTCCTAGAACATGTAGCAGGCAAATTTAAATACCGTTGTCTCGGCCAGCAGGATTCCAGTCAAAATCATCTTCTCGATCCTGTTTCCAATCACAGACCCCATGATCAAAGCTGCAGTCAACTGAGATGTTTAAGTCTGCTAAAAAAAATAACAAAAGTATATTCAGAACCATTAAGATCATCACAAAAGTAGCTAATTTGGAGCTCTGGAATGTCTGGGATGTCATGGGTTTAGCTGCACAGAATATAGATCGTGGCAATTGACATGCTTGTAGGGGTAGTTTAAACCAGATGCACCATCTTTAGACTTTTACATTTTATGAGTATGAGGGTTTTATCTGCATGTACATCTGTGCACATCGAACATGCCTGGTGCCCATAGAGGTAAGAAGAGGACATTATATGGTTACTTATATGTATATTATGTTACAGATGGTTGTGAGCCAGCATGTGTGAAGGAATAGAAGCTGGACCCTCTATAAGAGCAGCAAGTGCACTTAACCAACTGAACCACTTCTCCAGATCCCCTATTTTGAGTTACATCTGTATAGCCATTCTCAACAAATTCTGTTGTAATCTCAGAAAATAAAACAAAAGGAACCAAAAAGATGGCTCCATGGTTAAGAGCCCAATGGCTCTCATTAGTGAAGCAAAACAAGGAATATAACTGGTTGTTCATAAAATTCAGGCCAGAGTCAAAGCGCAGAAAACAAGTGTCTATGGAGCGCTCAGCCATAAAGCATCGAACTCACAACCCTTTCTACAAGGCTCAGGTATTTTGTAACAGTGAGGGCAAACTGGCCAATACACACATCAAACCAGCATTTCCCTTGACCTACATCAGCTCAGCACCAGATAGTTATGAATAGCCCCTGTGTCCTTAAGGCAGTGACTCTCAACCTTCCTAGTGCTGCGACCCCTAATACAGTTCCTCAAGTTGTGATGACCCCCCCAACCATAAAATTATTTTCATTGCTACTTCATAAGTATAATTTTGGTATGAATTGCAATGTAAATATCTGTTTTCTGATAGTTTTAGGTGATCCCTGTGAAAGGGTCATTTGACTCCCTAAAAGGGTTGTGACCCACAGGTTGAGAACCACTGCCCTAAGGTCTCTGAAATTATTCAAATGATCCAAACTTAAATGGTCCCCCTTGCCCTCCCTGTTGACTTTCCTTTTACATAACCCTTATGAACCTTGGTTGAGTTTTCCACTAGCTCCTGCTCTTGCTCAATGTGTCCCCCTTCTCTTGTGAGTGTACGTAATAAACCGTTGTCTCAATGGCATAGGCCTCATGTTGCCACTCGGTCACCTCCATTAATTAAAATCTAACGGGCATTTCATGATTCCAACATTCCTGTTAGAAATTTATCAGGGACATATTGCATCAAATAGGCTGACCTACTGGCAGTTTCTAAATTGTATTTTTTTTGTTGTTTGCTGTGACGGCAGAATGACTGTGTAGTGCAGACATAACAAAGGAATATGAGCGGAGTCAGCTAGTGCTAGGTACTGGTTTTGAACTTTTATGTAAAGCACAGGTCTGCAAGCCAGCACTTTAGCCTACTGTCTTCTTGTTCCTTTACTCTATAAGGACAAAGGAAGCTATGCGCTCCAGAGACCATATGCCTTACAAAACCTCACGTATTTGCTCTCTGGCCCTTACCACAGAAGAGTGTGCTGACTCACAATGTAAGATAACCAGGACAGAGCACTGTGAAAGAGGGCAAAGACCAAGATGTTTCCGATTTAAAGCTAAGGCAGCCCCCTCTCTCTCCGCGTAGCCCTGACTGGCTGAAACTCACTACATAGAGCATAATGGTTTCCCACTATGTAAGCCCACTTGTCGCTGCCTCCAGAATGCTGGCATTAAAGGTGTGGATGTTCATGTTAGACCAACTGGTATTAAAACTTTTTAAATTACATTTTAACTATACATGCGGAGGTCAGAGGACAGTCTGTGGAAGTCAGCTCTGTTCTTGCCCCGTATGGGTCCTAGGGATCAAAATCAGGTCGTCAGGTTTGGTGGCAGATGCTTTGACCTTCTGAGCCATCTTGATGGCCCATAAGTTTTGCTTTTTCTTGACTCATCGCAATTTGCCCTTTTCCCCCCACAAAGCCATGTCATCTAATTTGATTATTGAAAATATCTGTCATTGGACCCTCAATAAATCTAAAACTCCTAAGTGGCTTATCCAGGCTCCACAGACACTGAATGCTGGAACTGAGCCTGAACCTAGATCAGGCTGAGATCCATGACTGTCCATTTTGCATTAGACAGGTTTGGCTTTGGGATGGGGTAGCATTGATGGGGGATAGGATAGCCTATCAGAGGCAGCATGATGGGGATCTTAATGGGAAAGGGGCTCTCGTTTAGAACCTGGAGAGGAGCTCCATTAAGAGAGATGGCCTAGCCAGGGTAGTGGTGGCACATATCCCAGCACTCAGGAGGCAGAGGGTGGCTGGATCTCAGTGAGTTTCAAGTCAACCGGGTCTGTAGAGTGAGTCCAAGGACAACCAGGACTACACAGACAAACTTGTCTCGAAAAACAAGAACAAACAAGCCAAAAACCAAAAGGACAAGAAAAAGGGAGGCACCCTAAAGTATAAGAGACACAGCAGCCATGGCAGCATGTGGGTGGGATGTCCAGAGGAGCAGAAGCCTTTAGATAAGCCCCCTTGGGTGCCTGGTAGTGGTGGCAGTGGTGGCATACCTTTGTAATCCCAGAACTTGGGAGAGGCAGATCTCTGTGAGTTCAAGGCCAGCCTGCACTGCAAAACGAGTTCCCAGACAGCCAGAGCTACACAGAGAAATCATATCTCTGAAAAATGAGAGGGGAAGGGAGAGGGAGAGAGACACTCTGGAGAAAGGGGCTAGTTTGGCTTTTATGTTTTTCTTAACTGATAGGAAGTTTCACACCATGAAGTCTAATTCAGCATGGCCTATGTGATAAAGAACATGGAAGAGTTAGGTCCTGGGTAAGACTGTACCCACATGCTGTTAGGCCACAACACAGCATGGCATCATAACTCTGACCCAGAGGGAGAGCTGCAGGGATATATGCCTGTGAGATCTGGCCTCTTACAGTGCCTGAGCGGCATCTTAATGTGATCAGCTTCTTAAAGAGGCAGACCCATGATCTAGCTCTAACAAATAGAGTAGGAACTAGTTGGGAAGAGGAATAGAATCAGTGAGGCAATAGGGATGAAAATGATTAAAATACTTTATAAGCATGTATAAAATGTCCTAATGAAACTCATTATGTATAATTAACATATGATAATAAAAACCTTTAAAAATGACCTACTATTTAAACACCTGTGGTTAGGGGTAAAGGGATTTCCTCCTGGCCTGCTATAACCATCTTTTATCATGGAGGAAAGGATGCTGAACTAACCTACAGAGTACTTGGTCCTATAGTCATGACAACAAAATAAACAGAACAATACAGTGATGAGTAGGTTTATAGCAGGAGTAATAGAGTCATTAACAGTCCCTAATAGTGGGAGAGGGTCACTGAACTCTCACCTAGGATTCCAACCACCTACTTCCTCTTGCCCCCCTCCCTTCAGCTGCACATAGTCTTGGGAGACACTAGAACAGATAGGACCTGAAAAAAGGCACGACTCCATGATGCAGCTTTAGTGACGTCATCATCACCTTTGCTGAAATGGGACCCTTCAGTGATACACTATTTCTCATTCACTCATACTTCTTTGAAGTAAGCCTCATAAGCTCGTTGTTTCACCAACTTAGATGGGTGGGAAGGTTGCTTTGGTCTGTTATTAGTGCCACCTCTAGAGAGAATGAATATTTGTTTACTCATGTCTCTCCAGGGAGAGTAACACACACTGGTTCTGCGCCCCGCGGTGTAGCGAGTTTTCTCTTGGTTGCTTATGACTGAAGCAGTAATTTTGGGAAATGAAAGATGATGCAGGAGTGAGCACGGACTCTCTAGCTGCTTTGCTCTCTCTCCCAGGGGCTAAGAAAGTATGCTGTGCTGTGTTCTTGAAGCCCCTGCTCCTCGTAAGGTAAGTTTAGAGAGCTATCTAGTGCCTGTCTCCAGGCTGGCGTGTAGGCCAGCCTCAGCTATATCACGCAGGGTGAAGCCGGACTCCCCAGCTCCCAAACCTCTAAGAGTCGGAAATCCCCTTTGTTCTCCAGCTTTAAGGGAAGGCTCTTTCTTCCTTCAGGGTCCCTGAAGCCATGATGCTATTCTCTCCTGAGTTGAAAGGTCTCTCTCACTTCATGGCTGCATCTAAGAAAGGTCTTCCTGAAGGGTGAGCTCATGTCAGCTCCTTTCCCTGAGTCTGCTACTGTTTTAAATTATAGAATACTTAGAAAGAAGCATTAGTTACTGTGAACAAAAGTTCCGGAAAGGAGCCAAACCAAAGGCTACTTCAGTGACTGCAGATGTGGATTCAAATTTACGTTTGCACTATTTTTAGCCCCTTTAATAGGCATTCATTGCCAGCCTCCATGTCTGACCTGACATCCTTGTGACTATCAGGTGAGTCCTTCTGAGATGTATTAACTTAGCAGACTCCCAGATTCTGTCAACCCCAAAGCTAAAATGTTATCAGAGAGAGTCTGGGGCCTATAACAGAGGTTCCCCCACTTGGCCGGAACCTGTCGACCTGGTGTTCTCATCATTCCATCTGAAAAATGATTTGTGACCTTTTTTGTTGTCTACCGTAGACGTCTAGGAAGCTGTTGCTACACTGAAACACTTGAAATCTCTGTTCCTAGGCCAGGGTAACTTATCATTTATTCTCTTTGAGAGGAGAGCTGTGGCTTTTTTTTTCTTATTTTTTTTTAAATCATTACCTTTGTGTTCCAGTTTGGAATTTAGTTCTTTTCTTTGGACGTAGACCAGATCCAAATCCTCTGCTTCATTTACCTTAGCTGATAAAGAACCTTGATTAGTTAAGAAATAACCCAAACCCCCACATGCACCAAAGAATGAACTTCGAGTCGGAACCTAGAAGGTTTTGTCATGGAGTCTGATGGCAAAAACGTGTTAGATCTCCTCCTCCCTACCATGTCTCACCCAGTTTCCTCCCCTGGAAGAGTGTTTTCTAGAAGTTCCCTCGAGAGAGTGCAACATTCACACTCCAGACTCACCCTTTCTCACCAGGTTTTGGAAACCCATTTTCTTGAAATTTTCCTTAGTAAGGGGGATTGTGCGACTGGTCTACTGTTTCTGACCTAGATGAGCCCGTGTCTACCTAGTCCTTGATTAATTCCACCTGGTTTTTTTGCATGTGCTCACCAGTCACACAGCCACGAATACAAGATAGAACGGAGTACCCAGAAAGTAGGAAATGGGGTCTCAGTGGGGGGATTCGGGGTTAACACACAAACTGTCTTGGAGGAGCTGAGACCTATGGTGGGTTCTGTACAGCAACCTTTGCAGCAAGGACATAGCAAACAGGTGTATCAGCTACCCGTTTCATGTAGAAAAACCAAGATCTGTGTTGTAGTGTTTTGCTGCTTCTGTAATCTTTGTATTTTGGCTTAAAATTCCTTTTGACACAAAGTCTCATTATGTAGCCTTTGCTGGCCTGGAACTGGCTATGCATACCAGCGTAGCCTTAAATGCAGAGAGATATGCCTACCTCTGCCTCCTACATGCTGGGACCAAAGGTGTACATCAGTAGGCCTGGCTATTTTGGCTTTTAAAATCATAAACGTACAGCTGTGATAGTCTCTTTTCATACAGTGAGCCTTTGAAAAGTGCCTTCAATAAATAAAAAAAGTGAGGTGAGAGGGACTCACAAGGCCTCACCACTTCCTGAGGGTCTATTGGCAGTTAACAGTCACTGGGAGAGGGGAGAGGGAGAGACATTTTCTCCAGTGGCTTCACCACTGGTTAGTAAGTTGCTCCTATAACAATCCCTTCATCTTCCCTCTGGTAACTGTTGATGTTCCCCCATAGAAGGAGAAGGTGGGGGTTGGTCATTGGACCCTCACCTGAGTTTCCAGCTGCTCCTTCCTACACCTCCCTAGCATTTGTATATAATTTTGCCCTAACTGCATGTCTTGATAGAGTATACAGGTTGCAGATGGATAATTGATGGAGTACTCCATCTATGCGCAATGGGGCAGTTGTCATCATGTGGAGATAAGACTGAATGGTGGTGTGGCTGCTCTGGGGTCACTCACTCCTGTAAGCAGCCCATCGCTCATGCTTAGTAAGTAAGCTGCTTACTTAACAGACTCATTGGTTACCCAGGATAGACTATAGTCCAATCATCGTTTGTGCTATTGTTCGTATCTTATAAGGAGGGGTTGTTTATATCTCCCCTGAGAAGAAACTCAGATGCATAACAGGTTACAAAAAAAGATATGAGAATAAGAAGGAGACTAGTTGGGAAGAGGTAGGGGATCAGGAGGAGTAAAAATGGGACAAGAGAGCATAATATGATAATTTATGTAAGCTCAGAAAATCCTTTTTTTTGAGACAAGGGTTTTTTTGTTTTTGTTTTTTTTTCATTAATTAATTTATTTAATTATTAAAGATTTCTGCCTCTTCCCCGCCACCACCTCCCAATCCCCCCCCCTCCCCCAATCAAGTCTTCCTTCCTCCTCAGCCCAAAGAGCAAGCAGGTTTCTCTGCCCTGTGGGAGGTCCAAGGACCAACCACCTCCATCCAGGTCTATTAAGGTGAGCATCCAAACTACCTGGGCTCCCACAAAGCCATTACGTGCAATAGGATCAAGAACCCATTGCCATTGTTCTTCAGTTCTGTTTTTGTTTTTGTTTTTGTTTTTTTTTTAATAGCCCTGGCTGTCCTGGAACTCACTCTGTAGACCAGGGTGTCCTCAAACTCACAGAGATCTGCCTCTTCACCACCATGGGCATCTTAAAAACTTTTCAGATGTTGGGTATGGTGGCATACATCTTTAATCCTAGTACTGGGAAACAGAGGCAGGCAGATATCTGAGTGCAAGGCCAGCCTAGTCTACAAAGTGAATTTCAGGCCAGCCAAGACTACATAGAGAGATCCTGTCTCAAAGGAAAAATAAAACCTTTTTAAAAAGAAGTAAAAAGGGAGTGTTTGGGAGATCTGGTGATGAAGGTCTCTGATTTGGCGGGTATACTACATGAAAAGTCTGGTGGCCATACAGCTATGCTTTCTGGGTGTTGCCAGGGAGGGGCTGTGCTAGACCGGAAGCACCCAGTAAGGGAATAGGACAGGCCTTACCCTCCTGTTTTTCAGAACAGTAGCTCCTGTTTAACACCCATGGAAAAATTCTCTAGATCTTACCTAGGCCCTTGTTTCTGAGCACTTGAGGGCCAAAATCTTCTCCTTTTTCTAGTTTAAAAACATTTAATCACATGTTCTTCTTCATATGCTGATCCGAACCCCTAATGTATATATGTCTATATGTGTATATATGTATATAAATATGTATATATGTCAACAGATGTAAGTATGGGTATAGTATAGGATTTAGAAATAAGACCAAGAAAGGGTAATATTAGGTGAAGAGAAGGACAGAATACAGGCGAAAGGACAAGTGATGAGAAAGGACAGAATACAGATGAAATGACACATGAGTCATGAAAGAGAGGATATAAAGCTATTTTGTCCAAGTTTTAACTCTGTTATGTTTTTTCTTTTTTTGTGGCGGCTACGTGCATAAAGATGTAATTGGTAGTGAAACCCCAAGTGATATGCCACAGCTTCAGAATGGCCATGATAAGTGTATAGAGTTTGAATGGCCTCCTCAAAATTGCTGTGTGATGTTTTTATTTGTGATGTAATAAAATGATTGTATTAAGCATTTTTTTTTTTTTATAAAAAGCTTGGATGTTTCAGACTCGGTATACCGAAAGGAAGCTAAACCATCTTTCTTAAGGCAGGGATTGTTTACTCTTGTTTGTTGATTTGTCATGAGGAATTATGTTTGTTTTTGTAGAATGCAAGAATAACAAAAGCAATACTTACAAAACACATCTCCTCGAAGGCTTCGCTCCTCTTCTACCTCGTTCTTTAGGACTTCGTCTCTTTTCTCTTCCTCAAGTCCCTGTCTCTTTTTCTCTTCCTTCCTTTTTTGTTCTCCATCAGAATTCCCTCCTCTGGAAATGCTCTCTTCAGAGCTGAAAGGCAAGTTAACCTTAGGGGTGCGTGTAGTGGTGGGTCTTGGGGTGACATTTTTAAGCTTCACCTTTTTCTTCATATTGTGCTTGTGAGCCAGTAACTTCTTGATTCGATCTTTGATGGTCCCAGGTCCTCTGAGGATTTCCTTCACAGAATTTTCCGGAATAACTAAACCAAAAAGTAAGACAGGAGACTAGGCATTTGATTGAGCTCATGCTTGAACAATCAACCATTTCAGAAGTGTCAAAGTGCTTCCAGCCCCAAATAAGACCTCTATAGCACCCTGTCCAAGTCTCAGGGGACATCACGGAAGAGGGGATAGATGCCATGAAACACTGTCCTCCGGATATGACATGGCTATTGCACTTACAAACTCACAGTAGCTGTGGTAACCTGCACAAGATGGAGCCTATCAATATTCCATTACAGATGGAGGAGGGCCTTATGAGGCCCCATCTTCTCTGAAGAGGTGTTGGCAGTTGAACAGCTAGAAGTTATTGGTTATTGGCGGAGTGTGTGTCATTTCCTTCAATGGTGTAGATATTGGTAAACTGCCCATGCTTCAGTAACTACCTCCATCCCATGCTCACGCAAGCACCTCTAATTAGTTAAACTCAGTCGGCCACCCCCCTTCCCCTAAGAAAAAACAAAGCAACGCCAACAACAGACTGAAACTAGGAGGGAGACTTCAGATAAAGGGGTTCAGCAGGAATGGGATGAGAGGCTATTGGGGGGCAGGGTCAAAAAATGACCAAAATCTACTAGATACATATATGAAGTTGCCAAAGAATAAAGAAAATAAATTCAAAAATTATCAGGCTTGATAGTCATCGTTGCCGGGCCACTTCTAGCTGTACTTCCTGTGTCCCTGGCAACATACCAACTTCGCAAGTGAAAAGCGCTGATAGACAAAAGAAGGGGTTAAGTGTCAGAATTGCCTGTCTTTAAAATTTGGCTACATAATGGGGTCTGACCGGTTCTGGGTGGAGTCTTTCTAAATCTCCAGAAAGATTCCAAGATTCTTACCCACCAGGAGGCTTTCTGATAAAGAACAAAGATACATTCTTGTCCCTTCTCTTAAGAGACTTCAAAAGGGGCCTTCTGGTCAGCTGGAGAGGAAAACACCCCTCGGAAAGACACTCTAGGCCAGAGGTTGTTGTTTTTTTTATAGCTTTGGCTGTCCTGGAACTAGCTCTGAAGGTCTGATTGGCCTTGACTCACAGGGATCCCTCTGCCTCTGTCTCTGTCCAAGGATTAAAGGCATACGCCACCACTGCCCAGCAAATAATGGGTTTTCATTATGGCATTTTCACTCTGTCCTAGAGACTTTTTATTTTTTTTAAAAAAAAGCACACACTGGAGAGATGGCTCAGCCACTAAAGGCTAGGCTCACAACCAAAAAGCACATAATTTACTTTAACATGTTGGCCAACCCAATTGGTCCTTTAGTACATTGTCTACTCTGACCCTGTGAAAGCGTTTTCTTCCTCGACTGCCCTTTTGGCCATTGCCCATTCTTAGCCCTGATGGTGCCTCATGTTATTCTGAGCTAAACCCCAGCTGTCTTCTACACTACACTGTGTGTCTTACCTGAATACATTCAGGGTTGATGATAAAGACCAGGGAGCCAAGAGAAAGTCCAGAGCTAGACTTTGGTAATGGGGAAATACTAGCTAGTATAAAAGAACTCAGAGGCAGAAAGGGGCTGCTTAGGTGGATACTGTAGTTTTGTAGATGGGTGAATTAGTGACTTGCCCATGGGCACTTGGTTAGCTAGCAGCAGAGTGAGGACTTGAGAGCAAAGCACAAGAATACCTTCTATTTTCTACCACATCCATGATGGGCTTATTTCTATGTTAAGGCTAACAGTTCTTTTTCTCTAGACTGTCTCACATTCCTTGAGATCTGTGATTCAAGGATACATGTATGTCCCTGTTCTACGAAGAAATCAAACTGATGTTAAAAATAAGTGATTAGTGTTTTTAGAAAATTTCATTTTTAAAATATCTCTTTGTGTGTGTGTGATGGGCGTGTGTGTGTGTGGGTATGTGTGTTCACATGTATGAATGTGGGCATAAGCATGCCATGATGTGTGTGGAGGTTATAGTAGAACATCAGGTGCCTTTCGTCTCCTTCCACCTGGTTTGAGACACGGTCTCTTGTTGTTTGCCACTGTCTATGTCAGGCTAGCTGGCCTGAGACTTTCTGGTAAGTGTCCTGTTCTCAGTTTCCTAGCTTACCATAGTACAGATATGTGCCTACTATTTCTAACTTTAATGAGAGTTCTGGGGATCTGAACTCAGGTCCTCAGGCTTGTATGCCAAGCATTTTACCCACTGACTTGTCTTTTCAGCTCATGAATGATTAAAGAAACATATTAGGGCCAGCAAGGTGGCTCCGTGGGTAAAAGCTCTTGCCTCACAAGCTTGGCAAGCCGACTTTAATCCCCAGGCCCCACACAAATGCAAATGAAGGGCACTGCTGCCACAAGATTGTTCTCTGACTGCCACACTTGAATCAGGGCATGTTCACCCTGTGCCCCATTTCAGGTGCATGCAAACAATAAACAAAAATTTAAAACTTAAAAGTACTAATCTTTAAACCAGGTCTGGGAATGTAGCTCACTCGCGAGCATACTTGCTTAGCATGTATAAAGTCTTGGCTTTGCTCCCCAGCACTGAATGAACTGGGTGTGTTGGCAGATGTCTGTAATCCAAGCAGGAGGTTCAGAAGTTCAGTATGGTCCCCAGCTACACAAGAGGTTTATGGCCGACTGGGAATAAGAGAGAGTCTGTTCCAAAGATACAAACTGAAACAAACAAAAACACTCAAAGATACCATGAAAAATAATCAAACATATTTTTGAGTATCATATTCTGTGCTTATGGTTAGCACTATATGTGGACATTTGTTTATATTGTAACTATTATTTCATTTAGTATTAAACAATATTAAGGGATAAATGCTGCTATACCTATTTTTGCACATATGGAAACTGAGCCATTGGCAGTCAAATACTTGTTCTCAGTCTACAGGTATGAAGTCAAGGCGCTAGGAGTCAACCTAAAGTAATCTTATTCCGAAAGCTGTGCACATGGATGCTAAAAAATAGAAGTTTGTTTGATACAAGAAATGTTTGTGTTGATTTATAATTTTAATGCACTTGACTACAATACAGAAAACAGGGGCTGCAAACAACGCCATACAATTGTGCCCCCTCATTAAGCTCTCTCTCCTCTCCTCTCCTCTCCTCTCCTCTCCTCTCCTCTCCTCTCCTCTCCTCTCCTCTCCTCTCCTCTCCTCTCCTCTCCTCTCCTCTCCTCTCCTCTCCCCTCTCCTCCCCTCCCCTCTCCTCTCCTCTTCTCTCCTCTCCTCTCCTCTTCTCTCCCTCCCTCTCCTTCCCTCCTGCTCCCTCTCCCTCTTTCAGATAGGACCTCATATAGTCCAGGGTGGTTTCAAACCCACCATGTAGCCAAGGATAACTCGACCTTTTAATTATGCTTCTATTTCCCCAGTGTTGGGATCACAGGCGTGTGCTACTACACCCAGTTTATGGAGTACTGGGGATGGGACTCAGAGCCTTAGGCATGCTAGGCAAGCACTCTACCCCAACTGAGCTACATCCATGGCCCCTCTAGGCAGTTATTTCTAATTCTTCAATTCTTAGCCATGGAAGTTAGGAGATCGTCATGTAGAGGTAAATTGCCCTTTTAAAGAAACACGTATTTTCTTGGGGCTCCTATTTTCCTGCATGGCACTTTTGCAATTATCTTTATGCAATTTCACAGTAGAACATCTGGCCCTCAACAGGGGGTTGAGATGACACTAATAACAATACTAACCACAGCAAACTTTACTGAGCATCTATTATGTGGCCAGCCTGATGAAGCTTTCTCCATACGTCACCTCATTTCAACCCTAAGACAAGCTTCTCAGAAATGTATTAGTCTTAGTTTGAACTACCTTCGGCACATTCCCAAAGAAGGATTTGGGTATAGGTGGTTTATCTGGGATTCCAGAAGGCACAGTAGGAGAAGGAGGACAGTGAGTCAAAGAAGGTGAGAGGAGACACAAGATGGTGTCACAACGGGCAGGTCATCACTGTGGGCAATGAACTCAGTCTGGCTAGGGAAATCTGGGAGCCTGTGCAGCATCACTGCTCAGGATTGCCTCACACTATGAAGGGGGGAAGGGATGGGCATTTCCTTAAAGACTTCAAGCCCTCCACTGCCTGAGGGGGGTTCCCGGAGACATTGATTTCCCATCTCTAGCTGCACCTGCAAGGCTGGGCAGCTTTGTAGACAATAACCTAAGGCTTCAGGGCATGGAGAGTCTGGTGCTCTGTGTCTAGAATCTAGGAATATGCATGGCGTGCTCTATTTTGCCTTCTCGAGTTGAAGAACTCCTAGGTACTGTGAACTGGCCCATTACAGGCACCCACCACAAGAGCTATCATGAGCTCTATTTGGGGTTCAATTCTTTTTTTTCCCCATGAGTATGTGCATGAGGTGTCTGTGAATGTGTGTATGTATGTCTTATGCATGTTGGGTACCCATGGAGGCTAGAGATCAATATCAGGTGTTCGATTGCTGTCCATCTTATATATTGAGGGCTAGTCTCTCAGCTGAACCTAGAGCTCGCTAATTCAGCTTGTATGGTTAGCCAGTTTGCTCTGGGGATGTTCTGTCTCCACTTCCCAAGCACTGGGATCAGAGGCAGACTGCCATGTCGTCCCAATATTATCATGGATGTTGGGGATGTGCATACAGGTCGTTATGATTGAGTGGAAAGTACTTGACCCACTAAGTCATTTCCATACCAGCCTGGAGTCTAATACCTTCTTCCGGGACACAAGGGCCTGGGTATCTCAGATGCCCTCTGGACACAAATCCATGCCTATGCCATTACTACTCTGTGAGATTCCCTGCTCCACTGTCTAGTCAGCTTTATGAGAGACTATAATTTCCACCCATTGGTCCCTGTCTTCTGTAGAGGGGCCACTTTTGGTTTCACGTTTCTTAAAAAATTTCCAGGCACAATTTATGCTTCTCATCATTATTTTTCTTCAAAATAAATGCTGCCCAGTTCTTTTGGCAGTTCTCCATGAAATCTGATATCTAAACCCAGCCACAGCCCAGTTGGATACCATGAACCTTTTATATGTGTGCTGTTGAATATCTTTCATGGCACATAGTGTGTAGTCTTGCACAATCTAGAAGATACTCTAGGTGTCATTGGCAGTCTTGGCTGGGTGGGGCCGCAGGGTGTGAGGCAGGCCAGCATATGATTTACAGATATACTTATGAGACTTATATTAAAGAGCTCAGGAGATACTAGAGACAGGGCATAAAAATGTCTATTGCAGTTGTGGCAACATATGCCTATAATCCCAGGACTCAGGAAGCCGAGGCAGGATGGTAGTCAGTACAAGGCTAGGCTGGACTACATACTGAGTATCAGGCAGCCCAAACTACATTACAAGACCTTATTTCAAAACAAATAAGCAAAAAAGTAAACAAACAAACAAACAAACAAGGCCAGTGAGGTGGCTCAGCTCTTTAGAGACTCTTGATGCACAATCCTGGGTTGATCTCCACCGTCCACAAAAAGGTGGTTGGAGAGAACTGAGTCCCGAAAGTTTCCCCTGACCTCCACATGCATGCTGTGGTATGCATGCTCCCACAAACACCCTGCATGCGCGCGCGTGTGCGCGCATGCGCGCACACAAACACACACACACACAAAAGTAATAATAAAATCAAAACCAGGGGCTGGAGAGATGGCTCAGTGGTTAAGAGCATTGCCTGCTCTTCCAAAGGTCCTGAGTTCAATTCCCAGCAACCACATGGTGGCTCACAACCATCTGTAATGAAGTCTGGTGCCCTCTTCTGGCCTGCAGACATACACACAGACAGAATATTGTATACATAATAAATAAATATTTAAAAAAAAATCAAAACCAATCAAACAAACAAAAACACAACAAAACAAAGCAAAACAAAAACAAGTCTAGTTACAAGACTAGCCACAGTTACAAGAAGGATAAATCTAGTAGTTGCTGGTATTATTATTATTATTATTATTATTATTATTATTACTAATTATTTTATAATTATTACAGCTATTCTTCTTGATCTCATGCAGCCCAGGTCAAACTCACTATGCAGCCAAGGATGACCTTGAAGTCTTTATCCTCCTGCCCCCACCTCTTAAGTGTTGGGAGTACAGGCATGAGTCATGCTGACTGGTTGGCTTTAAACACTGTAGGACTCTATTTACCAGAGGATGGCATGCACTGTGAGCGTAGATAGCTTGTCCTTGCCGGTATTCCCTGGGATTCCTAGTGTTCATTGCCACCATCACCAACCACCACCATTACTACCGCTAACATCATCATCATCATCATCATCATCATCATCATCATCATCATCATCATTTTGGCCCTTGAAGTCTGCCACTTCCAAGTTGAAGTGGTAAGAGGTTAGTATCTAATTGCCTGTGCCTCTTTCCAGGGTGCAAAATATCCTAAGGGCTTGAGTTAATACTCAAGTACCATAAGATGGTGGAGTCTCAGTTGGCGTGGGTCCCCACCGCAAGTAAGAAATCTTCTGAAGCATCTGTTTATACAAAGTACTCATGGGAAATCGCTTTTCCTGTTATTCCAGGTTAACAGCTGTGACATTTTCTAGTTGGACATCTGACTTATACATTTATAGTTTAAACTCACTATCATTAAAGAGTTCATTGGTTGTTCTACACACACACACACACACACACACACACACACACACAGAACATAGGCTTTAGGATGACAAGAAGAAAGGATGTCTACCACATCCTAGTTTGTCTCTTTTGCTTTTCTGAAAAAAATCCTGACGAAAGTATGTTGTGACCAGAAAAGTAAGATGTATTGCCTTTGTGTGTGTGTGTGTGTGTGTGTGTGTGTGTGTGTGTGTTTTCCTCCTAGGATTTATTTGTTTTTGCGACAGGGTCTCCTGTGTCTCAGTCTGGGCTCAAAATCATTATGTATTAGAGGATGACCTTGAATGTTTGAGCATCCTGCCTCCACCTCTTGCAAGTGCTGGGATTACCGTGCCTTGTTTATTCAGTCCTGGGAGCAAGGCTTTGTACTGGTTAGGTACTCTATGAACTGACCTACATCCCAGCCCTGGATCTTTCAGTTCTGTGTCTATAACTTTTGTGAGTCCCAGGAATACAGCCCAACTAGGAAAAGACGCAAGGGTGATTGACACACACAGAGGGTCGGGATCTGTAAAGAATGCTTTTGGGGGGGGGCAGATAGGATAGCGCCATGACCAAATGCCACTTACCAGAGCACTGAAGTCCATTGCCCCTATATCCCTGCTTGCATTTGCACTTGAAGGATCCTGGGGTATTGAGACAATTGGCATGGAGGCTGCACACGTGGGTATTCAGAGCACACTCATTTATATCTGAAAAGGGGAACATTCCAGTGAACAACTTTATGATAAAAGGGCTTGCTGAAAGAGTAGCCTTTTCACTTTAGCAACTTCGAGACCAACCACTCAACACCTCAGCAAACTAAGTGCGACCTGAGAGTGGAGAGGTGTTCAAAACCAGAGGCCCTTTGGCCCAGAGCCCTGGCTTTGCCTGGCGCCTGTCTGGTATGTAGGAAAGGTGCATGCAACTCACCTCCCCCGAGCAACTTCACGGCCTGCTTATTATTAATGCTATTGAAATCTGCTAACATGTTTGGAGTTTCTCCTTAACATCTTCATCTATGTAATCTGGAACTGAATAACACTATTGGGAAACGAATGCTAGATTTTGGATGGGTTTGCTTTTCATCCTTGTAATCGGAAAACTAAGTAATGATATCAGAAAATGAATTCTAATTTTGGATGGCCTTTAAATGCCTCACAAACAAAAAAGACAGGATCAGCCAGGAACCTCTGACATCATCTGAATTCACGGGCATGGGCATTTTGTTTAGAAGCTGCAAGGGGAAAGGGTCAGGCTGGTTTGAGCTTGCCTGTTGGGTTCAGAGGTGGAAAATTGGCCAGATTCCACCCAGGTGGGAACTGCAAGTGCTCTACTCTGCACCCCATGTCCTGCCTATGCTTTTGTAGATGTAAGCATACAAAGCAGTGTATTATTTTGAACTCAGTCATAAAAGGAGCGCTGATGCTCGTCTTAAGCACTTGTAGCACATCCGAGATTTGCTTCCTTGTGCAGCTATGTGGAGTCCCAACTTGTTGTGTGGGGAAAGTCCTTGCAGTGTCAGGGAACTGGGGAATACTGCACCACTGTCATTGGATTGCACGACTGGCTGGGCCAACAGGAGAGGGTGAAGAAAATTTGAAGGAATAACCACCGAGGCCTCCCCAAATGCTTCAAAAACCAGCAATGGGGTGTTGCCCCACCATGAAGGTACAAGACGTGTCCCAAGAAGCCCTAAACACAGGATTTAAATAATCACATTTTCTCCACTGGTTAGCTTTCCATGTCATGTGGAAACCTTTGTCACCCATGTTATGTGAATAGAGAGCTAGATGTAATCCACATTTCTCTTCACTGTAGGACAATATATTAAGGGCAATTGCCGTGGGATATTTGTACATTGTGTGAAGATGCATTGCTGGGATTGGCGTAATAAAAAGCTGAACAGCCAACACTAGGCAGGAAGTATAGGTGGGACTTCCAGCCAGAGAAAGCTCTGGGAAGAAGAAAGGTGGAGTCACCAGCCAGACACAGAGAGGAAACAGGAAGTACAAGATTGAAGGGAGGTAATGCTATGTGGCAGAATATAGATGGAGACAAATGGGTTGATTTAAGTTATAAGAGCTAGCTGAGACAAGCCTAAGCTAAGGGCCAAGTTTTCATAATTAATAAGTTTCCATGTTGTTATTTGGGAGCTGGTGGTCAACAAAAAAGCTCTACAGGCAATGGGTATGCAAGACCCCACAAGCTCTTGAGGCTTGGGATCCCTTCCCTAAGAGATAAAAATGTTTGACTTCATACAGATGAGAATAATAGTTGACTAAGAACAGTGTTAGCAGAGACTGAGTTTGACACTTGAGCTATGGAGAGGCCAAAAGAAGAGGAAAGAACACGTGCCTTTTCATAGAATTTTCCTTTTAAAAAATGGATGTGTGTGTGTGTGTGTGTGTGTGTGTGTGCAGATGTGTGTGTGCCTGATGAGGGCATTGAGTGTCCTCCTCTATAATTATCCACTTTTCTTTTTGAGGCAGAGTCTCTCCCTAAGGCTCCTGTTTTTTCTTAGATAGTCCAGAGCCAGCAGACCCCAGTGATCCTCTTGTCCCTGTTCCCTAGTACTGTGGTTCAGGTGTTTTCTGGGAGAGTTGGCTTATTATGTGGTTGCTGGGACCCAAACTCAGGTCCTTGTGTTTGTAGACCAAATACTTGTAACTACGGACCAAACTCTCCAGGCACCTTCATACATTTGTCTAAAGCCAATGGAAAACATGAGGAACAAACTCCCCAGCTCTTCTTAATCTTACAGCAAATATAAATATTTATTGCTCCCATTCTTGGATGTGTAATTGGAAACAGAAGCAAATATAAACTAATTGAAAACTTACAAAATTATAAAAAAAGATCTCACAGGTAACATCTCAAGATATTTGCCTCCATAATAATTATATTCATTTGTTTAAGTCACTACGGACATAGCTTCATAATTAATTTTACTGGGGTTACCTAAATGCTGCAAACTTAATATCAAGGTTTTCTGTGTTGTCTACCTGGCCAGTATAGTAGATTGAACGGACATAAAAAAATAGCTGTAGAGAAAGCTTATGGGGCTCGGAGGCAAGGGAAAAAAAGTCACTATCTTACCTACGCAATCATACCGGCGACTGACATATTTCAATTCAAAACCAATGTGACATTTGCAGTAGTAGCTCCCAAATGTGTTCACACATCTTCGATTGGAAGGGCAGATGGCTTTCCTGGAAGCGCATTCATCGATATCTAAAGTATAGGAGCAGAAGCTGTCAGTGATTGCAGGAAGAGTACTCCAACACATGCGCAGGTACTCACCTTAACCCCCAGCATGCAGTGCTCAAGCACATGCAACCTCCTGGCCTAGAAAACTGATTATCTGGTGCCTATATCACTTGTTCAGGAAGTATTCTAGGTTTTTACCAGGCACACGTACAGCTCTTTAGTTCACAGGTTCGCATCACTGTGCCTGTCTTTCATTGGAGGTGTTTCCTGGCTATAACGTCATTATCTATATCCCCCCCCCCCCCGCCCGCCACACACGTGTATCCTAGGTTGGTCTTAGACTGGCTATGTAGCCAAGAATGACCTTTAACTCCTCATCCTTCTGCCTTCACCTTACTAGTTCTGGGATCACAACTGTGTGTGCCACCATGCCTTGTGCATTGCCGGGGATGGAACACAGAGCTTTATGCAAGCTATGCCTTAAAATGGCATCCAATCAATTAAGGAGGTAGGCAAAAAAATTGAATTAAGTTTGATCGAGACTTAGACATATCAGGTAAATCTTATACTGAAGGCTACAAAGCTCTGAATTACTGAATCACACTCCCGACTTTTGATCTCTGCTCATTTGTTAGACCCCAGCTCTTCTAGGGCTGAGTGTGTGTCTGGCATGTGGTACCTATGCTTTAACATGTGTTCCAAGTGAATATTTTTCTTCCGTTACTAATTATATTGTATAGCATACAATGTTTGAAAGTGAAGTCAGTCACAATTTGAGCAAACCAAAATGCACAAACATTTTAAGATGTGCATTTTGCCAACGCATTAGATAGCTTGTTCTAAGCTCTGTAAGATTGACTCAAATCACAAAAATGTAGTTGTGTAGGAATTCACTGTTGTCTAAAGTTGTGTGTTGAGTATAACTGTTTAACAATGTACTTTTAACCAACTGTAGCTATGTTTCTTTTCTCCCACGTGAATGATATCACATGGTCCGACAGCTATGCTGAGCAATCTACTAAGACTCAGGCATTACTCTAATTTCCAGATATCAAGTAGGTTAGATCTTCGTTTAAGTGTGAAAGTTGATGCTGGCTTATTGTTTCCATTGCACAGCTGCCCCTACCCCATGAGTGTATTTTGGGGATCAACTTGGGGACACATGCACGCAAGGCAAGTACTTAATCAACTGAGCTATTCTGCATTTAATAAGTACTGAGTTGAGCAAAGTTATTATTCAGTGATCATTTTCCTGAGCATCAGCTCTTCCTTTCAATTAAAATAGCATCCAATCAATTAAGGAGGTAGGCAAAAAAATTGAATTTAGTTTGATCAAGACTTAGTCATATCATATCCACTAAAGGATCCTAAGCTCTGTGACCCTAATTAAGTCTTTGATCACTCTCAAAAGGAAGCCAGAAACCAGAGGTGAGCAGTGGAGGGGGGGTGCACACCTTTAACTCCAGCACTTGGGAGGCAGAGGCAGGCAGATCTCTGTGAGTTCAAGGCCAGCCTTGTCTACATAGTGAGTTCCAGAACAGCCAGGGCAACACAGAGAAACCCTGTCTTGAAAAACAAACAAAAACAAACAAATAGAAACAAAACAAATAGTTTAATATACATGCATGTTTTTAAAAAAAGTGCTTCCCTGGCCTGTATGACTGAACTACTTTATACACAAAATCCATCAAATTATATACATTTGAATAAATAAACATGCAGCATCCTCACTGAAAAATATTTCTATTACATTGAATCATATTTATATTTGCTTATTTAAATCAAAGACGATGAACCTTTTTCAAAATTCTGGTCTCATTTCCTCTCTTTTATTGAGACAGTGTGTTCACCCAACCAAAATGTTACGTGTATTTGGTGCAATATGATTGTTAGGAATATATACAATTAGTATGCATGCATGCTTCTACCTCTGTATAAAACATTTTTTTATAGCCGGGCGGTGGTGGCACACGCCTTTAATCCAAGCACTTTGGGAGGCAGAGGCAGGCAGATCTCTGTGAGTTCGAGGCCAGCTTGGTCTACAAGAGCTAGTTCCAGGACAGGAACCAAAAAAAAGGTACGGAGAAACCCTGTCTCGAAAAAAAAAAAAAAAAGCAACAACAACAACAACAAAAAACATTTTTTATATATTGATACATATTAACAATATTACATTGTACATTTCTACCTCTGATCAAGATACTTACACATTGTTTACATTTGGAGGTCATTGTCCTCATTTATTGCACAGTTGTTTATTATCTTAGTCTTTAAGTTATATAGGTATTAAGAATTGTAGATTAATAGTCATCTATGTTTGTCATACTTATAGTTAGACTAATCAGGTTCTTTAGATACATAGAGATTATATTTTGCATAGATAGATAATCTTCAGCCACCTCAAACAGTTGTAGAAAATGGCATTTAAATAACTTAGAGCACCCATCTATTCCCGAGGGAATGTTGAGCACTGAAGACACTCCACCTGGAGCTTGTTTTCTTTTTGGCAAAATTGGTCTTTGGACAAAGAAATGCCCATGCCTCAACTACTGACAAGATACATAGTATCCGGAAATGGATAAGCAGGACTGTCAAATCATGCCAAGAAAGGAGTAAGACAGTTTTGAAAAGTTTCTTGCCTTTGAAAATAGTCTGTCAGTTATTTTAGGCCTTAGCCAAAGTTGGTTGCTTTAAGGTTGCAAATGAGACTTTGGGTGATTGTCCAGGTAGCCAGTTGTCTCTGTCATTTGTTGCACATTTTGGAAGTTGCTTGATTGCACTTCCTGCTTACTCAAGTAATATTGTTTCCCTGGTCAGATCTTCGATGGGGTTGAAGATTAGATAGTCATAGTTACCTTCCTCACGATTTAGCCAAGCTTAATTCTGATGCAAGATTTAGACTCCTTGAAATAGAATGTTTAGTAAAACTTTTGTTATGTGTTCCTTGCTTAATATTGCTTATTTTGTTTATAATTTTATACTTGGTATCTGTTCCTATTGTATATAGTTGTATTGGGTTTGGATCGATCTTGTTTAGACAAAAGGGGGAGGTAATGGGGGAAGCTTTGTTAACCAATCATCTTTAAGAAGTGGAACCTAGTTAAGGCGTGGCTACCTGGAGCCAGTAAGAAATACCGGGAAGAACCAGGTGCTCTCTCTCTCTCTCTCTCTCTGTCTTGCGGGACACAGTGGAACTCGGACTTCCCATTCTTGTGGTGTGAGTTTCCCCTTATAATAAGTAAAAATATAATTGTTTATCTTTAAGCTGGCCTGGTTATTTCCTGAATCGAGTTACCTTATACAGTATCTGTTGAGCACAAGCCTTGTAATGAATGAAAATGGAGTTCAGTGGAGGGAGAATGGAGGGGAATGAAGAGGAAATGGGAGAGGAAGGAGAGGAATGGAGGCTATGCCTTCTGTTTTACCGAGGCACACTCTTCCATTTGGGCCCAGGCGGAGGCCAGATGATGGACACACACATCGTGGCCCTTCCTCTGTTTCTTCGCAGCTGTACTGGCAGTTTGTCCTGGCACACGTCCTAGAGTCTGCAAAAGTAGACAGAGATTAACGAAGGAAGTCTCTCCAAATTCTGTGATGTAAATTGTAATATGTCTTAGGACAGGATTCATTGTCTGAGTCCCATAAGGAAACCCACAAGGAATCCAGGCAAACGTGTTCTGGTGGCCCCTGGGATGAATCTCACTTGTGGCTTGTTTCATGGAGGAATACATTGCACTTGACCATCTCTAGACAAAACCTATAGCTCTGAGTGCACCCCTATTTCTTAAATTGCAACATCATCTTATATTTCTCAGACTGGCCTTGAACTCACTTCAGCTTTAAAACTTTTTTTAAAAAATAATATTTCATCAATTATTTGGGAATTTCACATCATGGACTCTGATCACACTTACTTCACAGTCCTCCCAGGTCCACCCCCACATCCTTGTAACCTCCCTCCTCAAGAAAAAAGAAGATAAACAAACCAAACCAAAAGAAACCAAGACTCCAATGAAGTTGATTGAGGTAGAGTCTCTGTTGCTTTTCTACTATGTACTCCAGGCTAGCTGGCCTGGAAACCTCCAGGGATCCTTCTGTCTCTGCCTCACACCTTCCTGAAGGGTTGCTGGAATTATAGACCCTTGTGCTTTGTGTTTTGTTTTTTACTAGGGTTCTAGGGATTTGAACTCGGGTCCTCATGCTGGCAGGTCAAATGCTTTTACCTCCTGAGCCATCTCCCAGCTCCCTTTTACCTCCTGAGCCATCTCCCAGCTCCCTCAAAATTTCTTATATTCTCTGACCATTGACCACAACCATGATTTTGGTAAATATACTCCATCCACCCAGCTCCAGAAAACGCTAGTCATCCAGAGGGATCAAAGACGGTGAAATGGGCCAGGAAGAATAAAACCAGCACCCAGGAAAGAGGCCAAGGACATGGTTTAAGCTCTAAATGGAGAAGCAAAGATAATCCTTAGAGGGATGGAGACTGAAGTTGGGAAGCAAACACCTACTCATGGTTATAGTACTCATTTATTTTCCTCTCTTTATAGTTATCTTCTTTGAAATGTAATCAGCAAAATTAACATTACACTCTTTCCATTTGGGGAAAGATATCTCTTTTGGCATTGCCTGAGTTCTCCTGGAAGGTTTCAGATCCATTAGCATCGATCTTTTTAAAACAAGTTCAAAGCGATGGCTGTAAAAGCCTAGATAATGGGTCTTCTTTGGGGAGGCATAAGAGAAAAGTTCTGGCCAAGTTCTAGTTGGTGGTAGTCCCAAAGGTGCTGTACAAGAATTCATTAAGCTATCAGACTGTTTTGTGTGGGTGTCTGTTTATGAGAATAAGGATATTTGAAAAAGACACTGTGAATGTTTGTGTTATCTCTTAGGCTTGTTTACTACGGGAGGATCTGAGTAAATGGTGAGAAGGGGACAGGACAGAGAGGAGCCAGGGGCACTAGGCAAGACTAGATGAGATGACCTTGGCAAGCCTGGGGTGGACTGGAAGCCTACTTGACTGCAACCCTAGGAAGCTGACTGAAGGCAGCAGGTTTATGTTTGCTGGGGGTCACAGGGCAGAAGAAAAGGAGAGGGCAAGAGGGGAGGGAAGGCAGGCAGGGAAGGTGGGTTTGCTTTTCAGCTGCAATGTGAAACTTAAAAAGCCTCTTCTCTCAAGAAATGAATGGATGGAGACTCCCACCCTCCCACAGAACCCGGGTCTCTATCATAGAAAAGCTTTTCTTCTCAGGAATGTGGGTCAGAATGCATTTCCAACGAGACACTCTAATCTCAGGGAGTAGGGGTGTGAGAAAGGTAGCTGGTGGGAAGGATTGATGGCCTGGGATGATGCGGACATTTATCACCTCCCTTTGCTCGCTACACCTAGTTTCATGGTAAAATCAAACTCGTCTCCACACACACAGAGCTATGTAATTGATTCCCCCCACCCCTGTGAGTCTTTATTTTTCATTTATAAAATGAGTATCTAGAAGAAACAAGTCCACAGAGACAGAGGCAGATTTGTAGCTGTAAGGGCAATGGGGGTGGCTGCTAATGGTTAGGGCTTTTTCCCCTTTAGTGTACTCTAAATTTCATCTGTTAATGTAGTGTGTATGTGTGTGTGTGTATGTGTGTGTGTGTATGTGTGTGCACACACACGTGGGCTTACTAGCTTGTGAGTGTATGGTTATATGAGTGCTACAGCACACACATGGAGGTCAGACAGAGGACAAGTTTCAGAAGTCTATTCTTGCCTCCCTCCTTGTTGAGCCCTGGTCTCTCTTGTTACTTCTGCTGTTATATCGCGCATGGCACGAACGTCCTGCCAGTTCTTCTGTTCCCACCTCCCATCTTGAAGTAAGAGTGCTGGGGATTACATAGGGAGTCAGGCTTTTGGTGGATCCCAGGCCTCAAGCTCAGGGGTCATTGGCTTGCATGGCAAGTGCTCTTACCCACTGAGCCACCTTACCCGCTCAATGGTTTGGCTTTCTTTTGGGGTGATAAACTTGTTCCGGGACTGACTGACTTGTGGTTATGGTGGTTGGCAAACATTGTGTAGGTACAGGCCCCTGATTTGTCCACTTTTGAATGGTTAAAATGGTAAATTTTATGCTGTGTACATTTTACCATATTTTTAAAAAGTAAGTACTCAAAGATGTTTTAGCTTACGGTGATGTTTAAGACCATTTTTTTTTTTTGAGGCAGAATCTCATGTATGCCCACGTTGACTTCAAACTTGACTTCTAACTCAGTTTGACTTTGAACTAATTTCTTATTCTCCCGCCTCCACCTGAATGTTGTGATCACAGGCATGCACTAACATGCCCTGTTTGTATGGGGCTCGGGATCAAACCCAAGGATTTTTACATGCCAGGCAGGCCTCTACCAACTGCACCATATCCTCAACCTTAGACATATTGTTTTGAGAAGTGTTTCAATATGGAGTCCTGTCTGGCCTGGAACTCACTGGGTAGATGAGACTGGCCTCAAAGTCACAGAGATCTGCTTGTCCCTCCCTCACAGATGCTGGGATTAAAAGTGTGCACCACTACACCAGGATAACCCTAGATATGTTTTTTAAAGGTGCCCAAGTAAGTCCTTTCCCACACACCGACTACCAAAAGACAAGCTTGTCGCGTTGAGTGGCTGCTGAACTTACGTGCACATGTGGCGTCGGGTAGAAGCATGTGGCCACTGAGGCAAAAGCATTTGTAGCTGCCATGCGTGTTCACGCACCTGTGCTGGCATGGCCGGGGTTTGGCTCCACACTCATTCACATCTGCAGGACCAGTCAGAAAAGGGAGGAAAGTTAACAAGAGTCAGAAAACATCCATGTGTGAGAGACTGGATGCCAATTTTCAGAAGGACACAGGCTCCCTGCTTCTGTCCTTTCAAACTGTCAAATGTCTTTCCACTTGGAAAGATTGGTGGGGATGTGGAGCAAATAGGGCAATCATTCACCATTGGAGGGAATGGAAAGTATTACAGGTACTTTGGAAAACTTCAAGTTAGAAAGAGACCTACCTATGAGCTAGCAGTTGCAGTCCTAGGCATGTTCCTAATAGAAATGCCTGCTGTCCTTTCACACCAAGAAAACACACTAGCATATGTATAGTTCATACTAGTGTATGTATAGTTGGAGTGATTCAAATACACCTCAACAGGATAGATATATGATGAGTATGTCGTACAGCAGTTAAATAGAAGAAAGTACAACTATAGGCAACAAAAGATTTTCACAAGCAGAAATTGAGTAGAATAAGCTGAGTATCACCATTCTACTGTGATAGAGGAAGTAAAGCCAAGATATGCTTTTCTCTATCTATCTATCTATCTATCTATCTATCTATCTATCTATCCATCCATCTATGCATCATCCATCTATCCTACCTGTCTCTGTCTGTCTGTCTGTCTGTCTATCTATCTATCTATCTATCTATCTATCTATCTATCTATCTATCTATCTGTCATCACATGATAGCCCAGGCTGGCCTTGAACTTGAGGCAGCCTTCATGCTTCATCCCCTCCAGTGCTAAGGATCACAGGCACAAGCCACCCACCACCATCCACGGCTATGCTTTTCTTGTTGATGGAAGAAATACTTAGATGTGTCAGAGGCAGGAACTGTTGAGTTTCTGTTTTTTTTTTTTTTTTTTTTTTTTTTAAATCTGGGTTTCAACTAGAAAGGTATTGTGGCAATTTATCACATATATTTTTTATTAAAACATTTTATTTAGTGTGTGTGTGTGTGTGTATGTGATATGTATGTGAGAGTGTGGGCACATGGTTGCCATGGAGGTCAGAGGAAAACTATCAAGTGTCAGTGTTCTCCTTCTGATGTAGGTCCCAGGAATCAAACTCAGGTTATCAGGCTTGTACAGCAAGTGCCTTTTACCCGCTGAACCATCTCACTGGCCCAAGTTATACATTTCTAATACATGTACACTTCTATATGATGCTACTTAAAGAGTTAGAAACATCAAATTTGAATATTTCTGTTTGTACGACTTCCTAAACAGCTCATGACAGGGAGCATTGCTGTGATTTTGGTTGACTCCAGACTTATACCCAGTGTCGTAGCTCATATCATTCTAGAGAAACCCTGACAAGCAGTTGATAGTGAGGTTGCAGCATATTTAATTGCATGTGAAGTTGCACACGGGGTGATTACAGAGCTACATGTACATGATCTCAATTGTAAATGAATAAACAACCAAACAGAAATGTGTAGGGAGCAAAAGCCTGGGGTGAACGCTCTCAATGCTAACCATGGTTGTGGTTAATCAGTTTGTTCAAAGATGTCTTTTTCCTGTGCTTCTTAGTATATTTTGTTAAAAAAATTAAAGACTAACAATAAATGTTAACATTTTTAAAAAAGAATAAATAACATTTCTTTTAAAATAAGAACATGATAAAGGAGGTGGGCTGGGGGTGTAGCTCAGTTAGGAGCGTGCTCACCTAGCATCTACAAAACCCTGAGTTCAATACCTATTGCCACAGAATCCAGGCACGGTGGTGCCTGTAATCTCAGCACTCAGGAGGTGGATATGGGGGTGGGGTGGTGGGGGAAGATCAGGAGTTCAAGGTCATCCTGGGATACTTGAGACCCTGTCTCAAAGAGGAAAAAAAAAGGTACAGGAGAAAAAACTGTTAGAAGACATTGTGATAAAAGGATCTATTTTGTCTTTGGCAATCTGATTGTGGAGGAGGACTCATAGCATAACTCCCCTAAGGAAGAGACAGGAGAACAGCAGCAAATTCCACAGAAGGGAAGACAATTCTGAAAGGCAGCAAGCAGAATGCGCTCTTGAAAAGTGAATCAAAGGCTCTTCCTGCCTTTGGAAAGTTCTGTGGATGCAGGTTTTCTTTTTCTTTTCTGTTTTTAAAACAATCTTTTAAAATTTTACATACCAATTCCAGTTCCCTCTTCTTCCCCTCCTCTCGCTCCCCCACCTTCTCCTCACCTCCCCCCCACCCCTGCCCCATGGATGCAGGTTTTCTATCACCTGAAGAAGCTTCCTTCTCTATTGCTTGTCCCCTCGACCCTACCACCTCCCTTACACACTCCAACCACCGTATTGTTTTTTTTTAAAAAAAACTTTTGTTTATTTTATTTTGCAAAAATGTGTGCATGCAGGTGTGTGTGTGTGCATGTGCCTATATCATCTCACTGGCCCCCAACTCCACCCTCTTTTAATAGGGGAATTGAAATACGTTGACTGGACATGATGGAAAACCCAGTGTATCCCATCATTTGGCTTCAAGCCCTCAGTGACTCACTCATGTCCTAGAAAGAGAATTTTTGGGAAACACATTAGTTGAGGCCTAAGGCCCGTTGCCATGAGTGGTTTTTGATCACACTGCCATGGGGCAGGGGGACTGTCGGGGGAAGAGAGAAAACCCTAAAACTTGAGCCAACTGGACCACTCTCTCAATGTTGATATTTTACTGGAACTTGAGAACTAATATGACAAATAGGTCTTCTAGTGCAAAGGGTTCCAGAAGCGATCTATGGAAACAAAAAAACAAGCACCTGGTAAGAGAGATCTAATATGTCTAATATGAGATTTCACCGATGAACCTGTGATTCTCAGTGTTGCTGTGTGTGCGGCTTTGGGTTCATGAGTATGAATCAGGAGGCCAGCTGCCATCCCCAGGCTTTGAAGACAGGAAGAGAGAGTTCAGCTATTAGGCTAGATTGGCCAGCCAGCTAGCCCCAGATTACAGTTCTTTCTCACCACGCCCAGCTCTTTTTGTATGTGGCATTTGGATCTGAACTCTTAACTGCTGAGCCTTCTCTCTGGCCCTCTGGAAGTTTCTCACGAGAGCAGTTAAATGTGATTTGCTGGGTTGTGCTTGACCTTATCTCAGGGCTTTCTTTCTGTAAGGGTGGCAGAACCTCTCTTGACATCTGAGTCCAAACATTTATTGCCATTTGGACCAAGCTATTTTTGTTGGTACAGGGCATTTCTGGGCACTGTAGAGTGCTGTGGTGGTTTGAATAGGAATGCCCCTCCACCCCATAGGCTCATATATGTGACTGCTTGGCCGTTAGGAAGTGGCACTATTAGGAGGTGTGTCCTTGTTGGAGGAAGTGTGTCACTGGGATTGGGCTTTGGGGTTTCAAATGCTCAAGTCATGCCCAGTGAAACTCTCTCCTCCTGCTGCCTGCAGATGTACATGTAGGACTCTCAGCTACCTCTCCAGCACCGTGCCTGCTTGCATGCTACCATGCTTCCCAC
Source organism: Chionomys nivalis (assembly GCF_950005125.1). NCBI lineage: Eukaryota > Metazoa > Chordata > Mammalia > Rodentia > Cricetidae > Chionomys > Chionomys nivalis. The sequence continues at coordinate 128,632,023 of NC_080112.1, read as the reverse complement.
CGTGATGATAATGGACTAAACCTCTGAAACAGTAAGCTAGCCCTAATGAAATGTTTTCCTTTATAAGACTGTGTGGTCTTGGTGTTTCTTCATAGCAATAGAAACCTTAACTAAGACAGATGTGTAGCCAGTAGATGCCAGCCAACAGAACCTCTTCTAAATGGCTTTCAACAATGCTGTCCCTTGGGTATGGTTCCTGAGTTTGGCAACTAAAAATATAGGACTATCAGTTAAGTTTGAATTTTAGGTAAGTAACGAGTATGCCTTAGCATGCATACATCCCATACAATTTTACTGCATAAACATACTATACAGTTATTGCTTATGTGAAGGGTAAATGAGAGTGGACCTTATACATTATCTAAAAGCTCTCTCTAGAAGACAGAACTTTTGTTCTAGACTTTTCTTGTTTGTTTGAGACAGGGTCTCAGATAGCCCAGTCTGTTCTTGAGCACATAACGGAGACTGGCCTCAAACTCCTGAGCTTCCTGCCTCTACCTCCCACATGCTGGGATTGTCGTCAGGTGCCCATACCTGGCCAATGTTCTAGATAGTAAATAAATCCTTAATTAGCATCAGATAAATAGATTAAGACAAATATCATAAATTAACTTTTGAAATATATCTGTTGCTGGGCTGTAGGTGTAGCTTTGTTGGTAAAGTGCTTGCCTAGTGTGTACAAAATCTTGAATTCCATCGCCAGCATCGTATACAATGGGCATGGTAGCCCATATATATACTCTAAACACCTGGGAGGCAGTAGCAGTACAATCATGAGTTCAAGGTCCATCTTGGGCTATATAGCAAGCAAATCTGTTTCAAAGCAAAACAGATCAATGTGGTGTCACACATCTTTAATCCCAGCACCCAGGAGGCAGAAGCAGGCAGATCTCTGTGAGTTCAAGGTCATCCTGCTTTACAAAGTGACATTTAGGACGGCTAGAGGTACATAGTAAGACACTTTCTCAAAAACAAAATCAAACCCTCTCAGAAATGTATATGCTGGGATAAAAATATGCACACAATTCCCCAGTTCCATTTTTAGATCCGTATCTCACAAAAGCAATCACTCCAGACTGAATGGCCGCAAGTGGATAGGAGTGAAACGTTTGATGCATTGTTTGGAGACAATGTAAATGGTGATGGTAAGAAAGCATTTGCTTCCTAAATGCCAAATATCTTCACCCTAAGAAATGGGATAATGACGTTAAGAAGTTTGACCACTGTGCATACTGGCAGGTAAGGATGCCCAGGAGAAATACTGATGCATGGAGGGTCCTGGAAAAAGCCTCTGAAGATGGAGAGCAAACTGTTAACTTTGGTTCTAATAAGGGTTTGGGGTAGAGCCTCTCTCTGCCCCACCCCCCTCAAATGGGTCTCATAGATGCCAGTCTAGTCTAGAAATTGATGTGTAGCTGAAGATGACCTTGAACTTTTCTGAGCATCCTGACTCCACCTCTCAAGTGCTAGGGTTACAGATGTGCATCACCATGCCTGGTTTTTATGCAGTCCTGGGGATTAAAGCCAGGTCCTTGTACATGCTGGGCAGATACTCTACCAACTAAGTTACATCACTGGCCCATCCTTTTTTATTTTGATAGTTTTATGCATTGTTTTTAATAAAGAATGTATATTACTTAGATAATCTTAAAAATAATAATTTTAAACAAGGCCCTTTGATGTAGGATCTCGTCTTTTATTACCATTGATTAATAAAGAAGCTGCTTTGGCCAGTGGTTTAGCAAAGTAAAGCCAGACAGGAAATCCAAACAGAGATATATAGAGAGAGTAGGCAGAGTCAGACTGCCGAAGTAGAGGAGAAAGACACCAGCCAACCACCGAGGAAACAAGACATGGAGAAAATGAGGTATACCACAGCCCCATGGTGATATACAGATTAATTATAAATGGGTTAATTTAAGACATAAGAGTGAGCTAGGGCCGGGCGGTGGTGGCGCACGCCTTTAATCCCAGCACTTGGGAGGCAGAGGCAGGCGGATCTCTTTGAGTTCGAGACCAGCCTGGTCTACAAGAGCTAGTTCCAGGACAGGCTCCAAAACCACAAAGAAACCCTGTCTCGAAAAACCAAAAAAAAAAAAAAAAAAAAGAGTGAGCTAGGAATACTTGAGCCATTGGCCAAGCAATGTTGTAATTAATATAGTTTTTGTGTGATTAATTGGGTATAGGTGACTGGGAAATGAAAGGGCAGACTCTGATTATAGCCTTTTATTGCATATTTTGGAAAAAAATCGTAAGTTTCACACTTAATTAAGGAGAGATTATCTGAAAACTCTCATCCTTAAACCATGTTATGTTCAAGATTTGACTACCACCCTGTAAAAAATTCTATGCCATCTTTCCTCCCTGAACCCATTGTAATGGAATTTGTCCCAGGATCCTGGTGTCATACTGACCTTGACTGCAGGTCTTCCCGGTGTACCCTGGAAAGCATCTACATTTATTCAGTCCCACACACTCACCGAATTTGCATCTGGGCTCACACACAGCTGTAAAAGGAAAAGAGATCCTGAAAATAGTTGACGCAGTGATAATGTGCACAGGCAGGTTGCCTCCTACATGGTAGAGAACTCTTTGGGAATGGACTGAGAACCTGTCTCCTCTCTACTCTGCTTTGACCTTTCTGACACTGGGCAGGGATTTCGTTTTGAACAAAACAAGCCCTCACACTCACTATGCATCATATGTAAAGATATTGTACTCATTTACTTAGTATGGCCATGTCTCCAGTGCTATAAAGCCCCTACCCCCAGACCACACAGCCAACCATTTCTGAATGTCAACCCAAAATAATAATAAAGAAAGAAGAGTATTTGAGAGAAAGACACATCAGAGTAACATGGGCAAGTTCCAAGGTCCCTCCATTTCTTGTCATTGTCTCTTCCCATTTCTTAAGTCTTTCTCTATTTTTCTTTCTTTGTGTGTGTATGTGTCTATGTTCACATATGTGTGGATGTGAGTATACATATATGTACTCTAATGTGAAAGCTAGATGACAACCTTTTGTGTCTTCAGTTGGCATCTACTTGTTTCAAAAAATATGTATTTAGAGCCGGGCGGTGGTGGCCGCACGCCTTTAATCCCAGCACTCGGGAGGCAGAGGCAGGCGGATCTCTGTGAGTTCGAGGCCAGCCTGGTCTACAAGAGCTAGTTCCAGGACAGGCACCAAAAAGCTACGGAGAAACCCTGTCTCGAAAAAATCCAAAAAAAAAAAAAATGTATTTATTTGTATTTGGGTGCCAAGGAATGCATGTGCCATGATGTACGCAGGGGAGCGGTCAGAGAACAACTTGCAGAAGTTGGTACTTTTCTTCTACTATGTGGGTCCTGGGGACCAGACTCAGTTTTCAGACCTTGTGGCAAGCACCTTTACCCATTGAGTCATCTTGCTGCCACCCAAAACTTGTTTTTTGAAACTGAGCCTCTCAATGGCCTTCAGGACCACATACTAAGTTAGATTGGCTGTCCAGGGAGTCTCAGGGATCCAGCTGAGTCTGCCTCTACAGTGTCAGGATTGCAAACATGCACAACCACACCTGGATTTATTTATTTATTTATTTATTTATTTATTTATTTATTTATTTATTAACATGGGCTCTGCGGATTGAACTTAGCTGCTCATGTCTTTGTGACAAGCACTTTACTGTCTGAGCTACAGGCCCCAGCACTGCTTAGTTTTCTTTGGGATGATCAAGATAGTTTTAGAGAGTCGGGCGATGGTGGCACATGCCAGGACAGGCTCCAAAGCCACAGAGAAACCCTGTCTCGAAAAACCAAAAAAAAAAAAAAAAAGATAGTTTTAGTGTCGTTTGTTATCATTAAATCTGAATAGCTCACTCTGCTGGGCACTCAGAGCATAGTGAGGATGGCAGTTATAGAAGCCTAACCCAGGCAGGATTTGTTTTCCTGTTGTGAACTTTTGCATTCCGATACACGGCATAAAGCAGGCATTCGGTAAGTCTTTCTTCAGTGAACAAAATGGTAGGCTAAAACGAGAGAGCCAGAATGTTGTAGCTGAGTTGGGGGTAAGGAAAAAAATGATCAAAGATGATGGCAAGTTTGAATCAGGCTCATGGGAAGGAGATGAGCAGAATGAGCGTGAGAACTCCTGTCTATTGCTGTGTTCTCAGTGTCTTTGGGTAATCACTTAAAATTCATTTTTCTCCTGAAGCATTTTATATCATTTGTGACTCTGCTACATATGGGAAAATAGATGCGTCACATGCAAATATATGCCCCCACAAATGTATCCTATATATAAAAATATGCAACTATACTGCAGTCCTAGGGGTCGAACCTGGAATCTTGTGGATGTTAGTTAAATGCTCTACCACTGAGCTACAGTCCTAGCCCTTGTTTTGTTTTTGTTTTGAGACAGGTCCCCCTTTGTAGCCTTGAACTCACGATCCTTCTCCTTCTCCTTCTTTAGTCCTGGGATTAGAGATGTGTGCCCAGAAGACATGTATTTTTTTCAATAGTGAATAAAGCAATAGACATAGAAATTATAGCAGGGAAACATTTTGGTCTTGAACAAGTCATAACTAAGAAGGTAAGGAGAGGAAAAAAGCTCTCCCAGCAAAAGTTTTCCACTTCTAGAGACTAAGGAGATGGAATTTAATTTTCAGTGTCTCCTTTGTTATAAACATGGATTTGGCGATGCAGCTTTAGGTTCAGGTGTTAGAAAAAATAAATCTTCAATTGTTTTTTAAGGTCCAAAGACATGTGATTGCTCCCTGGAAGCTCATTTCCAATGTGATCCAGACAGGAAAGCCCAGAATGAATGCCAGATAGCACACAGGAGAAATGGTGAGCAATAGCTTTAAGGTCGGAGCTTCAGAAAGATGTTTTCAATTTACAGTCGCTTTGGATCTGTGACCAGAACAGCCAGTCCACCAAAGGGAAATGCAGTTTGTGTCTAAACAGCCAGAGGCTGAGGCACACTTTGCACAAAGTCAAACTGTCCTACTCAGTTCTCCTTCCCCCACTCCTCCATCTGCAGTTTTTCATCTGGAATTTGTCCTTGGCCAGCACTTCATTCCAGGTCACTAGAGTGACATATATTTTCAGGTTCATGATGCAGACTTGATCAGACTCCACCTCTGACAGAAGATTTAGACAGGGGCAGAGGCCAAAGGCTGGGGGTGTGTGGGCTCCAGTGTGCATGGGTGCAGGTAATTGAGAGAAACAAAGAGTCAACAGTAAATGGAAGAGAAGGTGTGTGTGGACTGGGAACTCCCAGCCAGGGTCTAGTAGTGCTTGTTGGGGCAGGTTGTTGTTATTGTTGTGTGTGTGTTGCTGCATAGGCTGAAGTCTGACTTAGGGATAAGGAACCTAGGAAGAAGGGAATAACTATCCTTGTTATTTCATGCTTCTAGGAACATATGACCTTACCAACAAGAAGGGAAATGCTGGGGTGGGGATGGAGCTCTGTTAGTAGAGCGCTTGCCTAGAACACAGAAAACCATGAATTTGATCCCTTGCACTCCACAAACTGAGTATGGTGGTGTGTGGCTGTAATCCTAGCACTCAAGCAGAAGGATCAGGAGTTCAAGATCATCTTCAACTATGGAAAGAGTTTGAGGCCAGCCTGGGTTACAGGAAACTCTGGAAACCATCTTCAGCTTGCAACATCTGCATACTGAACATTTTTCTTCAGCTCTCCCACCGGGTCTTAGCCTTTTGCTTCACATTCCTCCATGCTTGTGATATATAAAATTGTGATTGGCTGGGTATACTGTGGCCAGACTACTCTGATCCAATTGAAGAACATCCCTTGCACAAAGCCAGGTTTCACTCTCCTTTACTCACCAGGTGTATGCTGGGTTTGACCGAGTTTTATGGCAGTAAGTGTTGAGGTTCGTGAGAGTGTAAAGAATTACAAGTCACATGTCTCAGGTGACTTTTACCTCTTTCCACATGACTGCCCTCAAAGAAGAATGTTTTATGCCGTTTCTGGGTAAAGAACAAATCTATGTTTAATACTTCTATCACCTGGTGCTTTGAAGGACAGAAGTGTGACACAAACTATTGCATTTTTTTTTCTGTGTGACAAGCAGTAAGTACATGCTTTAGTGCCTCGACTTTGCACCTTCTGGGGGATATTACCCTCTCCACATTCCAGGGGAGGAACCAGAGCCTTAATTAACTTCACTACCTTCTCCAAGTTCACCCACATCAGTCTAGTGTATATCTTTGATCATAACACATTAAATCAGGGTGAGGACTGAAGCGTGCTAAGCAAGCATTCTAGCAGCTGAGCTACATCTGTCTGCCCTTTTAATTGACACAGGGCCCAATGCTTTAACTTCCTCTAACTGGATGGACAATGATGGTTTTCATTCTTCCCTTAGCATCTCAGCACTCTGGCCATTCCATTATGAGGAAGCCCTGATGGCTGAAAGTTTTGAATAACAGGGAATGTGTGGAAACAGTACCCATGTCTTCTGTTGTTTCATAGATTTCAGATATTATCAAGTTCTGTCCTCCTCTAAAGTCAATCTATATATTTCAAAATCTTGAAATTTTTTAAACATGTATTTAAATATTTTAAACATGTATACAATGTATTTTGATCATAGCAAGCTTCCATTACACCTCCTCTTGTCTTCTTCCCACTGAACCCCCTCCCCAAGAGGTCTTCCTTCTACTTCCATGTCTTTTGCCTTTTTAGATCCTGTGGTGATTTGAACAAGGGTGGCCCCCACAGGTTCACATATTTGAATGTTTGCTCCTTAGGGAGTGGCACTACTCGAGAAGGACTAGGAGGTGTGGCCTTGCTGGGGTAGGTATGGCCTTGTGGGAGCAGGTGTGTCACTAGGGGTGAACTGTGAGGTTTCAAAAGTCCAAGCCTGGCCCAGTGTCTCTCTTCTTGCTGCTTTTGGATCCAGATGTAGAACTCTTAGCTCCTTCAACACCATGACTGCTTGCATGCCCTCATGTTCCACCATGATAAGGAACTAAACCTCTGAAACTGTAAGCCATCCCCAGTTCAATGCTTTCTTTTATAAGCATTGTCTTGGCCATGGTGTCATTTGCAGAAATAGAACAGTGATTAAGACTGACCTACTGAGTTAATAAGGGTGTTTTCATAGACATGGGTAGTTATGGGAATATTAACTGGGGCACCGGAAGCTTACCAGTGCTCACTCTACTGAAAAATAATGACTTCTACCACCCCAGCAGCCATTAATCTAGCTATTTGGGACCAGTTAGAATGAAGGGGATTGGATCAGAGACAGGCCTATGAGGTGATAATGTGATTACTTCTAAAATAGCTAGCATTTTAATGCACTTATGGAACATTCAGACAAGTTATTACCCCATTTAACAGACAATAAACTCATGATCAGGCATTTGAGATCAGAATTCTACCCTAAGGTAATGAAGTCTATCCCAGATAATGTAACCAACTGCCTTGGAGAAATGCAGGTTTGATGGTTCTCTATCACAAATATGGGTCACTATGGAAGTTCACATAAAAATCAACACAAGGCAGAAATCTGTGTTCATCTCAGCTCTCAGAAATCCTCTGGAAATTATCATAGGTCTCTCACATAAGCTTCTAACAGAATCTGAGAAATCATGCCTTAGTCTGTAATCTGCACAAAATAATACAAAAAAACCCCACATTTGCAACCATGCCTGTGCCTGCATTTCTTGCCTTTAGAAACTGCACTTAAGGAATTTAAAAATGGGAGTGGCATATCTATAAGGTATAAAGGTTTTACATTGTAGCCAGAGACTACTTGGCTATTAGACTAAGACTAATAATTAAAATGTGTATTTCACAAGAATTCAATTGGAAAAACTGTAATTTGAAGGAGTTAATTGGTCTGTTATTGACCATCTCAGTTTCTACAGATTAAATCAAACCAAAGCCAAACCAAACCCCAGTTATACTTACTCAGAGAGTAGCAGAAATAATGATGGACAGGAGTCTCCTAAAATAACTCCCATCTAGCATGATAATGTCAACCATTCTAGATGGGACCTTGATAATCCTTTGGTATTTGTGTCACAGATTGAAAACTGACCCAATCACAGGGTGGTCTGAATTTTCACAAAAATTACCTTCACATACTCCCTTGCTGTTTCTTTTCCAGCCATAGCAGCAGGCCATCTTAGTTCCATAGCGACAGACCCCAGGCTGGCGTGCCAGTGCTGGCAACCCATAATCCCTTGGACTGTGGATAAAGAACCACATGTTAGTATCGATAGAACAGAGATAGCCACAGAGACTCTTCCTTGCAGCAGGAGCAGCAGGAAAGATGTTAATTATCTTTGTGATTTCCATAGACCTGAGGGAAGTGCTAGATTCTGCAGGGGACAAAGAATCTGTGTTTGGGAGTTGGCAGCCTGTCTTCCATCCCTTGCCAACTTCTCTCTAGTTTTTGGCCATTTCCTTTTGGCCTAGGGTTAAAGAAATTGGTTACAGAATCTATAAAGGTAGAGTGCATGAAAGTGACCAAAAATGGACATTTTTGAAACTGGTAGAATGCCACTTCTCCAATCTGCTTTGACTAGGCACAGTGGCTTCGCAGTTCTGATTTGTGTCAGTGACTCATTGGCTAAGTGGCTTTGGCTCAGACAACAGCTCTGCACTTTTACTTCATGGGCCACCTGGGAGTCATTGAACGGTCTGGAATCGTCATACACTACGGACTGTGGGAGACCATTCTGCTAAGTCATCTCAGGTTACAGGGGAGGTAACTCCAACAGCATACAGTGGAGGCATGTCCTAAGCAGAGCTAGGTGCTGCAGATTTAAACTTACTGTGCTTCATAACGGCCTCTTGGAAGCACAGTTTGCTAAACTCTTAACTATTGAGCAAGAACCAGCAAATATTTTCTCAAAGGGACTCAAGGAAAATATTTCAGGCTTTGCAGGCTGTAGGTTTCTGTCTATGTCCAAAAGCAGCCATAGGCAATAGCAAACAGATGGGTGTGATTGTTCCAACATTATTTCTGGGTTTAGGAAGCTGGCTAAGTCAGCCAAGTGTCTCCTGTAGTCAAGACTGGCCTTGAACTTGCTGCACTGGCCTTGAACAAGGTAACCAATGTTGACCTTGAACTTCTGACCTTCCTGCTTCCTCCTTCCTACTACTGAGGTTACCTGTGTGCAACACCATTTCTGGTTTTGGTTTCTGTGTTGCTGAGGATTAAACTCTGGGCTTCCTGAGGGTCGAGGGAATTATATCCACATCCCTAAACATAGTATCCTTCTATCCCATCATCAGGCATTTGGAAATGTTAAAGCTGGTTTTAGCTCATATGTTGTACAAAAACGGGGTCACCTTGGTTTGTGGGTTGTAGCTTGCTGACCCCTGATCTGAAAAGTGAGTTCCTGCCTCCCAGGAAGAGCCCTATGTGACACTCCCAGGTAAGAAGTTCCTTGCCTGTTTACCTGCTTGATGTCTTGGGCTTGGGCAGGACCAATACCAGGCTAGAAGAAAAGTCATACAATTTATGGAGGGCTACATTTGCTATCCCTCATGCATATAAAATACAAGTGTCAAGTCATTTCTTGAGCTCTTTAACAGAGAAGCAATGCACAAACCAGGTACAGGATTAAATACATGCTAGTTTGGAGTATCTTAGTCCAAGCCAGGCAGTTAAACGAGCTTGCCCGTTTCTCTCATGATCTGCTTTTCCTACAATCTTTCTTTATCAGAGATAAAAAGGTAGAGTTTGGGACATCTCATTTGCCAAGAGCACAAAATGCGAGAGAAAATAAAGTTTTGCAAGACAACTTTTCTTCCATTTAAAAAGTTTTTCTTTTATGTGCTTTGGTGTTTTGCCTGCATGTATTTTTGTGTGAGGGAGCTGACTGTCCTGGAACTGGAGTTGTAGACAGTTGTGAGCTTCCGTGCGGGTGCTGGGAATTGAACCTAGGTCCTCTGGAAGAGCAGCCAATGCTCTTCAATGCAGAATCATCTTTCCAGCTCCCCACCTTTTTATTTTTAATAGGAACTCATAATTCAGCTACTTAGAGCAAGGTTTCTCTGCACCTCTATAAGACTGATACTGTAGGCTGGATGATTTTGTGTGTGTGTGTGTGTGTGTGTGTGTGTGAGGTGGCTATTTTGGGCATTCTAAGATATTTAGTAGCATCCACAGTTGTTGTCTATAGTTGTCAATAAAACATATCCCCAAAGTTGTGACAATCAAAAAAAAGAAAAACATCTCCAGTTTAAATGAGTGTGGTGGTGTACACCTTAATACTAGCAATACTTTAACACCCATAATAGTCTGTAATGAGAGACAGGAGAATAAGAGACCAGAAAGAGATACACAGCAAGTTCCAAACTGTCTAGAGTCATAGAGCAAGATGCTGTCTTAAAAACAAACGTGACTTTTGCAAAAAAAAAAAACCAAAAAATCCCCATAAGGCAAAAGTGTCTTCTATTAAGTACCATTACTTTAAAGTGAAGCATTTGTTGAGCTTTTTCTGTGCTTCAAGCTCTTACTTGGCCACATGGATGGAGCAGAGGACAAGAAAGAGCCAGCCTTTCATTTTTAGTTCACAATCTATGGCAAACAGATGCACTAGAGTATAGACCAGCCTGGTAGCTACCATGCAAATGCTTTGAGAAAGGGCTGTTGCCAGTGCTCAGTACTGCACACATGTCTAGTTAAGTGGAGTGAACACTAGGCTAGTGCTCCATTGCTGCATCCCCAGACCTGAGAAAGAGCTTTGACTGAGAAGTATTGCAACTATGTGTCATAACCAAGTCCATATCTTCTTAAAGATTCTATGAGGGGTAGGTACCTTGCTCTTGACCCACAACTTAACTAACAATGGTCAAGGAAGACACTGTAGAACACTGAACACAAACAGTTACTGAACATAAAAAGCTGTTACTCCATACATGACGTTATGAAAAAGTTTTGATTTTAGCATTTAAAAAATTGAGATATGACTCATAAAAACAAAATTGACATGTTAATGTACATGTTTCTAGTCAGTGAGTTTTGGTATTCTCATTATATTGTGCACATACTAACTGGTAACTAATTCCAAGACATTTTCCTCACCCCAAAAGGAACAGTTATTTTTTTTTCCTTTTTAAATTGATTTTATTGAGCTATATATTTTACTCCGCTTCCCTCTTCCTCCCCTTCCCCTTCTGCCCTCTCCTATGATCCCCATACTCCCAATTTACTCAGGAGATCTTGTCTTTTCCTACTTCCCATGTATATTAGATCTATGTGTGCCTCTCTTAGGGTCCACACTGTTGTCTAGGTTCTCTGGGATTGTGATTTGTAGGCTGGTTTATCTTTGTTTTATGTATAAAAGCCACTTATGAGTGAGTACATATGATGTTTGTCTTTCTGGGTCTTGGTTACCTCACTCAATATGCTGTTTTCTAGATCCATCCATTTGCCCACAAATTTCAAGATGTCATTATTTTTTTCACTATGTAGTACTCCATTGCGTAAATGGACCACATTTTCTTTATCCATTCTTCAGGTGAGGGAAATTTAGGTTGTTTCCAGGTTCTGGCTATGACAAATAATGCTGCTATGAACATAGTTGAGCACATGCCCTTGTGGTATGATTAAGCATCCTTTTGATATATACTCAAAAGTGGTGTTGCTGGATCTTGAGGAAGGTTGTTTACTAATTTTCTGAGAAATGGCCATACTGACATCCAAAGGGGTTGCACCAGCTTGAACTCCCAATTGTAATTCTGATAGGTCTACCTTTATATGTTACTTGGCCTTTTTCCTTTGCAGCTCTTAATATTCTTTCTTTATTCTGTATATTTAGTGTTTTGATTATTATGTGGCGAGAGGACTTTTTTTTTTTATTTTTTGGTTTTTCGAGACAGGGTTTCTCTGTGGTTTTGGAGCCTGTCCTGGAACTAGCTATTGTAGACCAGGCTGGTCTCGAACTCACAGAGATCCACCTGCCTCTGCCTCCCAAGTGCTGGGATTAAAGGCGTGCGCCACCACCGCCCGGCGAGAGGCCAAGTAACATATAAAGGTAGTCTATTGGGTGTTCTGTAAGCTTCTTGTATCTTCACAGGCATATCTTTCTTTAGGTAGGGAAAGTTTTCTTCTATGATTTTGTTAAATAAATTTTTTGTGCCTTTGAGTTGAACTTCTTCTCCTTCTTCTATACCTATTATTCTAAGATTTGACCTTTTCATGGTGTCCCATATTTCCTGGATATTTCGGGTTAAGCTTTTGTTAGATTTAATGTTTTCTTTAACTGATGAGTCTATTTCCTCTATTGTATCTTCAGCACTTGAGATTCTTTCTTCCATCTCTTGTATTCTGCTGTTCATGCTTGTGTCTGTGGTTCCTTATGATTTTTTCATGATTGCTGTTTCATTAATTCCTTCGGCTTGTGGGTTTTTTTTTATTGTTTATATTTCAGTTTTCAAGTTCTGAATAGTTTCTTGTTTTTGTTTGATTTCTTTTTCTTGGTTTTCTTTAAGTCGATTTCTGATATCTTTCAATTTTCTGTTTGTCTTTTCCTCAATTTTTAAAGGGAATTTCTCATTTCATCTTTAAGAATTTCAAACATTCTTTTGAAGTTATTTTTTAGATCATTTTCTTCTGATTCATCCATATTTGGTTGTTCAGATCTTGATGTTGTAGGGTTTTTAGGTTTTACTGGTGTTGTGTTGGTCTTTGTGGTGCAGCATGTGATCTTACCTTTTCTACTCATCTTTTCCTCTAATAGGTGTGGTTGTGGCTGTCTGAGAATCTGTTGAATAATCTTTTTTTAAAAATATTTATTTATTATAAATACAATATTCTGTCTGCATGTATGCCATGTATACCTGAAAGCCAGAAGAGGGCACCAGACCTCATTACAGATGGTTGTGAGCCACCATGTGGTTGCTGGGAATTGAACTCAGGACCTTTGGAAGAGCAGGCAATGCTCTTAACCTTTGAGCCATCTCTCCAGCCCTGTTGAATAATCTTCTAGGTGCCAGTGAATCCAAAGCTCAGATGGTTGTTCCTCATGGTACAGTCAGTGTCACAGTTCTAGTTAAAGTTGGTTACTAGGTGTTCCTGGAGATAGCTCTGCGCTCCTGTGCTTTGGTCTGCTCCCTTGGAGTTTGCTGTCTCAGGCCTACTTTGGCCTTGGTTGCCAGCTTTGCCTTGTTCTGTAAATCTTGGTCTGGATCCCCTCCTTGAGAAGTCCCTGGCTTGTAGTTGGACCTGTTCTGGTGGAGATCGCTGACTCTGGATCTGGTCGTTGGCTCAATCCTGATACGCCAGTGTCCCTGGACTGGGTTGGCTCCTGGCTTCTGCTCCAAGTGGAGCTCGTTTGCTCTCTGTCCTAGGTAGCTGGTTCTGTCCCATTCTGGTTCTGGTGGAGATTGCTGACTCTGAGTCAGGTCGCTGGCTCCTTACTGATCTGCCAGTGTCCCGCTTCCTGACCGGATTTGCTCCTGGCCTCTGCCTCTGGTGGGGTTTATTTCCTCAGGCCCTTTCTGCCCTAGGTAGCTCCTTCAGAGCCACTCCTGTGGAATTTGTTCCCCAAGGTGGAGTTCCTTGCCTCAGGGCAAATGTGGCTTAGGTTACTGGCTTTGACGCATATTTGTAAATCCCGGTCTGGATTCCCTCCTGAGGAAGTCCCTGGGTTGGAGTTGGACTTGGAAAGGCTCCAGTTTACTGCCTTGGAGATCCCAGGCTCGGGTGTTCCCAGACCCGCAGAGGACCTGCTCATTCCCTCAGAGGTCCCAGAGTCAAGCTTGGGCCCACAGAGGTTCCAAGTTCCTGCCTATTCCCTTTGATGTCCCAGACCAATGCCTGGACCCACAGATGTCCTGGCTCAGGCCTATTTCCTCTGAGGACCCAGAGTCATGCCTGTCCTACTAGCTCTTATAACTTTATTTAACTTGTTTCTTTTCATCTGTGTTCTACCCTAGGGCTTTTTACCTTTCTTTCATCCTGTATGTCTTATTTTCTTGCTTCTTCCATGTTTGCCTTGCTGGTGACTGACTGACTCGGTCCAGGTGTCTCCCTTTTGCTCCTTCATTCTCTCTTCTCTCCCCGCTCATCACCTAAATTCTTCCTCCTACTTACTCTGCCTGCCCATCAGCTCCATCTATCCCTCTGCTGCCTAATTGTTGGCCATTCAGCTTTTTCTTTTTCTTTTTTTTAGTTTTTCGAGACAGGGTTTCTCTGTGGTTTTGGAGCCTGTCCTGGAACTAGCTCTTGTAGACCAGGCTGGTCTCGAACTCACAGAGATCCGCCTGCCTCTGCCTCCCAAGTGCTGGGATTAAAGGCGTGCGCCACCTCCGCCCGGCTCATATTATCATTTTGATGATTAAGTGCCACTCAAAGAATGCTCCAAAGTGCTAATGCTAACACTGGGGCCATCAAAATCTTGTGAAAAAAATCAGGAAGATATATCTTCCATCACAAGTGCAGCTTTGTAGGAAGATCAGAACCTTAGACCCAGGCACAGTGACCCAGGGCTGGAATCTCTGGAAGCCTAAGCAGGACAAGCATGAGTTTGAAATGAACCTGGGCTATATAGTGAGTTCCAGAATAGCCTTGACTAGGCAGCGAGACATTGTCTCAAAACCAGAAAGAAAAAAAAAAAAAACAAAAAAACAATAGAGCTTGAGAGATGGCTCAGTGTTTAAGAGCACTTGCTGCTCTTGCTGAGGACCCAGATTCAGTTCCCAGCATCCACATGGTGGATCATACTAACTCTAATTCCAGCCCCAGATGATCTGATGCCCTCTTCTGACCACTGGAGGGACCAGGTACTTAGGTGCCATACATATATACATTAGACATAAGATTCATACAAAAAAAATAAAAATAAAATCTTTTAAAAAGTCCAGTCTTACTTTCACTTATTTAAAAATGCAGATGAGGGACTGGGGACACGGCTCAGTAGATAAAATGTTTGAGGTTCAGAGATTTGGATCCCGAGAGCTTAAGAAGAAAGACAGGCAGGTATGATGGCTGCTTGGAATCCTAGCACTTAAGATCGAGAGAGGGCATTCCCAGGGCAAGCTTGCTAGCCAGATTATCCAAACTTGGCAAGTCCTGGATTCATCAAGAAATCCTGCCTCAATAATTGCACCCACACTCATGCCCAGCCATGTGCCCCCACACATGCTACCATGCATACACACACACCACATACATACAAATGCAAAATGCAAATGACAGTTTCTTAAGGATTAACTCGTGATTGAGAATTGCATAATAGATCCTGATACTCAAACAGTAACACAAATCAAAGCATAATAATTTGGCCAGTGGTTGTTCCATGAGTAATAGCAATATGTCCTCTGCACATGTCCTGATACCCTGAACGGGAAAAACCACCTGAGGACATAAAATATACCAGAGGAAAATGAGCCAATAAACTAGCAACATGCCTTGTAATTAGGGTGAGCTCTGTGCATTCACCAAGTTTGGAGAATACACTTCAAAGGGCCAGCCACAACTGACATTTTACTGGTTTAATCATCAGATTCTACATCTGGCATGAAAATGGGAAAAAAATCACTTAAAGAGTGAAAAGTGTTCATAGGTAGAATTGCTAATAATTAACTTGCTGATTTATAGATTGTCATAGGAAATTGATTTATTGCACCAAGAATCCAGTTCTGTGTTTTGTGTTGCAAGTTTTGAAAATGTACATGTGCATCTATTTAAAATTACAGAAAGAAAGAAAATTGTTCAACTATTTATATTTAAGTGGAAACAATATGGTTTGGGGGAAGGATGGAATCCAGGACAAGCAGGCATGACATGCATGATGATAGCGCAGTATATGGCTTGGAAACATGAAATTCAGAGTGCTCAGAAAAACAGCTTGATTTACTTCTCCCTTGTGTCGAATGGCATTTCAAGGTAATATTAGCAAATAACCTGAATTATTTTCCCAGCATCCTCTCCTCCTTGCTCACTCTAACTTATCCATCACTAATTCAATAATTCTCCTACTTGAATACTGAATACCTAGTGTATTGCAGGTAATGAAATCACCCCCCCACACACATGTGTGTGCTTATCTGTGCAGGTACCTGTTGAAGTCAGAGTTTGGCATTGAGATGTCTTCCTCACTTGCTCTTCTTCCTTATTTTTTTGAGAGTGGGTCTCTCACTGAACCTAGTCTTCCCCTTTTTGGCTAAGCTGCCTAGCTAGTGAGTCTCAGGGATCTATCTGTCTTCCCTACCCTGCACTGGAGTTATAGGTGTGCGCCATTCTGCTCGACTTTTTGTATGTGGTTGTCAGGAATCTGAACTCAGGCCAACATGGGATCTGAGCTCAGGCCCTCATGCTTGTACAGGAAGCATTTTACCCAGCCTGGACGGGCATGCCACTTCCCTCATCCTCTGTCCCTTCATCCCTCTCCTTTTCTCTCTCTTTACCTTTCTATTTCTCTCTCTTCCTAAACAATGTTTATCAGATATAAGACCCAGAGGACCCAGAGAATCCAGCCTTGAGGCAGGGGAACGTCAACATTGGTGATCAAGTCTTAGTGGAGAGCAGGCTCGAAGCACAGAGAGTTTGAGCTAGATGCTGACTTTCCCAGAATTCCTTTAATGCATTATACACATTGCTGTCTACATTGATCACATTAATCAGAACATCACTGTCTCCGCAGCTGGAGTCAATTTAGAAACGTTCCAAGGATTGTGTAAGTAGTGTAGTATTTCTGCACAGGATTCCTTATTTTCTGCAAAAATAGAAGGTGCCAGGATCTTTAGTATGCTTGCTGCTAATCAGTTTCCAGAAAACATCACAAAACTCTCCAAGTCAAATTGAGAAGTTACATTTCTTTTGCTGTTGTCTACATATATTTCAATGTTGTTCTATAAATCAAAGTTTTTCTAAATACAGATAACTAGGGCAAACAATGGGGTGTTTATTTTTTAAGATTTATTTTATTTTTAATGATGTATATGTGTGTGTGTCTGTGTGTATATGTACTTGTGAATACAATACCTGCAGAGGCTGGAAGAGGGTGTTGGATCCCCTGCAGCTGGAGTTACAGACCGTTTTGTAATGTGGTGTTAGGATCCAAACTGGGGTCCTCTTTAAGAGTAGTACATGTTCTTAACTGCTGGGCCATCTCTTCAACCCATGAGAGTATTTTTTGTTACTGATTTAAAAAAAAACAAAAACAACTTTCACCTAGTATGACAAGGTCATTCACTGTATATAATTGGTTAAATTAACTTTTGAGTTGTCATCCATCTCTGTGTTTGAATTCACATGTGACACATGTGTGCACAAGTCTCTGTGTGTGCATGTGGTGGCTAGAGGACAATCTTAGGTGTCATTCTTAAGGAGCTGTCTACCTTATTTGTTTGAGACAGGGCACCCCACTGGCATGTAGTTTTCCAGTTACTAGCTGGCTGGCTGGTGAGGTCTAGGAGACCACATGCCTCTGCCTTCCCTGCACTGGGATTACTAGCATGTACCAGTAAACCCAGCTTTTAAACTGTGGGTTCTGGAGATGAAGCACAGGTCTTCATGCCTTCAGCAAGGCAAGTATTCTAACCACTCAGTCCTCTCCCTAGCCCTGAGTTCTCACCCATCCTTAAGAGACAGTAAAAGTTCAGGTTCCCCCACACCATACCACTCTCTAGATACATACAGGCTTAAGATCAAGAGCTCACCAAGCTGGTCCTGGGGATCAAACTCAGGTTGTCAGGCTTGGCACCAAGTACCCTTACCCACTGAGCCATCTCATTGGCCCTGACGTCACACTTTGACGTCAAGTACACAAAGTTGGGATCAAAAGCACTAGGAATAGAACAGTCACCTAGGGAGAGTTTAGATCAGGAAATCCAGAACTTTGCATCTCACCGAATGGAGCCTGGTAAAGAAGGCAGAAGAGGAAACAGCATAGGGGAAAACAAATCAGAATGTGTGGGGAGGGAGTTATCAATTGTATCCGCGGAGTCTTTGATATTCCTTCTTGCAAAAGGTGAGGCTTGCTCACCATGCTGTGATGGCTGGGTTCTAATGAACAATGAACTGTGGGAGTGATGGAGGGTAACTTCCCTGATGAGGACACCAAAGGCACTGTGACTTCTACCTTGTTTCTTTGCTTGCATCAGAAACTTCAGGATGGGGGTGGGGCAGGTCAGCTTACGCACTAAGGACAGTCATGCCACTACTGGAGGAGTGCCCACATGGAAAGGATATGAGGCTTCCAGTCAACCACCATGAAAGTGTGCCATCTTGGAAGCAGATCCTCTAGACAATGTCAAGCTTGCAGATGACAGCAGCGTTGGCCAAAGCTTGACTCCAAACTTGTGACAAGCTTGCCTTTCCGCTGTGAACCTAAAATTGCTCTCAATAAAAATAAAGGCCGTAAAATACAGCCCCAATCCCCAGGGCAGCTAAGCTGCTTGGATTTCTCCATCTACAAAAACTGTCTGAGACAAAAATATTATTTTAGTAAGCTTTGAAGCACTCTGTAGTCCAGTAACAGAGAGCAAGGAGATATGGTCAGCCACCAAGTAAGAGAAATACTGAAGAGCGAGCTGATGATGTTTGCAAAGGTGTTCATTGCTTTTGGTATATTCGCATTCTAATCATGCACTCATCAAATCTGAGATGCCAAGGACTATGAGTACATGGCTGGTGTACCCATTAGGAAAGGGAAAAGATGCTTCAGATTAAAATATGGCTCATCATCATAATGACAATCCTGAGCAGTTTTGTCATGATTTGGGGCATGGAAGTCATGACTGGGTTCTACTGAAAAATGGCAGAGCCTGCAATGGCCTGCTTTACTCTCTATTACTCTTGGCATGAAGTCCAAGCTCATTAGCTTGACATCCTAGCTTTCTTGAAGCCTGGCTCCAGCCTCCCTTCTTTGGTTCTTGGCAGATACTGTGGGTTCATGATGACCAGTCTACCCTTTGTACCTGGTATGTGTCTTTCTTCCACATTCTTCTTTTATAGGCACATATCCATCCATTTATTACCTTATTCCTATGCAAAATGACCATCGATTAAACTCTGACTGACTTGCTTTCTCCTACATTTTAAAGCTGATAGATGCACATTCATCGGTAAGGATAGTTCAGAAGCCATGTTCTTTCTTTCCTTCCTTCCTTCCTTCCTTCCTTCCTTCCTTCCTTCCTTCCTTCCTTCCTTCCTTCCTTCCTTCCTTCCTTCTTTCTTTCTTTCTTTCTTTCTTTCTTTCTTTCTTTCTTTCTTTCTTTCTTTCTTTCTTTCTGTCTCACAGGATCTCAGGTATCCCAGGCTGGCCTTGAACTTGTTATGCAGTTGAGGATGAGCTTGAACTGCCTTCACCTCCTGAGTGCTAGGATTCCAGGTTTTCAATACCACACCCAGTTCATGTGATGCTGAGGCTCCAACCCAGGATTTTGGGTACGCTAGGCAAGCACTCACTGAGCTATATCCCCAAACCCTAAAAAAAAAAAATTCCAGACAGAGCTTCTCTGTGAAACAATCCTTGCTTTCTTTAGCCTATAATTTGTGATCCCAGAGAAGCTAAATAAGAAGGTGAACCCAAAGAAAAACATATAGTCATCCGCCTAGATATGAACCTTCATCTGGCGATGGATGGAGATAGAGACAGAGACCCACATTGGAGCACCGGACTGAGTTCCCAAGGTCCAAATGAGGAGCAGAAGGAGGGAGAACATGAGCAAGGAAGTCAGGACCGCGAGGGGTGCACCCACCCACTGAGACAGTGGAGCTGATCTATTGGGAGCTCACCAAGGCCAGCTGGACTGGGACTGAATAAGCATGGGATAAAACTGGACTCTCTGAACATGGCGGACAATGAGGGCTGATGAGAAACCAAGGACAGTGGCACTAGGTTTCGATCCTACTGCATGAACTGGCTTTGTGGGAGCCTAGCCTGTTTGGATGCTCACCTTCCAGGACCTGGATGGAAGGGGGAGGACCTTGAACTTCCCACAGGGCAGGGAATCTAGACTGCTCTTCAGACTCAAGAGGGAGGGGGAATGGAGTGGGGGGAGGGAGAGAGAAGTGGGGAGAGGGGGAGGGAAATGGGAGGCATGGAGGAGACGGAAATCTTTTCAACAAAAACATAAATAAAAAAACAAACCAATCCTTGCTTTCCTGGAACTCATTCTGTAGGCCAGGCTGGCCTTGAACTCACAGAGATCCACCTGCCTCTGCCTTGTGAGTGCTGGGTAAAGGCATGAGCTACTACTGCCTGAATGAAACTTATTTATTTATTTATTTATTTATTTTGGTTTTTCGAGACAGGGTTTCTCTGTGGTTTTGGAGCCTATTCTGGAACTAGCTCTTGTAGACCAGGCTGGTCTCGAACTCACAGAGATCCGCCTGCCTCTGCCTCCCAAGTGCTGGGATTAAAGGCGTGCGCCACCACCACCCGGCTTGAAATTTATTTTTTAATTACATCTTTTATTTTGGGGATGGATTAGAATATAATTATATCATTTCTCATTTCCCTTTCCTTGCTCTCAGTCCCATATACCACTACTTGCTCTCTTTAAAGTTCATGGCCTCTTATTTCATTAATTGTTGTTACATGTATATAAATATATTCCTAAGTATAATTTTGTATTTTCTGTATACACAGTATAAGTAAGTGGTATAATATATACATATCTGTTCCTCTGAAACTGTTCACTTATTGTTTATGCACAAGTAACATTATTTGCCTTTTTCATCCCCTTTCCTTGTTTTTTTTTTTTATTTAAAGATTTCTTTGGTCTCTTCAGCTGACAAAGAAACAAAGAAAGACATTTTTTTCTGGCCCTACGAAGTGCTCCAGTGGGGGCGGTAGATAGATATGTATCTCTGGCATTCGGGAGAATGTTTGAGCATGCCAGTGTTCCGTTAATGTTGTTGAACTGGACCAAATTAATTTTAACTCCTTCTGGAATTTGTCTTCATCATTACAATCTGGAGATTTGAAACAGTTGTTCTCTGTGTGTGGTATATATGGGTACACACGTATATGTGTGTGTACACTTGTGTGGCTAGCTTCTTCAGTCACTATGTAAATTAGGATGCTTTTTAAAAGACAGAGTCTCTCACTAAACCTGGAAGTCACCGATTCTGCTAGGCTGGCTGACCAGCAAGTCACTTCAGCTTCTCCAGTGTGGGGACTGCAAACATGCAGCCCTGTACCCCAGCTTTTATGAGGATGCTGGGCAGGGAACTCAGGTCCCCATGTTTGCGCAACAAGCACCTCACTGTACTGCCCATCCCCCAGTCAAGTCCCCAGCCCTAAAACATTTTAGGTTGTTGAAACCAATACACTTGAACCTCTCTGGGAAATCATCTAACTGAACTAATCAGTACTATTGATCCCTTTGGACAAACTCCTGTAACAGGGTAGAAAGGAAGATTGAGCTATTTGTGAGAGACACCAGGAACTTGAAACCTGATACTTCTTTACTGTGACATTCTGAGTAATTCAATCACAGACCCTTTCATAATTCGGTTTCCTGTAAAACCCATACCACCTTAGGGCACCTGTCTGCTTTGCTTCCGCTGTCTCCCTGAGGGTTTGCGTTCTAGAAGTTAACAGGAGAAGACCATCCTAAGGGGTCTCCTGACTCATCAGCCCAGTGACAAACAGGTACATCACAGTAGACAGAGAGCTTCATGTACTCTTTCTCCCCCCCCACCCCCCGAATTTAAAATTCATTATGATTGCAGGTTTGTCTGTATGTGGATAATGTGGGGGGGGGGCTCCTGTACCACGGTGTGGATGGAGTGGGGGGGTCACAGGTTAACTCTGTGGAGTTGTTTCTTCCCTTCCACATTTATGTGGGCTCCGGGATTGAACTCAGGCCCATAGACTTGCAAGCGCTTTTTACCTACTGATCCATCTCGCTAGTCCCCTGCTTCATTTCTTGACGTTCAAGAACCTTTGCTGTTGGCAGGCGTCAGTTTTTCATATGGACATAAAAGGCAGAAAGCACAAGAACCTTCCACCCCAAATCCCTTATTCACGTCACCGGAGCCTAACCTTTGCTCATTTGCCTTTGGACACACAGGTCTGATGTTCACGTCCAACTGACCCTGCACAGGATTAAGTCTTAATGGTCACTTGCTTTTGTCACTGTCCCTTCCCCTCCTGCTGTATCCTTTCCTGTTCTGTTGTCCTTTCCCTCCCTCTTCCCTACCAGAGCACCCCAGGGGTCCAGCCATGTCTGTCTGTACCGAGATTGCCCCCGAGAGAAGATGATAGGAATATTGGGAGGATGGAAAATGTCCCTGGATCATGATGAAGGAGACTTTACAAGTGTGGACAAAGTGTTTTGAGATTTTCTTGGATGATCCACACACGGGCTTTCTATAATCACAGAGTGATTTCATAATGGGGAGGAAGACAAGGAAGAAAGAAGGCAAGGTGATAAAGGAAGGAGAGATGGCAATTATTTCCACAAGCTAAAATGCTCAAAGAACAAGGGCAGATTCTCCTTTGGAGCTTCCAGAAAGGACTAACATTAGCAACACCCCAACTTTAGTCCCACAAGACACATTTTAGTCTTCTGACTTCCAGAACTGTAAAGCAATGCATCTGGCTTTTTTTTTGAAACAATGAAGTTTGTGGGTTAGTAGTATTGGAGACCTTTCCCTACTAGGGTTTCGAAAAGTAACCACAGGAGATGTAGCCTGTGGTTAGCAAGAAGCAGTTCCCCTTGGCACGAACCCCGACGTCCCTTCCTCTCTTACACATTACTTTTACTTGAGTTAAATAGGGGAATGTTGTGTAGCAGATATATATTCCAAGTAGAAATTTGCTTCAAATTTATGTCCAAGAGCAGCACTGTTAATAATATATTTATCCTATGTGCCCAAAGGAGTGGAGTGTTGGAACTAGAGTTCTAAGCAAATCTTTCTGACCAGCATGCCTACTGGAAATACAATAACCACATGTGGCCTGTCTGATTTTCTGGTAGCTTTTAAAATGAGAAATAAATAGTAAAATTAATTTCATTAGCCTACTTTATCCAGTGCGCTTTATCTACAATATTACCATCTCAACATGTAACCAATAAAAAAAAAAGATCAGTGAGCTAGTTTCTATTCTTTTTCCCTCTATACTAAATCCTGAGATCCTGAAGAATATTTTTCATTTACAGCACTTCTTACCTTGTACTGGCTACATTCCTGGCACACGGTCACCATCATGTTTGCTGTTGCATACACAGTAGGTTCAGGGCATCTTAAACAGTCCTGATACCCAAAGGGCATAAAAAAGTGCAAGCCAAGCCAAATTCTGATGCATATAAGAAGGTTAATATATAACTAATGAATTATTCATTAGCTCAGTGGTCACTGTTACCTCTACACTAAGCATCACTTAAAGAGGCATATAGTTTTCCAGGCCATACAAGTGTTTCAGTGAAAAAGAATCTGTACTTTCTTATCTCATTGCTTTTTAAGACAGGTTCTCAAAGGCTTTATGTAGCTGAGAATGATCAAGATGGCTTGATTATCCTGCTGCATCTATCCCCTCTCCCACTCCCAGGGCTGGGATTACAGTCACGCACCGCCACACCTGGTTTATTCCATGCTCAACCTCGAACCCAAGACTTCATGCATGCTAAGCAGACACTCTACCAAGTGGCCTACCTACATCCTCAGCTCCCTTTTTTTGTGTGTGTTTTTAATTAGAAATCTGTATGTGCCAGCTATAGGTTTTGCTTTTCCTGTAAATTTCAATGAAGCATTAGGGAACAACTAGCATGTAGGGACACCTTTTTATCCCCCAATGTGTGCCTTGCCTTCTCTGTAAATGCCCCCCCCCAAGATGGAGTCTGGAGCTAATTAAAGCTGGCCCTGGGGCAGCTCCCAAAGTGCCTACCACTTGACATTTCCGAGCATGTGGAGCAGATCAGCAGCACAGGGGGCAGCGAACCTGACACTGTGAAACAAGCCCACTTCACGTCTTGAAAAGCACTGCACGGCAGACTCTTCACACAGATTCTTCAGGCTAATATCCATACATATTTTTTGGTTTCTGGAGGGGGGATCCTTTCAGCTTTTAATTTAATTTGGAGGCACATTGAAAGCGGACCTTCTAGAGAGGCTTTGCCTGCTGCTAAAGAACTGTTAATCTCATCTCCACGAAGCACTTGGTCTTGCTTGAGCAGGCTCTCTAACAAAACATAACCCTTCAGCCTTCAAGGGACCTGTGATTGGGTATATTGCATCTGCTTGCATTTTTATCACGGGAAGGAAATTGAAACTTGCAACCATACAGTATAAGAACCTGGTTTGAGGGTTGTTCTGTTTGAACTTCAAAATCCCCTGATACCGTGGCAGACCCTGATGAAAGACTTTTCCCTGTAACTTAAACAAAGTCAGGCTCACCTTTAAGGAGCTGAAGCCAAACCAAGGTCCGCCCCCTTCCTCCTCTTCTTAGAATCAGCACTGAAAAACCTTACACAGCTGGGAAGGAGCTTGCTTCCCAGGGGACTTTGGGAAATACCTGGAATTTTTTTTTTTCCAGAAGTTGTCCCAAGTTGGCTGCGGGTAGGTGGTGGTGGTATCCATGTTGTTTCTGGCATCTTATAGGGGCCAATATATTTCACAGAGATGCTGCGAAACCTCCCACAGAACACAGGCGAACCTGCCGCTCCAATAAATGATTATCTTAACTCGTTAAATCTGCCGCAAAGAAGCCCTGTGTGGACATGCAAGGAAGAAGCAAGGCACGGGCGGGGGCGGGTTTCCAGGGAGTCTCCCTGAAAAGGCTGCCCCACTGCACTTTAGAGGATGATGGGCCACATTGACTGGAATTGTTCCTGCTCTGTCACTCCCTGGCTTTGTCTATCTGGGCGAGTTATTCGACCTCATTTCACCTCTTTAAGACAGCGATGGTAATGATAATAGCTCGAATGCACAGGGGCTAGGGCTTCTGGTGGGTTAAAGAGCTGAAAGTGCTTGGTCTGTAAGACACACTATGCCTGTGGATGTTTACTATGTGGCTCTGTAGCTTTGTCAGGGAAATGTTTCAGGGCTCGGAAAAGCTTCCGAATAGAAGGAAGTGGCAAAACCAAAGAGTGGGTTCAGCTGTCATTTTACCAACGCGAACTTTCCAGTTCATCACCCCGAATCCAAAGGCAGCTAGAACCGGAGCCCAGAAACGAGCTGCTTTAGTGCTCAACAGTAAATGTGTAAGTGCGCGTTCTGCATCCTCTTTTTTTTTTTTTTTTTTTAGAAATTTCTTCCCTAGCGATACTAGCGATTGGCAATTAGTGAGCATCCTTCAGGGACGGTGGAAAACGCTAAATTCGCACCGGCGCTAAGTACTCATGCATCTGCACAGCACGGAGGTGGCTGCACAGCAGCAAAGCTCGAGAACAACCACGGTCCAGTCGCCCAGCTTCCCTCCCTCTGTATCTGCCGGGCAAACTCAGCCAGGTGGGTGCGGGATCCATAGACCACCCGAGGCGAAGCCCCGCCCAAGGGGCGCAGGGAAGAAAGTCAGTGGGCACTCGGGTCTGGCATCCTGGTGAAATCCATCCCAATCAGGCACCTCAACCTCAGCACCTGGGTGCCCCTTATATTTGTGGGTCACTGAGAGAGGGCTCCAAAGGGAGCATTCAAGCCAAGGGAAACGTGGTCAATGCAGACACTCACCTGGTCCCTACTCCACCTGCCACCCAGGGGAGCAGCAGCAGGAGCGCCAGACCCCAGGGCGGCTGCATATTGTCGGGGAGATCTTGTTCCTTGTCTGTGCCCCTCAGGACCTGGGACACACAGAGGCCACAGCCTCTTCTCTGCTCTGCTGATCAGGACCTCGGTTTTGCACACAGCTGGCAGGCTCCGTGGCAGCGGGCGCGAGGAGACAGCTGGACGGGAGAGCTGGGAAACGTTTGGAGCTGCGAATGGCTGGGGGCGCCCTGGCGAGAAGCTCCGTTGGGTGAAGCGCCCCGGTGCACCAGCGAGGGCGGGGCGGGGCGGCCAGCACATCTGGCTGGGACCCGCCTCCAGGACGACCCGTGAGGCCTCTACACTCTACTCTCATCCTTAACTGCCCCCACCCTCCAGCTTTAGTTCACTGCTACTGCTCAGGGGCACCTCTGATTGTCCTGTGTTTCAGGCTTGGGACAGTATGCACTGCTTAGCTCCAGGGATTGAGATTTGAGAAGTCAAAGCAGGACCACAATACAAGTTCATAAGCACACTGCAATCTCATTTCAGTGGAGGTTTTATGGTTGGCTAGGTTTTTTTCTACACAAGGCAAATCATAGGGTGTTAGAGGTCAAAGATCACCAAGTCTTGTTCAAACTTCATTATTTAACCAGTGTCTTCTTATCATTCACAAATGTGACTCCAAATGATGTAATAACCAGTGGTAACTTGACACAAACTTGTTGTCTGGGAAGAATGACCCTTAAATGGGAAAATGCCTCCACCAAATAAACAAAGCTTTAGGGATATTTTCTTGATTAATGGGGTGGTGTGGGAAGGTCCAGCTCACTGTGGGCAGTGCCACCCCTACATAGGTGGTCTTGGAAGGTATGAGAAAAAGTCCTGAATGGCATTCAACAGTGTATCTGAATCACCTCTAATCCCAGGCTTCTGACTTTGAGTTCTTGCCTTGCTTTTCCTTCATGATGGTTCAGAATGAGGAAGCGAACAAACCCTGTTTCCTCCCTAAGTTGCTTTTGGTCATGGTGTTTAATTACAATAGAAAGCAAGCTAAGCAGAAAGGCACAAACTTTGTGAGTTCAGAGAATGCTTTCAGGTACTGATGAGTTATTTATTTTGACTCATAGCAGAAGGAATATTGGTTTCTTCTTGTCCCCACATTCACACCCTTTGACATGTATGCACAGCTCATGACCCCACGCCTTGACACTGGACTTGCTTTGGTGACTTGCTTTGGCTGATGATGTTTGGGCAGAAGCACAGTGTAGCAATACTAACCCCATGCCTAAAGACCCCAGTGCCTCTGTTTGGGATATGAGAAGACATGCCAGTTAGCTTGACGGCCTAAACCGGATGAGGAACAGGTCGAACACAGCTACCTACCTGGCCCATTAGCAGACCTCCAGCTCAAGGAGGAGAAGCTGATGGAGCCATGAAGCCTCTGACCCAAGGTCAGCAGCACAGACAAGTTACAAAGACTTGTTGGAATGGAGTCTCTTCTTGTTTTTAAAACAATTTTTTTGATGGGACTGGAGAGATTGCTCAGTGGCTAAGTACAGTTGCTGCTCTTCCAGAGAACGAGCAGAGACCAAAGAAAGAATTCCACCTTCCACCTAAGTCTAACTGAGTAAACCTTTGTGTTTGTTGAGTTTACTTAGGGAAACATGGGGGAGACTCAAAGCCATCACAGAAACAAAGCCTGGATCCCCGAAGCTCTCTGTTCAACCTGCAGGAGGCTCCCCTGAAGAAAGCCTCCTCTTCCCACAATTGTTTGCCAGTTTTCTTGTATTTGGAGACAGACTCTCACTATGCAATCCTGGCTGACCTTCCTGACCAGGCTGGCCCCGAACTCACAGAGATATTACCTGCCTCTGTTTAAGTGCTAAAATTCAAGGTGAGCACCACCACAGCAGGCTTTGTGTACTGGTTTTTAATAGCCTTGGGGAGACTTATCAATCTTATAACATTCAAAGCTTCCAAAGCCTGTGAATTTGGTTTGACCAGCCTTCTTCTGTGCATGGGCAAATGGTTCAACTGAGAGATAATAGCTACATGTCAGATTCAGAACTCTATACCTAAAATATTTTAAAGGAAATGGGACATGTATTTGATCTTGGTGTGGGTTTTCCCACAGGCAGACACTGGGACAAGGATTTAAATGGAAATAGTTTGTTCTGGTGGCACTCAATAAAACAATAAATATGTAGGGTTATTTTGTTCGTTTGTTTTTGCTCTTGGGGGGCCAACACCACCCAGCTCCCAAATAAATACATGGAGACTTATTCTTACTTCTGAATGCCCAGCCTTAGCTTGGCTTGTTTCTAGACAGCTTGTCTTTAATTATTCCATCTACCCTTTGCTTCTGAACTTTTATCTTTCTCTATTTCTGTATACCTTTCTTTACTTCTTACTCCATGGCTTACTGTGTAACTGGGTGGAAGGCCCTCAGCATCCCCCTCTCCTCCTTTTCCCGTTCCCTCTTCTCTTTTTTTCTATTCATTCTCTCTGCCTGCCAGCTTCACCCGTCCTTTCCCCTGCTTTGCCATTGGCCATTCAGCTCTTTATTAGACGGATCAGGTGTTTTAGGCAGCATAACATAGTTTTACAGAGTTAAACATTGCAACATAAAAGAATACAACACATCTTTGCATCATTAAACAAATATCCCGCAGCACAAATGAATGTGGTACATCTTAAATTAGTATTCCACCACTACAATACAAGGTGTGTATCATGTCACTGAACCTTCATGCTCCTGGAATCCTCGGAGAACACTAGCCTCCAAGGATCTTACCCTAATGTGAGGAGACTGGA
Source organism: Chionomys nivalis (assembly GCF_950005125.1). Taxonomy (NCBI): domain Eukaryota; kingdom Metazoa; phylum Chordata; class Mammalia; order Rodentia; family Cricetidae; genus Chionomys; species Chionomys nivalis. The sequence continues at coordinate 128,603,599 of NC_080112.1, read as the reverse complement.
GTAGTTAGACTCCATCCCTATTCAGCCATGGCCTGCCAGTATCTATCAAGTGGCTATCTTAGACATTCCGTTTTCTGTGCAGAGAGCAGAGTGGCAGGGAGTGACTCAGTCAAAGGACTCTAGATACTGGCTATTGGGTGTCTGACTGGAAAGCAGGGGCTAAGGGGGACATGAGCAAGATGCCATGTTACCTGTTACCTAGCCTGGAAATTCAGTTGAACTGAAAATTATGAGTATTCCTGCCACTTTCCCCTAAAGGCTCAGATACTAATTCTTCATCCAACTACCCATTCCTGCAGAGAAACAACTCTTCCAAAACTCCAAACTAGTCACCTCGTATAAGGGGCTCATCCTTTATTCTTAGACTTTCCATTATAAAGCTCAAAGGAACATCTTGCATTGATATTTATCTGTCAATTTCTAGTTTCTGGCAATTCAGTTTTCTTTGTCCCTTCATGCCTTCCATCCTTGTTCCTTTCATTAGTTTTCAGAGCAAAGCTGCCGTCCATAAACTTAAGTGTGGTGTACATTTGAGCAGGTAGCTTCCGGCGAAGTCAAACACTTCTAGTCAATCCATCTTAAATCCTGGGGAAGCTTGGACAAAGGAACTATTGGCCATATGAGGAACAGGGAAGGGACTTGGAAATGAGGTCATGGCAGGTGAGATGTCAGATACAAATTGCCACCTGGAGGCAAGCATTTTGAATAACCGCGCTGGCACTACTGACTTTGAAGAGAAAGTTGGCAGCTGATCTTTAGGAGGCTGTACTCCATTCTACAAAGGGAAAATGATCTTTGATCAGAATACCATAAAATCACCTGTGCCTTGTATAGGAATTTATCTTTTAACTAGTTCTCATTTAGCTCTCTGTGAGGAACAAGTTTGATGGAATATTTTTCCTGAACACACACACATGGGGGGGGGAGAAGAAGGAGGGAGGGAGAGAGACATATATATATATATATATATATATATATATATATATATATATATATATATATAGAGAGAGAGAGAGAGAGAGAGAGAGAGACAGAAACAGAAACACTAGGCCAATGTTTTCAACTTCAATGTCAGTTCCATTGATCTGGGGATCTCCCTGAAAGACAGAAGTAGTAGCATTTCATTTGTATTTTAATAATTAAAGCTTGCCTGAAGATCAAAAAAGTAAAACAGCCACACTGGCCAGCCTTACAGACCAGGCCGCAATGACACACACCTTTAATCCCAGTAGCCACACTAGCTTGCCATGGAAACCAGGTGGTAGTGGTGCACGCCTTAGTCCCAGAACTAGAGAGGATTATAAAACAGGAGGAGGCAGCTCTCAGTCTCAGTCTCATTCTGAGATTCCTGGAGGCAGGATCACAATTGTTGGACTGAAGTCAAGGTAAGAGCCAGTGTCTGGCTGCTTTGCTTTTCTGGTCTTCAGGTTGAACCCCAATATTGGTCACTGAGTTTTTATTAATCATGCTTCATCAGATACTGTTGTTAGGTGGGGCTAAGGTCCAAAAGCCTTTATAAAAAGCTTCTAAAAGACACTCATGTTGTTTGCTGGAGGGTCCCATTTAGGGTAGTGGCAGTCTACAGATCATCTAGATTGGTAGAAAGTTCAGCTGTATAATAGCATTGCATGGAAAGCTTTGCCACCACAGATGTCTGGGCCACACCTCCAGAGATTCGAAAGCCTGGACTATGGCTTGGGTAGAAACACGCAGAAAATACCTAGGTGATTCTCATGAACAGCCAATGTTGAGTGCCATTAGTATGAACAGCACCAACTTTTTTATTGCCGAAATAAAATTAATGCTTTTGTGTTTCCAGCACACAGTCTTTCCCCTCATAATCCATGATGCTTTCTTTCTTTTAACCCCCTCATGTGTGTGTGTGTGTGTGTACATTTGTGTGTGTGTGTAGGCATGTGTGTGCTATAGCATGAATGTAGAACTTAGAGAACAATCTGGAGTGTCTTTCTTGTTTACTACTCTGTATTCCATGCTAGCTGGCTCAGGAGTATGCAGAGGGCCTCTTGTCTCCACCACTCACCTTACTATAGGAGCTCAGATTATACATGTGCATTACTATACCTAGATTTATGTGAATTCTGGGGACTTGGACCCAGGTCACTTGTGCAGCAAGTGCTTTACTCACAGAGCCATCTTACCAGCCCTGGCACAGGTGTGTGGTTCCCTAGAACTTGCTTATGTAGACCAGGCTGGCCTTGAACTTGCAGAGATCTCTTACCTCTCTCTGTTGTAGTGATGAGGCGAGCAAGCCTGCTTTTGGTCCTGCCTGGCTCCTGCACGGCTAGCTTTACACACAAAATAGCAACACACAAATTGTATTCATTTAAACACTGCCTGGCCCATTATCTCCCGTCCCTTATTGGCTAACTATCACATGTTGATTAACCCATTTCTATTAATGTGTATAGCACCACAAGGTGGTGGTTTGCCGGGAAGATTCTAACCTGCATCCATCTCGGAGAGGAGAGCTATGGCGTCTGCCTCACTTCCTTCTTCCCCCTAGCATTCTGTTCTGTCTTCCCGCCTACCTATATTCTGACCTATCAGGCCAAGCAGTTTTCTTTATTAATTAACCAATGAAAGTAACAGATAGATAGAAGACCCACCTACATCACTCTGCCTTTCAAGTATTGGAATCACAGAAATATTCCACCATACCTGGATTATTAATGATGTTTTCTTGATCACCCTTCACATTGAAGACACCTTCTAATCCTTAATCTTCCATGTTCATTGAAGCCCACCAATATGTTTGCCAAATTTGCCATGTTTTCTGAGTTAGTTTCTTGTAACCTCTTCTTATTGGGTGAGTGGAGTCAATGAAGAAGAGTAGGACAATGGGAGTCTGCTGCCCTCTCTGTCTTGCAGCATATATTGAATTAGTTTCCTTCATCCTGTGTCTTCGGCAGAAAACAGCTACCAGTCACTTCATATTTCTTCCCTTTCTTTCTTCTCCCTTTCTTTCACCTCTCTCTGATCTTTCCTACTTTGCTTACTCAAGTGTCTTTTTGGATTCCTATTAAGTGCTAGATTGTGGGCTAGTTAGTCAGAACCATGTAGTGGAAAAGTCCATTGGATACTTCCTGCTTCTCCATTTCCCAGGTGAAGTGAGCTGAACCAGTTGGCCTGTGGTTTATAGAATGTTTGGTCTTCTTTGATAATGATTATTACCTCTCCTAGAAGAACAAAATATAAATCAAGACTGAAAACGAAAAGGAAATGACACTTGAATCAATTCTTCCTATCAAATTTTGATAGCTCTTAGAACGTTCTACTTGGTATATGAAGAAGAGGTGGCTGATAATTGTGCAGTGAGAGATAGTTTATAGAGAGCAGTGATTTAATGTTGACAACACATACACAAGGCAGATGATATCACTCAATTTTACAGATGAGAAATGTGAATTTTATGTCATCTCAATATCTTACTTAAGATGACCTAGCAATGTAATGGTGGTGTGGGAAGTCCTTCTGTCTATGTGTTGCTTTTATTGGTTAATAAATAAAGAAACTGCTTTAAGCCTATAGCAGAGCAGGGCAGAACAGAACTAGGTGGGGAAAACTAAACTGAATACTGGGAAAAAGAAGGCAGAGTCAGAGAGAAGCCATGAAGCTCCTCCAATGACAGACAAGCCGGAAACCTTGTCGGTAAACCACAGCCACATGGTGATACACAGATTAATGGAGATGGGTTAAATTAATATGTAAGAGTTAGCCAATAAGAGGCTAGCACTAATGGGCCAAGCAGTGATTTAATTAATACAGTTTCTGTGTGGTTATTTTTGGAGTCTGGGCAGCCAGGAAATGAGCAAGCAGCCTCCTACAACAATGTAACATTATAAAGATGTGAGTTTTGGAACTCAGCTGTTAAGAGTTTTGGAATTCAGCTCTTCAGAGTGCCTGAGTTTGGGTTCAAGCACCCATATGATAGCTTGCAACTATCAGTAACTCCAATTCCAGGGTATACAGTGCCCTCTTGTGGCATTTGTGGGCACCAGGCATTTATGTGGTGCATATATGTACATGCTGACAAAATACTCATACACATCAAATGCATCTAAAATACAGAGAAAGGTTTGAGCTTTGAACTCAGACCTCACTGGAGATTAATTTTGAAACCTAATTTCATTCTTTTGGGAGACAAAGTCTCAATGTGTCGTGGTCAAGTCCTACCTTGAATTCCTTTTGAAGCCCATGCTGACCTCAAACTCACAGCAATTCTCCTGCCTCAGTAGTGTTAGAGACATGTGCCACCATATCTGGCTTCTATCTTTAAATCGGGAGTGTGTAATCTGGTAATGCTGGAGTCATGTCAATTCCCTGTCAGAAACATATTTGATCCCATGTGCTGGAAACAAAAGAAAATAGTGAGATAATATTTTATGTGCAGGGAAGTATGTTTTAGTGAGAGACATGACAGTTTTCAGGGGCCCATGAATTTTTCAGCTTATCCAACTCATGGTCCTTAGGCTACAAGCAGATGATGATAACTAGGAATGGAGCCCAACACAAAGTTGTATAGTTACTAAAAACATTATGAAAATTATTTTGCAGTTTTGTGTGCATGTGCCTATGATGCATGCGCATGTACACATTTGTGTGTTTGTGTATGCACGCACATGCTAGATTTCAACACTGGGCGTCTTTCTCATATACTCTCCATTTTACTTAATTATTTACATAGATATTTTTGATAAAACTTCTCCTCACTGAATCTAGAGCTTACAGACTCAGCTTGACTAGCTGTTTAGCAAGTCCCAGGGATCCCCCTGCCTCTACCTCTCCGGTGCTGGGATTTTTGTATGCTACTGTGCATAGCTTTCTATGTGAGTGTGGGGAATTTGCTCTTATGCTTGCATGAAAAGCACTTCACTGACTGAGCCATATTCCCAGCCCTGCATTTTTTTTTAAGTTCTGTAACTCAATTACCTGGTTCTTGAGTGTGAACTTCATAGCATTGAAATATCAACCTTTTCTTTTGTCACTAATAAATAGAAAAATTTTCTTGTTCGTGAATGAAATCTTACTGCCTGGCTGTTAGCTCTCTTGGTTTTGGATATGTAGCTGTCCAACTGAAAACCCTCCACAAGCAATGGCTTGGCTTTTGTCTTGGATGAAGTAGGGTGGTGGATTATAGGCCTAGTCCATTCTGTGTACTTCATGCCTCACTGTGCATAAATACCCCTTGCTGCTTTCCTGCCCACAGTCGAATGTTGGAACTTGACCTTCTGTTGCAAGGCTTGTCTGTCTGCATTTTCCTGTGGAAATCCTCTATGATGGTTTGTGACAGCCGGAGCCAGGCAACCTAGTTCTGACAAGTCACTCCAACTTGATTTGGAAAGATTTGCTTGAGAAATGTTCTGTATATTCTGCAGACTGTGAATACATTTGTGACCCTTTAGAATCACTTGCAATATCAAAATTTACCCAAATGAAATACTTTTAAAAAGTGCATTCCTATTTTCAAAGACTTCTCATACATAACATATAGGCACACTCTTTCCTTTAGTCCACATTAATTGTCCCCTCACTAATCCTGTGCTGGACACTGTTTGGGTGGGATCGAAAGATGAATAACATATAATCCTTTGCCCTGGGTGGCAGAAATGCAAACACATTATTAGAATTCATGGCACAAGTGTTAACAGAAGTACTTCAGGGTGCCTTGGAAACGAGGAAGGAAGAGGCTCAATCCTTTGTGTTTCATACATTTAAGTGTTTGCCCCTGTTTTATCCTTTACTTTCATAAACTATTGTCTAGCATGACTTCATTTAGAAAGGAGGAAAATAGGAAATCCTGAAAATTGCCTTCACTCAAGTGACTTGTTGCAAGCATGTCCTGACACAGCACTTGTGCTGCTTGACTACACCAGACATTCAGGGGAACCGGGATTTAGTTGAGGCTTCTGCCAACTTCCTTAATTTGGACAAACCAGTTCACTTCTTTCAGCCTCCCCCGGCACCTCTCTACCCTCTCTACCTCTCTCTCTTCTTTTCTTCTTCTTCTTCTTCTTCTTCTTCTTCTTCTTCTTCTTCTTCTTCTTCTTCTTCTTCTTCTTCTTCTTCTTCTTCTTCTTCTTCTTCTTCTTCTTCTTCTCCTTCTCCTCCTCCTCCTCCTCCTCCTCCTCCTCCTCCTCCTCCTCCTCCTCCTCTCTCTCTCTCTCTCTCTCTCTTTCTCCCCCTCTTTCCCCCTCCCTCTTTCCCTCCCTCAGTGTGTGTATATATGATATACATATCTGCTAAGGATTCTGGGCCAATAAATAGCTCCTTCCAATGTTCTTTGACTTTTTGGTCTAAAAAGTGGGGAAAAACTATTATGATCCCCCCAACTGTATTTGCAATTACAAAATCAGGTTAGTTTCAGCAAAGAAGGGATGTTTGTTTATTCAATGAATGAATGAATGAGTGAACCTCCATGTTAATTAGCTCCTTTAATTCCACTGAAGTAGTGTCTTCGATAGTGTGTTGTAGGCAGGCATAGTGGAACATACTTGGAACCCCAGCACTCAGGAGACAGAGGTGAGATGATTGCCACAAGTTTGAAGCCAGCCTGGTCTACACAGCAAGTTCCAATCAGCCAGAGTTACACAGTGAGACCTTCTACTCCCCGAACCCTGCCTCAGCAAAAGAAATAGTGGTTGGTAGGTGCACACTTCTGACTGCACTGTAGTGATGAGGCCAAAGTGGATACACTGGCCGTATTGTTCATCTCTAGGGATGTGGAATTGATGCACTTAAGAACTATGGTCATTCAGGTGCGGTACAGAGTTGTGATGGGAGAAGTCCAAGGCACATTTAACCTCAAGTCATGACAGGGAACTGGTAAGGAATCATCAAGAGCAAGGCCAATGTGTTAGGAAGAAGGAAATACTTGGAGACTGGGTGACTACAAATATATACATCTATAGCTACACATCCACATGTCTATGGATGAATCTAGCTGTTGATGCATCTATATATACAGAGAGATGGGTATCTGTGACTATAGATCTAGCCATATAACTATCCTATCTTTTTATATCAATGCCAGTATTTCTATACTATTATATCTATACATGTGCAACCATATCTTCACATCACTTCTTTATCTCTGCCACAAGATCCATAGTTACCTATAGGTCTAAAACTCTACCTCTCTCAATGTATCTACAGCACTATATACTATATATTATATGCTATATGTGTAATGACCTGCAGCCCTGCAATTATAACATCACCACTCCATCTACACTTTTATGTGCATATTGCTATGGCTGTCATAACACCATCTATGCCTCAACATACAAGTTTATGTTAATCAGCAAAGCAAAAAGTGCTGTAGTTTTGAAAGGCTGAGTTTCACACTAGGGACTATGAAGCCTCTTATAGTAAACAACATTATTGCCTTACAATGCCTCTCTAGCATTTCCCCGTGATGATCCAAGAGCTTACCTTGGACACTTGAAACTGTGTCCAGGGGATATCTATTTAGTCTCTGAAGGCAGCCCTAACCCTATGATGAACAGAGGTTTGGTGATCAAACATCCCAGCAATGTTCCTTCCTGTGGGGAAACCTCAGAAGCATATTCAGCCCTGGTTGCCTGACTTCCTCAGTGGGACTGATTTCCAGGCTCCACCTGAAAGAATGTGAGAGCTCGCCTAGCCTTCCTCTTGTTCCTCTATTTCCTGAGATCACCTTCCAGAGACTGCCTTGTCTCTGGGGGACCACTTCCCCAACAAGACACTTATGTATACTAGGAAAGTCATTTCCATCCAAACACTGAGTTGCATCTTGTAGGAGAATCTGGAAAGAGAATCCCTCTTTAAATCCATTTAACATAAATCTTACTGTTTGGGTGAGCTCTGAAGTTTCTCATAGTCAAGTTGAACACAATAGGGTACTTGCTCTTTTTCAGATGTTTCATTAGCTATTTCATAGAGACATGTTCATTTATCTATCATACACTGAGTACCAAGGGAATGGAATCCATGCCTGTCCCCCTCATTGCCCGGGTATACTTTTTATTTTACTAAACTTGTAGACATGGTGTGTTGGTTGTATGGTGTCAGAATGGAAAAAAATAACTATGTCTTTTACATTCTGTTCTTACTTCAGCAAAGTGTATCATAAATTCACCACATGATAGATTTATGATGTATGTAAATTCCAATATTTCCTTCCTTCATCAAATGTGTTCGATAAGAATTAATGTAACAGAACTTCTGTTAGAAACACAATGTGATAATAATTATGCCCCTTTTTTCAAACAGGAAAAGAATATTTAATAGCGTTTTGCTCATGTTGAAGTCTTTGGCTTATGCAAATTAAATATCCTGCATGTATAGTTAGGTTCTGTTAATATCATGAAGACAATTTAGATGGCTACTTAAGCTTGGAGATCCATATGACACCATAGATCTGGGCTTCATGGTGCATGCCTAGCCATTCAGGAGTCAAAGGCAAGAGATTTGAAAAAGTTCAAGTCATGTCTGGGCTACAGAGTGAGTTCAATGAGGCCAGTCTGAACAACATAATTTCATTTTATCAAAATGAAAAAGCAAAAAGAGGTCTTTATGTAGCTTGGTGGTAGAGAACTTACCAGCTTCAGTACTGTAACTAACAGCAACACAGGCCTAATGGGAATATATGACTTTGTTTAAAATTTAAAGTTTTATTTTGTTTGCTCTTTGATTTAATATATTTTTAATTGATGTCATTCTTTTTTTGTTTCTTTTTTGTTTGTTTGTTTCTCTGTGTAACAGCTTTGACTGTCATGGAACTAGCTCTTGTAGACCAAGCTGGCCTCAAACTCATAGAGATCCATCTGCCTCTGCCTCCTGAGTGCTGAGATTAAAGGCCTGAGCCACCACCGCCTGGCACTTATTGTCATTCTTATGGTGGCCACTTGATGAAACAAGGGACAACAGAAAGCAGACATTAAACAAGTAAGCTAATATGTATTTAATATAGCTTTCATACAGTTAAAGCTTTATTATTATTATTATTATTATTATTATTATTATTATTTTAACTGTGTGTATGTGTACATTTGATTATCTTTGTGTATCTGTGTGCGGGAATGTGTAGGTGCCCAGAGAAGCCATAGGTGTCAGATACTCCTCTTGCAGCTGGAGTTACAGGCACTTGTGAACTACCTGATAGGGGTACTAAGAATCAAACTCAGGTCCTCAGGAAGAGTATTACATGCTCTTAATCACTTAGCCATCTCTCTGACCACCCATAGTTCTTATATTTAGATATAAACCATTAGACACCCCTGGTATTTTATATATATATATATATATATATATATATATATATATATATATATATGTATATATATGTATGTATGTATTTTTTTTAAAAAAATCAACTAGATAAAAGTCTTCACTGTACAATAAAAAAAAGAAAGTAAGTCAGAGATAGTGTTATAGTTTAACTTTACCTTTACAAAAGCAGTATGGAGATTTTAGTGAAGTTGCTGTTCCATGTCTGACTTTATAAATCATTTATTTAAACCACATCTGTTTTCTAAAACATCCTTAAAAGAAAAATTTTACAAAGTATTTTTCAATAACCAAGTATTCATCTGGTCTCTTTTGACTACATAGGGAGAGATATTAATTACCACATGTGTGTCTTGCAAATGTGACTTGGGAGCTCATGCAAAATGGCTGTCCAAAGTCTAATGTTACCAACTCTGGGATAAGGAGGGATCTTTAAACATTAGGAAACAAGGGAAAACAACGCAAGTGTGAACCCTCAGCATGAGATATCTTATTCCTGCAGGGAGGAAAAATATTTCTTCTTTTGAGTCAGGGTCTCATTATATAGCCCCAGCTGGTGTGGAACTTGATACACAAACCAGGATGGCTTATGGCTCCCAGAAATTCACCTGCCTCTGCCTCTGGGATTAAAGGTGTGGGTCACCACATCTGGAAGGAAAGATGTTTTTATAACAGTGGTGGTGAGTCATTGAGTGTTATTTCTAGTGAAACTAAGGAGCTAAGAAGAGTCTCCTATTCCCCATTCATTATTCTTCTTGACTTGAATCAGACACATGACCCCAACCTGCTAGGGAGGGGCAAGAAGATTTAAGCAACACAATCGAGGTGAAGTCCAGATAATCACCCTAAATTTCCCACAATCTATTTTTCTTGGATGAGGATCTTGGGCACACATTTATAAGAACAAGTAGGGGTGACCTTCTAATATTTGGAAGTCAAATGATTTATCTAAAATTGCTCTGAATTCATGGTAAAGGTGAACCATTTATTGGTACCTTTCTGCACGAGTCTACGAAGGTCAATGAAAATATTTTTAGTGTATAAAATATCCAGAAAGATTTTATTCAAACTTGAGTGTAAGCAGAGATCAATTCTCAATACCACCTTTAAAGGAGGCGAGTCAAATTCTGCCATTCATGATATTAGAAAATGATTCCCTTTTTATCCAACTCAAAGCCAGTCAAGGTCAAGTGACACCTGTGTTCCGTTCTTAATCACAGAGGTTCCAGAGTTGAGAAATGATGCATTACAAGCTTTGGAAAACAAGACATAGAGGAAGTAGATACCACTTTATCTGGTGTTTTTTTTTTTTTTTTTTTTTATCTCTGATTTGACTTTGTTTTTGACGAAGAACTTTCCTAGCTAGACGAGACCCTGTGAATACGAGATAAGGTAGGTAAGGAGTCAGACAGGAGGGAACCAAGGAAAACTTCAGCTATAAACTGCTAGCCGTGTTTTCCTGGTTAAGCAAGAATTTAGGCCTTAGGTAACCATGGAAACTGCAGCTGTTATCTATGGCTTAGTCTCCTATGAGTCAGGATACTCTTTGCAAACATCCTTGACGCTTCAGTTAGTTAGGTTCTTTCCACTATGCCAGAAAAGCAGGTTCCTGGGCACTTTCCCAACTGCCACAGGGGCAACCAACAAAGGGTCTGCATCCTCTAAAGACCCTGACTTTACTACAGTATCATTTGTATTGTGACTTGGATCGTGGGAAGAAGCACCCTGAAAGAGAGATCTGGTCCATTGTAATTAAGAAGGGGAAAAAGGTCATTTTACCCCCATGAATATGCAATCAAGCTCATAAATATGCATTAAAACTTCCTAAAAATACACAATACAGAACTAAATTTTCTGCTCCTCCCATTTGAGGACAGCCCACTCCATTCTTTCTTTGAAGTGTATGCATGTTTCCTGCTTCAACTGTCTCTCAGCTCAATCCTTTCTTATGGGAAGAGGAGAACTGAGAGCCATCTGCTTCCTATAGCAGATAACAGCTTGGGATTCACTAAAGGTGTAGCTGAGATTAAAGCCTGGCCTTTTATCAGTTGTATGGTGAGTTAAGTTTCTGTTTCGCACATTCTTCAACCAGGACATGGGAAAATCCTAGGGTCATTTGCAACTCTCTGACAAGCCCTTAATTTGGCACCTGGTACAAGGTAAGGCCCTGCCATGTCAGATATCAGCGGGGATGGAACCTATTTTTATGTGAGTGGGAGAATCAAAATGGTAAGCAGAACTTTGGAACCCCCCAGTCCAGTGCTCTTTCTACAAGACTATACTATGGCTCCCCACCAAAGCTAATATTGGTTTTAGGATGAGAGGTGGTCTTAAGTAGAAGTTAATCCCTCAGGTAACTGTTGCTTATAATAAAAATATGCAGTTTGAAGAGCCTAATATTCTGCATAGTAGCACATATAAAACCAGTGTTTATTGAAAGAATTCTATTAATACTTTCTTACATAAAAACGCTTATGAAAGTGGCATGTTTTGTTTAGCCTCCTGTTTTCCATAATTCCTCTGAGATTTCATTCCACAGCTATGTAAGATCTGAAACATAGCAATGCCAGTGAGAAAAGTCAGTCCAACAAATGTTGAACAGCATGGGTTTGCATAGGGAAAGATTCATACTTTAATAAAAAGCAAAACATTGTTTAAATCCTACCCATCTTGATTTTTCTTTTGCTCCTAGCCTTTGACTATCTTTAATGACTTCATGACTTTGCAAGTTATAGTTGACCAGTAGCAATGAACATCCTGTTCTGTGGACATTCAAATGGCCTCTGTCTCCCGAGGCCAGTTAGAGTTCCAACTAGCACATTCATTTTGGTGTTCGTCGTCAACATATGTGTCTGTTCAGTTTCTCCTCTGAGCTTGCTGAAACATCTCCAGTTCATAGTGATCTTCCCTCCTTTGTCTCCTGGAGCCTGGGATTACAGCCAGGCCACTCTCACCACCACAATTTAGTGCCACCTATTTCTGGAAGAGTTTTAAAATTTAACCAAAAGCAAACATATCTCCTTCACCTATTTTCATTCAGATAGAAATAATGGATTCTTGCATTCAAATGAAAACAATAGGGCCACCCATGTTGACAGGGGAAGGCTATTCATAAAATGGAAATGACAGGGTAGGTTGATTTTTCATCAAAGAAGCTGGATAGGACTAGAATGATCTGGTCAGAAATTGTCCTGACTGCCCTTTGATGTCCATGTGACCCAAATCAAGATGACTCTGTAGGTAATTGAGACCCAAGTTATTTCTCTTTGGAGGTGGGTGGGGAAGGCTAGGGTTTCATTATATGAAATGAAAATCTCGAGGTTTGAGTCTATATGATGAAAATTTCCTCCAAGTTTACCTATGGCTTGGGGTTTAGTCCCCAAATCCCCTCTTCTTTTTTTCCCCCCTCAGTCTGAGGCAAACTGGAATGGTTGGTTGCTCCAGGTTTGAGTTACCAAAAAAGCTAATGACATTGAATATAATCATTCTAAGACCATATGATAAATGTTTTTCTGGGTCTGGGTTACCTCGCTCAATATGATGTTTTCTAGCTCTATCCATTTGCCTGCAATTTTCAGGATGTCATTATTCTTTTCTGCTGTGTAGTAAGTACTCCATTGTATAAATGTACCACATTTTCCTTATCTATTCTTTGGTCAAGGGACATTTAGGTTGTTTCTAGGTTCTAGCTATGACAAACAACGTTGCTGTGAACATAGTTGAGCACATGTCCTTGTGGTATAATTGAGCATCCTTTGGGTATATACCCAAAAAGTGCTGGGTCTTGAAGAAGGTTGTTTCCTAATTTTCTGAGAAATTGCCATACTGACATCCAAAGGGGCTGTACCAGCTTGCATTCCCACTAGCAATTCAGAAGTGTTCCCTTTACCCCAATCCTCTCCAGCATAAGTTGTCATCAGTGTTTTTGATCTTGGCCTTTCTTACAGGTGTAAGAGGGAATCTCAGAGTTGTTTTGCATTTCTCTGATGGCTAAGGATGTTGAGCATTTTCTTAAGTGTCTTTTAGATTCCTCTGTTGAGAGTTCTCTGTTTAGGTCTGTACAACATTTTCTGAAATTGGATTATTTGTTCTTTTGATGAGCAATTTCTTGAGTTCCTTGTATAATTTGGAGATCAGACCTCTGTCTGATGTGGGTTTGGTAAAGATCTTTTCCCATTTTATAGGCTGTTGTTTTGTCTTGTTGGCCATGTCCTTTGCTTTACAGAAGCTTTTCGATTTCAGGAAATCCCATTTATTAATTGTTTATCTCACTGTCTTTGCTACAGGGGCTATATTTAGGAAGTGGTCTCCTGTGTCAATGTGTTCATGCACACTTCCCACTTTCTCTTCTATGAGGTTCAGTGTGGCTGGCTTTATGTTGAGGTCTTTGATCCATTTGAACTTGAGTTTTATGTATGGTGATAGATATAGGTCTATTTTCATTCTTCTACATGTTAGTTATGCCAGTACCATTTGTTAAATATGCTTTCTTTTTTCTATTTTATATTTTTTGCTTCTTTGTCAAGAAGGTTTGTAGGTGTGTGGACTAAATTCCGCGTCTTCTATTCAGTTCCATTGGTCCTCCTGTCTGTTTTTATGCCAATATCAGGCTGTTTTCAGTACTGTAGCTCTGTAATAGAGTTTGAAGTCAGGGATTGTGATGCCTCCAGAAGTTCTTTTATTGTACTGGATTGTTTTGGCTATCCTGAGTTTTTTACTTTTCCATATGAAGTTGAGTACCGTCCTTTCCAGGTCTGTGAAGAGTTTTGCTGGGATTTTGATGGACATTGCATTGAATCTGTAGATTGCTTAGGTGGTTTTTAAACATAAAGCAAAGAAAACCAGTCTAAAATTCACAATCCCAGAGAACCTAGACAACAATGAGGACCCTAAGAGAGACATACATGGATCTAACCTACATGGGAAGTAGTAAAAGACAAGTTCTCCTGAGTAAATTGGAGCATGGGGACCATGGGAGAGGTTTGAAGGGGAGGGGAGAGAAAGAGAGGGGAGCAGAGAAAAATGTTTGCTCAATAAAATCAATCAATAAAAAAACTCTAAAAAAACCCAATCATTCTAAGTCTTCAAGGATATTTATATAATTTGTAAAAAGGGCACAGGCTTCAGAATTTGACTTGGAGTCCAATTCTTACATGCTACGATAATCCAGGTGGTTATGAAAATTGCTGCATGGGCTCCAGATATGTTCCTATCTTATACAATGGTTCAGAGTTGGGTGGGTAGCTCTCCCTTCTGAAGACCTTGCAGTAGCTGTCTGAAACTAGTTATCTGATTTTTTTTTTTTTTTGCATTTGGGCTATGGCACAGCAAATAGAATACGCGATATTAGGAACATTTAACTGGGGTGCTTTGAAAGAAGACTGCCATGTTCCTGAAAATTCAGTAGTATGCAAAGTAGGAGCAGTAGTATACATTTAATTGATATTTTTGAAAATTTAAAACATTTGCAAAGGTACTGAAGCTTCAGGAGCCTGTTACCCAGCTCAACTATTACAGTCATTCTATTGTTAGTCTCTGGATTATCATTGTTAGTAAATGCTGCAGAGTTTTAAAGCAAATCTAAAACTCATACTTTTATCACTAAATACTCCAGTGTATATCTTCTAGTAGATAAAACCTTTTAAAGTAGTAAATTCAAGTATTAGAGCCAACAGAATTAATAAGCATTCTTAATATCAGCTACCAAACTGTATTTAATCCTGCCCAGTTGTCTCAAAAAATTTTTTGTGGTTGGCTCTCAACAAGATCCACATATTTCTTTTGGTTGCTGTGTGTCTTGGGTTTCTTTTAATCTACACAAGCATTTCCTGTACACACTGTGTTTCAGCACTGCCGAATGCTGGCTGTGGGCATGCTCACAGTCAGGCAGCTGCTAAGAAGTGCAAGATTTATACATGCAATTACACAGTTGTGTTTTGATGCCTCCTAGAGACAGAAGGCATCTAGACAGTGGCATCCGTAGAAGCTGAGACTACTGCAGAGCCATTCCTGGGGATTTTATAGTGGAAGAGAAAGACTGATAACAGTGGAGCCTGCATCTCAATCTGGGTATTACTGAATGTGGAACAAGTAGAATCACATGTTCCCTGTTAGGAGGCAGTAGGACATAGAGTAGTCCCTTGACATCTACATAGAATTGGTTCTAAGATCCCCCATGAATACCAAAATCTTCAGATGCTCAAGTTTCTTATCTAAAATGGTATTTATTAGTATTAAACCTATATACTGCCTCTTTAAGCTATCTCTACCTTATGTGTAATACCAAATATAGTGTAATTGCTATATAAATAAGTATTATTTTAGGGAACAGTATTAATAACAGGAATAAGAAATTCAGGATATACACATCTTTTTGAGTATTTTTCACCCACACTTCATTAAATTAATGGATGGAAACTGTGGTGACTTGAATAAGAATGACCACCATAGGCTGATATGTTTGAATGTTTAGTCATCACAGAGTGGCACTACTTGAGAAGGATTGGGAGATGTGAACGTATTGGAGGAAGTGTGTCACTAGGAGTGGGTTTTGAAGTTTCAAAGCCCAAGCCAGGCCCAGTGTCACTCTCTTTTCATGCTGCAGATCCAAATGTAGAACTGTCAGCTATTTCTCCAGTACCATGTCTGCCTACATGCCACCATGCTCCCTGCCAAGATGATAATGGACTAAGCCTCTGAACTGTAAGTCGGTCCCAATTAAGTGATTTCTTTTATAAGAACTGCCATGGTCATAGTGTCTTCTTTACAGCAATAGAAAACTAAGATAGGAACCTTACAGGTATATGAAGGGTTAATTTTATATTGCAGCACTTATGAAGTTTTCTTGCTTCCACTGAAAGGGGTTAAACACATGTGGCTAGGAAGATGGCCTACAGAGAGTGTTTGTCGTGCAAGCATGAGGACTTGAATTTGATTCCCTAGAAGCTACATAAAAATCCTGGCCTTGGATGAACACATACGCACGACTGCAGTGCTGGGGGGGGGGTTGGGTGGTGGAAACAGAGACAGGAGGATTGCTGGTGCTTGTTGGCTATTGGGTTAGCTCCAGAGTCAGTAAGAGACTGAACAGGACACTCGACTACCTCCTCTGATCTACATTCACGTACACAGATGTATGGATTACCATACTCGTATATACAGCACACACACTCTCTCATACACATAAATACACAACAAAATAGTAGGACATAAAAGAAAAATCTATGGTGGTGTTGCATGTGTTCCACCCAGTTGACAGTTAAGATTAATCATAGAGCTATAGAGATAGCTCAGCAGTTAAGAACACTGGCTGCTGTTCCAGAAGTCCCCAGTTCAATTCCCAGGACCTATGTGGTGGCTCACCACCACCCATAGCTTATTTCCAGAGGATCCTGTACCAGGCATACACACAGTTCATATACATACATGCAGACAAACTTTGTATTAATCAGGTTTCTGTAGAGGAACAGTTTATAGAACAGAGGTTCTCAACCTGTGGGTTGTAACCTGTTTGGGAGTCGAATGACCCTTTTACAGGGGTCACCTAAGACCACCAGAAAACACAGTTCTGAAGTAGCAATGAGTGTAATTTTATGGTTAGGGGTCACCATAACATGAGGCGCTGTATTAAAGGGTTACAAAATTAGGAAGGTTAAGAATCACTGTTATAGAATGTGTGTGTGTGTGTGTGTGTGTATGATTTATTAGAATGGTTTACAGGCTGTGGCCCAGCTGGTTCAACAATGGCTGTCTACCCACAGAATGTCCAAAAATCCAATAGTTGTTCAGTCCATGAGGCTGGATGTCTTAGTTGTTCTTCAGTCTATGCTGCAATCCTGAAGAAGTAGGTTCTAATGCCAGTGAAGGAATGGATTTGCCTTTTGAGAGTGAGGGCAAATAGGCAGAGGGCAAGCTTCCTTCTCCCATGTTCTTTATATAGGCTGCCAGAAGAACGCATGTCCCAGACTAAAGGTAGACCTTCCCCCCCGAAAGATCTGGATGAAAAGTGGCTCTTCCCACTTCAAATGATTTAATTAAGAAAAAAAAATCCCCCCCAAAAAAGAAAAAAAAATCCCTTACATGTATGGATTTTTTTAGTTAGTTCCAGACTTCGTCAAGTTGACTAACAAGAATAGCCATCATAGGCCGGGCGGTGGTGGCGCACGCCTTTAATCCCAGCACTTGGGAGGCAGAGGCAGGCGGATCTCTGTGAGTTCGAGACCAGCCTGGTCTACAGAGCTAGTTCCAGGACAGGCTCCAAAACCACAGAGAAACCCTGTCTCGAAAAACCAAAAAAAAAAAAAAAAAAAAAAAAAAAAAGAATAGCCATCATAAATACATAATGTTCATATATGTACTTTTTAAATCGTAAAAAAGTTATTCTTAACTTCCAGATGGAACAAACGTAGAATCCACATAGGAGTTGTTCAAAGGACCACATTTTGGTGATCCCTGCTCCAGAGAAGAGCAGTCTCCCCACCCAGTTAGGAAATTCCTTCACTGTGTAGGACACAGGGCAGGCCCTGGTGCCTAACCTAAGAGTTATGTTCATCCTCAATCATGATGCTTTGTCCCTTTCTTAGAGGAAAAATTGCTACAGATAGACTCGCCCCTTGAAGCTTAGATTGAAAGACTAAACTGGCTGAGGGTTGGAAGAATTTTAAATCAAAATAGTTAAATTGAAAACTTAAGGAAGATAGTTCTAAAAATAAGTAATGAAGCTATCCCAATTGTCCATGTTTTCTTTGAACCTAACTGGAAATAAAAATTACACTAGAAATTGAACCTTAATTGAATGGCCAGAGTATTTCTGGAAAGATGATTTGGGGAATATTAAAAACCATTTAATATTTATCTGTGGAAAGTTCTAGAAGACAGGTGAAATGAAAATTTAATTTATGTATTTTTTTTACTTGAATATTAAACATTCTGGGTGCTAGAACTCGAGGATCATATGTAATGCTATGTTGTAACACTGAGTCATTTTAATATTTGTTTTCTTTTTCTTATGTAGCAAAGAGCGAATTCTTTAAAAATTCTAGCCATGAATTTTACATATAGAGCAGGGAAGTTATTTTTACTAGAAATAAAATGCCAAAATGCAGCTGCAGGTTTTAAAATATCAATTTGCTTTCCTTGGTTCTTATTTTTCCTCTTCCTCCCCCTTTCCTTCTCTTTCCTCTTCACAGAATTTTGCTACATAGCTTGATCTCAATGTAGCCTATGTTGGCCTTGAACTCCTGATCATCCTGCCTTAACCTCTGGCGTGCTGGGAAGTACAGGCAAGTACAAACACAGCCCGACAGCCTCCACTATTACAAATGCTGATGTTCAAAATCAATTGTTTAAGTAGCTGGAAGGAGTTCACTGGAGCCACTGGGATTTAGGTTTCCTGAAAGACTATATGCCTACAATGAAATATAGTGGCAAGGTTGTATTTTTAGACTTCAGGGAGTTTAAGAGGTCTTTTAGGGAGTTTGGCATAGCTGAGACGGGGTTGCTGTTTTAAATAAAGCATTGCCTTTGATAGCAGCCTATACTTCATATGCTGTAAAGGTATTATTTTGAGTTTAGTCCTGTGAAGTTAAGGAATGGAGTCCAAAAGAAAACAAGGGTCCTGGGAAGACCTCAGGGGCTTGCTCTGCTTTCCTGGAACTGGGGATCATCACCCTGTGTGTGCCTGGAGGCATGGGACTGGATTTTGGAGCAGGAAACAGGACAGACACATATGGGGCTCAGAAGGAGCTTCTTGCATGCACAAGGTACCAGGTTCAACAGCAACAAGAAAGCAAACAAACTACAGAAGTTTCTAACACAGACGCTTATGTGACAAGACTCCCGGCTATAATTTAAAAGTAGAATGTTTAAGGCTTACTGCTTTGGCCAAACATATTGTCTGGAATTGCCATAATACTGCTGAAAATATGCAGCACAATGATAACCTTTGGCAGTTTGTGACCTAATTGTAAATCTCTTTGAAGAAACAGCCTTTGCTTCAAAGAGGAAGAAGCCCCTCTGGCTCCTGATACAACACAAAGGCCCCTGGCAGATGCGGCAGGCTGGCAGATCTTGTGGCTCAGCTAGCTTTTAAGGGGTTTCCAGGCTATGTCTTAGGAATGTGCCTCCACTCCTCCATCCAGGCCTTTAGCAAATCCTGAGGAACAGGGGCAGTACTGGCCAGGAGCCAAGCGGTCTCCAGCCTTAACTGGAGAGTGGGTGAAAATGAAGTTGGGAAAAGAGATTCCGTGCAAATCTGCCTAAAGTTTCATATTTCATTGAGGAAGAAAATGTAAACTCCTTGCCATGATCTCTAGGGTGATCCCATCCTGATGTCACTTCCTGCCACCTGCCCTCCCCTGCTGTGATCCACACACTCTATTCCCCCTTTTTGTTCTGCAATCAGAATGCTTTCTGAGTCTCTCTCTCTCTCTCTGTGTATGTATGTGTGCACACATGCCCTGTGTCTGCAAGCACAAGTGCCTGGCTGCATGTGCCCATGTGCGTTCACAGGTCAGAGGTGTCCTGATCTAGTTTTTTTTTTTTTTTCGAGACAGGGTTTTAGTGTGTAGTCCTGGCTCTCCTGGAACTCAATCTGTAGGTCAGACTGACCTCGAACTTTTCTTTGGAGCCAGAAATGAGGTCTACCTTAGTCATGAGACACTCAAATTCGTGCCATTTTTGCTCGTTAATACATAAGGAAAAAAAACATATGTTTTATTGAGTGACATTTTCCCTCTTTCATGCTTTATTTTACATGGAGTGCCAGGAAGTCTTCTCCTTCATCAGGAAATAGACCATCTATCATTTTCTGGACTAAGTGTGATGGGAATGCTAGCTTCATCTTGGAAGTATTATAAGTATAAATCACTGGCTTTAGAATGATGTGGGGGAACTGCATGCCTCTGGCCTAGAGCCGAAGGCTTCATATTGCTGCATTTATACATTAGTAATTTAGTTCTTCATTTCGTAAGTGTTCATAATTATAACCAGGGTGAGCTCCTGGATGCAATTCAGTGCTATTTTACCTCGTCGTTTCTAATACTTTCCATCTGTTACCCTAGAAATATTCTACATCTCTCTTTCTGTCCTTAAAAACTCATCAGTTCTGAAAGGCATTTGAGAGTATTTGACTTTTTGAATGGAAAAACATTATAGTATTACAGATCGTTATTTTTCTCCTCTGAGGTATTTCGTTGCCTAACATACATGTGGCCTCTTTAAACAGACCATCTTTAACTGAGATCTGTCAATCATTGGCGATAAAAGCTTTTCATTTAAAAAATTTTCCTAGGACCTAAGTGGAGGCAGAAAGTATGAACTAGATTTTATTAGAGTTTACATTACTGGAAAAAAGAAAGGCACTGGAAAGAAAGGGTGGATAGTGGGTCAAGGCGATGGTGGAGAGGATCAAGACTTTTACTGTACAGATATTTTTGTCAGTACTGGGCCTCATGCACACCAGGCAAGCGTGTTTCATGTTTGCAATCGCAGTGCTGGAGAAGTGGAGACAGGAGCAGTTCTGGGGCTTGCTGGCCGGTCAGTCTAGCCTAATTTGTGAGTTCCAGGACAATAAAAGACTCTGTTTCAAAGGAAACAGAAAACATTCTGAAGATGACATCTAAGACCGTTCTATGACCTTCACGTGGACATGCACACATAGGCATGCAAACCTGCACACAGAGGAACATACACACACAGATGCACATATACACATAAAATAAATAAACAAACCATTAGAAGAAGGTCAGTGGTGAGACAGACAGTAGATATGCTTCCATGGGAGACATATGGCTAATCAGTGAGTCAGGGACTCCTGGGCCAAGGGGAAGCCTTTTAGGAATCCTTTCCAATGTGCCTGTTGCTATAATTCCCCTAAATCCTGCAAATACACCTCTCTCTGACAACTCCAGTCCATTTCAGAAAGACAAGTTCCATATTGCTCCCTAGTTACGTAGTTGTAAGGGAGTCAAAAGACACGCTTAAGCTCACAGGGACTGGACAGCCATCAGCATTTCCCAGACTGTACCAAAGAGTGAAAGATGGAATTTTCTGGAATTTCTTAAACCTGATATAATAATTAGGGAGTTTGCAACCTAAGTCCTTAAGAAATATTTGTATTAGTTCTTTGAGCATTTGCTACAGTGTACTTTTGATCATATTCACCCTTTCCCCCCATCTTCTCAGTATGCAGCCTTGACTGAATGGTCCTTGCTGTATAGCTCAGAGTAGCCTCAAATTCACAGTAATCCTGCCTTAGCCTCTGGAATTTTAGAATTACATGTAGGCGGAGCCTGCTCGTTTGTTCCCAGCCTGCATGCCAGTACAGGTAAGCCACAAACGTTGTGGTAAAATATAAAATAATGGAAATGGGAAAATTTAAGATATAAGAGCTAGCTAATAATATGCTTATGCTTCAGCTAATGGACGAACAGTATTACAATTAGTAAAGTTTTTGTGTGATTATTTTGGGTTTGGGTAGCCAGGAAACACACAAGCAGCTTCTGCCTACAGATATGTGCAGAATCTAATTCATGAAAATACAATTGTCCTACTTAGGGTTACTATTGCTGTGTTGAAACACCATGGCCCAAAAAGCAAGTTGGAGAGGAAAGAAAGGGTTTATTCAGCTTACACTTTCACATCACTGTTTATCATCAAAGGATGTTAGGACAGAAACCCAAACAGAGCAGGAACCTGGAGGTAGGAGCTCTTGCAGAGACCATGGAGGGGTGCTGCTTACTGGCTTGCTCCTCGTAGCTTGCTCAGCCTGCTTTCTTACAGTACCCAGCTGGTAGCTTCTCCCACAATGGGTTGGGCACTCCCATATCAATCACTAATTAAGAAAACTCCCTACAGGTTTGCCTACAGCCCAATATTATGGTAGCATATATATATATGAAAAATGAAGTTCCCTCCTCTCTAATGACTCTAGCTTGTGTCAAGTTGACATAAGACTAGCCAGCATAACAATCATCACAGGCCAGGTGTTCCATAAACAGACATAACTAGGGGGAAAAGACTAAGATTTGTTCATAAACAGGACAGTCAGAACATCTGGATGAAAGAAATTTACTGTCCCCATAAGGCTGGCATGAGATATAAAACAACATGGGACAAAACTCACACCCAGGCCAACAAACAGAAGCAAGATCTAAAGAGGGCTGGGGTTTAGGCTTGTTCTGCCCCATGGCACAAAAGTTGCAAGAATTGTATTAAGGGGAATGCCTGTGAGAGAAAATACAGACAGAGCTAGTCAAGGCTGGAGCCATCAGACCTCAGTGGACGTGTGGCCTGTGTGAAGGAGAGAAGGGAGAAACGTTGCTTGAAGCATCCCAGAAAGCTGTGCAAACCAAGAAGGGGTGGCAGAATGGCACGGGTATCTTGGTGTTCAGGCCATCATTAGAAGAAAGTATTTTTCTTAGCAATGGTTCTCTTAAATCACCCACCAGAATCAGTCAGCGGACATGGGACTTGGGTGTATACGCTCTTGTTGGGACCATTTGGAGTCTTGGCCTCTAGCTGCTCTTCCCTGCTAGAGATCTTTACTTTCCTTCTGATTTGTGTTCCTGAAAGCGGTGTCAAAGTTGTTTACCAGCTCTATTTCACGAGCACGTGTTGCCTTGAGGATCACCTGACTTTTGGGTATATAAGCCTCCGTGGTGCTGTTCAATAAAGGGCTTCTTACCAGTGACTAGAGGTCCGTGTGTCCGTGTGTCTTTGTGTGTCCGTGTGTCTTTGTGTGTTTCAACCTCCAGCCCCTTGCCCAAAGCTCATGAACTGTATGGTAGTGCACAGAGTGCAGACAGGCATTGTGCGCTGCACGCTCTGATGGATTCCAGAGATAGCTCCTGGGACCCTGGGTTAGATTTTCTGCAGCTAGAGGTCTGTAAGGTACATCCAGGTGATGGACATAGGCCAGGACAGATATTTCTCTTACGTCTTTCTGTTTAGGAAATACCCATTTATTTGAGGAGAAATTCAAAATTGATGTAAAAATCAGTCCGTCTCAAGTCTGGGGAGATGACTTAGTTGGTCAAACTGTTGCTGCTCAAGTGTAAGGACTGGATTTAGGATCCCAAGCACCTACGTGAAAAGAGGTGCATGCCTGTAACCCCAGCACTGGGGAGCTGGAAAGAGGATGGGTCTCAGAGCCTGCTGCCAGTCAGTTTCTGGCGGCATTGGTGAACTTCGGGTTCAGTGAGAGGACCTGTCTCAAAAAAAAAAAAAGTTTTGTGTTGTTCAGAAAATGATCTAGGATAGCTGAAGCCTTGGTGGGGAGAAAGATGGGGGGAGGGAAGGAGAAAGACAGAGAGACAGAGAGACTGAGACAGAGGTAGAGAGGGAGGAAAACTCCATCAAATTAGATATTCACAATATCCAGCAGAAAGCAACCAAAGGGGCAGCTGGAATTCCCAGCTGAAAGAGTCCGGGCAACAGAGATAATACCATCAGATGGGGCACTCACCACAACAGAGATAACACCATCAGATGGGGCACTCACCACAGCTAGCAGAGTCAGCTGGAGAATTTGAAGCAGTCTTCTGAAGTTCCTGATTGAGCTTTTTGCTCCATAGCTGAACTTCAAGCTTTTATTCCCCGCTGCAGGCACTTTTATACTAGGGGATAAACACTAGGAACACCTGTTGGACACAGTTCGCCTTTCGGCTGTTCTCAAGGACACAATGTTTTACTCTGGGGCTGTTCTGCTCTCTTCCTGAGGCCATCAAGAGGTTCAGAACAGGTTCATTTTCTCCACTGATTAAGAAAAGAAGAAGCAGGAAAAGTTTGAAAGTTATGCAAAACCGAGGTTTGCTCCAAGGGGACAGTTTTATTAGATTTGAAAAGAAAACCCCAGGGCAGGCAAGCTGGGAATCATAGCAGCTGCTTAGAGGAGGAAAACAGAGAGGGAAGAGCAAAAGCTACGCTGTTTGTTTTAGGCTTACAGGGAGATTAGTCAGAGTGGAGAGGCAGCTAGCTACTCGGCTTTACAGAGAGTGAGAAAGCCGAGCATATCAGAAAAAAAAGCAGACTTATGCTTTGGCCAGCACTGGCAAAAAAAAAAAAAGATAAGAAGAATAAAGAAATAGTTGCAGATTCAACAGAACGTGATGGATCATAGGGACTGTGATAGGGGCTGGGAATTCTGCGAGGAAAGGTTCCTTATCTCATTATAGCGGTAATTATTCCACCTATCTCTTCATCATGGCTTAAGATGAGCCTTCATTGGAGAGCACTTCCTTAGCCAGGTATTTTAGTGGACTCACTCTGTTAGCTTGTTTACAGTTGGGTAGCTCGGGATGCTAGATTCCACCCAGGACAGAGATTTCATCGTCTCAACCAAAAGGAACTAGTTTTCCCTTAATGGCTCTTCACTGTTTCTGTATCATTCTCTCCCGATATCACAGAATTAGGGGGCCCAGCCAGCCCTAGACCTTAAATAGCACTCTGAGGCAAATATGTTTGTGTCTGAAAGGGGAGGAGAGTTGCTCTCTCACTTCTTGAGCAAACTTCTTTGAGCTCAAACAAGCCTCATGCTTGTACCACCATTTTACCCACTGAGCCATCTCCCCCAGGTTCCATAACTCCCCCTCCTCTGTGTGTGTGTTTCTTTTAATTTTCTGAAGATAGGGCTTCTCTGTGTAACAGTTCTCACTATCCTGGAATTCTCTTTGTAGACCAAACTGGCCTCGAACTCAGAGATCCACCTGTCTCTGCCTCCCGAATGCTGGGGTTAAGATTGTGGCCCACCACTGCCCGGCTAGTCCTCTTTTTCTTAATAAACTGTCTCTGGTTCTACCACTGCATACGTCCCTGATCCAATTTCTTGTTCTGAGATACAACAACCTAGCACCCTCTTTCATCTTCACCTATGAAGATGTGTAAACATGTGTAAATATGGCTCAAATATGGCAAAAGACTAGGTCACAAACACAAAAACAAAACCCAAACAACAACAACAACCAACCAAAACAAACAGGGATGCCGTGGCAAGCTCATTATGGGGTGGTGAGGGTGGTTTCCTGGCCAAGACTGAGAGTATGCATGAGCAAAAGAGCAGACCCAGTGACGAGTGAACCCCCCCCCCAACTCAGCTCAGTCTCTCAGGAGCCTATTCAAGGCCTGAGAACTGGGGCAGACCTGCCCTGCTCCCACAAAATCCGGCCTAGTTCTTCTGAATGGGACTGTTGTATTTGCAAACGTTTGGCCTGGAGTCTGTCTACTATTTCACGGTTTGTTCTCCTTTGTATGAGAAGTGGAGATTAGGAAACCCAAGTGTAGTCAGGAGAATGGACGGCGGTATCCACCTGTGATGTGAAATGAGCCCCTGGGGTGAGATGGAAATGTTTCTTGCATGTGCACTGTCACGCTTGTCCCTACACAGCTCTCCTGCTGTCTGTAACAGGGACGCTCAGAAGCCACTTCTCAACCATCGCCAGCATCTTACTGTCTCTCAGCAGTTCCACTGAAGTCTCAACAGGCATAGTTTTTCCGCACCCAGAGCTGTGGTAGAAGAATTTAGAATTGCAACCAGAGATAAGAGTCAGGAATTTGTGGCTCTCTGCTTTGTCATTTCAAATAGATTCAGGGCTGTTCAGTACTGAATCCCTTTGTGTGTAGATAGAGAAAACACAAGAAGTACAAACAGATATGCAGTAGAAAGTCCCCTTCCTTCCTTCCTTCCTTCCTTCCTTCCTTCCTTCCTTCCTTCCTTCCTTCCTTCCTTCCTTCCTCCCTCCCTCCCTCCCTCCCTCCCTCCTTCCCTCCCTCCCTCCCTTCCTTCGAGCACCAGTATGGACCCTCTACTCCAGCTTGTGACAGAACCGGCTCTATACAAAAAGCCCCCCATCTTTCCTCATGACTTTGACAAGACTAAGAAAGCACCAAACATACTCCTTAAATCTTCATTGCTTGCCTCAAAACAGAACGGTCAACTTTTTTGTACCTATTGTTCAAATCAGGCCCAAATACTTTCTCCTCTTAGGCCCTGATATAAGTTGTAGAACTGAGCTTGACCCAGCTGAAATGACCCGGTCTTGTGTCTCCAAACAATGAGATACAGAGACAAGTGGATCCTAACAGGAAAAGAGACCATGTATTGAAGGATTGAGCTTGGAAATAAATAAGCCTGAACTGTAGCCAGGTTCAGGCTCTGAAAGAGGTTGAGCCAGGGGCTCTGAGACCTTTTCTGAGTCATTTATGTGCTATGCGTTCTTTTTGTGATGCTTTGTTTTGATGAAGGTAGCTTACAGTGGGTAGGGTTTCCAGGGTTCTGTGGGTTTCTTTCATATGTTAATCTTGATGTCCCCCTCTCTCTGCCCTACCCTCCTACCACAAGCAGACCCTCAACCACTGAGACCTGCTAACAGGCTTTGCCAGCAGATGACTCAGTGAACATCCCTGGTTGGTCAGTCTCTTTATCTGCAACATCGGACAAGAGTTCTATTCATATCATTACTAATATCATATTATTGTTACATATGAATTTTGTTCAAA
Organism: Chionomys nivalis; assembly: GCF_950005125.1. Taxonomy (NCBI): domain Eukaryota; kingdom Metazoa; phylum Chordata; class Mammalia; order Rodentia; family Cricetidae; genus Chionomys; species Chionomys nivalis. Next base: position 128,576,818 of record NC_080112.1, on the reverse strand, counting down.
CCAGTTCAGTAAGCGCCAAGACTATATGGCAGAATTTCTAGGTGTCAGATCTACAACAACAATGTATCAGATGTCTACCAAGGCATTTTGAGTGGAGCTTAGATGTATAGACACACAGCCTCCATCCACAGGGTTTCTCAGCTGGGTAGGGCTTAAGGAACCAGATGGGATCTGGATTCTTACCAAGTCCATATTTTAGCTGTGTCCCAAGACACATGGGGCGGTAGAGGAGGGAGGCTGCACATTATGAATGTCCTTTTCTTTGTTGCCCCGACTTTGATCAGCAGCCATATCTGTCATGTTGAAGTGAACTGTCATAGCACGAGGCTGTCTAGCTGGAAATACAGAGTGGCGCGCCAGCTGTGCTCACTGGGGAGTAGAATTGGAATTCATTCTTTCTGAAAAACTCTTTTGAGGGGAATGTTTAGGGAAGCTTGCCCAAACAGTACACGGACGATCCGGTGCTCTGGGGCTACAGCCTCTGCTTCAGAATCTAGTGAGCGAGTTAAGAATAGGTTAGACAAGGCCCTAGGCAAGACATTGCAGATTTAGTCCACAGTGATATCAAGGTGACCTTGGAGAAAGTTGCCCACGTGGTTTTCGTGCCTGCATCTTACTACAATCTCACCAAAGTATCCATTCTTCCTGAGGTTCCCACCCCACTGGTGTTGCGGGTCCACTACAAGCTTGCTGTTAAGATTTATTTTTATTGATGTGTTTGTGTGAGTGTACATGGGTACCTGAAGAGACCGAAAGAGGGCATTGGTCCTCTGGAGTTGGAGTAAAAGGAGATTATGAACCACCTAATATGCAACATGCTGGAAACTGAATTTGGTTCTTCTGGACGAGCAACAAGTGCTCGTACTGTTGAGCCATCCAGTCTTTTATTTATTTATTTTATTTATTTTCTTTTTTTAAAATTTATTTATTTATTTATTTATTAAAGATTTCTGCCTACTCCTTGCCACCGCCTACCATTTCCCTCCCCCTCCTCCAATCAAGTCCCCCTCCCTCATCAGCCCTAAGAGCAATCAGGGTTCCCTGCCCTGTGGGAAGTCCAAGGACCACCCACCTCCATCCAGGTCTAGTAAGGTGAACATCCAAACTGCCTAGGCTCCCACAAAGCCAGTACGTGCAGTAGGATCAAAACCCAGTGCCATTGTTCTTGAGTTCTCAGTAGTCCTCATTGTCCACTATGTTCAGCGAGTCCGGTTTTATCCCATGCTTTTTTTAGACCCAGTCCAGCTGGCTTTGGTGAGTTCCCGATAGAATATCCCCATTGTCTCAGTGTGTGGGTGCACCCCTCGCGGTCCTGAGTTCCTTGCTCGTGCTCTCTCTCCTTCTGCTCCTGATTTGGACCTTGGGATTTCAGTCTGTTGCTCCAATGTGGGTCTCTGTCTGTGTCTCCTTTCATTGCCTGATGAAGGTTAATATCCAGGAGGATAACTATATGATTTTCTTTGGGTTCACCTTCTTATTTAGCTTCTCTAGGATCACGAATTATAGGCTCAATGTCCTTTATTTATGGCTAGAAACCCATTATGAGTGAGTACATCCCATGTTCCTCTTTTTGGGTCTGGCTTACCTCACTCAGGGTAGTGTTTTCTATTTCCGTCCATTTGCATGCAAAATTCAAGAAGTCATTGTTTTTTACCACTGAGTAATACTCTAAAATGTATATATTCCACACTTTCTTCATCCATTCCTCCATTGAAGGGCATCTAGGTTGTTTCCAGGTTCTGGCTATTACAAACAATGCTGCTATGAACATAGTTGAGCATATGCTTTTGTTGTATGATAGGGCATCTCTTGGGTATATTCCCAAGAGTGGTATTGCTGGGTCCTGGGATCTGAAATTTCCTGAGAAACCGCCACACTGCTTTCCATAGTGGTTGCGCAAGTTTGCATTCCCACCAGCAATGGATGAGTGTGCCCCTTACTCCACAACCTCTCCAGCAAAGGCTATCATTGGTGTTTTTGATTTTAGCCATTGTTTTTTTTTTTTTTTTTGGTTTTTCGAGACAGGGTTTCTCTGTGGTTTTGGAGCCTGTCCTGGAACTAGTTCTTGTAGACCAGGCTGGTCTCGAACTCACAGAGATTCTCCTGCCTCTGCCTCCCAAGTGCTGGGATTAAAGGCGTGCGCCACCACCGACGGCATGATTTTAGCCATTCTAAGAGGTGTAAGATGGTATCTTAAAGTTGTCTTGATTTGCATTTCCCCGATCGCTAAGGAAGTTGAGCATGACCTGAAGTGTCTTTTGACCATTTGAACTTCTTCTGTTGAGAATTCTCTGTTCAGTTCAGTGCCCCATTTTTTAATTGGGTCAATTAGCATTTTCACGTCTAGTTTCTTGAGTTCTTTATATATTTTGAAGATCAGACCTTTGTCTGTTTTGGGGTTGGTGAAGATCTTCTCCCAGTCAGTGGGTTGCCTTTTTGTCTTAGTGACAGTGTCCTTTGCTTTACAGAAGCTTCTCAGTCTCAGGAAGTCCCATTTATTCAATGATGCCCTTAATGTCTGTGCTGCTAGGGTTGTACGTAGGAAGTGATCTCCTGTGCCCATGTGTTGTAGAGTACTTCCCACTTTCTCTTCTATCAGGTTCAGTGTGTTCGGACTGATATTGAGGTCTTTAATTCATTTGGACTTGAGTTTTGTGCATGGTGATAGATATGGATCTATTTTCATTCTTCTACAGATTGACATCCAGTTATGCCAGCACCATTTGTTGAAGATGTTCTCTTTTTACCATTGTATACTTTTAGCTCCTTTATCGAGAATCAGGTGTTCATAGGTTTGTGGGCTAAAGTCCGGGTCTTCTATTCAATTCCATTGGTCGACTTCTCTGTTATTATGCCAATACCAAGCTGTTTTCAATACTGTAGCTCTGTCATTTTCTTCATATTTTATTATTTAGTTCTCTCCCCAACCCTGTGTGTGTGTGCCTTTGTCTCTGTGTGTGTGTGTGCCTTTGTCTCTGTGTGTGTGTCTGTCTGGGTGGGTATGCACACGTGACTTCTGTTGTCTGTTAAGAGCAGAGGCACTAGCCTCTAGAGCTGGAGTCGCAGCCAGTTGTAAACTGCCTGATGTAGGTGTTGGAAACCAAACTCAGGCCATCTGCAAAAGCAGTGAGTACTCTCAACTGCTAAGCTAACTTTTCAACTTCAGGTTTCTGTTAATATCTTGGGGGACGATAGTCCAATCTTGGGGGGATAGGCGGCAGTAGAGAAGTTGCGTGCTTCTTTCATTCGAAACATCTCTCCAGTTGGTTGACAAAGGATCCCACATATCCCTTCCTCCATCAAGAACCACACCACTGCAATTTACACTCAGATTAAACAATCCGTCAAAAAATCTGTTTAACTGCACAAAGCAAATCTATTTTCAAGCCAATTGTGTCTTGAAAGTCTCAGAACTGCTCATCTCCATTGGTCTCACTAGAAGGCCAAACAGTAAACTCCTCTGTTATTCCAGTCGTCAGTGAGACCCTTGTTGGCCACTTTTGCACTGTCCTCTTTGCTAGGATAGGGAGAGGACAGGACTTCTTAAAAACTGCCATTTCTCATGGACACTGACTTGTCTAGGTACCCAAGTTTCTCTCTTTGGGTTGGCTGCTTGAAAGTCTAATCAAATTTGTGGCCAGAGCACGTATCCTGAGCAGTCCACTTGTGGTTGCTTCTAGTTTTCTTTGCCCAGTTTTGTCCCTTATTCTATTTTTCTTTCTTTTTGAGAAAGAAAGGCTTTGTTTTGGCTCACAGTTTGAAGAGGTATGGTCTACTATGGCAGAGAAGGCTCTAGCTGTGGCAGCAGGAGCGTGAGGGGCTGGTCACACTCTATCCACAGTCAGGATGGAGAGAGGGGGGTCGTGGAGGGGGGGACTTATGATTAATGTAATCTTCTATGTGGAAATATTCTTTCAACCAATATATTTTTAAAAAAATCCTTTGAGCCAGGTGGTGGTGGCACATACCTTTAATCCCAGCACTTGGGAGGCACTGTGAGTTTGAGGCCAGCCTAGTCTACAGAGTGAGTTTCAGAACAGCCAGGACTGTTACACAGGGAAACCATGTCTTGAAAAAAACAGAACAGAACAAAACAAAATAAAGCAAAGGACCTTTGCAATGATTGATCCATTTTCATATACTATATAACAAAGTAATTGATAGCTTTATTTGTAATGACTGTATTTATACAAACTGATGTTTAAAAATATAAATTTTATTTGTCTTAAATTAATTAGTAAAAGATAGTCTGCTATAAACAAACAAAATGACAGATATTGTTTGTGGAAGTACTGATGAAATATTGGTGATTTTAAAAGAATATAGGGGTTTGAGAGATGGCTCAGAGGTTAAGACCTGGTTTTGATTCCCAGCACCCACATGATGTCTCACAGTTGTTTGTAACTGCAGTCTAAGAGGATCCACTGCCTTCTTCTAGCCTCCATGGGCGTCAGGACCACGTGTGGTGCACAGACATACATGCAGAGAAAATACCAACAACACACATTAGATACATAAACTGATTAAATTAAAAAAATAATATGACTGATAGTTGGTAAGTTCTATCATGTGTTTACTTGAGTCAATGGCATTAATTCATAGTTTGTATTTAGGGTCTTTGAATGAGGATTACTGGGGAAACGGAAGCGTATTTTAAAAAATTATATAATAGTCCATAGACCCCAATTTGTACTGTGTATGGACTTCTGGGTATGGGGCTATCCACTGGTGCTTCTTAAATTTAAAATGACTCAAGTTTGTCCATTCAGCTGTATCCAAACTGATGACCTCTTTTGAGATTTGGAGCCTTTGAGGATGGACTTACCTTCATTTCTGCCATCCTCTTGATATTAATGGGGATCCTGTAAACAAACAAAGACATTCAGTTTTGCATACACATGCCTGGACACACACACACACACACACTCTCTCTCTCTCTCTCTCTCTCTCTCTCTCTCTCTCTCACACACACACACACACACACACACACACACAGAAACTGTATTTTAAGAAATGTTCTTCTATGTTCCTACTTTATCCTGACTGTACCATGACTATGGTGAGGGTGCTGTATGTATTTTATTTGAAAAGTTTTATATTAAAATCTCAAAAATAAAAGAAAAAACAGAGAAGAGCCATTCTAGGAATATCTATCTGCCTTTAATTTGGCCTTAATAATAATTTTTTTCGGCAGTGTGGTGAGATCCTTTATGGCATGCTATAAAATGAGGCCCCAATTTCTTCAGCCCATAAAATATCTAGAAGTATTCAAAGCTGCTTTCAAAATGTCAAAAACCGCAGCATCTGAGGCCCAGAGGAGAGCCCTGAGTCTCCCATATGGGAATGTTGTTAAAAATCCATGTCAGAAGTGCATGCTTTTCCTTAACTCTAGAAATCCTGCTTTCATTTGTGTGAAATGTGTCCTGGTGGCGACAGGCCATGTGAAGCTGGTTAGGGGCTGCGAGCCCCGGGGAACTGGAGGCTAAGGCAGAAAAGGCATTCTGCTGGAAAAAATAGAATTTAAACATGGTGAATTCGAAAAGCTTAGTTAGTGAGAGACCCTTTCCATTCTATGCACAGCCCAGACCCTCCTAGAGGTGTCTGGGAAGAAAACAACGAGAAAGAAGCCTCCACGGGTGTATTGAGTAAAGAAGAACGAACACAGAATGTCACTTGCTCTCAGACCAGTGGTGTCCAGAAGAATTTTCTGCAAGGATGGATATGTTCTCTCTCTGTGCTGTCCAGTATGGGAGCCACTAGCCACATGTAACTATGGAACACTTGATATGAGGCTATTGTTATGAAGAATTGAATATGCCATTTTATTTCGTTGCTATGTGAGTGTAGTGGTTGCTGCCTTGAGCTTTCATGAGGTTTGTTTCAAAAAAAGTAGGCCTTTTGGGGGTGTATTCCTAGATATTTCCCACATGGCTAAGGCTATGGTCCCTGGGGATTTGTAAACTGAGTGTGCCCATGCTCTGTCTGTCTATCTCGCCACTCTTGCTGTCTGTCTTTCCTCAGCAGGGCAGTGTGCTTTTTCCCTCCCACTCTCCTTGCAAAAGAGAAGCAGTCAATCAGGCTGGGCTGCCTGCCAGAGCTCCCCCTATCTTCTCCTCTCCGCTTGGAGAAGAGAACTCATCCTCAGGAGGGGATTGTTGAACCTGAGCTCACCAGCTGCAGTGGTGATGTTGGTGGTATAGGGGAGATGGCAAGCAGGCTGTATTAACAAGGCTGAATTAGGTTCTCCTAACCACCGGGTGAGTGACAGCTGAAGCATCTCAGTCAGCAGCAAGCCAAGGTCCAGGCTAGGATGTGAGCTTGATGGCAGCTCTTCTTCATTTAGATACGGCCAGGGATGCCAGACTGTTGAAGATCAAGTACAGGAACAGGAAGAACTTCAGCTTGCGTTTGCTCAGTAATTCATTGTGGCACCTAGCAAGTGGCTTCTTGGGTGCTCTTGAGCTCAGTTAGGAACTTGGCCCAGAGTACAAGCTGTGGGAAACCACTGTGGCCACATTGTGCAGCCCGGTTTGGGTCCCCTTGTGGGCTGCACACCACAGAATCAGATGTTAGCAGCTGAAATTTCAACCTAACATGTTTGGAAAAGTGCATGTTTATTATCTATGTAGTAAAACAAATTCATAAAAGGCTGGGGATGTAGCTCGGTGTTTGGAAAAATCCAAAACAAATGAATATTATTCTCAATGCATAATACCTGTGAAAGTTAAATCAAGACCAGGTAAACAATTTAAACAGACCTACAAGACCTACTGAAATAGAATCAGTCATTAAAATTCTCCGACCCTCCCCTCAAAATAGCCTAGGGTCACATGGTTTTAGCTCAGAAGTCTACCAGACCTGCAAAGAAAAGTTGATTCCAATATTCTTCAAGTCATTTCACAAAAGAGAAACAGAAGAAACATTCCCAATTCATTTTATGAGGCCACAGTTATCCTGACACCCAAACCACATAAAGACTCAAAGAATTACAGACCAATTTCTTTTATGAACATAAGAAGAAAAATACTCAATAAAATACTTGCAAACAGAATCCCCAAACACATCCAAAAGAGCATCCACCATGGTCAAGTAGGCTTTATCCCAGAGATGCAGGAATGGTTCAACATATAAAAATCAGTAAATGTAATCCACCATATAAACAAACTGAAAAAACCCCACATGATCATCTCATTAGATGCTGAAAAAGCATTAGATAAATCCAACACCCCTTCATGATAAAAGTCCTGGAGAGATTATGGATACAAAGCACATATCTAAACTAATTAGCAAGCCTATAGTCAACATCAAATTAAATGGAGAGAAACTCAAAGCAATTCCACTAAAATTAGGAACAAGAGAAGGTTGTCCACTCTCTCCATAGCTATTCAGTATAGTTATTGAAGTTCTAGCTAGAGCAATAAGGCAACTAAAGGAGACCAAGGGTACATAAATTCAAAAGGAAGAAGTCAAACAAAGTACTGTTATTTGCAGATGACATGATAGTATACATAAGTGACCCTAAACATTCCACCAGAGAACTCCTACAGCTGATAAACACTTTCAGCAAGATGGCTAGATTAACTCAGAAAAATCAGTAGCGCTTCTTATATATAGATGACATATGTATTGAGAAAAAAAATCAGGGAAACAACACGCTTCACAATAGCCTTAAATACTATAAAATATCTTGGGGATAATTCTAACCAAGCAAGTGAAAGACCTGTATGACAAGAACTTTAAGTCTTTGAAGAAAGAAACTGTAAAAGATACCAAAAGATGGAAAGATCTCCCATGCTCATGGGGACTAACAGTAAAAATGGCCTACCAAAAGCAATCTGCAGATTCACTGTAATTCCTATCAAAATTCCAACACAACTCTTTACAGACCTTGAAAGGCCAATTCTCAACGTCATATGGAAAAACAAATGAAAAACCCAGGAGAGACAAATCACCACAAAACAGCCAAAGCACTGCTGGATATTTTACCATTCCCGATTCCAAACTGTCCTACAGAGCCATTCGTATAAAAACTGCATGGTGTCAGCATGAAACAGACATGTTGATCAATGGAATCAAACTGAAGATCCAGACATAAATCCATACACATATGGACATCTTATTTTTGAAAAAGAAGCTAGAAAGAGACACTGGAAAAAGACAGTGTCTTCTACAAATGGTGCTGGTCAAACTGTGGCTTCGTGTAGAAGAATGCCAAAAGATCCATACTTATCGCCCTGCGCAAAACTCAACTACAAGAGGATCAAAGACCTCAACATAAAACCAGACACACTGAACCTGATAGATGAGAAAGTGGGGAATATCCTTGGACACATTGTCACAGGAAATGACTTCCTGAGCAGAATATGGAAAGCAAGGCACGTAGACCAACAATGGGACCTCATGAAATTGAAAGGTTTCTATAAGGCAAAGGACATGTCAACCAGACAAAGTGGCAGCTACAGACTAGGGAATTTTTTTTTTTACTAACTCCACGTCCTATAGAGGACTAATAGCCAAAAATATATGAGGAACGCTAGAAAATAGATATCAAAAAATCAAATAATTTAATTTCAAAATGGTGTGTAGTTCTAAGCAGAGAATTCTCAACAGAAGAAACTCAAATGGTTAAGAAACACTTAGAGAAATGTCCAACATTCTTAGCCATCAGGGAATTTCAAATCAAAACTCTCTGAGATGGCCATGTTGCACCTGTCAGAATGGCTAAAATCAGTAACACAAGTGTCAGCTCATGCTGGTGAGGATGTGGAATAAGGGTTAACACTCTTCCGCTGCTGTTGGAGTGCAAATTTGTACAGTCACTAAAGAAATCAGTATGGTGGTTGCTCAGAATATTGGGATCGATCTACTTCAAAATCCAGCTATACCACTCTTGGGTATATATCCAAAGGACACTCCATCTTACCACAAGGACACTTGCTCAGTCATGTTTAGTGTGCCTTTTCCATTTTAGCTACAAACTGAGAACACCCTAGCTGTTTCTCAGCTGAAGAATGGATAAAGAAAATGTGATACATTTATATAATGGAGTAAGACCCAGATGTTAAAAAATGGCATCATTTGAAGGTGGGGAAAATGACATCAAGAAATTTGCAGGCAAATGGATGTAACTAGAAAATGTCATTGCCAATGTGGCAACCCAGATCCAGAAAGATAAATATGGTATATATTCACTATTAAGTGAATATTAGTAATTAAGTAAATGATAACCAAGTTACAATCCATAGAACCAGAGAGGTTAGGTAAAGAGAAGAGGTTTAGGGGGGAAGTATGGATTTTCTTGTGGGGGGGCGAAAAGAGATTATATGGGCAGACTGGGGGCAGGTTGGTATAGGAGCTAGAGGATCAAGATGGGGGAGGTGGGATGGAAAGAGAGAGTATAGGGAGAGACAGCTGGAATTGGTTGGCAGTGGAGGGGTAGTGTGAAAACCTAGTGCAGTGGAAACTTCCTGGAATCTCTGAAGGTGATCCTTAAAAGGACTAGTAATGGAGGTTATGGAATCTCAACTGGCGATCTTTTGTCGCCAGGCGAGCCTTCCAGAGGTGGAACTGGGTTACATTCAATTGAGTTATTGGCCAATGGGGTCTCATGGAAATTCCCAAATAACCCAGGCTACTGCTAAGACAAAGGGTTGCTCTCCATCACCTGACAGTGGGGCACCGTTGTCAAGGACCACACCCCCATAACTCATTCAACATGGAGAAATTGAGCTGGTACCTCCATTGAGTCTAACCCCTAAGTTTTAGTCTGTTTGGTGCAGGAAGGTACTCCGCAGATTACCGAAATAGAAACATGGACACCAACCCAGTCACTGAAACTTTGACCTATAATCTGTCATGCCCAAAAATATACTAGGGCAACGATGGCACAGAACTTGTATAAGTAGCCAGCGTATGTCTGATTTGACTTAAGGCCCACTCCATGAGAAAAAAACCTATACCCAACACTGTTTGGGTAAACAAGAACCAGAGACTAGGTAGCCTGGAGATCTAGAGTAAAACCAAGCACTACTGACCTTGAAACCTGGGTGTGGCCTTAACCTAGTTCAGTTGAGGGATTGTACAAAGAAAGGAAAAATTAGGAGGGAGTGGAAAGGGAAAGGAGGCCTGTGAAGAGACACCATGACCATGGCAACTCTTATAAAGGATTTTATAACTCTTATAAAATATTTAATTGGGATGACTCACTTACAGCTACCAAGGTTCAAGTCCATTGTCATCGTGACAGGGAGCATGGTGCCATGTGGGTAGATGTCAAGCTGGAGCTGGCAGTCCTTACATCTTGACTCAGAGACAACAGCAAGTCAACTGACAGACACACTGAGGGAAGGCTGGGCAAAAGAAACCTCAGACTCCACCCTCACAGTGATGTACTTCCTCCAACAAAGCTCGCCACACCTCCTGATAGTGTTACTTCTTATGGGAGCCATTTTCTTTCAAACCACCACAAACCCCTCAATCTGAAGTCTGGGTGAAATCTATTGCATGTGGGAATCAGGAATTCCAGCAGTTACCATCTGCTGAGAAGATTGCCTACATGGTGAACATATTCCTTTTATATAGTAATCTTTCAAATAAGAATGGCAAAGAAAGAAGCAATGAACCTGCTTAAAGTAGAAGCACATATGACCTTTGAGTGTGTCCTTACCCCTTTCCAAGCTATAAACCTGCAGTTTTCTTGGAATTTCATAAACAAGACCATACATTTTATTTATAATAAAAGCATCTTAACTTACCCTAACTTTACCTTAAGTTCCCATGCATTCCTTGTGACCAAGGGTTTGAATTTCTCAGGTATAATTCTATCCAATACACATCAGGAACTACCTAATCATTTCATTGATCCTTTAATGTTCCTTAGCAAGTGTGTGTATACACACACACACAGAGGGGGTGAGGGAGGGAGGGAGGGAAGGAGAGAGAGAGAGAGAGAGAGAGAGAGAGAGAGAGAGAGAGAGAGAATATATTTGTAGACAGGAGTCAGTCTCAGATATATTTTCTCAGGTGCCATCCCTTTTCTTTTGGGAGAAAGAGTCTCTCACTGATCTGAGTCTTGTGGATTAGGCTGGACTTGCTGGCCAGCGAGGTTGGAGAAAGCATCTGCTTCTTTACCACTCTCCAGTACTGAGATTATGAACATGATCCTTGTCAATGAGATAACTGTCCACCCTCTCCATGAGGATGGATCATGAGTTAAACCCTGTTGAAGATAAAATAGCAAGTTTCCCCGGAAAGAAAGCATGTTGCTTGTTGAAAAATTGTAAGAGGCCTGATACACAGTTTCTTTAATTCTTCTAGTTCCTTTTGGAGGCTTGTCCATTTTATGCAACCGAGGTAGCAAAGAATTTGGAAAGATATGGAAGAAATTTTGATGTCAAAATCTCAGTACATCACTCCTCAACTGTTGTTAAAAATTACGTGTCAAGCCAGGCAGTGGTGGTGCATACCTTTAACCCCAGTACTCGGGAGGCAGAGGCAGGTGGATCTCTCTGAGTTTGAGGTCAGCCTGGTTTACAGAGTTAGTTCTAGGACATCTAGGGCTGTTACACAGAGAAACCCTCTCTCAAAAAACAAACAAATAAAAAAACACAACAAAAAACAAAAAGGAAACCAAACCAAAAAGCAAAACAACAACAACAAAACCATGTCACTGTCACTTAGAGATTAAATATGATCAAGGGGAGCATTTTGTTCATGTGCACTTGTGATTTGTCAAGGGGCTTTACTGACAAATTGTCTACTATCTTTGTGCATAATTTTGCAACAAATAGAAACAAGAGTTAGAAACTTACACCGACTTAGTCCAGTAGCACAGAATATATGTCAGAAACCCATATCTGCATAAAAGTGTTGATAAGACAGCACTCTGAAATCTTGGCAGTCTATAATTTAACCCAATGGAGACTCCAGGAATACTGAGAACTTTCCTTACGGACCCAGAATGCTTATTTAGGGATAGCTGCAAGAATTTTTTTTTCTTTCGTTGAGTTATCCTAGGATTCCAAACACTTGATTTCCATCTCAGGAAAGCAATCTCCAGCATTTGCTAAAATCTTCATCTTTGTGTGCCCTTGATAATCAAAGACTTCTTCCAGTGGGATCAAGTCAACTTTTGAAATTGGGAATCGTCTGCATGAGCATCTCACTTACACACCCACAAACTGACCTGTCAATTTTCCTAAGGGAGGATTGGTTGGTGTGGTGGTTTGAATAAAGGGGGTCCACATAAGCTCAGATATTTGAATGACTGGCTATCAGGGTGTGGCACTACTTGAAAAGAATTAGGAGGTATGACCTTGTTGGAGTAGGTGTGGCCCACTAGGGGTGGGCTTTGGGGTTTCATAAGCTCAAGCCAGGCCCGCCCAGTATCTCTCTCTTCCTGCTGCCTATGAATCTGGATGTAGAACTCTTAGTCACTTCTCCAGCACCATGTCTGCCTGAATGCTGCCATGTTCCCAATCATGATGACCATGAACTAAACGTCTGATAATGTAAGCCAGCCCCAATTAAGTGCTTTCCTTGATAAGAGGTGCTGTGGTCATAGTGTCTCTTCACAGCAATAGAACATTGACTAAGAACAGTTGGTATCAGTTCTTTTTGTTCCCATGACCCATAGGATGACATAGAAATAGGCCCAGGTAGATTCTATACCCATGGGCCAAGCTATACTCTGCCATACTGTGTCAAATCTGAGGTACCCGAGCTTAACATTTGCCACAACTTCAAGCAAATCTGCCTGTTATGGTTAGCAATGACTAGCAACTTGACAGGGTCTAGAATCACCTAGGAGACAAACCTTTGGCTGTGTGAGGGAGTTTCTTTTCTTTTCATTGTTTATGTGGTGTAGAGTGGGGTGTGTGTGTGTGTGTGTGTAGCATGTGTTGGTGAGCATACGCATCCATGTGCATGCCAAGGCCAGACGAAGATGTTGGGTATACTCCTTTCTTTCTATATGCTTTATTCTCTTGGGGACCTGAGGCTTGCTGGTTTTTTTTCATTAGGTGCGAGCCAGAGAGTTCTAAGTATTCATCTGCGTTTGCCCCTAGTGATGGGGTCACATATGTACAGGGCTGTTCCCTGTGTTCTTTTTTATTTATTTTTATTGCTTTATAAATAATACCATTCAAGATTTCCACTTCCTCCCCTCCTCTGAGGGAGTTTCTTGATTGGTACAATTCTCCTGGACTGGGATATGGTAACTACAAAGAAGAAAGGGAACTGAGTACCAACATTATTTTTTTTCTCTCTCTCTCCTTCTCCCTCTCCCTCTGTTTCCTGATCATGGGTGCAAAGCTGCCTCCAGCTCCCACCCCCATGCCTTCCACACCACAATGGACTGTGCTCTCAAACTGTGAAATGAAATGAACCTTTCCTTCTTTTGCCATAGAAACCAGAAAAGTAATAAATACACACCTCAACCTCTGCCCCAAGGGAGAGATTTTATTAGGAACTTGCCCTCAGAGAAAGAAGACATCTCTAATTTCCAAGGTGAAAAACAAACACATCTGGAAAGGCAATATGAGCCGAAGATTGACAAGTCTGTGTCTTTAAGGTTACAGCCATATAAGAGACCTATGAAGAACTGTCTCCACAAACCATTTGTGCCATATATCTGCTCAGATGACCCCTCCCTAAAATGCTACTCACTTGCTACTCCTTCTGTTTTATTTTTCTGCCTAGCACCTATATCATATCCCAATATCACACTACAGAGTTATTTTTTCAGAACTGGATGTGTTTTTCTAACAAATCCATTATAAACAAGCCCCTAAAAGATCAAGTTGATACTTCCATTGGCAATAAGGGTAATTGCAGTTACCTGTTCAGAAGAACAAAGGGTTTCTGGTTGTTAAACTTCTGTCTCTCAGCTCTAAACACACTCTTCTACATTCCTGCCTTGCCAATTGCTTCCTATTAACTTTTGCCATAAAAGAGACACTATAGGGTTGTGGAAAAGATAGGATGTGTTTCTTCCTGTTAATTGAGATTTCTGTTAGGGGATTGCTTTTCTCTCCTACACATTGTCAGAACATTTTCATCCATCCTCTTAACCATAACATAGGTATCAGGTGATTTTTCTCCCTCAGAGCCCTTGGTGGTAGCCCCATGGAGACTTCCTTCAGTCTCTTAGACTCAGATAATTCAATCACAGGACTTGTGTTTTCACTGTGTATTTCATTGAATCAGTGACAGCGTGGCTATTGAAGATTACGTGGTGGAGTGTAAGCACAGAAGCCTAGGGTCCACTCAGTGTAGTTCCAATGCATAAGTCTTACATTACAAAAGGCCATGCATATTTCTCTGCATATCACAAAGAAGTGATCTGTGCCAGATGCTACTCCACTTTATTTGAAGTTTTTCTTGAGAACAGACATTTCTCATTAAAAAAAATGTATAAAAGTGGCAGAAAAGGGAAAACTCTTTACATAACTGTCAGGAAAGGAGACCTTTAGCACAGCCTTAAGGTCACAACCCCTAATCTTTGGGCTACAAGAAGACTTCCTCAACCATGTTTTCTGGCTTTCCCCCAGGCAAGGTGACCTAATCACAGCTGGTCTCCTCCGGGGTCCAGGGTGGTGAAGCTAAAGTTCATATTTCACCTGAAAACAGGCAGCACACATCCTTTTCTTACAAAATATAATGCAAGGGACAATGAGGCATATTGTGTCTCTTGAGAAAGGAACATAAAACCACCTATAAACTTAAAATCCATTAAACTTGAGTCCATGTAGACCTCTGGATCCAGATGTCACTGGGAGAGGGAAAAAGGACAAATGTCAGGGTTGAACTGAACATGACCAGGAAATAGCAGAATTGAAACACTGGGAAACCTGGTAAATCCAATAGCTTGAATTTGAACAGATCCACTATAAGAAAAGAAAGGGGCAGACAGAAACCTATGGCTTTAAAGACAATGAAAAGACTTGCCACGTGCTTACAAGTGAACATGAATCCAATGTCTAGAAAAGTCAACATAATGCTTGATTTGGGGACCATGACTGAGACAGAAGCTGCTGGAATGACTGGCAAAGTTCTGCTTCTGGACTGACCCTGGGGGCTACTGGAGTGTGTATCTTCTGCATATTCACTGAGATGCCTTGGTTGGCTGTGGTTTCTTTCACAGTAAAGATTAAAAGAGCAAAGAGCATCTATTGCCAATCGGGTACAATCAGTTGTCCTTGCTGTTGCTCAACAAAGCTGACCTGGTACTTAGTGGCTTGGGGTTCTTTCGCTGAATGTAAATATTTTACAGTCCTGCAAACTGGCAGACAAAGTTCTTCTGTGACCAGAATGGGTAAAGGCAGAGACAAAACTTCTCTGTAGACACGTGTGATAAAAGTTCAACATAATCAGGTAACAAAACGATCAAACAAGCCTCTCTTACAGCTTCTGAGAGTGACTGGTTCTTCTACTAATAATTGCTTTAATCTGAATAATGGCATTTAACCCTGTAAACACTACTAAAGATGTAATAGAATTACCCTCATTTCTCAACAGTGTCTCTTCTAAAGCAAATCCCCACTCTCTCTAATTCTTCCTCCAAATCACCTAGCACAAAGCCTGCATTCTAAAGCAATTCCTTTCCCTCCTTTTTGTGTGAGTGTGGGACCGTGTGTATGTTTGTGTGGGTGCATATGTGTGTGAGGTGTGCATGGGGAAGCTGGAGGTCAACCTTGGGTATTTTTTTCTTAAGAGCCAGCCACCAGAGGATCATATGGGATCTCTCATTGGCTAGGAGCTTGCGGATTAAGTTAGAGTGCTAGGCCATCAGGACCCAGGGATTCTCCTGGTTCCACCTCCTCAGTGCTGGAATAATAGGTACATGCTTCTCTGCCCAGCTGTTTTTTTTTTTAAAAAGATTTATTTATTTTTATTTTTTTTTAATTGAAAAAAAAATTTTTCCGCCTCCTCCCCGCCTCCCATTTCCCTCCCCCTCCTCCCGCCCCTCTCCCCCTCCCCCCACTCCTCTTCTCCTCCCTCTCTAGTCCCAGGAGCAGTCAGGGTTCCCTGCCCTGTGGAAAGTCCAAGGTCCTCCCCATCCAGATCTAGGAAGTTGAACATCCAAACTGTCTAGGCTCCCACAAAGCCAGAACCTGAAGTAGGATCAACACCCCATGCCATTGTCCTTGGCCTCTTGTCAGCTCTCATTGTCCGCCATGTTCAGAGAGTCCGGTTTTATCCCATGCTTTTTCAGTCACAGTCCAGCTGGCCTTGGTGAGCTCCCAATAGATCGGTCCGACTGTCTCAGTGGGTGGGTGCACCCCTCGTGGTCCTGACTTCATTGTACATGTTCTCCCTCCTTCTGCTCCTCATTAGGACCTTGGGAGCTCAGTCCGGTGCTCCAGTGTGGGTCTCTGTCTCTATCTCCATCCATCGCTAGATGAAAGTTCTATGGTGATATGCAAGATATTCATCAGTATGGCTATAGGATAGGTTCATTTCAGGTTCCCTATCCTCAGGTGCCCAAGGAACTAACTGGGGACATTGCCCTGGGCATCTGGTAGCCACCCCAAGTTCAAGTCTCTTGCCAAAATGGTGCTGGCACAACTGGATGTCAACCTGTAGAAGAATGAAAATAGACCCATATCTATCACCATGCACAAAACTCAAGTCCAAATGGATCAAAGACCTCAATATCAATCTGAACACACTCAACCTGATAGAAGAGAAAATGGGAAGTACCCTACAAGATATGGGCACAGGAGATCGCTTCCTATGTATAACCCCAGCAGCACAGACATTAAGGGCAACGTTGAATAAATGGGACCTCCTGAAACTGAGAAGCTTCTGTAAAGCAAAGGACACTGTCACAAAGACAAAAAGGCACCCTACTGACTGGGAGAAGATCTTCACCAACCCCGCAACAGACAAACGTTTGATCTCCAAAATATTTATTTTTATTTTATGAGTGTTCTACCTGCATGTGTACCATACGTGTGTGTTGCCTATGGAGGCCAGAAGAGGGCATTAGGTCTCCTGGAATTGGAATTTCAGGGGTTTGTGAGCTGCCATGTGGATGTTGGGAATCAAATCTAGGTCCTCTCCAAGAGCAGCCAGTGTTCTTGACCACTGAGCCATCTCCCCAGCCCCTCCCCACCCCTCGTGGCCAGCTTTTAATGTGAGCTTTGGAAATTGAACTCAAATCCTCGTGTTTACAAGACACTTTACCAACTGAGCAATTTCCCGTGACCATATTCCTTTCTAGAAACCTTTGGATGAGACATTCAAGTGTTTCTCATGTTGTAGTTTCCCATGTGGCAAAGAATGCTCAAACCAACCTACATGACTATGGGTGCGTTCCTGGTGGTCCTGAGCTGGGGAATCTTTAACAGAGTTTTAAAAACACAATGGAATGAACTTGAGAGAATGAAAAAAATCAGGGACTAATAGCCCCCTCTGTCTGGGAAAGAATGTCCCAAGCATGGAGAAACTTCTCCAAGTCATTGTGCGTGTTTTCTGTGACTAAGGGTATTCAGTGCTTTGTGTTGAAGCATTTCTATTTTGCAACTCTTTAGGGAACTGGAGAACTACCACTGCTGTTGAGTGTAGGATGAACAGCATGCCGAAAACATCTGCGTGCAAGCTTCAGAAACCGCTGGCGTAGCTGCTGGCTTCCTCCATTGGGAGGGAGCAGACTACTTCACACTAATCAGTAAGTCACTCCAAACCCACCAAATGATTGCCAGATTTAGGGTTCTGGGCTCATGGGAGTCCCAACGCAGCCCTCTCCTGAAATGGCCACATTCATTTCAGCTCAGAAACCCTTTGTGCACATGTAATAACCACAGCCCCTCGTGTCCGTGAAGCTTTTAAAGCCATGTGGGAGCTGACATACACTACGCAGTATCTCCCCTTCATAACAACCCGGAGAAAATGGAAATCACCTTTCTGGGCCTCCTTCACAGGCAGAGAAAACAGAACTGGGAAATAACAATGTCACCAAGGGGACAGGCTAGGCCCACGAACCTTTTGAAATTGCTCTGAAATGGCAAGCCTTGATTAATTACTTCGGGGCTGACCTCGTTGTTCAAAAGAGTCTCACTTCATTTCGGCACTTTGGCTGATGAAGTAAGTAATAGACTCATGGTTAAGGAAATGGGGAAGGTGCTATCTCTAAGGATAAGACTGGCTTTTTCCTAATTATGTTTTTTGGTTCTTTGGCCAACTAAAGAACGTGTGATCTCCAAGAGGATAATGCAACTTTCTGTTTTGAAGTATTGTAAATGTAGTTCAAGAGAATGCAGGAATCCCAGGGAAACATGTTGAACACATTATCACTCTCTTGTTCTTCAGGGATTTGTGAACACGAACCCACATAGTAAATTGTTTGAAAATAGTATGATGGTACAACATATGCTTCTAGACTTTTCTGTTCATTCAAAGGGTGTGGTGTGATCAGGTCATAGTGGTACATGTTTTGTGGAACATCCCATAACTTCCTTGAACCTCAATATCCTCATCTGTGCAATGGAAGGCAGTACTAGAGAGGGTCAGAGTGACTTCCAGCTCTGCTCTGCAACCTTGGAGCTCGGCAAAACTCCACAGCGCCCTCTTGTGCATCTGTGATTGAAGTACAGCCAGCTCAATTGCTCTGCTTTCCTACCAAGACATTGCTGGGCTGATGCCGTTTTATGACAAATGGCTTACAGCACCCACGTTCCTACCCTAGTTTGTGCGTGCGTGTGTGTGTGTGTGTGTGTGTGTGTGTTCAGGTGCATGTGTGTGAATATGTGTGTGGAGGTTGAAGGTCAACCTTGTCTTTGTTTCTCAGGTATTGCCCCTTTCTTCTTTTTCTTCTTCTTTTTTAAACTCAAGATTTCTCACTGGCCTGGGACTTACCAAGTCGGCGAAACTTACTGGCCCGCAAGCCCACGTGGTCTGTCTTTCAGTAGCTACATAGGGCTTGGATGACATTCGAGCCCCAGTATGCCAGCTTTTTACATGCCTGTGGGGAACTGAACTCAGGTCCTCATGCATGCATGGCAAATGCTTTGCCAACTAGGCTATCCCCCGGCCTCCAGCATTACTATTCTCACAAAGAATTCAGATACAGTATAGCCTACCTTTGCCTAATTCCCTTCCCCCAACTGGTAGAGTGATTGACTAGTACTACAAAATGAATAAAATCAAAGGAAGCATAATGAAATTTATGTCAACATGTCAACAGCCATTCATATAATTTATCCATAAGAAAAAAAATTAGACTCCATGATCAAATACGTTCAGAAATTTTGAGAATAAAGTTGGAATCATGGTGAACTTTGCCTTTATGTCTAGTGTAAAATGTGTCCCCTATTATTTATGATAGTCTAAATTAGTGGTTCTCAACCTTCGTAGCACTGTGACTCTTTAAAACAATTCCTCATGTTGTGGTGACCCCCAACTATAAAATTGCTTAGTTGTTACTTCATAACTGTAATTTTGCTACTGGTGTGGATCATAATGTACATATGTCATGCAACGTAAATATCTGATCTGCAGGATATCTGATATGTGACCCTCAAAGGGGTTGCGCCCCACAGGTTGACAATGTCTTGTCTAAACAATCCCACCCTTCGTAGCTGGAATTTTGGGGTGGGTTACAAATGTTCAGATTCTACAGGCTGGCACTCTGTCTCCTCCTTGTCCCTTAGGCACTCCTGATCCTCTCCACCTCCAGGCTTCTATTCTGCCAAGCACGCTGTATCTGGTCCACTTCATCAGTAGGATGTCTTCAAAGGCTGGGCCGCAACTCAGTTTCTTGAGTGCGTGCCAGGATCTGCCTAAGCTGAGCATGCTAGCACAGCCTGTAATTTCAGCACCTGAGGGGGTGGAGGCAGGAGGACCAGAATTCAAAGTCATCCTTTGCTACATAGTGAGTTTGAGGCCAGCTTGGGCTATATGAGACCATTTTCAAAAAGAAAAAAAATGTATTTTTTCTTTATTCTTCATCCACTCCAAGAAACCAAATATGAATCTTAGTAACAGAATGAAGTGTGAAGGAATGGAATTTATGAGTCTACTTTGGTTCTCCTTCCCCCTGAGATAGCATTTTGTGCATCCCTGGCTGTCCTTGAACTCATTAGGCCTTCAACTCCTGATCCCCTACCTCCGCCTCACAATTGCTGGGTTTACGGATGCATACCACCACACTTGGTAGATGGGTTCATCACTTCGAATCTCACTCTGGTCTTTAAAGGTGGGGCCTTTGAGGGGTTTGGATTGCCACTAGATAGAGGCCCATGGTTGAATCCTGGGAGCTTTAAGAAGGAGAGACCAATGGAGCCATGTGCGCGCGCGCGCGTGCACACACACACACACACACACACACACACACAGAGCCACATCCCACACCTCTTATCATGCATCATTCTGGGAGTCTGTTTGCAAGAAGGCCGTCATCAGACGTGAACCATTGAACCTTCCACTCTATCACTTAAATAAATCTTCCTTCTTTAAAATTCACCCTGGCTCTGCCTAGGATCCTAGCCAAAGGCAAAATGAGTTGACAGAGAGGAGCAGCAGGGGAAGAGGAGGCTTCATAGGAGAAGCAAAGTTTAAACAAAGGTGGCACGAAACCAAAGGGTTGGATCAGAGGTTGGAACCAATGAGCCATGATGTCATAGTAACACAGCTTTTGAGGAGCACATCTTGTCCTTGATCATTCTTATCTATAGAGAAAAAGAACACAGGAAAGAAGCACCGCGTTCTCCCAGCGTTCCAAACCCTGTGACTAGGAAAGTCAGTATATATTTGCTCTTACTATCCTCAATGATGTGTGCTGCCTTCCATTCTCTGCTGATTATGGGCTTCTGACTATGGAATCCTAAAAAAATGGACCCATTCGTGTGTTAGGACTAGGTGGGTTCAAAGCAGTTTAAGCTCCTGGGACTCCACTAATTGCTAGCCCTACTTGATGGAAAGGCAAGTTTTTTTCCCATTCCTTGGGGACTCTGGGAGTTGGTCTTTGATCTCATCATTCACTCCCTAACATGGTCTTACTTTTACTAGAGTTTTTAAGGCAAAAACCATGCCTCACAGTCCCAATAGGCTAGTCTTAGCCACCTGTCTCAGTATGCTAATCAAGGAGGCAGACAAGCAATTGTAAGGGACAGAGATTTAGTCCATGTGGCTGATTGGGAAGAGGAACAACAACAAAAAAAGATGCAGTGATTGCCCCAAGTTTGTCTTCAGTATCCTGACATGAAGTTTATGTTTAGATATAAGACAAGAGGTCTGTGTTAAGTTTCAAACCCGGAACAAACTGAGGTGCCTATTTGACATATTAAAGCTGGGCATGGATGCCAGGTTCTCCCAGTATCCCTCAGTCCCTACCTGCAGTTGGCTGGCGCACCCTGCTCTCTACCCTGAACTCTCCAGCCCAGGGCCTGGGCTGCTCTTCCCCCAGAGGCTCTTCCTCATATAATCCAGACAGTTGGTTCCCCACCCTTTTTAGACCTCTGCCCTCCTGGCTGCCGTACCTGGTTTTCCTCTCTCCCCTCTCTCTTCTTTTTCCCACTGCCCCCATGGCCCAGCTCAGTCTGGTCATGTCCACTCTGGACTCTCCCAGATGTCTCTGCCTCTGCTCTCTCACGCGTCTACAGTAAACTTTCTCCTCCATAATACCTAGGAGCAGCCATGTCCTTTCCTTTTTTTGGGGGGGGGGGTGTTTTCGAGACAGGGTTTCTCTGTAGCTTTGGTGCCGGTCCCAGAACTAGCTCTTGTAGACCAGGCTGGTCTCGAACTCCCAGAGATCTGCCTGCCTCTGCTTCCTGAGTGCTGGGATTAAAGGCGTGCGCCACCACCGCCCGGCTATGTCCTTTCCTTTTAATTTCATTTTTCTTTTCATTCAGTATGCATAGCCAAACAGTCCAGGTGAGCATGTGATTAGCCAACCATTGTGTCGTCTCTGATCTGTTCTACAGGGTACAGTAAGCTGTAGATCTCTGGGGGTGTAGTCTTGGGCTCATGGATAGCTATCCCTACAGGAGATCTCTGTGCCTTTAGCCAAAGTCCAGAAACAAAACAAAGGCAGATACCAGGTTTTGGTCCTGTTTTATATACCCCAGGGATCTTTGTGAGTATGCAATGCTTTTTTTAAAAAAATATTTTTGCAAAATCACCAAGCAGCTGATTTTTTTAGCCGCTTAGCACTCCTGGCCTGTGGGGCTTTGCTACAAATCTTAAAACAGCTGCCTGGCTGCAGATTCTCTCTCCTTGGATAGGTTAACTGGCGGTTCAGTTAACTCTCCAGTTGGAGAAAGTGAGTCAATTCCACCCTTTGTGTTCTAAGGGCCCCCAAAAAGGAAGGGATAATTGTGTTGTACTTAGTCATCCAAGCGCTCCCTGAACCAGACCTGGACCTCGACTGCCTATGACCGTACATCAGATTCCATGATATTAGCCTCCTGAAATTAGGAACAAATGACTGCAAATGTCCTCTGAATAATTAGAATGCCACATCCTAAAAGCTGGATCCGACTAGTTCTCAAGGGCTTGGGTGGTCCTCCACCAGAGCACTTAAAAAGAAATCAAAGCATTGGTTTTAAACACATGTGAGATTATTTTGCACTTTGAAGGATTTGAACCCTGCAGTTGTCACAGGAAGCAGAATGCTGGCAAGAGTGGAGGAACACACGAGGCCCCCAGCCCCAGCCCCGAGGCTCATTAATGACTCACTCCTGTTAATATCTATTTCTAAGGATGGAAGAAAAATGATCTCCTTTCAACCTTGCCTGCATTTTAATGACTGTTCCCCAAGATAGAATATTATCCTAATTCACATTGATTTGGGTTTGGCTTTCGTGTGGCCAACAGATGTGTCTGTGGGTTACAAAAATACGTTTTCTAAAATAAAACCAAGCTATGGTGACAGAAATTAAAAAGCACATTCCTACACAGCACCCCCAGCAAAACATTCTCCATGCTGTGCTCTTCGGGTCTCAATTAAATATTGGGCAAGGGCCATGTCAATAGAATAGACACATTGACAGAAATTAATTTTCTTTCTTTCTTTTTGGTTTTGGTTTTGATTTTGGTTTTGTTGAGACAGAGTTTCTCTGTGCAACCTTGGCTGTTCTGGAACTTCATCTGTAGACCAGGCCGACTTCGAACACAGAGTTCCGTCTGCCTCTGCCTCCCAGAGTGCTGGGATTAAAGGCGAGCATCACCACTCCTGCTTGGAATTAGAGTTCTATGTTTAGATTTGTACCCCAATTTTTAACTGGATTATTTGGTATTTTGGTGTCCAGTTTCTTGAATTCCTTATATATTTTGAAGATCTTCCTCTGTCTGGTGTGGGGTTGGTGAAGAGCTTTTCCCATTCTATAGGTTGTCATTTTGTTGACCATGTATGTGAAATTCTTAAGTTTTCTCCTTTCCCCAGACAATAGTCCTGAAATTTATCTTAGAAGTGACAAGACATAGGAGACATTTTCATTCATTCATTCAATCAATCATTCACTTATTCACACCTTGACTCATTAATTCAGCAGTTCCTGACAAAATCTTCTATATAGCACACTTGGTAAGAAGATGCAGATATTTATATCTCTTTCTTCTAGAAAACCTATTGATACTGCTGCCTCCCCCTCAAATCTTATCTTATCTATCTACCCCTGTTTTTTTTTCCTAAAAGACCAGTCCCCAACCAGTGTCTCTACTGTATCACCCTTCTTTGATTTTTAAGACTCTGTACATAGTTTTGCACACTCTCTTAATTTTTATTCTGCCATGTCATTGTGTTCGAGTAACTAACATTACCAGGAACAAACAGCTGCACATTTCCAGGGCCCTAACCCAACAGATGTATATTTCTTGCATATGCCAGAGAGCAATGCAGGCTGAGGATGGTGCTGGGCAGCAGTGCTCTGGGGTGGCTTATGCCACACTTTCCTTCTAAACCTCTGTCTTAGAGCCTTTGCTTTTAGCCAGCTACCAAGCTTGGACAGGCAGAAAAGGATGGTGTGGGGAGTTTCATGAATAGACAGACATCACTGTCTCTCCTATCCCATTAGCCAACCAAGCACCTGTCACTCGACTCACTGAGCTGCAAGGAAGGCTAGGAATTATAGACAGCACATGCTGGAAATATGACCAGGAAGCATCTTGATGGAGTCTCCCACACTGAATGTCTTCCTCACTGCCAACCCCATTGGCTGCCTTTCAGCCCTCTGACTTCTCTGTGTTGTTATCTAGATTTCTGTTTTCTTTGGGTCACCTGCCTCCTGCTGTTTCCTTTCTGCCTCAGTCTGTCTGCGTCTCCCTTAGATGCAACTTTTCAGCTTATCTTCCTCTGCCGTTTTCACATCTATGTCCACACAAAACATACCTTTCTGTGTTTGTGGAACAGGATCTAGTTCAGGCTGATTTTGAACTCACTAGACAGCTAAGGATGGCCGTATCCTTCTGCCTCTACCTCTTGAATACTGGGATCACAAGCAGGCACAAGAACACCTGGTTTTCCTTACTCATATATTATATCCCTCTCCTTCTTTCTCTTCCTCCTCTTCATCTTTGTCTTCCTCCTCCTCCTCCTCTCCTCCTCCTCCTCTTCCTCCTCCATGTTTTACAGTGGCTGCAACTTAATAGGAACTCAGTAAATACTTGTGAATTGAATGAGATTTGTGAATGGTTCTATAGCGCCAGCAAGCTCATAGTACCCCCTCATATAGCTAATTTTAAAGGCATCATGAGTGGTATATGAATCTGTGGGTGTCCTTGTGCTGTGGAAGCTCACAGAAGGTCAAAATTCTCTTCTTGCCAAAAAGGGTAAAGGAATCTGTCAAGGATAGAGTAGGTGCAGAATGGATGGGTGTATCAGCCTGTTTTCTTTTTCTATAAACAAATGCTATAGACTGGACAATTTATAAAACTTAGAGGGCTAGTTAGCTCATGACTCTTAACCACAAAGCAATCTTCCCAACCCCTTATTTTTAAATTTTTGGGTTTTTTTTTGAGGCAGAATTTCATGAATTCATTATGTCTCAAAGGATGGCCTATGTATCTATGGATAATTTTGAACTTTTGATCTTTTGCTAGGCAAGCACACTGCCAACTGAGCTATATCTTCAGCCCTGGATAAGACCCTTATTTGTAAAGATCTAGCTGATGAAAAAGAAGGAGACAGGTTTTAAGGTTACTCAGTCTTGGGATTTAATACTGGTTCAGTTTTTAATCACTCAGTTGCTGTAAGACTTTGAAACAAAGCACACAGCTTCTTTTTTTTAAGATTTATTTATTTATTATGTATACAACATTCTGCCTCCGTGTATGTCCGAACACCGGAGGAGGGTGCCAGGTCTCATTACAGATGGTTGTGAGCCACCATGTGGTTGCTGGGAATTGAACTCAGGACCTTTGGAAGAGCAGCCAGTGCTCTTAATCACTGAGCCATCTCTCCAGCCCCAGCACACAGCTTCTTTAAGTCTCTCTTGTTAAATGGAGATTCTGGACGTTAAACAGGAACACCCATTAAGACCACCAATACCCTGCATGCATAATCAATAAGTAATCACTGGGATCGCTGCAAACAAGGAAGGAAATAAAACCTGCAGGCTGCATTGCCATGGCAAGGAGAAGAAAGTCAGCAATCATCTCCAAGCTTCAGGAACTGTAGTGCCTTAACTGAAGCCTGGAAGAACAATTCCAGGAGTGATGGAGGTGGTTCTTGTATCTTATCTGTTGCTTTCATTGGTTAACTAATAAAGAAAACTGCCTTAGCCCATTTGATAGGCCAACCCTTAGGTGGGTGGAGTAAACAGAAGAGAATGCTGGGAGAAAGAAGCTGAGTCAGGAGTCGCCATGATTCTCCCACTCCAGACAGATGCAGGTTAAGATCTTTCCTGGTAAGCCAGCTCGTGGTACTACACAGAATATTAGAAATGGGTTAGATCAATATGTAAGAGCTAGCCAATAAGAGGCGGGAACTAATGGGCCAGGCAGTGTTTAAAAGAATACAGTTTCCATGTAATTATTTTGGGTAAAGCCATGCGGGCAGCCGGGTGCTGGGGACGCAGCCCCGCTGCTCTTATTACAACAGAGTGGCACCCAACGTGCTAATGAACTCCACGTAAAACCTGAGAGGGCTTAAAAAGGACACACAGAGAGAATTTAAGACAGCTTTTTGCTGTTTGTGGGTTGCGTGCGGCAAAGAAATTGTCCTGACTCAGCAACAGGAAAAAATTGGCTGTTTTAAAATGCCGGCTTTCTGGGCTGTGCTGCCATCACTATCTCTGTCTGGCTCCTGCGGGAGACAGAGTCTTTGAATGGAGCATTTGGAGTAAAGTGCTACAGCTTGCTTTATGGCAATGTGGACTGCTGTGTGCCTGGAACTGTGAGTGGCTCAGTGGCACCAAATGGTTCTGAGGCAGGACCGGCTCAACTCCGCCATGCTGAACTGTGCTGGTCTCAGGCAGGAACTACCGTAATTACTGTAATAACAACGCACTTAAGGTTTCGACTGGGCAGGACATAGGCGGTACCATATTACCCCTACATGGTGCAACTTAAGTTTTTAAGAAGTGCTTAACATTTTAAGAAATGCTTCTGGATAGTAAAAAAATTACAGATTCACAATAGAACTGATTCAGACACTGTTGGATGAATGTACGTAGGCTTGAGAGAGAAAAAAATATATATATAAAGAATAAAGTTGGCCGGGCGGTGGTGGCGCACGCCTTTAATCCCAGCACTTGGGAGGCAGAGGCAGGCGGATCTCTGTGAGTTCGAGACCAGCCTGGTCTACAAGAGCTAGTTCCAGGACAGGCTCCAAAACCACAGAGAAACCCTGTCTCGAAAAACCAAAAAAAAAAAAAAAAAAAAAAAAAGAAGAAGAATAAAGTTAATGGTTTAAAAAAAGGGTAAAGTCTTTAAAGAGACAGACTACAGATAGTTATAGATTAAGAGAAATAAAGAAAAATAAGCCACGTAAAAATGGAAAATTCACAGAGAGTCTGGATTCTTTGTATTATTATGTTTTCTTTAAAATTTTTGACTATAAAGGAGCTAAGTGCAGAGAGACATTTCATTATATGGGCTGCCAAGCTAAACCAGAATGGATACAAGGGTATTATGATTTCAAAATATGGGTCTAAGGATATGATGCTTTGGAGAGGGTCTTCTTTTGTTTTCACAGAGGATGAGACTCTGTGGATTGCGTCTATACCAATATGGTATGATAGACCACGCCCTCCTGAAAGGTTGCTGTGAACACCTTCAGAAAATTACTTCACTCAACTGCCGACTGAGATGACCCTGACACACAGGTTACACCATGAAAGATCTGAATACAGCGCCCCCATTCAGCAGGAAGCAGTTTGGAGAGAAAAAACTGCGCCCATGTTCCCAAATATTGTTTATAAATGTTCTTTTACATTTGAAGGGGGATATGATATAGATATGAATAATTTGCATTGGTGTGGATTTGAAGGTCAATTTTGTTATATGTATATGCATATTTCTAATTTTGATTAAGGTATTGTGATTGTATAGTTCATTTAAAAATGTAATGTATATAGGTTGTTAATGGATAATCATCGATAATTGTCAAGCTTTTAGTCATGTTAGTTAGATTTTCTAGATGTGCATAGATATATTTCAGCTAAATAGGCATTCTTCATATCTTTCAAAGACTGCAGAATACGGCATTTAATGTTTTAATAACTTAGGGCTTTTCATGATAATGAGACACGTCTGCTCCTGGCAGCACCAATCTACTTCAAGAGGAAGATGGGCACCGAAGAGGCTCCTTGAGGTGTTTGATAGCCATTTGGGCAAGAAACTGCTCTTGCCTGGACTGTTGCATAAACTGGACACAGAGAACCCTCAGAAAGAGGACTGCTGAACTTGCCTAAAGGTGAGATGGTTTTTCGGGGTTCCTGACTCAGAAAAGAGTCTGTGAGACATTCTGCATGACACAGCAAAAAGTGACTCAACTGTCTTTGGAATTTCCTGCTTGATGAAAATGTCTGCTGGATACTATGGGCCTGAAGGCTGAAGATGGATGCCCCAACAGTACAAAAGAACTTTGGGTGACTGTCCAGGCAGTGAGATGTCTCTGTCATTTCTAGAGTTTTGGATCTCTTGTTTGCTTAGGTAATATTATATCCTTCTGGAGTCTTTGATGGAGTTGAAGAATGGTTAGTTTTAGTTATAGTTTTCCTTGGTTATGATAAAAGATAAAATAGATATAAATATTATAACTGTAATTCTTGCTTGATAACTGTTTTGCTATATGTAATCTTACTATGTTAAAGTGAAAGCCTTTCTTTTTTGTTTAAACAGAAAAAGGGGAAATGATGGAGGTGGTTCTTGTATCTTATCTGTTGCTTTCATTGGTTAACTAATAAAGAAAACTGCCTTAGCCCATTTGATAGGCCAACCCTTAGGTGGGTGGAGTAAACAGAAGAGAATGCTGGGAGAAAGAAGCTGAGTCAGGAGTCGCCATGATTCTCCCACTCCAGACAGACGCAGGTTAAGATCTTTCCTGGTAAGCCAGCTCGTGGTGCTACACAGAATATTAGAAATGGGTTAGATCAATATGTAAGAGCTAGCCAATAAGAGGCGGGAACTAATGGGCCAGGCAGTGTTTAAAAGAATACAGTTTCCATGTAATTATTTTGGGTAAAGCCATGCGGGCAGCCGGGTGCTGGGGACGCAGCCCCGCTGCTCTTATTACAACACAGGAGGAGATTGGGAAACCACATTTTGAAGATGTTGAGCTTAAATGGGCCACGGAATTTCACCCAGAACCTTCTAAGAAGGCAATGAGCTGTATTAATCTGCAGGAGTGTTAGGCTGAGGATGCAGTCTTCATGTAGAGGGAGCTGTAAATCTCCTAAGAATGGATCACGGACCATGACTAACATTGCTTTCCCTAAACTCTTCAGAGTAGACATTGGACAGCATATAAAAGGTACATAGGGGGTTAGAGCTAAAAGAGAAGGCAAATGAGAGATGTTTGTGTGTGTGTGTGTGTGTGTATGTGTGTGTGTGTGTGTGAGAGAGAGACAGACAGACACAGAAAGAGGAATCTAAAGTGTTCATAAGGAGAACAGGCTGATGGTAGTATACATAGACATAACAAGTCTCTAAGAAATGGACTAAACATGTTCTGTGTATTCTATATGAGGATGCTGCTTTCAAGAGATCAGCTTTGGCGGGCTGATTAGAACAGAATTTCTAACTCTGCTTGTAGAGTAAAAGGGGAATGAGGAGGGAGCGATATCAAGTGTACCGGACCCCTTTAAGCAGAGAAGATGGGGTGGTGACAGTCTGCAGTATATGGATTAGGGGAGGACTTTGGAGAGGCAGCCTTGAAGAAATGGACAGGACAAAGAACATGACAATCGGGAAATAGCAGATGAAAACAGACATTCCTAAAAGGTTCCTGATAAGAAAGCAGTTAGGACCAGAACCTAAGTCTGAGCCTAGGAAAAGATCTATCATTTTCGAGGTTGTCATGCTAACTCACTCTAAGTGCAGCTGGTGGAATTACCTTCAGAGGGTACAAAGTACAACGGCAGATCATGGGTCCAGATTTGGCGCTTCATGGGATGCATTTGGTAGGACAGTGGTGTGAGGGAGTTGTGTATATTGAGAAAATGTTCAATGCCCGCCATGTAAATCATACTAGGTAGAGGAATCAAGCATGGGCTGCTCGATTGCAGGAAAATGAAGGGTTCTCTATAAGTATGCAATGGATGTGTTCTGGTGATGAGGCAAGTGTAGGAACGTGTTCTAGGGCACATTGGGATTTAAACATCTGGGTGGTATAATAAGGTAGGCCAGATCCAGAGTGGGGTTGGGGTTGGCTGCTCAGAGACTACAAGTAAAAGGCATTGTTGGGCTTTTTAAAGAGATGCTCAGATTCTCCAGGTCCATTCTGTGAGAAGACAAATTGATGCCTACCATCTATTTAGTAAGTTCGTTTCTTCTTTCATTTGCTGCCATCTTTTACTGAGGTAATGCAGTTGTGTAGCGGGCATCTTCTTGTTTGGCTTTAGTGAAACAACATGATGAATTAAGCGCCCGTTGCACATACACCTTGTATAGCTTGTCTATACAAGGGTCAGAAACTTTGCAGGCTATTAGCTCGGAGAGAGTTGAATCATGAAAGAGTCACCCTTACCACTTTCTCTAATGAAACCCAGGTTTCCTACACTGCAGTGTTGCTGATCTGGCAGTGTTAGACTAATGAATTCCGACGAAAGCTGAAAGAATGCTTTCTAGACTTTCACCATATGAGTCTCACCACTGAGGAGACTCCGAGGGCCACTGGAATGTCTTCCTATGGTGAATTGTTATTTTAGTACCGGTGACATTTTCATATTGGAAATACAGGTCCTATTATCTGGGAGAGGAGTTTGATCTCAGCAAGCAACAGCCTTCCTAGCCAGCTATTCATCTTTGCTTCATCGCTGACTGTTCACACAAGGCTGATATGACCAGGACAGGGACAATATGTACAGCCAGGGCCTTTCAGCACATTAGGAAACACATCTGAGGGAAGCCTTAGATCGATTTTGCCTTTTTCAGGGGTCTAGGGATAAAAGTTATAGACTCTGCTTGATTGCTAATCGTTGCCACTTGGTTCATTCAGCACCAATTCAACCCCTTCCATTGAGACATACATTGTATGTGTTCTGTCCTGTCATAACCACTATTTCAGTGTTAAAATGGTGTACCAACTGTGGGAGATGGCTCAGTGGGTAAAGTTGCTAAGCTCACTGTCCTGAGTTTGATGCCAGAACAAAAATGGTGGAAAGTAAAAATGGATTCTGGCAAGGTGTCTTCCGGCTTCCACAAGTCCTCTGTGGTGTCTGCATGGCCACCCAAGTACATAATATAAAAATAAAAACAATAATGTAAAATGACTTGTCAACTTGTTCTAAGAAATGGCACTTGCTTAGGTATTGTTCATTTCTTATCTGCATTCATATCATGCTACAATTGTTGTCTACTCTTCTTTCGCTTAGTTTTAATTGATGGTAGTTGCATTCTGATGATATCTTTATAAGAAGACAGAGAAGTTATATAATGAAAGGTCTTACATCATCCCTTCTCAAGGGTTCAAAATTCTGGAAGCCCGCACTGGCCTAGTAAAAGAGTCCCTCCTGCTGTGCAGCAAGGGGGACATCTACTGGGCCAAATTCAGACTTGTTTATTTGGAAAGCGCCAGCAAGAACGTCGTCCTCTTAAGGATTCTGTTGCCCCTGCGTTTGCTCTTGTTATGTAGTTTAGAAATGTTTTCACGTAGTTCATGTAGAGGCATTAGTCAGACTTGGGCAAGGGGGTCAAGCCATAGTTTGTTTTCTTCGGACTCATTCATAAGACAGGGCTGAAAGGAAACTATGGAGCTCCGCTGGGTACAAATGACAATTTCAAGAGGGAAGCCTGGCACACTTACCCAAGTGCAAGGCCCATCCGAGTGTGGGTCTCAGGAGACTATATGGCTTCACTCCACGAAAGCAGGTTCTGGGAGAAAAGGTTTAGAGGAAGGAGTCTCTGAAGGGAGAGTACGGGGCTGACAACTTAATAACTTCGTGGCCTTCAAAGGGCCCAGTGTCGTGGTTCACTCTAAGGGAAGAGGAAGTTGAGAGGAAAGGAAGATATAAATCATGGGCTGCAGATGTAGCATAGTTGGTGGAGTGCCAGTCTAACATGTGTGAAGTCCTGGCTTCAACCCCAGTACCCCAGAAAGCAGCTGTGGAAGCCCAGCATCAGGGAAGTGGAGGCTGGAGAAACAGAAATTCAGGGTCATCCTTGGATGCACAGGGCAGCCTGGAATAGTGTCAGAAAGGGAACACTCCTGCATTGCTACTGGGAATGAAGCTGGTACAACCCCTCTGGATGTCAGTGTGGCGATTTCTCAGAAAATTAGGAAACAACCTTCCTCAAGACCCAGTAATACCACTTTTGGGTATATATCCAAAGGATGCTCAATTGTGCCACAAGGACATGTGCTCAGCTATGTTCATAGCAGCTTTGTTTGTCATAGCCAGAAACTGGAAACAACTTAATGCCCCTCGACCGAAGAATGGATAAGGAAAATGTGGTACATTTACACAATGGAGTACTACACAGCAGAAAAAAATAACATCTTGAATTTTGCAGGAAAATGGATGGAGCTAGAAAACATTATTTTGAGTGAGGTAACCCAGACCCAGAAAGACAATTATCACATGTACTCACTCATAGGTGGTTTTTAAACATAAAGCAAAGAAAGCCAGCCTACAAACCACAATCCCAGAGAATTTAGACAACAATGAGGACACTAAGAGAGACTTATATAGATCTAATCTACATGGGAAGTAGAACGTAGAAAAAGACAAGATCTCCTGAGTAAATTGGAAGCATGGGGATCTTGGAGGAGAGTTGAAGAAGGGAGGGGAGCATAGAAAAATGTAGAGCTCAATAAAAAGCAATTAAAAAAGTGATCTACAAATGAAAGAGAGGCCTGAGTTGGACCTCAGGGACAACCCAAACATTTCCCATTATCACTTTTCTCCTCCTTGATAAGGATGTGATGATGAGTCAGAGCTGGGTGAAAATGAGGGGGGAAAGACAACCCGAAGATCTTTTAGATAGCATGACCTAGAGCAATGCTTCTCAGTCAGTGGGCCACAGGTATCACCGAAGGTCATCGGAAAACATAGATATCTGCATTATGATTCATAACAGCAGGAAAATCAGTTATGAAGTAGCAATGAGAATAATTTTACAGTATGGCTGGAGGTCATCACAACATGAGGAGCTGTATTAAAGGGTTGCAGCATTAGGAAGGCGGAGAACCCCTGCTCTAGAGGAAGGGACCATGCTGACACACATTCCTGTTCTCTTTTCACATCCTAAGCTTCTTTGGACTATCAGTTTTCTCCAGGTCGCTGAATGAGGAAGGAGGAGGCAGCAAAGTGAGAAGAAGCCACTCTTTTCTTCATGGAGAGGGTTGGCATGGTCAGCTCTGACCGAGTGCTTACTCCATGGCAGGTACTGGTTCTCAAGCTCAGTCCTAAGCTCTAACTAAGTATATGTGAGGTCAAGGGATTCTGTCCACAGTCATGGAATGTGGATCTGTGGTCATAGCCATTTCAAAGTTTGTCATTTCTTCCTTCATTTTGTATCTGGCTTCTTTCCTTATACTTAGGGCCACAACCCTGTTCAACTCTTCCTGGAGGCATATTAATAATTTAAAGGATGTACACCTAAAGCGAGTACTCTACCATATTCAAAACTAAAGACACCAAAATGAGAGTGAATAAGGTAACCAGGTGGCGGTGGCGCACTCCTTTAATCCCAGCACTCGGGAGGCAGAGGCAGGCGGATCTCTGTGAGTTCGAGGCCAGCCTGGTCTACAAGAGCTAATTCCAGGACAGGAAAGGAAACCCTCTCGAAAAACCAAACACCAAACCAAACCGACCCCCCCCCAAAAAAAAAGCCAAAAACAAAAACCCAAACAAACAACAAACAAAGCGCAGAGTAAATAAGATATTTTCAACAGCTTGCCAACTGTCAATTCTTACAGTATTTTCTTCCAGACCCCTGGGGTGACACCTAGAAGTCTCTAGTCATTGCTCTGTACCTTTCTGGGACAGTGGAGCAGTGAAAGCTTGTAGGTATATTGTTCTATGATGACACCATCTCTCTCCGACCAGAAGCAATAGTCATATGGGACTTCCTGTAGTATCATGGGTCTGTCATATCCTGGAAATCAAATGATGATTGTCCTGGGAACAGTGACAACTTCTGTGGCACCTGAGCAGGACAATTTCCCTGACACAGATAAAGCCTTGTCTTACCAGAGCTGAGACAGTGTTTTTTTCAATTACTTTTCTCACTGCTGTGACCAAATGCCTAAGCAAAGCAGCTTATGGAAGGGGACATTTATTCTGGTTCTCACTTTGAGGGGGAGTGGCTCTTGACTGTGGTGGCCCAGGCATGGCACAAGGGTAGATCAGAGAAAGGCTATTAGAAAACATCAGGCGATAAACATCAAGGCCCACAGCCCAAAGATCCCCTTCTTTCCGGGAAGCTCCATCTCCCAAAGGTTCTACCCCTAGCCCTGCCCAAACAGTTCCACTAGCTAGGTTCGAAACATTCTAATGCATGATCCTATGGGAGTGACATTTTATATCCACATCATAACAATGATCAACCAGACCACAGTTTGACCAAGACTCTGTACATTATCTCTTGCCACCCTTCCCCACGGATATGGAGTTCATGTCAACATTACTAAAGATGTATGGAATGCTTCATCTCTATCTTCCCAGCCTGGCTGTATTCTTTAAATTGCTTAAGATATGATGGCTAATTGTTACTGACAACTTGGCTGGGTTTAGAATTACTACCAAAGCACACCTCTGGCTGTGTCCACACGGGAGTTTCCAGAAAAGCTTAATGGAAAAGATCCCCTCCGGAACGGGGGGTGGTACTTTTCCATAAGCTGGTGGCCCTGTTTGAATGAAACAGAAAAGGAGCCAAGCTTGGGCATTCATCTCGCTCCTTCCAGACTGTGGAAACTATGTGGCCAAGCTACCGCATGCTCCTGCCACCATGGTTTCCATGACATCCTGGACTGTATCCTCGGATGGCCAGCCAAAATAAAGTCTTCCTCTCTTAAGTTGCTTTTTGGTCATAAGAACAAGAAAAATAATACATCTTCGTTTTACCATTACTTTCCTTTCGGTTTTGGGATTAAGTGGTCTGGACTTGGTCCCCCCCTCCCCCGAAGTCACCCTTTTTTGGCTTACGACTCTGGTAACAGCTCAGGATTAGGGGTAAGGTTTGGGTGAGGGTTAGGATGCAGGTCCTGGGTCAGTAGCAGCTAGAAGAAGGGGTCATTTGGACGTGAGTTACATAGTGGAGGGGACGGAGGCGAGATCTGCTCTCTTGACAGTTATTATCCTCAGTCCCATGGGTTTCCTTGGCAGCTTCGCCAACAAGGGTGGAGAGAAAATAAATGCGTGTGCATTTTGCAACTGCTGGCAATGTTTATTTGAAGAAGGCTATGTTGCTGCCTTTTTTTGTTGTCAATATCGACTGTGCATTTGTTTTCCTTTGCTTACAGTCAGGCAGTGAGTGTGTTTTCCTGTAAGACATCTTTTACTGTCAGCTTGTTCTCATGACATCTGGTGGCAACAAACATGTTGGGAGAGAGAAATAATTTGCTTCATTGTAATAGTTCTGTGCACGGGATTCCACCCATGTCTGATGCCACTTCGTTTCCATTCCTTCGCCACTAGATGAAGCTGTCTTTGTTGGATGTGTATGTGTGTAGTATGTGTCTTTGTATATATATACCCACACACCACACACACATGCCAATGTCCGGTGTCCTCTTCTACCTAAAATATTGAGGTAGAGCCTCTCTTTTGAACCCAGCACTCACCGATTCCACTGGTCTAGTAGCTACTTTTCTCTTCCTCTAGGGTTCTGGGTTACAGGTTCACCATGATGCCCTCCCAGCATCTGCATGAGGTCTGGGGATCCGAACTCCGACCCTCATGCTTGTGCCATAAGTACTTTATCCACAGAACTATCTCCCTAACTCTCTGATGCAGCATTTTCAAGACTTGCTTTTTTTTTTTTTTTTTTAAGTTTTTCGAGACAGGGT
Organism: Chionomys nivalis; assembly: GCF_950005125.1. Lineage (NCBI taxonomy): Eukaryota > Metazoa > Chordata > Mammalia > Rodentia > Cricetidae > Chionomys > Chionomys nivalis. Next base: position 128,541,207 of record NC_080112.1, on the reverse strand, counting down.
TTCTCTGTGGTTTTGGAGCCTGTCCTGGAACTAGCTCTTGTAGACCAGGCTGGTCTCGAACTCACAGAGATCCGCCTGCCTCTGCCTCCCGAGTGCTGGGATTAAAGGCGTGCGCCACCACCGCCTGTGGTCCATCACAGCGTCTTTCCCTATGCCCATATTCATGCTCACTCCCACCTCTACCCTTTAGCAACAGGTATTACCTTTCTGCCTCAGACTACAGACACTGCCTGCTCTGCTCTTCCTGGGTAGCTCTGGGTAGCTTCTGTGGAACTTTATAAGCATGAAGCCTATGATGTGAGCATGAAACTCAAACTGCTATGACTCAAGATGGCACAGGGGGTGAAGGTGCTTGCCACCAAACCTGGCACACTGCGTTTTATCCCCAGAACACACATGGTAAGAGAGAGCTGACTTCCAAAAATTGGCCCCTGACTTCCATGCTCAAGCTTTGACACATGCATGCCCTCTGCCCCAATAAATGAATGGGATAAAATTTCAAAAAGGAGGAATGAAATCTTCGGCCTAGCAAACTCATGTACCTGGCACTAGCCATTCCACTGTTGCAAGGAAGGTTAGCTGAGAAAATTGACCCTGCCAAAATGCCACAATTTCACGTAACTCCAAGTGCCAATATAATATATGGTTTTAAACTTGAGGTGTGTATGCTGGAGTCGATTTGAGAGAAGGTAATGCCAGTATTCAAGGCCTAACCATTATTAATAGTTAACTGCGTGGTGTGTTTTAGGTGTGATGGACAATACTCACATACATGATGCTGTGTGTTAGTTATGGTGAACAGTGCTCACATACATGCTGCTGTGTGTTAGAGGGTGAAAAATGCTGACATACATGCTGATGTGTGTGAGGTATGGGGAACAATGCTGACATACATGCTACTGTGTGTGACGTATGGTGAACAATGCTCACATGCATGCTGCTGTGTTTTAGACGATGAAAATGCTGACATACGTGCTGCTGTGTTAGGTATGGTGAACAATGCTCACATACATGCTACTATTTGTTAGGTATGGTCACAATGATCATGTACATTCTTCTGTGTGCAGGTATTTTGGACAATGATCACATACAACCTGCTGTGTGTAAGATATGTTGGACAATGCTGACATACATGCTGCTGTGTGTTAGGTATTGTGGAAATGCTCATATATGTGCTGCTGTGTCTGAAGTATGGTGGACAATGCTGACATATATGCTGCTGGGTATTAGGTGTGGTGGACAATGCTCACATACATGCAGCTCTGTGTTAGAAGGTGAATAAAGCTGACATACATGCTGCTATGTGTTAGGTATGGTGGATAATGCTCACTTACATGCTGCTGTGTGTTTGGTATGGTAGATAATGCTCACATACATGCTGCTGTGTGTTTGGTATGGTGGATAATGCTCACATACATGCTGCTTTGTATCATTATGATAAACAATGATCACATACATGATGATGTGTCTTAGTGGGTGAACAATGCTGAGATACATGCTGCTGTGTGTTAAGAGTGTGAGAAAATGCTCACAGACATGCAGCTGTGTGTTAGAGTGTGAGAAAATGCTGACATATATCCTGCTGAGTGTTAGGTATGGTGAACAATGATCAGATATATGCTGCTGAGTATTAGGTATGGTGGACAATGCTCACATACATGCAGCTGTGTGTTAGAGGGTGAACAATGCTCAGATATATTCTGCCGTGTGTGAGGTGTGGTGAACAATGCCCACATACTTGCTGCAGTGTGTTAGGTGTGGTGGACAATGCTTACATACATGCAGCTGTGTGTGAGGTATGATAGATGCACACTGGCATTAAGAAGAAGCAGACAGGTGGAGGATAATTTTAGAGGAAAGCTTTCTGGACTCAACTGTGGTGAGATTTAGGCTGAGATCTGGTTGTTTAACCTGAGTAGATAGAGTCCTTTGGTCAAGCATGAATTCAGCTAAAAAGAGATCACATGGCAAGTACCATATAGCATGGACCATGTGTCATTGGCAGACAATGGTGGTGATAAGACTACCTGTCATTTTTGTGGATCTTTCTTCCCTAGGCTGGAAGGCTTTTATGAAGCATAAAATAATTGCATGTTCTCAGACAAGTGAAAGAAACTTGTAGGGTGGTTATAATTTCTGGGTGACTTCTACTATAGAACTCACCTTTGAATGTAAAAATTGGGGAAAGAGCAATGACCAAGGTATTAATACCTATGGCATTTGTGGCCATTTTTATCAGTCAATCATTAATTATAACTGTGATTTAAATTGGCCCTGCAAACTGCATTTGGATTGGCTCTAAGGCAAATGAAGGTCTGGGTCACTTGTTCTATGCCACATTAAGCAAGCTGCCATATCCCCAAGGTAGCACACTGAGTTACATAACCGATCTTTCATCACAGTGGGTCACGTGTGTTCATTTTAAATTCTTCACAAAAACGTGTAAGTTAAGCCATTTGACTTTTCAGCTTCCCAATGTGGAAAGCATAATTTCTTTCCCAAAGAAACAAATTGAAGTATGCAAGAATAGGCTCACATTAGCTTACTGGGAAAAGGACGGGGATGTAAACGGAGGTTCTGGGCAGACCACAGTGCCACCGAAAGATAACCCTTCCTCAACAATGGCTCTATCTCTAGGCAATGTTTTGGACATGGAGAGTTTCCAGGACTTCTCCTCCCATGGTTCTCTCAGCAGTCTCATGAAATAGCCTGCTGGTGACTCCCATGTCACCCTTCGGGTCTTTCTCACTCGACGCAAAACACAGCCTGATTAAAACGGTCTAAATCCCAGGGTGCCTTTCCTATTATTGGAGACAATATTTCCTAAATCTGTTTTACTGAAGTGTGACAGCTGCCTTTGAAATCAAACCAGAAAATCTCAAACGACAGCAGAGGGCGCTCTTCCCCCAACCAATGAATTACCAGGCCCACCACTCGGAGAAAGGATTTTTTTTCTGGGTTCCTGGAACTGACGCTGGACGCACATTCCAGAATGAGGCGACACACCCAAGACTTCCATAGTCTCCTGGCTTCACTTTCCTTCTGTTTCTCAGCACTTGGCGACTGTAAATTTGGAGAAACCCAGAGTAAAATGAAGGGTTGAGGGAGCAACCTTGAACCCGGTAGGGACACCTGAGCACAGAATTTGTGGGTTGTTTCCCTAAGACTTTACCTGTTTCATCCCACGTTAGAAGCCTAGCATCTCTGCGGGGGCCCTAACCGGCGTGGTGGAGATCAGCGGGGAGTCTGCTCCAATTTCCGCTCACCTAAGGCAAAGACATCAGGAAGCTATCATGCCCAGATCCTCTACAAGCTTTACCCTCTTGGGTCATCAGCATCACTACTTGTTTGGGACTGACACGGGTCTTTGCTGTCAGCAGGACAAAATGAATGTCACACAGTGCATGCTGGGCAGAGCGACGCTTCAGAAGAACCAGTTCAGAGGATTATGGGTGAATAAAACCCACATAATTTCCCCCAGAGAGACAGGTGGCCCAGCAGGAAGTGCAAACCGCAGATAGCCAACAATCCCACTAGAAGACAAGTGGGAGACATCATTACAGAAAAATGAAAGATTCTAGATATTTTCCTCAGAGACCAAGAAAAAGCAGTGTGCATGGAAATATCTAATCCTTGGATCAGATATTTTTCTATATTTGTTCTAGATAAAATGTCTGCTTCCTTTATTGAATTCCCTTTATTTTTGTCAGCTCTTGTGGTTTGGATGTGGCCTTTCGTTCTTCCCCCACTCTCCCTACAAAAAGGGCCACAGCATTCCCAAATAAGGCGATAGGTTCCTGCCTGTCATTGCATGTGGTCATGCCTGGGCTATGTGTGAAGGGAGCCAAGGAAACAGCAAAACCACAGCCTTGTTTGGAAAGTCTCCTGCTTTCTGCCTGGAGAAACGTGAGGATGGCTTCGGTGACTCATCCCGGGGAAGTGAGCGGAGGGTGAAGTTTGGCTTTTCTGTCTTTCAGCCTACAGGCTTAGTGGGGAGGGCTGTCAGCCAGAGTAGGGCATGCATTTACCATCAATCACCCTGAACTCTTTCTTTGGTTTGGAGAGACAACATATGGGAACTGTCATCTGTCACCATTCTCTTCCCTGGAACTGCCTACTATTCTCCTCGATTTTTTTTTTTTTAGAATGACATCATCTGCTAACATCGACATAATATACCAGGGTGGTTGTCACGCCCTATGAGAGGACCATCTATTTCATCTCTAACCTTAGAATGCTTGCTTGAAAACAATAGCTGTCCCTCAAATCGCTTGCCCCAAACTTGTTCAGATGCTGGTTGTTAGCTGCTGGGGGTCTGAGGTTGCAATTGTCAAGCAGCATAGATGACTTGTTGAGGATGCAGGTGTAGACTACAGATCCCAGCAGGTACTGCACCCTGGGGAGGCAGGCCACCCAAGAGGCCACGCCTTAACAGACTAAGTGGGCTTTGGAAACCGTAGGTAAGATGAACAGCGTGTTCGGAATGCATGAGAACACTCTTCAACTCTTACGTGCGTATGTGTATACATCTGGAGGTCAGAAAAGAGCTTCAAACGTGCCTCATGCCCTCTATGCTTTTTGTCTGAGATCAGATCCCTCACTCCCCTAGAACTTCACTAAGCAGACTGTTAGCTGGCCTGTGCACGCCAAGGATTTGCCTGTCGTCTCGTTACTGCTGCGCTCACAGCCAAGCACCACCATGCCCAGCTTTTGGCAGGGGTTCTTAGGATCTGAATTAAGATCCTCATGTGCAAGTGCTTTCCCAACAGAGTCGTCTCCTGGTCCTTTCTTCATCTCCTAAGGCCGTGACTTTTAATATTTACTTATTTTTATGCATACAGGTGTTTTGCCTGCACCATGGCCATGCAGTGCCTGCAGAGGCCAGAAGAGAGCAGCACATTCCTTGGGACTGGAGTGGCTGATGGTTGTGAGCCTCCATGTACATGCAGGGCATCGAACTTGGGTCCTCCAGAAGAGCAACCAGGGTTCTCTTAATGGCTGAGCCATCTCTCCACCTACTATCCCTAAAGCTGCATTTTAATCTTTGCTCTGAAGAACCAATTAATTACTCCTTAGGCGGTTCTACGTGTTCATCAACACCCTGTCTCTCTCTTGCCCGCTCTGCCCCTTTCAGCATTTCCCTCCATGTCTGTAAGATAATCGTCAATATAAGAGCAGACTTCTAGTTCTTTGATTTCTACTTAGTATCCAGCACTTACATACTATAGGTGCCTGGCTATCGTGTGCTGAATGGGGATCACTGAAATAACCCCCTTCCTTTTTGCTCCAAAGGGTGAAGAAGATCTAGCTTTACCTTTTCCTTTCATTTACAGAAGCTAGAGAGTGGGTAGGAGTCCTGCTTTAAATGATTTTTCTGATTCAAGGTAACAAAAGCACATCAGATTCTAATGCTGTGCAAGGCCTTTGTATTCTTGGTTTCTAAAAACAGAAACGAAAGCTGTGTGGCTCTGGCCATTGGCTAGCACTTTCAGCTGTTTTCTAGGTATGATGGGTCCCAAGAAAGGTCTGTTCCCTCCACTCCCCCCCACACCTCCCATCCCACCGCTTCCACTCCTCAGGAGGGTAAGGCTTCCCATGGGGAGTCAACAAATTCTAGCACATTGCTTTGAGGCAGGACCAAGGCCCTCCCCACTATATTTAGACAGAGCAAGGTATCCCCCAGAGAGAATGGGTTCCAAAAAGCCAGAACAAGCAGTAGGGATGAATCCTGGTCTCACTGTCAGTGGCCTCACAGTCTACCCCAGTCATACAACTGTCAGCCACACACATTCTGGGGGCCTAGTATGGTCCTATGCTGGTTCCCTCACTGTCAAGCCAGAGTTGGTGAGCTCTCTCAGTAGCTCAGGTAAGCTGTTTCAGTGGGTATCAGCATCATGGTCTTGATCTCTTTGCTCGTTTTCAACGCCTCCTTCTCTTCAACTGGACTTTGGGAGTTCAGCCCAATGCTCTGCTGTAGCTTCCATGATGACATTTGAGATAGTCATCAATCTGACTACAGGGCAAGACCAGTTCAGGCCCCCTCTCCACTATTGCTTAGGGTCTTAACTGGGGTCATCCTTGTGGATTCCTATGTCCATAGTAGCATTATTCATAATAGCCAGAACCTGGAAACAACCTAGATATCCCTCAACTGAAGAATGGATAAAGAAAATGTGGTACATTTACACAATGGAGTACTACTCAGCCGTAAAAACCAATGACAACTTCAAATTTGCAGGCAAATGGATAGAACTAGGAAAAAACCATCCTGAGTGAGGTAACCCAAATTAGAAAGATGAACATGGTACTTACTCACTCATAAGTGGAAACTAGCTGTAAAGCAAAGGATAATGAGCCTATAGTCCACCACCCTAGAGAAGCTAAGTGGCAAGGTAAACCCTAAGAGAAACATATGTAGATCCACCTGGAAAGGGGAAATAGACAAAATCACCTGACAAAATTGGGAGCATGGGGTTGGGGGGAGAAGTGAGAGTGGAAGGGGAAGAGGAGGGAGGAAGGTGAAGGGGAGGAGAACTTGAGGGAACAAGATGGTCCAGATGGGGGAAAAACAGAGACAGAGAACAAGGAAAGAGATATCCTGACTGAGGGAGCTATTATGGGCTAGCAAGAAAACTGGCACTAGAGAAATTCCCAGCTCACTTCCTTTACGGGGCTATATGATGCCTTTTCCCTTGTGAGTGGAAGAGCCAAGCCAGAGGCAGTTGTCCCCTAGGGAACTGAGAGTCCTCTTTTTCTGGAAATCTTTGTTTGTCCTTAGGAAATGTGTGTGTGTGTGGTGCATGCAAGTAAGTGTTGATATCCATCTTCAACCCTCTTTACTCTCATTGATGGTCTTCAAAATTTTCAGAGTAGTTTGGACTGTAACTCTTAATTTAAAATTTTTTATAGACCTGCCCGTAAATGCATATGATTGTACCTTGATCTTACTTAGCCTGTCCCCCATACTCACTATCTTTCCCAACCCCTCCCCTCCTCAATGGACCTTTTCTCCCCCTCAAGTCATTGTCCTTCATGGCATATAACTGTATGTATATATGTTTCTAAATATGTGCGCATACATACATACATACAGTTAAATCTAGATCCTGGAATGAGAATAAATATGATATTTTGTCTTCTCTCTGAGAACAGGCTCTGTCTAGATGGAGATATAGATCTTGGCTAACAGCCCTAGCATCTATGAAGGGCAGTCTATATGGCAAACCCTGGGCACAGCATTCTGTACTCATCTGTACTTTGCAGTCACCCTATTAGGAAAGTACCATATTGTCCCTGATTTCAAATGGAGAAATTAAGGCAGAGAGGATCAATTGTTCAAGGCACCCCTGGAATGGCAGAGCACAAATTTGAATCTAGGCATTCCTAGAGCCAGAGCAAATACATGTAACTATCAGGCTGATCACATTTCACATACCCAAGGAACTACGGGTAAGGTTGTTTCTTTACTCTTAATGCCTTTCTCGAAGGATTAGAACAGTCTGCTGTAGACTCCCCTTTGAAGTTACTGTGTGTTGCTATTTTTAATCCTTCCATGAAGACTGGCAATACACGCACAAGCCATGCCAGTGTGTGAAACGATGGATCTGGTAGGAAAAGAGAGGCCAGCTTCCTATGATTCCCACATATGAAGGAAAGCTGCCATCTTTGTATTCTTTAGTCACTCAGAGCAGTGAGGACAAGGCCAGGATGGCGGGGCCCTGTACTAGGAGCAGGGACCCAAAGGAAAGATGTGCAAAAGTAATTATCACAACCAGCCAACTGTCACCACTGTGCGAAGACCCCGGAAGGGAATGGCACTCCGCTTTCTGAAACAAGAATAGTATGATCTCTGTGCCTGAAAAAAAAAAAAAAGGAAACAGAGAGTCTGAAAAACGCGGCATTAAAACCCCTAACAGGGTAATAGGAATGAGCCAGCTCCACTTAGTCAACCAACTTGGAACTTCGCATAATTGCCAAGAAGCTGGGTTGAAGGGTGTAATCAGCCCCTCCCCCCTCTTGAACCCATCTCGTCAAGCCAACGTCTCAAAGAGATCCCACTTCAGTTACTGTAACCCACCGTTCTCTGAAGTGCCAAAGACCAGGTACAGCTGAGCCTTTGGGTGGATTTCTGTGGCTCTTTCTTTCTGTTGGCAGGAGGGCAAACATCCCAGAGAACTTCTATGCGACCTCAAGGAAGAAGCAGGCTGAAGATAAAGGAAGTTCAAAGGACATGAAAGAAAATGACATGAAAGTCAGGTCAAATAAACAGAAAACTTAATAATAAGAAGAAACAGAGCCAAAGTAAAGCTGGACTGCAGTCTCAGGCCTCCTTCTGATGTCTCCTATTCTGGGAGGTTGGATGTCAATAGGAAGGCCTGAATCAGTCTCTGTGAGCTCCGTCTCCAGAATTACAGCCGGGCTGCCTCTGCCTGGGAAAAGCTGCTTCGCTCTTTATTCCTGTTCATAGAAACGTAGTTCTTAGTCACTCTTGTGAGACGATTTCAGAAATAGCAGCTCCGCGACACATCGGCAGGGGACTTGTTGACAAGCTAAACCTGTTAGACGCCTGCTTGCTCCACTCATGGAGACAGTCGGCGCAGACTGGAAAATGGAGAACTAGGGCGTCCCTCGCACATTGCTCTACCTGGCCTTACTCTTGCTTTGTGGTGCCAGCATTTGGTGAATAGATTTCATTTTTAGGGCCATAAAGAACCTTCTGGTGTGTTCAGAATGCTCTTTCACTGAGGCCAGTGGCAAATATTCTTTGTCAAGGACCAGAAAATAGTTTTTTTTTTTTTTTTTAGCTTTTGGAGGCATGCAATCTGTCAGAAGCACCGAACCTGGGGACGGCAGCACACATGCAGGGACAGACAGTACAGAAACAAAGCAGAGAGGCAGCCTCCCATTTCAACATGATTTACAACAATGGGCTGCGTTTAGCGTCTCTGGGCAGCACCGCTTCCTTATCTCGACTAGAGGATCACTTCCTAAGCACCAACATACCGACTATTTCGTCAGGCGACTGTGTGCTGGAGAGTTTGCCCAGTGGGATCAGCGCCGTGCCTCTATCTTAGCATATGAAGTAACTTTCGGTTTTTTAATAAGCGCAAAGTCACAAAATCTCTCGCCATTCCCCTTTACGTTGTCATATGTAATTGACAGACTGCTAATGCAAATAGCCTGCAACAGGTGCATTATTTCTGAGTTTATTTCTCCTCTATCCTGGCTCTTTCTCTGTCTGCATTAGGGATCCACATTCTGTTTGCAGTGAGCCTTCCTTTTTTTATTTTTTGAAACAGGGTATTGTGTATCTCAGACTCACCTCAAACTCACAGTGTAGTTTGAATATGACCTTGAAATTCTCCTTGTCTTGACTCTGTCTCCCCGACTGCTAGAATTACAGGTGTGTGTACCACCGCATGTGGGAGTTTTGAAGACGTTGGAGCTATAATATATCTCCAAATCCGAGTGAGGAGTGGCATACCTTTTATCCACTGGGACATGTCCTGGCTTCTTTGTAATCTCAGTGAACTGTATCTGCTACACAGCAACTATATGGGAAGAGCCAGTGCGAGCCAGGCAGTGTGTGAACTCGGCAGAGGCAGGCATTTGCTGGTAGGAAGGGCTGCTGAGGAGATAACGGGCCCAAGCTCCAAGTCTTAGAGGGGCTATCATTGCAATGTGGGCAAGCTTAAACCACTTTTCAGAGCCCACTGTCCTTATCAGCAGTGTGGGGATTCCTGACTGAGGAGAAAGGGAACTCAGAGCTTCCTGTTTGCTGCAGAGTTCTCCCCCTGGTTGCCAGCAGCATCTTCATGGAGGGAGGCCCGTGTGATAAGGGAACAGTACAATGAAGTCATTACTGAAGTCATTGTGCGAATCACCTTGAAGGGAAAATTTGGTAGAAAATTTGGATAGGTCAGCTAAGGTGTCAAATAGAATCAAGGAACTTATCTGTCCAGTGACTTGAGGGACAGTTTGGAAAAATAGCAGCTTTCCAATAAATAGCAGATGGTTTTTGCTGTTTGTCCCAAGAGGTTCTGGCAGCCCTGGAGTGACAGAAACACGGGTGTTGTGTTAGAGTCTTGGCTCTAGAATGCCCTAGCTGCAGTCTGTGAGCAGATCTCGTGAGCGCTTTGCCCCTTGGTGTCTGTAGGTATCCAGCTTAATTGATAGTTAGGTCAGAGCAACTGGGCCAAGTAGAGGAATGGGTGGCAGTCGCAGTGTAGTGATTACAATAGCTACCTGACAATCAGACAGCTCAAACCCAAACCCTGTCACTGACAAGCTGTGAGATCTCAGGGCCCGGTTCCTGTATCCTTTGAGTGGCCCTAGTAATGGAATTTTCCTTATAAATTATAGAGATGTTGAAATGACGTGTTGCATATAAAACCCCACTCTCATACTGTTTGAGTGTTGCTTAAATGTTATCTATCCCCATGGTGCCTCGGGTCCACAGCTATGGCTAAGTTCAGTAATTAGGGGATTGTTTATCCTACACCAGGTACCCAAGGAGGGTACAGAGTCCGAGTACTTCTAGTACTTTCTCCCTGTTCTTTCACAGCTTGTTAGCTATACTTAGACAACTCCCAAGGAGTGAACGTCTTTTGAGAAAATGAAATGAGCAGGGAGAAAGTCTTTGTGGCTGGTTTTTTTGACTTGCCATAAGCCTAGGAGTTTTCCATGTGCTCTCTACCAAGGCCATTTTCTTTCTCCTCCCAGAATTTGCCTTTTCCCCATGCCCATTTCCATTAGGAAACAATATTTGGTTGTTCTTTTCACTTGTAGATAGATAGACAAACTTGCTAAAATATCTTCTGGGAGGATTTATTTTGGGTGGAGCAGCTGCAGGCTCCGAGGAGTGTTGATTTTTCGTGGGCAGCCGTATTAGTTACTATCCTTGCCACTGTGACCAAATAGCTGAAGAAGCTATTATGAGGGGATTTATTTAGGCTCACAATTTGAGAGGGGCCAGCCCATCTTGGTAGGGAAAACGTGGTAGCAGGAATATACAATGCACCTTGCTTGTATTTTACAAATCAGGAAGCAGAGAACTCATTCAGAAGCAGACCTACCCTCTAGGGACCCACTTTCTCTAGACAGTCCCCACTTTCTAAAAGTTCCACAGCTCCCCAGACATCAGCACTAGTAACCTTGAAGAAAGGTAATTATTCCACGAGGTCTTGCCTAATGATCTAGGTCGGTATCTTTGGGGCAGAATTTCTGAAAATATTTTATGTCCTATCTGTGCATTCATGAGTCAAAATCCTCTGTCCATGGAAAAGAGGATAGTAGACCCCCTTTCCATTAAAATAGGGGTGGTGGTAGCCTTTGTGTTGTGAATCTCAGCTCTGTCATTCATTGGCTTGCCCTTAGTAAACCGTAGTGCATTTATTCTAACTGGGAGAAAAAGATCTTCCACTCAGGTTTGTTAAGAAAATTACACTTTATTTACCTTAAAAATAAAGCAGTTGGTAAATCACGGGGAAATACCATGGGGTTATTTAATGGCTAGGAGACCCTATACAGGAGAGTGCAGTTTCCTATTTGAACAATTTCATGAGCCAGGGACTTAGAAGTTGCTTTTGCTGGAATGCATTGACCCTAAGTTTGGGCCTACAGGATGGAAACCTGGCATCTCCGCCTTCATTTTGAGTCTGTCTGTCCCGTTCATTTTATCTGAAGGTACATAGACAAGTCATTGTCCTAAACCTGGAGTCACCTTGGATTTCAGAAAGTATAAGGCCTCACAGGCAGACATCTACCCACATGGGGACTATTATCCATGGCCCCGGAACAGAAGTGGTCATCTTGAAGGAACCAGATGGATCCCTTTAAACAGCTATGAGGTCTTCCATGGACAATCTCACGGAACTAGAATTGAGACAATGATGAGCCAGACCTCACCTTGACCAGGGCTGAATTATACAGGTCTCCCACAATTCTAACTTATGTTCAATATCAGGTCAAAGGTCATGCCAATACCCTGAAGATAGACTTGCAGTGGCAGGAGCCCCTTATTAGTTCCTCTCCCCAGTGTGGTTACCCGGAATGCATTTCACTCTGATTTCTGCAATTACCCATCTCTTTAATTGGTGTGGTGGGGGACAGGTGGCTGAGACTAACTTTCAGGGAGCTGCTGGGGCCCAGACTTTGCTGTAAAAGCTCTGGACTCTGGTTACATAAAGAGCCTTGGATTTTTCCCAGGACAGATTTTATGAAGTCTTTATTAATATAAATGAATAGTTTGAAAATGATTTCTTTATGGGCTCACGCTAATATGACTCCTTTGGGATAAGTAGGTGGTATGATTCTAGTGTTGATGAGGGAATAGGAGCATGGAGCTGTTAATTGCCTCACTGGAAGGCTCTTGCTAGCAGCAGGCCTGAAGACGAATTATAAACACAGGGTGTGTTTCCTTATAATTTCAGGATGCTGTTGCTGCTGTGGAACTGACGATTTTACCCATTTTTGTTTCACAGTATGAGCCTTAGTGTTTTTGGAGTAGATTTATCTCTTAAATATTTGATGTATGGGCTGGAGAGATGGCTCAGTGGTTAAGAGCATTGCCTGCTCTTCCAAAGGTCCTGAGTTCAATTCCCAGCAACCACATGGTGGCTCACAACCATCTGTAATGAGGTCTGGTGCCCTCTTCTGGCCTGCAGGCATACACACAGATAGACTATTGTATACATAACAAATAAATAAATAAATATTTAAAAAAAATATTTGATGTACATGCCTCGCTTTTAGATCTGTCAAAGATCACCCATATCTCTTTGAGACCTGATTATAATGATCAGGATCATCCCTTTGGTGATCAGGTGAAGATCAATGTATATAGCTATTCAGCCAAGAAGGCTTCTCTGAGTATCTGATCATGTTCCCATGAGAAACTGGATGGGTATGGCTTTTTCTGGGGTTCTTGATAACTGTGACCAAATCTACATCACTGACCTAGACAGCATGCACACAGCCAGTCATCCTTCTTGCCTTGCTGGGCAGTTTCAATAAGCTTCATCAACTCAGGCTGCCTGGTATCCCTGGAGAGTTTTCTACTCAGGAGACTCTCTAGGGCGTTCCCCATTCTGACCTCCACTCCCTACTCAGAAATCCCTCACAGCAGACAGTAGGGTACTTGTTGCAAAGCAGAAATGCAGCAAGTTCAAGTCTTTCCTAGGATCTAGACCTTAGAACTGACTGAATCAGGGGAGGTTGAAAGAAGAGGAGATGAAGGAGAATAATGAAGATAGCAAGATGACCCTGCACAGTGCCATGGGCCGTGCTCGTTGTAAAGAAGGAATATGTGCATTTCTGGTTTGGTGTCTGATTTAAAAAGCATCCAGCAATCACATTTTGCTCTAGCTAAATTCTGAAGCATAAATGTTCTATGTCGAGTGAAAGTCAAATGACCCATACATATTTGTGGCTCTTTGGACAAATGAACACTGTCTTGAATCTCTCTCTTGTTTACTTTCTTCTACACAGATTATTTTTAGTTGGAGCACTTTTCCTCCACTGCTGTTCTGTTCTTCACATTTCAGAAGGTCATCTGTTCACCATGATCAAGTAATTGTTCCATTGCTGCTCAACTGGCTTTAGACCATGGAACCTTAAGGCAGCTGCGTTTGCAGTAGTTCTATTCCAAAGAGTCAATAATTCAATGTTAAGACAAGGATGTATTTCCCAGCTGTTGAAGAGATGGAACATAACTTCAAGCTGATAAATCAGAGAACACTTTGGGGGAGGGATCACCATGATATTTAAAAGAAATGAATAGAAGATAGGATAATTTTAGGGTGGAAGTACTGTTTTATCATCCTCAAAGTTGTGACTTTTCCATTAAATTATCATTTCATGTGGAATTTACTGTCGGTTTAGGCCTCAAATTCTGTGGTTGCTTAGTGACAACTTCCCAACCCAATCACATTGACACTGACATGTCCTACCACACATGGAGGACTGGGAGTTGGGGATTAGTTGTCGTCGGTGTATTGCTGGCACCTGGGTTCTGACTGTCAAGATTTATTGTGGTCCTGATTTTTTTCCAGCTGGTCCTCCAACCTAAATTAAGCTCTTGTTACCTATGTATTTCGTAAAGCAATGTAACAAGGCGATCCTGGGTAGGACTAGACTTTAATTGCTCCTATTGGGGAAACTCAGTGAGAAAAATATATTGTTAGATGTTGGGGTTGGGGATGGAAATGTCCTTCAGTACTTGCCTGGAATGTAGGAAACCCTGGGTTAGCTCACTAGCTCTGCGGAAGTCCACAGGGGAGTGGTACACACCTGCAATCCTAACACTGAGAAGGCAGAAGAAGGAAGATCAGACATTCAAGATCATTCTCAGATACAGGTCAAGTTTAGGGTCAGCCTGCGCTGCATGAGACCCTGTCTAAAGAAACAATGGGTAGGGTCAGAGAGATAGTTCAGTCAGTAAAGTGCTTGCCTTGCAAACACGAGGACCCAAGTTCGAGTTCCAGAATCCATTTAAAAGAAGTTGGGTGGGGTGGCATTGGTTTGATGTCCCAGGACTGCGGAGATGGAGCTAGGTGATTCCCTGGGGTTCACTGACCAGCCAACCTAGTCTATCTGGTGAGTTCCTAGCCCATAAGAGACTGTGTCTCAAAAAAGAACGTGGAAGATACTTGATGCCCTCTGGTCTCCTCATGCAGATCCACATGCATCCACAGGAACACACACACACATGCATGCCCGCACGCACAATCTTTTAGTGCTACAGACACAAGACAAGCAGTACCTGTTTTTAGAGGAAAGCTTTGGAGACTTAGAGTTCCTGGGAAATCCCGGCATTTTCTCCATCTGACTCTACAAATATGTATTTTCGTTGTGTCGTTTGGGAACTTCTTTCAGCTGTTTTCTGCAGACTTCACAGGTTTCTGGGGGACAAGCTGCTACTTTCCTCAGTCAATTTAAATGTAAGTTGTTTCTCATTTAGATTTGTGTGTGCTCTTATTTTTAGGAGCTGTTCATAGAAGACTCAAAGTGGAGACCCTGGGGACATTCTTTTTCAGTCCAAACCATCACCGTTACATAACATTGCTCTTAGGAAATACGATTAAACGATTTCTAATGGCATCAGACCTATGTTACTAGAGATTAGTCTTGCTGAATTTAATCATGGATAGGGTTTAACTTTAGAATAGAAAATAGGGATTGGGAAAGGAGACTTTGAAAGTGAATGATGGAAAATGCCCCTCTCCCATTCATCCCTTGGCTGGGTCCATCGTTGTCTTCTATATTGCTCTATTTATCACTTGTTCTCCAAAGCAGAGGCATCTCCCTTACTTGGCAATGCATTTTGCCCCCTGGTATGATGCCTATCACATGGCAAGCAACAAACAGAGATTTGTTAAATCCCTGTCAAAATGAATAAATGCTGGTTAAGTGTTGGCCAGAATATAGTTAAATACATAGCCTTGATTTCTGTCTTGGTGAGGGTTCTTATTGCTGTGGTAAAACATCATGATCAAAAGCAACTTGGGGAGGAGATGGTTGATTTCGGTCTATATTTCCACACCACAGTCCATCATCCAAGAAAATCAGGGCAGGAACACAAATGAGGTACAAACCTGAAGCAGACACCATAGAAGAGTGCTGTTTACTGGCTTGCTCTCTACTGCTTGCTTAGCCTGCTTGCCTATCATCCAGGACCACATGTGCAGGGGTGGCACAACTTTCTGGGTGCTGGGCCCACCCGTATCAACCATGGGTCAAAAATAATGCCCTATGGGTTGCCCACAAGTCAGTCTGGTCATGGCATTTTCTCAGTTGAGGTTTCCTCTTTCCAAGTGACTCTAGCTTGTGTCAAGTTGGCAGAACAGTATAGCCAGGACAGTTTTAAAGCTTTTTTCTTGTTCTCATTATTCTTTAGATATGAAGTCTTAGAGAGAAAACATGGTTCAACTTGTCAACCCATTCTTAATGGCCTGGCATTTGCGTTCTATTTCCCGTGCATTTATCTGTGGCTGCACGGAAATGAGTTGGTTTTACCTTCCAGTAAGTCATCGTGGGACCAGTGTTCCACAATGGACACCATGGTTCCTTGAAACACAAAAGAGAGCACTTCCAATGTTTGAACAACTACCTCTCCTAGATCCTGAAGCAAAAGTTTACCCAGGGGTCAATATGTCTCACTTGGGCCCGCTTCTTTCTGGAAGTGGCTGTTGCTTTAGTCTTGCATGGAGAAGGTTGGTTCTGTGCAGAAGGAGCTTCGAGGGTATTCTCAAAGTAGTACCCCATGTCTGCTTGTGACTAGGCAATTCTAGCTCCAGAGCTGTTCTTTCAAACAGAATGAGTATATTCTTGCTAAATAGTGCAGCTCATTCAAGCCCTCGCGTTGATCCCCACTTCAGACTTTTTCAACTCTTGAACTTGCCCTTGGTTCACTGTGGAGGGTGGGCCTGTGTCCCTAAAGACTTCCCACATTCTGTTGTTAAACAGCTGTTTCCAGAGGCCTGTTATCCTCACACCCACACAAGTCTGAAAATAGCATCCCGTCCCTCCCTGTACAGTCTGTGCTTTCAAAGGCACAGTGTGCTCAGTTCTGCTTTTCATTTGCCTGTAGTTCGGTTTTCTCTTGCTTACAAGCTATTTGCAAAGCTCACCATTGTAAGCAATGGAAAAATATGTATGCATACATCTCCAATAGATGCAAATCAGGGAAACGACCAGATTTATTAACACTGGCTTTTTCCAAAAGTGTTGACTCTTCCAGCATAAAGAAAATGGTTTGGTTGGTTTAGAATCTGTAGCAGAGATGTTCCCAGCTCAAAATGGCTCCTGGCTAATGTGGCAGCTTCTTTCTCTGATTTATGTCTTTCAAAACTTCTCTCTTCACTGATTCTTTCTACTTTTTAAGATTTGCAACGAAGTGTGTATAATATAAAATTAACAATTTTAAAGTCAACAGTTCAGTGGCGTTTATTATCTTCAAATGTTACAAAATCACAAACTCTTGTAGTAGGGAGCTGCGGGCCTCTTCCCACAGCCCGGCTCATGGTTGCCTGGCTAGCTTATGCCCCAAAATAAAGACACACAAACTCTATTCTTTTAAACACTGCTTGGCCCATTTCTGTTCATGTATGTAGCACCCCAAGGAGCGCTTACCAGGAAGATTCTGGCCTACGTCCATCCTGGGTCAGAGCTTCATCGCGTCTGCTCTGGAGAGGAGAGCATGGCGTCTGTCTCTGAGAGGAGCTGCCTTGCATCTGAGCTCACTTCCTCTTCCTCCCAGCATTCTATTCTGTCTACTCCACCCACCTAAGGGGTAGCCTATCAAATGGGCCAAGGCAGTTTGTTTATTGACAAATGACCTTCCTGCATCATTTCCCTTTTTTCTGTTTAAACAAAAAAAAAAAGGAAGGCTTTAACTTTAACATAGCAAAATTACATATAACAAAACAGTTATCAAGTAAAAATTACAATATTTACATCTATTTTATCTTTATCATAACTAAGGAAAACTATAACTATAACTATCTATCTATTATTCAACTCCATCAAAGACTCCAGAAGAATACAATATTACCTAAGCAAACAAAAAGTAAGCAACTTCTAAACTCTAGAAATGACAGAGACATCTCACTGCCTGGACAGTCACCCAAAGTTCCTCTGTACCGTTGGGGCATCCATCTTCGGCCTAAAGGTCCATAGTATCCAGAGACGTTTCCATGAAGCAGGAAATTTAAAGGCAGTTCAGTCACTATCTGCTGTGTCCTGCAGAATGTCTCGCAGACTCTTTCATGAATCAGGAACCCCGAAAGATCATCTCACCTTTAGGCAAGTTCAGCAGTCCTCTCTCTGCGGGTTCTTTGTGTCTAGTTTATGCAATAGTCCAGGCAAGAGCAGTTTCTTGTCCAAATGGCTATCAAACTCCATAAGGATCCTCTTCGATGCCCATCTTCTTCTTGAAGTAGATTGGTGCTGCCAGGAGCAGATGTGTCTCATTGTCATGAAAAACCTTAAGTTATTAAAACACTTAAAATACCATATTCTCTAGTCTTTGAAAGATATGATGAATGCCTATCTGAAATATATGCATGCACATCTAGAAAATCTAACTAACATGACTACAAACTTGACTATTATTGATAATTATCCATTAACAACCTATATACATTACATTTTTAAGTGAACTACACAATCACAATACCTTAATATCAGAAATACATATACATATAATAAAATTGACCTTAAATTAATATCAGTAAACCAAGATTCATATCAATGCAAATTATTCACATCTATATCATCTCCCCCTTTAAATGTAAAAGAACATTTATAAACAATATATGGGAACATGGGCGCCATCTGTAGTAGGGAGCTGTGGGCTGTGTTCCTGCCGCCCCAGCTCATGGTCGCCTGGCTAGCTTATGCCCCAAAATAATGACACACAAACTGTATTCTTTTAAACACTGCTTGGCCCATTTCTGTTCATGTATGTAGC
This sequence comes from Chionomys nivalis, assembly GCF_950005125.1. Lineage (NCBI taxonomy): Eukaryota > Metazoa > Chordata > Mammalia > Rodentia > Cricetidae > Chionomys > Chionomys nivalis. The sequence goes on along the minus strand of NC_080112.1, from coordinate 128,522,738 downwards.
ACCCCAAGGAGCGCTTACCGGGAAGATTCTAGCCTACGTCCATCCTGGGTCGGAGCTTTATCGCGTCTGCCGGGGAGAGGGGAGCATGGCGTCTGCTCCAGAGAGCAGAGCTGTCGAGTCTGAGCTCACTTCCTCTTCCTCCCAGCATTCTATTCTGTTTACTCCACCTATCTAAATTCTGCCCTATCAGATGGGCCAAGGCAGTTTCTTTATTAGCCAATGACCTTCCTCCATCATTTCCCCTTTTTCTGTTTAAACAAAAAGGAAAGGCTCTAACATAGCAAAATTACATATAGCAAAACAGTTATCAAGTAAGAATTACAGTTACAATATTTACATCTATTTTATCTTTATCATAACTAAAGAAAACTATAACTATCTATCTATTCTTCAACTCTATCAAAGACTCCAGAAGGATATAATATTACCTAAGCAAACAAGAAATAAGCAACTTCTAAACTCTAGAAATGACAGAGACATCTCGCTGCCTTGACAGTCACCCAAAGTTTCTCTGTACCGTTGGGGCATCCATCTTCAGCCTAAAGGCCCATAGTTTCCAGCAGACATTTCCATGAAGCAGGAAATTTCAAAGGCAGTTCAGTCACTATCTGCTGTGTCCTGCAGAATGTCTCGCATGAATTCATGTCTCTTTCATGAATCAGGAACCCCAAAAGATCATCTCACCTTTAGGCAAGTTCAGCAGTCCTCTCTCTGCGGGTTCTTTGTGTCCAGTTTATACAATAGTCCAGGCAAGAGCAGTTTCTTGCCCAAATAGCTATCAAACTCCCTAAGAATCCTCTTCGATGCCCATCTTCTTTCTTCTTGAAGTAGATTGGTGCTGCCAGGAGCAGAGTGTCTCATTGTCATGAAAAACCCTAAGTTATTAAAACATTTAAAATGCCATATTCTGTAATCTTTGAAAGATATGATGAATGCCTATCTGAAATATATCCATGCACATCTAGAAAATCTAACTAACATGACTACAAACTTGACTATTATAGATAACTATTCATTAACAACTTATATACATTACATTTTTAAGTGAACTACACAATCACAATACCTTAATCAATATCAGAAATACATATACATATAACAAAATTGACCTTAAATCTAAATCACTAAAGCAAAGTCCATATCAATGCAAATTATTCATACCTATATCACAACCCCCTTTAAATGTAAAAGAACATTTATAAACAATATTTGGGAATATGGGCGCAGTTATTTCTCTCCAAACTGCTTCCTGCTGAATGGGGGCGCTGTTATTCAGATCTTTCATGGAATAACCTGTGTGCCAGGGTCATCTCAGTCGGCAGTTGAGTGAAGTAATTTTCTGAAGGTGTTCACAGCAACCTTTCAGGAGGACGTGGTCTATCATACCATATTGGGATAAAGGCAATCCACAGTGTCCCATCCTCTGTGAAAACAAAAGAAGAAACTCTTTTCCAAAGTATCATATCCTTAGATCCAAATTCTGAAGTCAAGGTATTTTGAAAATATCTATCTTGGATTAGTTCAGCAGCATTTATAAACAAATATCTTTTAGCATCTGTTGCTCCTTCCTCAGCATTCAAACAATTCAAAGAGAGCATAATAGCATACAGTATCAAGATTCTCTGTGTAATTTCCATCTTTGTGCAGCTTTATTTTAACTCTATTTTGTTTACTTTTACTTTTACTTTATATTTTCTGTATATCTTCGTCCTGGAATAACTCTTTAGACAAGGCTGTCCTTGAATTCAGAGATCTGTCTGTCTCTGCCTCCCAGGCAGTGGGATTAAAGGCGTGTGCTACCACACCTTGAAGTCTCAGAGGTCAATCTCCCTCTGCCTTCCAAGTGTTGGGGATTAAAGGTGTGTACTACCACACCCAACTACTCTCTTTCTTCCTTATTTTACTTTTAAGAACTTTAACTTTCAGCCTGCATATATTTTTAAACACACTGTAAATCATTTAAAGTTTTCTTTTGTCTTTGAATCTCTCTTTACTGTATATCTCTCTCTCTTTTTCTGACCACATGAGTCTTTAATTTACCAAGCAATATCAGTAGGATGAAAGCCGTGCCATTCCTTAGCTTTCCAGCCTCATGGCGGAGATACCAGCTGTAGCCATGTTTATCACAACAACTCTGTGGCGTTTCAAGGTCCTTGCCAGAAAACAAGCTGCAATACTATATCCACAGACAACATTCAAGTCCTCTCTCTGTAGTCAGCCCTCCTGCCTCAAACAGTCAGAGTTTGCCCTGGCAGGATGGCCCAGAAAGCCGGCATTTTAAAACAGCACAATTTTTTTCCTGCTACGGCTGAAAACAAACAAGCATGCAGTCAGCTTTTATCAATACCTTTTAAGTGTTTCGTGGCAGGACCTCTTAATGAGCTGCAGGATTTTGCAGCTAAAGCTGAGTCAGGAAGCCTCTCTTAGATGAGAGCGCTTGCTTGCCTCTAGCAAGCAGAGCAGACCCGAGAAATTGCTGCTACCAAGAAAACACGCTTTACTCTATTCTTTCCCAAGCTTCCTCAGGCTTTCTGTAGATTCAGTGCCCCATGTCTAGGCGCCATCTGTAGTAGGGAGCTGCGGGCCTCTTCCCACAGCCCGGCTCATGGTTGCCTGGCTAGCTTATGCCCCAAAATAAAGACACACAAACTCTATTCTTTTAAACACTGCTTGGCCCATTTCTGTTCATGTATGTAGCACCCCAAGGAGCGCTTACCAGGAAGATTCTGGCCTACGTCCATCCTGGGTCAGAGCTTCATCGCGTCTGCTCTGGAGAGGAGAGCATGGCGTCTGTCTCTGAGAGGAGCTGCCTTGCATCTGAGCTCACTTCCTCTTCCTCCCAGCATTCTATTCTGTCTACTCCACCCACCTAAGGGGTAGCCTATCAAATGGGCCAAGGCAGTTTGTTTATTGACAAATGACCTTCCTGCATCAAACTCTAGTTGTAATATTTTTATTACTCCAAAGAAACTTCTGTGTTTATTAAAAATCAATTCATGTTCCTTCCCCCACTTCCCTGCTTATTCATTCTCCCCTTTGCCTTTGGGATTTTACCTATTCTAGGCATTTAACACAAACAGAATCATATGTGATGCCTGTGGTCTGGTTTTATTCATTTTGCATAAAGTTTTCAAGGTTCATCATGTTGTGGTATGTGTTAGTATTTTGTACTTCTTAATGGCTGAGTGCTATTCTGGTGTGTGAATATATACACCACACGTGTTTATCCACTCCTCTATCAATGGGCATTTGGATTGTTTTCAGTTTGCACATTGTAAAGAGCTCTGATAGAAATAACGTTGTACAATGAAGCTTGATTTTTCCATTCTCTGGGATACATACTGTATTCCTTTGTTTTCTGTGGCTGCGATAAGAAAACATATACTCTGACAAAGGCAACTTAGGGAAAAATTTGCTTGTAGTTCACAAAGGGATACAGTCCATTGTGATGGGAAAGGCATGGCAGCAGGATTGTGAGACTGGCCCAGCAGACAGGAAGCAGAGAGGGAGAGAACAGGAAATGGGGCCAGGCTATGAAATTTCGAGGCCCATACCAGTGACCCACTTCCTCTAGCAAGGCTCCACCGCCTATAGATTTTACAGCCTTCCCAAATGTCAGCACTAACTGGGGACCAAGTGTTCAAACACATCAGTCTATCTGGGACATTTCCTATTCAAACCACAACAGATGCTTCAGATTGGTTCTATGGGCTATAGTGTGTCTTATTTCTTTATTGCTGTGATAAAAACATGGTGAAGATAACTTACAGAGGCTTTTTCATGTTTATGGTTCCGGAGGAATAAGAATATATCATGGTAAGAAGTCATGGCAACATGGCTGGGCCACAAAACCGAGTGCTTAAATCTTGAACCAGAAGTACAAAGCAGAGAAAGCAACTGGAAATGGTATGGGGTTTTAAACTCTCAAAGCCAGCCTCCAGTGACGTAGTTCCTCTAAAAATGCCACACCTCCTGAGCCTCCCCAAATAGCACCACAAACTGGAGACTAAGTATTCACGTGACTAAGTATTCAAATATGTGAGCCTATTAGGAACCTTCTCGTTCAAACTATACACAGTGATTCTCTATTTAACTTTCCCAAGATCTCCCACACCACTTTTCACAGTGTCTGCACCATTTCACATGAGTTTTTTGTTTACTAGCATCCATGTGTGTGAGTGTGGTATATACGTGTGTGTACATGGATATGCATTCCTACGCATGTGCATACTCAGAGGCTAAAGGAGATTCTTAGGTGTCTTCTATCATTCTACATCTTATTTCTTTGATTCAGGGTCTCTCTGCAAACCTGGTTCACCTTTTTTTTTTTTTTTTTTTTGTCTAGACCAGCGTCTAGTGAACTCCAGGGATTCTCTTATCTCTGTTTCTCTAAGTGCTTGGGTTGCCAACATGTGGTATGCACAGCTTGATATATGGGTGCTGGGATCCTCACGCTTGAGGGCAAGCGCTCCCAGCCATTGAGCCACCTCTCCAGCCTCCGATTTGAACACTGAGCAGCACTTTGCTTCCTAATGGCCATTTGGGTTGCTATGTGCTTTCGGTTGTCTGCATCTCAACAAAAGGCAGCTTCATTCTTCCAGCGAACTCAGCCCAAACTTATTGGAGTCATCCTTGCTTCTTTTCTTTGCTTCCCACTCTACACCTAGATCATTAGCATAGTCTGCTTAGTCAACTAGCAAAATATGGATATCTTAAAATTGATGATTCTCTTAACTGCCGAGGGTAGCAGCCAGTGAAAAACACATCACATGTCTTACTAACCCACATTCTTATGTCCTTTCTTGTTTTCCTGTCCCCTCATTAGTCACTCTGACTGCCCTTGGGGCTCTGCTTAAGGCCCTCTGCATCCAGGTTATTGATATGCTCATCTATGAGAGCAACACCTTCCCACCTTACCTTGTCTGTGCTCCCCACTGCCACTTCCCCAAAGTGTCCCTAGCATTTCCTACCTTCCTACAAGACTGAGTTCCCCCTGAGTGACTGGATAAAGATAAAGTATGCCTTTCACATACGTTTTGTGACTTTACCATTGAAGATGAAAGGGACTGGATGCGTGGCAGCTTCTGCTTCCTGGGGGCCTTCGAGGTCTGCACTGTAGTGCTCTTTCTGAATTACCCAGCTTATTAATTTTTAAGCAGGAGTGCCTCCATTTATGTGATATGGCCCATTGTGCTCTTGAGCTAACTCATTAAGTATTCCCCAGTATGTATTCAGATAATGACCGTAGTACTTAGAAGAAATCATTTCAAATTTCCATGTGGCATCCCAGAGGATTAAAATCAAACCCTGCAACTCATGGGGAATGTCCCTGACTTTGTGATCTCTGGCTCTCAGAGTCAGTTTGGTGATTAATGATCCCACATCACAGTATTCCAGGTGCTGTGATCGAATCAAGCGACAGAATTTCCCATGAGAGAGCAGTGATTCTTTGTCTTTCCTTTTGTAACACAGTGAACGCTTTCAGGCATCACTGCTCTTCTCTGATTCTTGCTTGGGAGGAATAATCTGATCTCAAGTTAAACCTCAGGGCCAGGAATGGCTACATCTTGCCGAGTTGATGATGGTCAACGGGGTCCCATGAACCCTCCCTAAACATCATAGGCCATTATTGCCAAGGCTGCTGGTTGCTCTCAATAACCTGATGCTAAGACCTTAGTCCTGAAGACAACACTTACTTATGCCATCAAACAAGGAAAAGTTGAGCTGGTACCCAACTAAACACTTTACCCCTACTGAGTAGTGTTAACAGTGCTAGAAGGTACTCTTCAAGCTGCCATAGGAGAAAGGTAACCATCAATGTCACCTAGCTACAAACCTTGCAACCTGCAACAATGACCTTCCTGCACGATACACTGATGAAACAGTTGCACAAATGTTGTGGGAGTAGCCAGCCGCTTTTACATTAGATTTAAGGCCCACTGCAGAGATGGAACGAACCCATACCTGATACTGCTAAAGTGGCTAAGAACATGAGACTAGATAGGTCATGGGCCTGGTGGAAAAGCCATTATTATTATTCTACTAAAAGAACATAGCAGTAAAATTATTCCTAATGATATAGTGATATAGCCATAGATCTGTGCCTCACTCAGTTCACATCCGAGAAGTTTCTTGCAGTAGATGATACTTAACACAGAGACCTACAAATGGACAATATGCAGAGAGCGAGAGACTTTGGAACATTCAGCTTTAAATGGGATGCCTTCATCTGACTTTTCCCCTCAGGGCAGGTCTCATGTCAAGTGTTGGTCCACACAAAGCAAACTCCATTTTTTTTTGTGTGTGTATGCTTTCTGTTTTTTTTATTTGTGTTTTTTATCTTATTGGTTTGGGTTTTTTTGCTTGTTTTTTTTGTTTTCTTTTGTGGGGGGGGTAGGGGCATATGAAGCTGGGTACGTAGGAAGGTGGAGTGGGAAAGGGAAAATATGATCAAAATATAGTGTAAAAAAGAAGAACCTGGCCTTTATATTCAGGATCATCTGCATGTTATGGGTAAAACACTACAGAAAACTGGATGAAAGTACTGAAGAATTCCCTGACCATACTATATTCAGCAGATTAAAAAAGTAGAGCCTGAAGTTGGAGAGACTGGTAAGAGTGTTTGCCATCTGAGCATGTATCCATATGGTAGCTTGGGGCCAGGGAAAGATGGTGGCTGCCTACTACAACCTTTTTGCCTGAACATTGATCAGGCAAGGCTCTACCATACTGTTTCCATTCTAAAGTTCCTGTGGGATTTTGGAGAGAGATGGGGAAGATGGAGAGGGAAAAGATGAGGGTGAGACATCCAGCCTCTGGGATTTTCCCATAACAGCATCTGTGCTTTCTCCCAGTCCTATTTTCCTGTCTCTTTCACAGGTTTATCCTACAAACAGCCCCTTGCCCAATACATAGATGAGAAGCCCAAGAACTGTTAGTTTCAGCTGTTTTCTAGAAAGCCTCATCCAAGATAAGGATTAACAAATTCAGTTTAAAGACATCCCTGTCATGTGATCAAATATAGGACTGGGCATAAAGCAAACACTCTCAGTGAGAATTTCCGCCTGAATTTGGCTAGCCCATTTCCCACATTGTTGAATGCCTTAAGAATACGATTCTCACATTCCACCAATGATTTGGAAGGGTCTTATGACTGCCTGGCATTTAATTTTGTGAACATTGATTTTAGGTGAGAGAAATTCCAGACAATAGAAATGGGGAGACACCTGCTGTCCTGGCTAAAGCAAGTCCAATTGCAAGTGTAATCTGCAGTTGGATTCTGTAGAGGTTGCAGAAATCTACAAGATCCAGTGTATTGATCAGAGGCATCACTTTGCATTTAATTGGGTCATTTGGTCTCTGGGGCACATATGGAGTATTCATAGATCTGTCTCTAAGAGTTAGCTCTTTTGGCTGGGCGGTGGTGGCGCACGCCTTTAATCCCAGCACTCGGGAGGCAGAGGCAGGCGGATCTCTGTGAGTTTGAGACCAGCCTGGACTACAGAGCTAGTTCCAGGACAAGCTCCAAAACCACAGAGAAACCCTGTCTCGAAAAACCAAAAAAAAAAAAAAAAAAAAAAAAAAAAAGAGTTAGCTCTTTTGTAGGAAAAGCCACAACACATTCAAGTCTAAACTCCAACGGTACTGGCTAATCTCCTTCCCAGCCCTAAAATCATGAGTAAGGGATCCCTTGGAAACTCTTTGTCTTGGAATGGAAACAATATTCAATGGTAAGTCTGTTTCCAGGATGCTTTCCCATGTCCTTGGGCTTTAGAATTCTTGGTTCCCACAGAGCAACATACAAATGGCCACACGTAGGACTTGAGACATCCGCTAAGTACAACTTACCTCTTCGTCAACCAGGCAACATTTTCCCTACTAGTTTTCCTTTTATTCTCCAGCTTGTCCTAATATAGGCTCCTAGAATCTGCATGAAAAAATTCTTCTAGACCCAACACAATGGAAATGAATTGTCAGCATCCAGGCAGGAAAGAGCCACAGGTAGCTTTCTCCATCCCTTTAAGACATCACAAGGCACATCTATATTTTACTAGACTCTATCCTCACAGGACATGCAATGTAAATGCTGTAGCTTGCTGTTCTAATAGCCTTTTTTGTAGACAGACTTTTCTTTGGGCCACAAGCTCATACACAAAAAACTAAACAGACTTTTTATTAATTACAAAAGCTTGGCCTATAGCTTAGGCTTGTCCCCATTACCTCTTATAACTTAAATTTAACCCATTTCTATTCATCTATGTGTTGCCATGTGACTGGTGGCTTTTCCACCTCCTCCTGCATGTCTGTTCCCTCTGCCTCCACTGGTGTCTCTGCCTTTCTTTTTCCCGGAGCTCTCTCTGTCCAGAAGTCCCTGCTGTACCTTCTGCCTAGCTATTGGCCATTTAGCTTTTTATTCAAGCAATCACAGCGACACATCTTCAGGGAGTGTAAAGGACTATTCCACAACACTTTTTCAGAAACCTGAAAGTCTCACATTGCAAATGAGGTGAATTTCCTTTTAATTAACCCTTTTCAGAACTATCTACCTGTCATTTCCAGTATGAAGAATTACAAAGAAAAGGGAATACTTTGGTGTACGTACATATACCAACAAACACAGATACAGACATACACATGCACATAGGCACATACACGTATTTTTGAGACAGTGTCTCATGTATCCCATGTTGGCCTCATACTTGCTGCCTAGCCAAGGATGGCCTTGAACTTCTGATACTTCTGCCTCTGACCTTCCTTTTGCTGGAATTATAGGCATACACTACTACACCCGGTTTATGTGGCTCTGGGGATAGAATTCAGGGTCTTCTGTAAGCCAAGCAAACACTCAACCAACTGAGCTCCATCTTTAGTCTCATATTTAGGTGAATGATTCTTTTGTTTGTTTGTTTTATTTTATTGAGACATGGTTCCACTCTGTAGCCCAAGCTGTCCTGGAACTCACTAGCCTAGTCTAACCTTGAATCTATGGTGATTCTCTTGCTCTTAGCCTCTCAAATGCTGGTCTCTAATGTGTAAGCCATCAGTCCTGATTTGAGAAAAATATTAATGGACATTTACTTTGAGGATGCGCTGTCTACTCATTTCCGGATACTCATCATTTTATTTCTGGTTCACCACAGGGGAGATGGACATGGGATCATATTGTTGTAGCCTCTCTGAAAAGCAGCCTTTGGTAGGAGGTACAACCAGAGTCACCTTTGTTAGTCTTTGACCATGGGTTTTATAAATAACAACCCTATCACACAGCAATCATGTGTATTTTAGGTGCAATGAAGATGTGTCCTGTGTGAAGACCTGTCCAGGAGTGATTTTTCAGCTCTCTATTCTGGGTCAAACTTACCACCTCAGGATTACTGTCATTTTTTTTTCTTAGAAAATGAATCGAACATTGACTGAGACGTTAGAAAGCACAGAGCCAAATTTTTGGTTTGTCTTTGGGGTAGAGCCTGAATGTTTTTCTCCTTGCTTGCTTTAGCCCATGGACATTTCTATAAGCTCTGGCTTCTTAGTTTCATCTTTCTAGCTCATCTTAATAAAGTCTAAGGAACCATCTAGGGTATTTTATGTGCCAAATTAGAGAGTAATATGAATATTTTAATAATTTTCAATCTCGGGAAAATGTTATTGTATAAAGCGAGGGAAAGCACAACCAAAGGCATCTGGAAGAGTCTAGTGCAGGGAGAGAAAATAGACTAAGCATAACCAGCAGATGAGTCACTAGAGGAGTGAGAGAGAGGTGGAGAGAGTTGTAGAGGAAGATAGATAGATAGATGGAGAGAGAGAGAGAGAGAGAGAGAGAGAGAGAGAGAGAGAGAGAATGCAGAATGCTATGGCCCAAACGGCAGGGTTATATAGGAGAAGTTTGGGGTGGGAGAGAAGAGCCAGGATGCCAGCATAGACTCTGTAACTATATTTGCTCTGCTGAGAGAACCTGAACAACAATGTGCTCTTTGGTATGCTAGTAGACACCACAGATAACCAGTTGTAACTTTGGACAGATAAGGAAATACATTGCTCCTTTGGTGGAGGGAAGTGGATGTTAGAATTTGGGGGAGTGGAGTTTACTTTGGACCAGACAGTTATCAAACTGCTCCACATTCATCTGAAATCAAGGCAAAAGTGCAAAACAGATCATGCAGTAGCTTCTATCCTGAAATGGGGGCCAGTATTTACAGGGACAATTAAAATGGCAAACCAATGGCAGGCCTAGAGCCTGGGCTCACTGAGGAAGGGAAGATCCTATTTTACAAACATCTAAGAGAAAATGAACCAGGAAGCAAACATTTCTTTTGACTTAAGAAAACATTACCAAGTTTAAAGAGCAATGAAACCAAAGATGGCAGAGTCGTTGGGGAAACATCCCATGATGTTTTACAACATGGATCTTCTGGCTGCTGTCCTCTGTTTTTTTTTTTTTTTTTCTTTTTTCTTTTTTTTTTTTAGACAGTGTCTTACTGTATAATCCTGGTTGTCCTGGAACTAGTTATGTATATACCTAAATGGCCTTGAAATTATAGAGACCTTCTTCTGCCTCCCCAGTGCTGAGATTAAAGGTTTGGGCCACCATCCCTGATTTACCCCTCCTTTTAACTAAACAAAAGCCTATCAGACAGCCAGAGAACATATAGTTCCACGACATTCTGTGGTGGATACTAAATGATTATTCTTTATCAGGTTGGATATTTGCAAGAAGTTCACTTCAGTATGGCCAGATTATCTTCTTCCTATCATATTTACTTTCAAGCGATTACCGGAGGACCCACACTCAGTGGGAAAAGAAATCTGAGTGCTGAGTGACAGAGGAAGAATGGAGATCAGGACGCTGATTACACAAACTTCTGCACATCCTGAAATTACTTCTGAACTATAGACTTAATACAGGGAGAAAAGCTCAATCCATACAGGAAGAAAAACATACTGACCTATGTGTATCTGTTGTTTATATAGCTGCTGTAGGACCACATAACAGGTCATCCCTAAACTCAGTGGCGTTAAAAGTCAACTTATTATTACTTTTTATTTTATGCACAGTTGTGTTTTGCCTGCATGTATGCCTGTTTAAGGGTGTTGGGTTCCCTGGAACTGTAGTTACAGACACTTGTGAGCCACCATGTAGATGGGAATTGAACCCGGGTCCTTTGGAAGAACAGTGAGTGCTCTTAACCACTGAATTATCTCTTCAGCCCTGGCAAGGCTTTTTTTTGTTGTTGTGTTATGAACACATTTGTGGTCATGTGTATGGAAAGTCCTTGCCTCTGCTGATTTGCTGCCTGTCTGCCGCTCATTGGCTAGCCTGGCCATGCTCACATGGTGGCCTCAAGGCTCCAGAAGAGTGGTTGGAAGCTGTAAGTCCTTTTGAACCAATGCTTGGAACTGACACATAATCATTTTTGATACATCATCAGCCAAACAACTTAAAATGTCACCCCAGATTCCAGACACACACATAAAAAATAGACACAGTTTAAGAAAAAGCTGCAGGGTCACCCAAGAAATGGGTTAGGGGTTAAGAGCCGTTGCTGTTGCAGAAGACCCCAGTTTGGTTCTCAGCACCCAAGCCAAGCAGCTCATAACCATCTATAGCCACCCCCTAGCTCTGGGGGATCTGATACTCTCCTGTTACCTTTTTGGGTACTGATACTGTGTTCATGTGTCCATCCCTACACACATGTACACATGCACACACACACATAATTAAAAACAAATGAACCAAAAAAGAATGGCAGGCCAAAGAGTTATAGGGGTAAAAAAGTTGAGACCTTCTTGCAATAATCTACGCTGTTTGTGAGCTTTACTGAATATTGATATGCTATATTTCATCTTATCATTACAAAGAAGACTCCAGTAACATTAAGTGGAGGCAGATAGTTAGCCAACAGATCTCACTGAGTTTCAGGTTTATTTTCAAAGATTTAAAAAATTATTTAATTTATTTATTTATGTTTTTTAATTTTTAGACAAGGTCTTTCTTTGAAGTCCTAACTGTCCTAGAACTTACTGTGTAGACCAGTTGGCTCGCAAACGCATAGAGATCCATCTGCCTTGGTCTCCTGAGTGCTGAGATTAAAGACTTGTACAATCTATGTCTCTGTCTTTGTCTTTATCTGCGTATACACATGTGATAGCATGTGTCACAGTACATGCATAGAGGTCGTAGGACAACTCTCAGAACCACTTGTTTGGGACTCAGGGACCAAACTCAGGTTCTCTAGTTTGTGCAGCTTTACCTAACTACTGAGCCATCTTGCTGGCCCTATTTTTTTTTTTTTTTTGATTTTTTTCCTCTCAGGAGCAAAGGTAGAAATTAATGCTTCAGCTGAAATAAAGTAGCTAGCCTGTGGATCTTCCCATGTGATGAATTACATGAGTAATGTCTCCATCTGTACCTAAAATACAGAAGCATATGGCATATGGTGATTTGAGGAGTCAGATGGGGGCTTCAGACAGGAAACACATCCTGTATTTAAACTGCAGCTGGTGAGAATAGACATTCCTCGTTAGCAGGGGACGGAACCATTCAGCGCATAAAGGAGGCAGGGGTCAGATGCTGCTTTGGTGTCTCGTGCAATCCGGATGCAACCGCCCAGAGCAGACTGCAGTCAGCGCTGCAGTGGAACCCAGCTGAGGGAATGCAGATGCTCTTAAGAGCAGGCTTTTCTCTAGCAGGAAAGGAAAAGGGCTCCACACTCTCTTGCGTTTTCTGGTTAATAAACATGGCGCAGGAAATTTCACTCTTGCAGGGACAAACAACCTTCTCTGGACAAATACCCAGAGAGGATTATTTTGGGGAAAGGTTAGTAAGTGGACACATTCCTTCCAGAAGCAGGACATCTGTGCTAAATGTTTTATGAAGTTATATTTTCCAAGGGCTTCTAAGCATCTCTATGAGAAAACACTAAATTCCAGGAAACTGCTGTCAAGGTTGTAAGATGCTTACAGGCCCATTACCCACTCCTCATAAGCAGAATGAACTGGGATGGCCCTCTGAGTCCCAGGGCATCAGGAGTCCTTGTGTTTCTACGTCTCCTGGTAATGATTGAGTGTCTGCTAGAGAGGATCTAGAATCATCTAAGAGACAAACTTCCCGGCTTATCTGTTAGGGAGTTTCTAGATTAGAGAAACTAAGGTGGTTATTAACCCCAACAATCAAGAACAAGATCACTATTTAAAGTCAAATTGGAAGCAAGCTTTAATTAAATACTAGCCCAGGTGGATGGGGTATGACCAGGGTTTCCAGAAAATGGCCCCAAATAATGGTTTATAGTAACTTAAGTATTTCCCATCCGTTGCAGTCAAGGGCAAGTACATATCCTGATACACCACCAACCTATATCCAATCAGGAGCAAGTGTGCATCCTGATGTATTTCCTGTCTGTGAATCTCCTGCCCATTTGTGATCAAGTACAACTGGTGCAGACGGGTCACACAAACTCGGGTCACATAAACTCATTTAGGGGAATGAAAACACGTGGCTTGTGTTATCTTCCGTAAACAATAGCCTCCAGCATTTCAGGAACTGTCTGTCCTTGGCCCAGGGGCCCGTGGATCGGAAGCATTTTTTTGTTTCACCGACCTCTTAGACATAGTAATTAAAACTTAACATGTAACGTTGGCTCTCACATTGGAAGACTCACTCTAAACATGGGTGGCATTGTTCCATAGGTTGGGATCCTAGTCTGAAAGAAAAGGAGAGAGAGAACTTAGCAGCCGCTTTCATCTCCCTTCACTTCCTGACTATAGAGACAATGTGACCAGCTGCCTAATGCTCCTGCTGCCGTGACTTTCCCAGCTCCAGGAATTGTACCTTCAAACTGTAAGCCAAAAGAAACCCTTCCTCCTAAAAGTTGCTCTAGCCAGTGTTTTATCACAACAAGAAGAAAGATAACTAACCCATTCCTTACCTGTGAATGGGTGGGACCGGATTTTATCTATTGTTGTACCACAGGGCACTCCTCCCAGCTCTGGCTTCGTAAAACAGACATTTCTGCTCGGTGGTTTCCTTGGGCTGGTAATTGAAGAGCACTTGAGTTGAGTAGTTCTGGCTCTCTTCTGAAGTTGCAGTCAACACATCAGCTGGGGCTACAGTCATCTGAGGGCTATCCTGGCTCTGGAGAACCAGATTCTAAGATGGCCGCTCAAGTGCAGGGGTCCTTGGTTCCTCATCATGTGTAATGTCTGGAGAGCTGCCTGAATGCATGAATGTTCTTATGACATTGCTACTTGAAGAGGCAGGAAAGGAGGCTCCGTTACAACCCAGTTTCTTTCAGAAGTAATGTACCATAGTATCCTTTGTTTTCTTTTGGTCATGGGAACTCCGCTGTTATAATAGTAGGACTATACTAAGGTGCAATACCAGGCAATAGGAACCACTGGGACAATCTTGGGTGCGGTCATCTTTCTTAGTTAGGGTTTTACTGTTATGACTAGACACTATGACCATGGTAACTCTTATAAAGGAAAATATTTAGTTGGGGCTGGCTCGCAGTTTCAGAGGTTTTGTCCATTATCATCATGGAGGAAAGCACGGCAGACATGGTGCTGGAGAAGGACCCGAGAGTTCCACATCTGAATCCACAGGCAGTAAGAAGAAATGTGAGCTACTAGGCCTGGCTGGAGCTTCTGAGACCTCAAGCCTGCCCCCAGTGACACATCTCCAACAAAGCCACACCTACTCCAACAAAGCCATATAGCCTAATATAGTGTCATTCTCTATGGGCCTACGGGGCCATTTAATTTAAAACCACCGCATCATTACACATAGATTCAATGGACAGTTCCTTCCTTCGGAGTAGTTCCATGGACTTGTACAGAAGTAACTTCCCCCCCCCACACACACACGTGGTCTCAGGAGGTTTAGATATAAACTGCCTTTAATAGAGGGGACTTCACAAAGAAAAAGGGCAGCTTGTGGGTAGTCCATCCACTGATCTCACAGGGGTTAGTACAAAGAGAAGATGTACTCACTGGAAGGGGAAAAGGGGGTCTCATAGAAGGGAAGTCCAGTGTATGACCTATCTCTCTCTCTCAACTATCAGTCAGTCTGTCTTTGTGTCTGTCTATTTGTCTGTCTGTCTGTCTGTCTGTCTGTCTGTCTGTCTATCTACCTATCTATCTATCTGTTGAAGAAGGGAATATGTATCTAGTTTAACTCTGGTTAGAAGCAGCCTTGTTGAAAAGGAAGAGCTTGCGTCTGCCAGTGCTTGAGATCACTCAGCATCCTATTTTTGCAAAGCGAAGAAGTATGAAATATATGCTTTCATAATTCCTCATGCACAATTTCATGACCTAAATGCTTTGAAAAAACCAGAAAAAAAGCTCCTTTCATTAGTGATTTGCTAGCAAAATTTGACTTCAGTTGTCCCAGAGCTTCTTATAGTCTCTGTTCTCATTTAGAGGAAATCTCCATGTGTTTCACTGCATAAAAGCTAATGCGGTTGATTATAGGATGCTACCCCAGAACCCGTTGGGGAACTTAATAATAGGCACTACAGACACTGCATTGCCTTTCATAAAGTAGAACATTATTTAATCCTGTATGGGTGGCGCTGCTTTTGTGCAGTTAGTGCCAACTAGGCAAGTTTTGTAGAAATGCCAGTTGTCTGACCCTACAATAGAAAATTAACCCTATTATTGCATGGTCTAAAGCATTAAAAATTAAAATGGGGATATTTTTCTTGTAAACATATACCTCATCAATATTTTTCTTTATTTTTATCTTTTTTTTTTTTTTTTTTTTTTTTTTTTGGTTTTTCGAGACAGGGTTTCTCTGTGGTTTTGGAGCCTGTCCTGGAACTAGCTCTTGTAGACCAGGCTGGCCTCGAACTCCCAGAGATCCGCCTGCCTCTGCCTCCCGAGTGCTGGGATTAAAGGCGTGCGCCACCACCGCCCGGTTAATTTTTAATTAATTTATTTATTCTTGTCTCCTAAAATACATCCTGACTGGTTTCCCCTCCCTCGGCTCTTCCTGCTCTTCCATCCCCGCCACCTCCCCTTTCCCTCTGATTCACTTATTTGTTTCAGAGGCCACCCAGTTCCTTACTCAAAATCCTTTGGTCCAGATATGTTTTGATGTTTATATTTACATATTTCGAAGCAGGGCTGTGGTGATGGCTCAGTTACTAGCTGAGCTGGATTTCCAGAACCAATGTAAAACGTAGCCAAGCATGGTGATGTTTATTTATAATACTCTCAGTGCTGGGGAGGCAGAGACAGGCAGATCCCTGGTCTAGCCCACTTGGCCATCTCTATGCCAGTGAGAGATTCTGTCTCAAAAAAAAGAAAGAAAGAAAAGAAAAGAAAATGGTAGACAGCATTTGGTGAATAACTTTTGAGGTTGTCTTCTGGCCTCTACATGTACATGCACACGCATACATAGACACCTATAGACATGTGTGCACCTTCACATGTACACAAACACACACACACAAAAGAAATAATTGTGCAGGACATCACACACAGTACAACTTGTTGTTATTGTTTTCAAGACAGGTTCTCACTGTGTAGCTCTGGCTGTCCTGGACGCCACTCTGTAGACCAGGCTGGCCTTGAACTCAGAGATCTGCCTGCCTCTGCCTCCTGAGTTCTGGGTTTTAAGGTTTAAACCACCATACCTGGCAAGACATAACTTTTTAAAACCCCATTTTCTTTTGATTGGATGTGTGTGGCCTTGGATAAATTATATAACCTGTTTTCCTCATCTGTTAAATGGGGCTGTTTGCCCCTGGAGTTTACAAAAGTATGATAGATGAAAATGCTGTTCTATTGCCTTCAGCCGTCATCTTTATTCCAAGGTCTGCAAACTGGCACCGATTAGGAGCAAATTCTGTGTATTTGGCCCTTTTATATTTTTCTAAGTAGTTAAGATACATCCATCCATCTTGCTTTAAGCATGTTGGCTTGCTTTAACCCGCTCAGATAAGATGCAACATTGCATAAATGCTTAGTGGGAACTAGACCAACAAACAACCATTTACTTCATTTCACTCCCTTTACTCCACGAATAAACTCAAACTGATCTGAATTTGCTACATGTCTTGAATCACAAGACAGCCCCATCAATCAAAGGAAGTGTGCATGATGGGAGGAAGAGTGAGTGCATTTTAAACCAGTTAGGTCTTTTGCACTGAATTTAGAATGCAAGCTGCCTGGCATCCAGTGGCACTTTCTTAAATGCTGTGAAGTGGATTTTGACTGTTAGCTTCCAGTTAGAGGTCAACATTTCAAAGGGATCAAAGTTGAGACTTGCAAATTATAATTCTTTTTGTATCTCCCTCAACCACTGTTATACGAATTTCTTCTTTTCCTGGTAATCATCTATGTGTTAAGTATCCTATTTGGCTCCAACCTACCAATGAATAAACCATTTCTTTCTTTCCTTCCTGCCTTTCTCTTCCTTCCTTTCTATCTCTGTTTCTCCCTCCCTCCCTCCCTCCCTCCCTCCCTCCCTCCCTCCCTCCCTCCCTCCCTCCCTCCCTCCCTCCTTTCCTCTCTTCCTCTCTCATTCCCTCTTTTTTTCTGAGATAGGATCTCAGTAGCCCAAGCTGGTGTTGAATTTACCACGCAACCAAGAATGACCTTGAACTTCTGATTCCCCTGCCTCTACCTCCCAAGTGCTGGAATTACAGACTTATATTATCATGCCTGTTTTACATGCTGTGCTGAGGGCAGAAGCCAGGACTTTGTATATGCTAGACAAGTGTTACACCATTAGCCCTTGTCTTTCTTGCTCTCTATTACTTCTTAATCTAAAAAATTTAATAGTTCAAAAATGAGGAACATTTTTTAAAAAATTTTTGAAATGACCTTCCATTTAAAGTACTTTTTCAGTGGCCTCTCTCGAGAATTTGCATTAATTATATATGTAAAGCAATTGAATCACCTCCTTCTCATCTTCTTCATTTCATTTTTTTCTATATTTATGCTTTGCAGAGGGTTGATTAAATGCAGAGCCAAATGTCTTCCACTGAAGAAAGCAGTTTCATTGCATTGCCAAGCAGAAAGTCTGCTAGCCTGAAATGCAGTGACCAAGTGCATAAGTACAAGTTTCACGTTTACACTTAGTTTGCAAGCTTGTTGCTCCTGTGAACTCTCTATTTCCTAGGTTTTTAAAATTTGAAAAGTGGAGTGGTTAATCATAATGAACAGCTTGAGAGGATATAGACTCATATAGGACACAAACCTCTGGGCAAGTCTGTGAGGGATTTCTAGGTTGAATTAACTGAGGAAGGAAGACATACCCCAACAGTGGCGGCACCTTTCCATCAAATAAGGGTCCTGGATAGAATGCAAAAAAGTGAGCTGGGGACCTTCATTCGTTTTCCTCTGCTTCCTGACTGTGGATGCAATCTGTTCAGCAGCCTCACACCCTATCATTATGTCTGCTCTGCCATATGAAAGATACCCTCAAACTGTAAGCCAAAACAAACCCTTATTTCCTTGCATGGCTTTTATATTTTGTCATAGTAACTGTTATGCCTAAATCCGTGAAGTCCTCAAAAAGCCAACAAGGAGACCGAGTCCCATATGCAAAAGCAAAGAACCTTTATTTTATGCAAGTTTGCAAACTTGGTCTCTCCACATGTCCTACATATTGGAATAACCGGAGAGCCCCAAGCTCAGTTAGAATTGGGTTTTTATAGTAGTAAAAGTGGGGGTGAGGGGTGTCTAAAGTTCAGGACTCCTGATTGGCTGACATTTGTCTACGGGTGTCCTGGTGAGTGTGTGCTGGCAGGCGGTCCTATCTACAGTGGTTGGAACATTAGGCATTTCCTTTGGATGGGCTGTTTTTGGGTGGTGCTCGGTAATCTCAGTTTGTGATTCTTCCGGCAACCAGGTATTGCTTCAGGGTAAACTACTGAGACTCAGGTCTCTATTAAATTTATTGATGGCTGAGTCCTACTCTGGCAGGTGATAATGGTTGGAAGCAAAGAACTTCCTTTGGGTGACCCGCCCATACTTAGCTTATCATGGCTGGCTCCTACAGTACCAAGAGAAAAGTGGCAGGTTGCTAGCTTGTAAGTATTGTGGTGTAGGCTGCAGTTGGTTTTCAGGACATTATAGGTTAAGCATGTTGGCTTTGGATTTGAATGTCTGGGTTTGAATTCTGTTGCTGAGTTTTCATTAGTAAGCCTGGGTAGCTATCTAATCCTAGGTAGGCTTCTTAATTACCCGATACTCCATTTTTTGTTCTTTTATTTCTTTTAAGGTCTCATGTAGCTTGGATGTTGTCTTAGTTACGGTTCCTATTGCTGTGAAGAGACACCATGAGCACAGTAACCCCTATAAAGGAAAACATTTATTTTGGGCTGGCTTACAATTCAGAGATTTAGATCGTTGTCATCATGGCAGGAAGCTAGGAGGCATGCAGGCAGACATGGTGCTGGAGAGAGAGCTGAGAGTTCTACATCTGGATCCTTGGGCAGCAGGAAGAGATTGTCACCCTGGGCCGGACTTGAGCATCTGAAACCTCAAGGCCTGCTGATTAGTGGCACACTTCCTCCAAACAGATCACACCTATTCCAACAAGGTCACACCTCCTAATAATGCCAATCCCTATAGGCCTATGAGGGGCATTTCTATTCAAACCACCACAATTCTCCTAGAACTTACTACGTAGTCCAGGCTGGTCTTGAACAATAGAGATCCACTTGCCTCTGCCTATTTAGTGCTAGGATTAAAGGCATGTCCCACTATGCCCAGCTAGGCTCCAGTTTCTTTATCTGATTAGTGTGCTAATGCAACCTGTCATTGTAGGGGACCTAGGTATGTAGTTCAGTGGTAGAGCACTTGCCTAGGAAGTTTAATCCCTGACTGAAAACAGACATATAAAATATGTAGACATCACAGGACACACCGTTATTTTATACTTCACGAAGGAAATTTCTAATTATTAGATGTACTTGATGATAGCATACAGTCTTCTATCAGAGGAGTTAAATATGCCTATAAAATAAATTAACAATGCAGAAATAGTCTATTTTTTATTTTATTAATTATTATTAATAATTATTATTTTTTTGAGAAAGGGTTTTACCATGTAGTCCTGGTTGGCCTGGAACTCACAATGTAGACCAGGTGGGCTTCAAAGTCACAGAGATCAGCCTGCCACTGCCTTCCAGGTTCTGGGAATAAAACCCATGATCATTTTCAAATAATCTAAAATTATACAAACACATCCAACCAATGTCAGTTTTCTGGTTTTGATAATTTACCAAAATTTTGTATGGCCTATCATTGGGGGAAGACGGAGAGATGTGTGTATGTGACTTCTCTGTACTGACTTAATGACTTACTATGAATATCTGACTACTTTAAAATAGAAAGGAGCAGTAAAGTTGTATTTTTTAGAATTGATAAAATTAGCTATTATTGCTGACATGGTAATGGCTTTAGTAAGTGCCCCTGTTTTCTTTTGGGATGGATTAAAGATGGCTGCAAGAAGAAACAGAGTCTGCCTACTCACCTTAAATTGAGTTCAGCTTTGTGACTTGCTTTGACCTGTAGAACACAGCAGAATGCCACTGGGCAATTTCCCAGGCTGTGCCCCAAACGTGCAGCTTCCAGGTGGGGGTTCACTCTCTTGCTATGGTCATTCTCTTCCTGGCAGTGGTTAAAATAAACTTATTTCCTTTCTGTAAAAAAAAAAATGGTGCCACTTTATCCCCTAGAAATGATAAGAGAATTCTGCAATGCCCTAAATTAAGTTACAGACCAGAAAGTGGAGGGAGGAAGCAGATAGGATGAGTCTATTTTAACTGACAGCTTCAAGCTAAATCAATAAAGAAAGAGGAAAAAAAAGCCCACATCCCTCCCCTGTACAATGGAGATAAGGCATCAAGGCCCCATCATGCTCTGCTTTTAGAACCAACCAGCCAAGTAGCAGCAAGCACTTCTCTCTGTGGACAATCTCCTATTCCCAGGCCATTTCCTGCTTCCCATGCTCTATAGCCAGCTAGGATTTAGTGTGGCAAAAACTCTACCAACTGAACCATCTCTTCAGCTCCAATCTTTTGACCTTTGGCTAGCATCTGTCCATACCAAGAGACCCTTCATTTTAGAGACTCCTGCGTCTCATAGATGGATTTAACAGAAAAGCTCCTTAGAACAAGGTCACCATACTGTCAGGGGACTAATCCCATAGTGTATCAGGCATGTTCTGGGCTGCATGTACCCCAGACAGCTAAGAATTTGTCATGGCACACAATCATACACTTACTTAAAACAGGAGATTGGGAGGGCAAGTTTTATTTTATACAAAAATAGCTTTATTAAGGCATATTTTATATGTACATACTTCATGCGTACAGTTTTCTTATAGATTTTGTAAATGCATATGTTGTATGTTGAAGCATATTCTCCCATAACCCTTCCTTTTCCTAGTCTCACCCCTCCCTCGATTACTATCCTTGGTCCTCTCCCTAGACTCTTCTAATTATACCCTCAGACCCCCACATGATTTGGTCTATCTATGTAAAATCTAGGAACCACAAATGAGAGAACCAATAGATATTTGTCTCTCTGAGATGACTTTAATTCACTTACTATGATTATCTCCCGCTGTATCCATGATCCTGTAAGGGACATGACTTCAGTTTTTGTACCTGGAAAACAGTCCACTGTGTAGACAGCTCATCTTCTTTTTGCATTGCTTTGTTGTTGGACACCTAGGCTGTTCTCATAGCTTAGCGATTGTGAATAGTGCTGCGGTGTAATTATCTCTATGACATCTGATGGTTTTGGAGGGTTTCTTTTGTTGTTTTTCATTCCTGCTACTGAGGACAGAACCTAGGGCTTTTGGTTTGCAAAGCAAGTGCTCTACCATAGAGACAAACTCCCCAATGCTGCAATTTCTCTTGTAATTTGGTGGTGTGGTTCTTGAACAGGACTTTGTAGATGACAAGGTTGAATCACCATGTCAAAAGGCTGGGCGCTGTTGAGAGAACTCAGTATTCTAACTGGCTGACTGTACAAGGGGCTACCTTGAGTGCTCTAGTCTATCCAAAGTTCTAGATGTTTTTAGCTTCCAGGAGGTGAAACTTGGGATGCATTTATCCCCAAGCACTCTCAGACAGGTGTAGAAGACATCTTGCCAATTCTAGCCACTGGCCCCTCCAGGAGACAGCAGGCTCAAGGCAATCCCAAAGGCAGCAGAAGGAGCACCTGGTGGAATTCAGTCAACTCCCACAATCATGAACAATGAGACACACTTACTACTACCATTTTTAGTCATCAAAAACCATTTCAGAGAGTCATCTGAACAATTCAGAGAGGATTCTGGGCTAAAAGGTCTAGAGTGGGCCTTCCAACTCAAATCAGTGCTCCATTTCCTGGAAGAGCTTGTTGAAAGCAATTGGGAGTCACTCAGCAGGAGAAGGCTGCGGCCCAGGTGCTGCATTCATCAGATGCTCGCAGCCTGTGCTGCTGCTTCCTAGCTCCTCTGAACAGCAGGGATCTAGGGGGCGTGGCCCTGACCTCCAGGGCTCAGACGTTAGGCTTATGAACGAGGATGCCTTCATTTTCCTAAAAGCAATCTTTTTTTATGCCAAACAAATGAGATGCCCGATGAAGAAGAAGCGTCTGATTTCTGCAGGGCATCGGCCTCGAGGAAGACAATGTTCAGAAACTGTTGTTTCCTTTCATGTGGCGATTTCCCTGACAGCTGACCGGATGGTCCCTCTCCAACACAGCCGCGAGGCTGAAGAAACTGTTGAACAGGCGATGTGCAAGGGCCACCTTGGAAGACGTGGTAGCTGCCTTTCTGCAGCGGGTCCTAGTGCTCTACATCTGCGTGCAGCCTGCAGAGGGAATGCAAGGCACAGGGAGAAGGAGGTGGGGGTGCGTTTGCAGCCATATGGCTCAACCAGAAGGCGCTGGTACAAAAACGTAGATCTCTTTGGACTTCCAAGTAAAATCCTCTTGCTCTCATTCAGGGAGAAACCAAAGCCCCACCAAGCCATCACACTGGTCCCCTTGACGCCTCCATTTTCTTGCTTTCTGTGCTGCGCTGCACCTCACTCACCATGGTTCTCTTGAAATGCTCACTCCAGAGGATTGCCTGGTACCCACTGTCCTGTCTGTATGGAGTTATATTCCTCCAGATGGCCCCTACCCTGCTTTCTTATTTTCCCCAGATGCTCAGATGTCCCTGTCTCAGTGAGGCCCCACCCTTGGCACTCTTATCACCCCCTCCAGAGCACAACCTGCTGACTTTCCTGTCTCAGACGGTTCCCTCCTGCCTTTTGACCAGTGGTTTACATCCCTTGCCTAGGATATAAATTCTGGACAGAAAGGGAATCTTGCCCAGTTTAATTATATGTTAGATCCTACCTAGATGAGATCCTAAGATAGCAGACACTCAAAAATTTGCTTTTCTTGAATAAATAGTAGCATGAAATGTGGGCCATTGAGACATTGAAAGGGAAAGTCTGTGTCCATGTATCATACCATAGCCTAATATTAGCCTCATGAGGCCCCTGAACACTTGAAATGTTTGAAAACTGAGATGTTCTGTACAAGTAAAAACACATGGGATTTTTGAAGACTTGAAACTAAAATGACAGCAATTATCTCATTAATTATTCTACTATTGATTAACTTATCCAAATGACAATATTTTGATTATACCACGTTAAAGCAAATGTATTATTACAATTATGAAATTGTAGAGGTTGGTAGATGGCTCAGTGGGTAAGAGTGATTGTTATGAAAGCATGAAGAACTAAGTTTGAATCACCACCCTGCATGTAAAAAGTTGGGAATGGCTGTATTGAGTGCTGGAGAGAGGTGGATTCTGGGAGCTCACTGGTCAATCAACCTAGATAGAAAAAATGGTGAGCTTCTAATTTATTACAACACCCTGTGTCTTAGTTGGGGTTACTATTGTGATGAGACACCATGGCCAAAGAAACCTGGGGAGGAAAAGGCTTATTTGCCTTACACTTCCACATCACTGCTAATCATTGAAAGGAAGTCAGGGCAGGAACTTGGAGGCAAGAGCTGATGCAGAGGCCGTAGAGGGATGCTGCTTATTGGTTATTCCCTATAGCTTGCTCAGTTTGATTTCTTATAGAAGTCAGACCCACCAGCTAAGGGGTCGTCCTCCCCCCACAGTAGAATCCCACATCAATCACTCAGAAGAAAATGCCCTACAGCCTAAGGAAGCTAGAGAACACCGGCTGGGACCAGGGTGGCCCAGTGAGAATGATGTGTGATTAACTGTTTTGTTTTGCTTTTCTCAGGTAGCCCTGGGTGGTCTAGATTTCTCTATATGACCGTGGACTCCTTATCCTCTTGTCTCCTCCTCCTGTGGATTACATGAGAGTTACCATGTCCGGTTTCTGATTGGTTGTTTTGTTTTACTTTTCTCAGGTAGCCCTGGGGTAACCTAGAATTCCCTATATGACCTTGGACTCCTTATCTTCTTGCCCCCCCCCCCCCCCCCCCCGCCTCCAGTGGATTACAAATGTGAGTTACTAAGTCCGGCTCCTCTGGGACGAGAGATAAAGTCCAGGGCTTTGTGCATAAACGAGTGGTCTACCAACTGAGCCACATATACCCTCCCACAATCTAGTTGAGTTGTAGATGCATTTGGGTTGCCTTGGACTTTCTTAGATGCTGAGTAGAGAAGGCAAAGAGCTGCAGGTAAGGTATCACGAAGGATGTTCTCTTGGGGTGCAATTTGGATGTCTTTGCCCTAAGAAAATGCATCTTTGTCATATGTAGTTTGGTGAGGTTTAGAATCTAAGCTTGTTTACCTTCCTCATAGCTCTGGATTTTGTCTCTTCAACTGTATGCCTGCTTTCAATGATGAAGACAATTTAAAACCAGGGCAACGAATATTTAGATTTCATAAGAGGTGACAAATCCTGGCATTTCAAAAGGTCACAGGAACAATTTTCATTTCATATTTACTTGGTTGGCATAAATATGCATGACATGTTCTCAAATGCTAGAATTCCATTAAGTTCCTAATAAATATCTACTGGCAACAAAATGCTAATTGATGATCTAATATATTTTGAAACACAAACAGACAAATTATCTTTATAATGAGGAGTTTACAACACCCACACATGGCCTGAACCTTCTCTTCTTGCTCCTATAGTTTTGACAATATTCTCCACAACATACAAGAATATAGTGCGTAGGAGACTTTTCTTAATTTTGTCTTTCTGTACTTTCCTACAAGTAGTTTCCTAAGAAGGTTGAAGTTTTCTAAGTTTGCCTTGGGGAGGGAGAGATAGAACAAATACGAAACAATAACAGCAATGTAAACAAACAAAACCCCAGCCACATGTGCAGGATCTTCCTATAAATGTCTTGGGTACTGCTGTGACTTTTGTCTATTTGTTTCTTTCTTCTCTTGAGACCCTGTAGCTCAAGCTGGCTTGGAACGCGTTATGCTACCATGTTGTCCTTGAACTGGTGGTAACCTTCCCACCTCAGGGTCCCAAGGTCTGGGACTATAGGTTTGTACACGTTCAACATTTCTGTGATTTGTTGTAGTCGAGTATCTCATATCAAACTCCAACAGTTATGCTATGAGAACACCCAGAGGAGGACACGGGGTTCTACCACCAGCTGGGTCTCTAATGCTTTCCCTTGGAATCAGATCTGCCTGCCCAGATCACCTTTTTTTTTTTTTTTTCTGATCACAGGGGATTCTATACAGCTGGTGATCCAGCAGGTGTCTGCAGATAGTTTAGGATGACTCTTTTTCCTTTCGGTCTGATAGGGTCCTCCTGTCACAATCTAGAAGAGATAACCTTGGCCAGTATCCATCGAAACTGAATAGAGAAATACAGTGATAGCTAGAGCTACGGTGATGGCAATGGATTATTGAGAATCCCTAGCAGAAGGTGGGAAAGAGCCACAGGATTCCACCTGAGACAGTATCTATCAATTTCTCCTGCCTTCCCAGCTGTAAAGAATCTTGGTAGGTGCTACGGTATATAAGAGGTGGAAGGGTAACCAAAAATGGGACTCCATGATGGAGTTTCCATGGAGCCAACATCCATGGTGGGATGGGGCTTTGCAGTGATTCAGGTGTTTTGGAGACTCCAATCTTCCTACGACTAGTAATAACCCCTTTGCTTACTGTGGTGGTTTGAATGTAATTGGCCCCGATAATGTCATAGGGAGTGGCACTATTGGGAGGTGTGGCTTTGTTGAAATAGGTATGACTTAGCTGGAGGAACTGTGCCTCTGTGGAGGTGGACTTTGAGGTCTCATATATGTTCAAGCCACACCCAGTGTCCCAGTTCACTTCTGGTTGCCTAGAGATCAATATGTAGGACTTTCAGCTTTTTCTCCAACACCATGTGTGCCTGCATGCCACCATGTCCTGCCATGGTGATAATGAACTAAAGCTCTGAGACTGGAAGCCACCCAATTAAATGTTTTCCTTCAGAAGAGTTATTGTGGTCATGGTGCCTCTTCACAGCACTAGGAACCCTAACTAAGACACCTACTTTCCTATAAGTAAGTCCAACAGACATCCGGTTTGTCATAGCACTTGTGGAATCCTTGCTTTTGTCTGTATTCAGTGCTCATGTTGGATGAATAGATATTTGTTCATGTCCCCCCAGCAAAGTTAACACAACAGCAGGATTCTCCTTGGGGCTGTACTTTCCTTATGGAGTAACTCAAACAAGGTACTTACTTAGGCCTCAGGGATCTTGTGACATGAGCTGTATAACACTAAAGTTCCCAAGTGTGGCTCCGGTTAAGTCTTCCATTTCCTCTAGTGAAATCTGGGTTGGGTGACAGATTTGCCTGCCAGTAGCTGTATCGCTTACACTGGCAGAATGAACCCTGTTTCTGTTCATGAACAAGGGATGAAGCATCTTTTCTTGTAGGACAGGGCTAGGGTTAGTGTTTCTGCAGTAGGATATGCTTCTCAGCACCCCCTCTTTGAAGTGACTTAAGAAGTAAAAGCTTTTAGATTCAGCTTCCTTCAGACTTCTTTTCCCTCCGTCCTGACATCTTATTTAACTGTCGGATAAAAATAAGCATTAGGAGGAGAAGGCATCCAAATCAACTGCCATGTCCCTTACGGGTCTGCGTGACACTGCTGACTCTAGCCTCTAAAGCATGTCACTGTGATTTGAGTGGTCCTGTCTAGTTCTGGCCAGGAAATCGAATTCCTAGCTCTGCCCCCACTCCTGAGACCAATCACGGAAAAAGCTACCAGATTCTAATCTGTTGCCCCAACTCTCCCCTGGCTAGGTACAACATGGCTGAATTCCAAAGTGATCTTTGACTAAAGTAGCTAAGAGAATTGCAAATAAATGCTTGCTTGAGATATTATTTAAAGGCTTTCAGAATACAGAAAGAATACAATTCTCCCTGAGTATTTATGATTAAATGAGCATCTAAAATGCAATAGTACTTGAGTTCTCAGAGACTTTGTGTGTGTGTGTGTGTGTGTGTGTGCATTTTGAACATGTGTGCGTGCATGTTCATGTGGTTGCATTTGTATGTGAGGGGTACTTATATACATGTGTGTGCAGGTGCATGTGGCGCTCAGAGGGCAACCTTAGATGTCATTCCCCAGGTGCTTTTCACCTTTTGCTTGAGAAAGGGCATCTCGTTTGCCTGGAATGTGGCCAAGTAGGCTAAAATAGCTGTCCAGCAAGATTCCAAGATCTGTCTTTACCAACCCTTCTGTTGTGGGAATCCAGGCGTGTCCCACTGCCTTTGACTTCACCCTGGCGGTCGTGTTGGTCAAATCACCCCCGGTTGAGGACCACTGGAGTGGCTATTCATAGAGCTGTATAGACACATTCCCAGAACATGGGCAGAGTTGCTCTAGGAATTCAGACAGCAAGCGAGCTAGTCCAGCCAGCACACAGCTAGCGCTTGATAATTTCAAAGCCACTGCTGTGAATAGCTTTTAAAACCCGGTCGTACCTCTCTGTTTTCAAAAACTCCCAATCAGTTCTGGTTCTTTCCCTCCTGTGAGGATTTCCAAGTGAAAGCAACGTGTTTAAAAGCCCCTAAGAAAGTCAAGAAAAGCCTCATCTGAGATTTGGAATGGCTCGTTGTTTAAAAGTAATTAAACTTGCCTGCAGAATTCTCTCCTCTGCCTTGGTAATTCTCCAGGCTGCTGAAATACCACATTTGCAAAAGTACACCCACGACAGAACCTAACCGGTTTTCTCTTCCATTTAGGCTCACCCACACAGGCATCTTGTGGAATCAGACAGAGGCAAAGGTGCTCCTGGGACCCCCAGAGAAGGGATCACATCCCTTCAGTATATGAAACCCACACAGTAAAATCCATTGCTGAATGATGACAAAGGTAACAGATTTGGTGGTCATATTGATAAGCATTTGTGACTTCTGTACTGGAACCCACTACACTGGGTTCATCCCTTCTTCACTCATGAAAAGCAAAACCTGTCACACATTTTTAGTCATTTTTCCATGTCCTCCTCAACATACTGGAGCCCAATTGTTCAGAATTCACAGAACGTACCTGGAAAGTCACTTTACAATGCTTGTTCCCGTGCCTTAGTGAAAGTGAAACATGGCCCCGGTAATGCTGAAGCCTGCATGGGCAGCCCGTTGATGTGGGGTTTCATGGTCTGAGTTGATGAGGCTCACTGACCTGGTCTCTTCCCCAAGGAACAGCTTTCACCGAGTTACGAACTCGAATTGCTGGATTCAGAGTGCAGAGTGTTAACCATTACACCACAGGACCTGGTGCTTAGTACTTTCCTTAAAATTAAAATTACATTTATTTATTTAACTTAGATGTATGTGTGCACACATGCATGCCATATTGCATGTGGAGGTCAGAGGACAACTTGCCAGTTCTTTCTTTCTACCATATGAGTTCCAGGAATCAAACAGCCTGGCAGGATTGGCAGCAAGTGGCTTAATCCACTGAGTTGTCTTGCTGGCCTATACGGTCTGGGTTGTAAGTCACAGTTATCTTTTACTTACATGGATAAAAGAAGTTGTTCAATGTATTTTTATGATTTTTATCAGTGTGAAACATACACACACACGCACACACACACATACACACACAGCTTTTTTGCTTAATATCAAAAGAAACAAAGATGTAACATTGGATAGCCAAGATTAGAACATATCCTGCAATGCTCAGAATGACTTTGTTCTTTTGTCTTTTTTATTAGTATATATTATTCAGTGCCGAATATACCTTCTCCCCATTTCCCTCAGAGGACAATTTTTTAGAGAGCGAATGTGCAAATTTTGGTTTCGAGGCACTGTGAGATGACAGGTTCAACTTCTTGACTCCAAATATTTCAAGATGGGGAAAAAAAACCCTTAGAAACACAAAGCTCTAGTCATGGTAATGAATACTGACTAAGAGCTTGGCAGACTTTATAACCAACTAAACCTCTGGACACACCTATTAGGGATTTTCTAGATTGAGGTGAGAAGTCTCAGCCTTTCGTGGGCTGGGTTGCTAGACTGAATGAGAAGGAGAAGGTGAGCTGAGCACCAGTGTCTGTCTCTCCACTTTCTGACTGAGGACTCGATATGAGCATTGTCTCCCATACCCGCCACCATGCCTTTCTGCTACAGTGAAGTGTATCCTCTGGAACTGGGCCAAAATAAGCCTCTTTCCCTGAGACGCTTCTTGCTGGATATTTGATCATAGCTGCGAGAGAAGGAACTAATAAACACAGTAAAATGTTATTTCTGGTATGACGATGTCTCTGTGGAGGAGGGATGGGTCAAAAGCATACATAGATGATCTACACTGAACCTGGGTTAAGAAACCAGGAGTGGGGGAAGACGGTGGCCATTACTTGATTTAGGAGTAGTTCTCCCTGCCAAGCAAGGAAGATTTAAATCTTCAACTAATCATTCCCAGCCAAGATACAAGAATGCGTAGAACTGACATGTATGTAATGTATTTAGCAACTTTCTGGAGTTGCTAGAGATTATCAGCTAAATGCTTTGCAGGCCTACTTTATGTTTTGGGATAGGCTCTTGAGTAGGTTGAAATTTTACTATGTGGTTGGTGCTGCCCTCGAATGCTTGCTTGTATTTACCTTTCAAGGCTATACCCAGTCTTTGGCCTTCTTTCCTACCACTCTAATCTGATATCTATCTTCTTTCTGTCTCCACTCCCTACCCCTCTCTTTCTTGCTTGTGCTGGGGATTAATCCCAAGGCTCTGTATATGCTGGCTGGCCTAGATTAATAGTCTTTTAAATGAGTTTTTTTTTGCTTTTTTTAAGTTTCCTTATAAAACTAAGTTTTCTCAAGTCTTTTATAATACTACTTTATTACTCCTTTATGTGGCTCCCAAATCCCGTTGCTGACTCTCTGTCTGTAACAGAAATATTCCAACTCTTTCTCATTCTGTTGCCATTCAAAATCCAAGGCATACTGGGCTCCATATCAGAGACTCTAAATTATGTGGGCCCTGCTGCTAGTGTTACCAGAGCTGTTGGAGTGAGAGCCTGGGTCTTGGCAACCGTAACAAGCCAGGCGCATCCACCCACCCTCAGTAGGCTAATTAGACAGACAAAGTAATAGTTAAGAAGGAGGAATAGGAGATTCACTCAGTGTGTGCACATTAGGAAGAGGAACCAAAAGGCGTAATGATGCCTACACAAGTCCATCTTTGGGGTCCTGCATGAAGTGTAGGTCTACACAGAAGGTCAGAGGTATGAATGGCTAAACCCTCTCAGCCAAGGTGTGGTCCCATTAATCATTTACCCGTTATTGTCTGGGCTTCAGTCTTTCCTGCAAGGTAGACTGGCAAATGGGCTGTTAGAACCGTGTGAAATTTCTTCCTGTAGACAAGCTTCCTGTCTGTCTGGCACCAGGGCTCCAGCCTTTTCCTCCTCACAGTGTGAAATTCCTGGGGAAATTCCAGTTTCTTAGCGTTCATTGTTTCAATAGTCTGACAAGCAAAGGAAGGGACACCCATGTCTCTTTAGACTTTGTCCCTGAGCGCCAGGATGAATGCAGTAGCTCTTGGAAAACACTTATGTCATTCTTCAGTTTAAGACAGTGCCTACAAGAAGAAATGGAGGGTTTTGCAACTGGGGTTTCTTGCGGACTCAAATCCACAAGTAACAGCTCAGCTTGCTTTCTGCTCTCAGCTTGACAAAGCTTTATGAAAAAAAAAAAAACCAGGCTGTTCAACAGAAGGATGCAACTGGTTGGTTTTCATTAGACCTGCCGCACACTGCCCGCCCGCATTCTTTCTTCCCTCTGATGCTTAGAGCTCCTAAGAAGGGCCATGCTTACAGTTCCTTCAGTTCTGGGAGCTGCTCCGGCAAGTGAATAGACTCTAGTGAAAGCCTTCTGAAGCCCTCACTTACAGCTGTAAGTTTGTCAAGCAAAACCCACCTATGCTAGTATTTAGCAGGTAGAAAGCGGTGCAGAATTGTGAAGAAGAACTTTCAACCTGAAATTGTTATGGGGCTTACTCTGTGGTCTCTTCTAGACTTCCTCATCCTTGGGGTCACTGCTGAATGAAGTCAGATAAGACACCGAGAATGGTGTAGAAAACAGGCAGAATTTATTACAGAATAAGCACTCTCAAGGGTGAGTGTCAAGGGGATCATTAAGAAGGAATACATTTTTGTGAGATGAGAATAAAAAAATGGATAGAGAGCCCACCATGCCACATACGTAGGTAGTCTTTATACTATTTCCTGTAGTCTTTAGAACAGACAGCTTTCCTGGAGGCTGTTCTCCCATTCAAGTGACTGACAGGTTCATTTGGATTAAGTGTTAAGGGAGGCGGGGCATGGTTATGTCTTTGTTATTCCCCAGCAAGCCTCCTGCAAGATGACATTCTTACAATCAGCAATGTGGTTCAGAAAGTTCTTTCTCTACCCCGGGCCAGAGATGAAACTCAGATGGTGTTCTTTTGAGCAAATATCATGGAACAGAGCAGATTAGAGTCAATTAAAGAAAGAAAAACTGTATCTATAAAAGCCCCCTGGTTTGGTCTGGAGAGATGGCTCAGTGGTTCAGAGCACTGGCTGCTCTTTCAGAGGGCCTGGGTTCAATTTCCAGCATCTACTTGGAGGCTCACAGTGTTTGTATGTCCAGTTTCAGAAGATCTGGCACCCTCACACAGACATAAATGCAGGCAAAATACCAATGCATGTAAATAAATAAATACATCTTGAAAAAATGTTTAAAAATTCCCCCTGTCTTTCCAGGAGGAAGTAGTATTTCCATGGTGGGCGTACATACATGCAGGCAAAATACCGATGCATGTAAATATATAAATAATTCTTTAAAAAATGTTTTAAAATTCCCCCAGTTTTTCCAGGAGGAAGTAGTGTTTTCAGGGTAGGCCTCAAGAAAGTGCTGCTATCTCTGTTTTTCTCCTTTTTGGCTAACTCACGGCTAGGCTGTCATATGGTATTTTAAGTCTTTAGGAGGGTCAATTGTGAAACTTCCTGCTTCCTTAAAAATCGTGTCTTAGCTGGGTGGTGGTGGCGCACGCCTTTAATCCCAGCACTCTGGAGGCACAGGCAGGCGGATCTCTGTGAGTTCGAGGCCAGCCTGGTCTACAGAGTGAGTTCCAGGACAGGCTCCAAAACCACAGAGAAACCCTGTCTTGAAAAAAAAAAAAATCGTGTCTTAATAGGCTCATAGAAGGTGGGTCCTAGAGCCCATTATGGGGTGTGTGTCCTTCCTCAGTGATCGAGAAGCCTATAAATTTCTAAGTAATTATCTCTCAGTATTTGATGGTACCTCCAGGTAGAGAATGGCTGAGTTGAATCAGGAGACACTGACCTGGTGTCCACTGGAGATTCACTCATAGAACTGTGGGGTATGTGTGGGGGGACTTGATGTGGGATGTCCTTCTATACGTTATGAATATGGTTAATAAAGAAGCTGATTTGGTCAATAGCCAGGTAGAAGAGAGCCAAATGGGAAATCCAAGCAAAAAGATAGGGAGAAAGAAGGCAGAGTCAGGGAGACACTGGCAAGATGTGAGGTAACAAGCCACGAGTCTTATGGTAAAATAGAAGCTAATAGAAATCGGCTAATTTAAGTTTTAAGAGCTAGTAAATAATAAGTCTGAGCGAATAGGCTATACAGTCTGTAAAATATTAAGCTTCTGAGTGGTTATCGAGGAACTGCAGGTGGGAGAGAAACTTCCAGGTACAGGGACTTTTCCTCACACATTGAGAATTATAAAATTGTTGAGTGTCTGAGAGTAAAGAGTAGGCAAATACTTTGTTGTTTTAAATTACATCACTACATCTGTGAGCTTGCTAGGGATGCAAATTCTCAGGCTCTGCTGTAGACCTGAAACAGAATGTGATTTTTAATGGGATCTTTTTTTTGCAGTACAGTTTGAGAGGCACTACTTTGAACCAATGTTTGCAAGGATCGAGTGGGTGGGGGATTTTGTAAAACAACGACAAAAATATAGCTGCGAATAGAGTTTGAGAGCAAGCAGAGTGAGCAGTGGGGTGCTATCTCAGGAGTTAGACATAGTTCCAAACCCAGGAACAACCACCAGATTTCAGAGCTTCCTTTAGGCCCTGTGTGTTACAATGACTAAAATGCCTTTCAAGGCTGGGACCATTATCATGAATCTAGTTTCAAATTCAAAGGAAGACAGAAAATGAAGTAAACATGAATTCAAATTTGATGGCCAAAATACAGCAATGATGACTTGCCACTGTGAATGGGAGTTATTTCTTTTTGATGCTTTTAATTGTTGAAATTATAATATAATTACAACATTCTTCCCTTCCATTTCTTCTCTCTAAACCCTGCCATGTATACAGCCCACTCTTCTTCAAGTTCATGGTCACCTTTTTTCCACAAGCAAGCAAGCAAGCAGACAAACAAACAAACAAGAAAGTATACAGAGTACCATTGGCATGACTATGTGAAGGATAATATAACAGGAAGATGTCAAAATGAACCTAGCTACCAATATCGGCACTCATTGTGAATTATGGGTTTGGTTTAAAACATAATAGACCTCTGATTAATTCTCCTGTTCCCTGTTCTTAGTCAATAGCATTAGACAGAATAAATGACTTAATACACGTACCATTTGCTTTTAAATTGCGTCTAAAGTGAGTGAGGATTGGTTGGATCTATAGGGAGGCCCTTAAGTAATAAGAGGCCTATACAATAAGTCTTTGGAGAAGAAGTAGAAACAAGGGAAGGGTTAAGGAGGGATGAACTATGGTGGATGTGAGACAGAGAGTTTGATTTCTTTGTATTTTGAGCAAGAGTATGCATACCTTGTATATGAAGAAAGTGGTAAAATGTGAAATAAAATTGGAGTTATTTTTGCAATCTTACCATTGTTGGGTTGTTGTCATGATGAATATTCCAGGTCAGGCAGTACACGTTTTTGCCTTTAATTAAAACATCAGTATGACTCAGAGGCAAACAAGGACTAGATGTACCCAAAGGTGGCCTTTATTTTTCCCTCCTCCTTTCATTCTTTTTAATTCAATTTTTTCATACAGTACATTCTGATCTTCACTTCCCCTTCCCCAGCTCCTTCCAGATTCTTCCCACTCCCCACCCCACAGCTCCACTCCCTTTCTTTTGCACTTTAGAAATCAAATAAATGAACAAAAACAACAATAGTCAAAGAAAAAACACAATGCAGGCCAGACTGGTGTTGAACTCATTTCCTCCTATCAACTCTTCAAAACAAACATTTATGTAAACCCACTTTGTAGCTGAGAAGCATTTGTGGAAATTAGAGATAATTTACTCAAGTGGTAGTAGGTAGGACAGGGATCAGAACCAAACAGTAGATAGTAGAGTTCATTTGAGTAATTACTACTCCCCATCACTTCATGGGTAAACAATTCCATCATGTCTTGGAAGTCAGGTGCATCTGGCAAGAGAATATGAATTAGGCATGGAGTCATCAAGGTCAGAGATAAGCGCTTATATCCTTGGGGAAGAGGAGATGAGTCTGAATTCCCCCTTCCCTTTTGTTTGCTCATTCATAGACAAGTCTGGAATTTTCTTCCAGTTTCCTTTCCCTCATTTTGTAATGCCCAAGGCCTTTCTTTTCTAGTGCTTTTACTTTTTAAAACAAAAGAGTGCATGCACATGCGCGCGTGTGCGCCTGCGCATACACACACACACACACACACACACACACACACACACACACACAGAGAGAGAGAGAGAGAGAGAGAGAGAGAGAGAGAGAGAGAGAGAGAGAGAGAGAGAGAGAATTACCTGAACTGGTAGTCTTAACTGTTAGTGTTCTTTCTTAGTCTGAACAAAAGGCATAGCTGTTCTCTTTTTATATTGCACACACACACACCACTCCCTGGTAAGTTTTTGAATTAAAAATATCCCCCATAAGTTCAGGTATTTAAACATTTGGTTCCCAGTTGAGGGAGTGATTAGGGAGGTAGTACAATCTTGCTGGAGAAAGTGTGTTATTGATGGCAGGCTTTGAGAGTTCATACCCTCAACCTACTTCTAGCTCCTTCTGTCCTTTTCATGTTTGGAGTCAGTTTCCTGCTCTGGCTCCATGCTGCCATCCCATGCCCACCATTATGAACTCTCCCAAAAGAACCCTAAGTCCAAACACACTCTTTCTTTATAAGTTTCCTTGATTGTTGTATTTTATCACTGAAACAGCAACATAGAGATATCCCTACTCATCCCTACTCATGCCACAAAAGATTTGAATGCAGAAGGCCAACAAGATGGCCTAGAAGGTAAAAACACATGTCCCATAGGCCTGGCAACTTCACCCTATAGCCCTCTTCATGGGACAGTACACAGCACGAAAGCTTGTTCTTTCAAGGTTGGCAAAGGTCAGAGAGTCTTGTAGTTTGACACATTTAAATCTTATTTTTAAATTGATTGTGTGTGTGTGTGTGGGGGTTTACATGCTATGGCCCATGTATGAAAGGTCAGAGGACAACTCTCTGGTGCCAGTTTTCTCCTTCCATCTTTTTGTGGGGTCCAGGGATTGAACTGTGGCTGTCAGATGAGAATACAGCCTCAGCTGAAACATTGTTTTCAATCTTTCAGGCTGTCCAGCTAACCTATGGCTGTGTTCCTTACCTACAGAAACTGTAAGGCCACAGATTGATGAGGTGTTAAGTTGATGCATTTATAATAATTTGTTATTCAGCAAGAGCAAAATCTATATGGATACCAAGAAAGACTTACCAGCTGAAAAGAATAAGGTATATATACACATACATACATACATACATACACACACATATCTGGGAAGCTGGGGACTATTGTAAGTGGGTTTTCATTGGAGGCAGAAAATTGCTCATGTTTTGAAAGGCTATGTGTGATTTATATTTTTACCAATAATTTCTTTGTTATTGCTTACTAATTAGATACTATTTTTGTTGGAACTTCAAGTAAAATGACTCTAGCAAGATTGTTTTTGTTTATCCTTAGGGATTATCCTTTCTTTCTTAGGGAATGAAAAAAGTCCAATTGGTTATACAAGTATGATAGGTATTTTCATCAAAAATACTGAATATCAGGGCCTTGGGGAAGAAAAAGAACTAAGAGGAGTTTAGGGGTAGCATTATTTGAACTGATCAGGCTGGAAGCTGGCCCTTCAATGGTCAGATATCCATTACATGTTGTCTCTGGGCTTATTCAGATCTGGACTTTACTCTAGGAAAATCATTCACTGTCTTGTTCAATGTGTAGTGTAGAGCAAGAAAAGTGTCTTAGCTCAAATATAGACAAGGAAGTGCTGTAATTTGTTCAGGAGACTCACTGGTGGTAGGGAGAGGTCAGGGGTCAATCACATGGAGCCAGCAGACATTTGGAGGGAGTCTCGTCACTCTCAGCTGGCATGATAACAAAGTCCTCATGCTTCAATTCTATCAGAAAAGCCCCTTTAGAATGACCAAACCATATGCAATTTCTTTTTTCCTGCTCAAACTACTTTTAAAAAGTTTTTGCCATATCTAGAGGAGAGCCCATGTCCGTCTACTTCAGAGGTAAGATGTGGCCTGATTCATGAATTTCTAAGAAAAGCAAATGAGATCATTAAAACCAACTTGTGAACATTCTCATGTTTATTTCTAATTATTCAGCCGTGGCCCCCTTGGAACACAGTGAGACTCAGAGCGTCAAGGTCTGCATGGCAGATTGGCTGTCAGGGACATCCCAGTCCCTAGCCCAAGATGTAAGTCTTAAGGTTGTTCTTTCCTTCTTTTCTCAGGATTCCTTTAATTACTTACTAGATGGATATCAACCATCCTTATTCTAAGGTGATCCCTTCGCCATGCTATAGATTTGATTCAATCTTACGATGTATGGCCACTTCCTACATGGATAACCTACAGACAAAACACACTAAACCGTACTGCTTCCTGAAGTGCAATTTTGCCAGTTTAAATAACATCACAGAAGATGAGAAGGCTTCCTGGAACAGCCCAGAATGTGTAGACTTTGGCACACATTCAATCTTATGCTAAGCTGATGTAAATATGCCTCCCTAGGCTTTCTTCTGGCTGCCTGTGGGTAGCTCCTGAACAAAGCCTTCCCCTTGCCAGGTATGTGAACATGCTGCTAATCCCAGCACTTGTGAGACAGCTAAGAAGATCAGGAGTTCAAGGCCAATCTAAGCTACACTGGAAATTCAAGGCTACCCTGGGCTACATGAGACCCTGTTTCAATCAGAACAGAACAGAACAAAAACAAACAAAAACAAACCCACAAAAATAAAATAAAAATACTGCAAAAGGCTTCTTCAAATGAGTGATTTGATATATATATATATATATCCATACATACACACTTTATAAACATTTTGGGGAGAAAGTCGTTTTCTAAAGTTATTAGAGTTCAGGGTGATTTCCTTGTCCTTGGTAGTGAAAGACTAGAGAAGCATGTGTTTGTCAGTTCTGGTCTTCAAAAGCACAATTTGCATTGCTTCTGACCCCAGTAGACTCTAATAACAAGTGCTGACCCTTAGCAGTCTGAAATATTAGCAGAAGTTAGGAAATTAAAAGTTTCTTTAACATAATCAAATATTTTAGCCAGGCTTTCTTCTCTGACGTGTCTCTGTAAGTGGAGAGGTGAAATAATAAAGACTGATCATTCCCAGGTCAGAGAAAATTGACAGGAAATGTCAGTTTGTTTTCTTTTTATGGTTATGTTTTTCACTAAACCACACCAAAGTCCTGTCACATGCATTAAGATTCACATCTCATTTTGTTATGATCAATTTATATGTTATAATCAGCTTTGAAGGTCAGGGTTAACACATAAAATATTCATCTCATTTGGTTATAATCAACTTATAATTAGAAAAAGAAAATTTCTTGGATTTGAAGGTTGATGGTCCCCTAAAATTTGTGTGATTGAACCTGATACTCAATGTGATAATATTGGAAAGTGGGATTTGGGGGAGATAGTTAGGCCATGATCTCATTATGAATGGAGTTAGCATCCTTATTCCACTTCTGTTTTGAGAAGGCACAACTGCAAAGATTCATTGTAGGAAGAACAGACCATCACAAGACACTGAGTGTGCCTGCAACTTGACCATGGATTTTCCCACGTTTGGAACTGTGGGTGGTACATTTCTATCGCTAACGAATGACGCAGTCTAAGGTATTTTGTTCCAGCAGCCTAAGCAGTTTGAAACAAAGAGTATCATAGTGAAGATGCTAACAACTCACTTATTTTCATTTGCTTTCCCTTCCTTGACCAGTAGGCAATTTGCATGCAATCTCCGTTTTGCTAGAGTCACTGCTAGTACAGGCCAATCGGACTGTTAGAGAGGTGGTGCGTGGGTTTGAAACCTTCTTTCTGCTGAGCATCTCAAGTGCTAGCACTAAACAGAGTATTTTTAGAGCAAGTTAGACGACAGCTTTCTAGCATCTCTTCTTACACAAAAAGGAAAGCAAGCCTGTCATAAGTACATAGAGAAAATTCGAAGCACAAATTCCTACTCTGTAGTAGTAACCTTCCTCTCTGAAGCGTAGAGTGCTGTTGGCAGTTATGGGAGTGGTGGTGCATTGGTACTTCTGTATTGGCGTGAGGAGACAACCTGGTGGCATCTGACCTACCCTCTGTTGCTCTGATCTCCCGGTTCACAGCACACTGACTGTCAAGCTTCTTAGTCATGCCGTTCTCCTGCATGCCACAGGACCCAAGTACACAGCCCTCCCAGTAACTGCAATCCCTTTGCCTACGTTAGCTTACCCTGTTGTATGGCTTCACTGAAGAAGTTTAATTTCTTTCTGTATTATTTTTGTCATTGCCATGGTTGGATACCTGGTAATAAAGAACTTAAGGGGCAAAAGATTTGTTTTGGCTTATGGTTTGAAGGTCCGTTGTAGTGGGAAAGACATGGCAGTGACTGAGGGACTTGCACCTGCATCTGTGCAAGGCAGCAGGAGGCTACTTACTTGTTTATATCTTGGTGGACCAGGAAGCAGAAAGATGGGGTTTCTGGCGGTCAAGTGGCTTTCTCATTTTATTTCGTCTGGGACCCCATACCATGGAGTAGTGCTACCCACATTTAGGATGAGTCTTGTTCTCTCAATCAATCCTCTCTTGAGACACCCTCATGGACATACCCAAAGGTATGCCTCACTAAGGACTCAGGCTTCATTTAATCCAAACAAGTTGCCGGTGAAGATTAATTATCACATCCTCTTCTGGGGGTTACAACCATCTTTGGACATGTGGTTGGTTAATGCATGACTCTTTGAAGAGACGGTAAAGTCTTGGAGAAGACAGATCAGTTTATAATACATAGAAGTACTGAAGATATACTTGCCATATAGAAGAATGAACAAGTGTTTGGGGGATTTGGCTTGTCCACTAGACAAGGAATTGTCCACTGGACAGAGAATCTAAACAAGAGTTAGGAAAGCATTATGTGGACAAAGTAACAGGTGTCAGAGAAACATTGTTGGGAGGAGAAGGGATAAAAGTGGGGGTAACGGGAAGAGGCAGAGTGAAGTGAATGAGAAGAACCCAGGAGATCATTTCATATGATGGTCACAGAAGCTCACGCACCTGCAGAAACTTATGATACCAGCTGGGACTGAACTTCCATTCTGGGCCCGTGAGCAGCCAATAAGGTGGTTTTAGCTTTTGTTATGTGGCCTTTCTTATGAATAATCAAAAAGGCCTTTAGTCCTTCAGGAACTAGAGTTTCTGGTCCTTAGAGATCAGGGAGAGTGAAATGAAGGTGAGCTGAGCCAAAGGTGGCTCTCGAAGTCAATACATAAACACTTATGGCGGGCCCAGGCACTGTAGGATATCTTTGTGTAATAAAGACAAATACACAAGGAAACGGTTTCTCTCTCAGTGAATCTCTATCCTCACTCAGCAAAAGAAAAGTTACAAAATGTGTGTATGCTCCCACAATTACCCATTTTTAAAAAGTGTGTTATGCACGTACATATATAACATGGGTACATTAATATTAATGTCAAATAGGTTTAAAATGCTTTTAAAGCAAGTAAAGGGAGAGATTTGCTTTCTCCTTACAGGAGGGTAGTAATATTGAAGTCTTCATATGCACAGTGACATTGGATTGTGTAATGGTGCTGCTATTTGCATGAGGAAGTGTCAGCACTGGGAAGTCCCGAATCTTCCAGCATCCTCCATAGGCTGAAGGGAAAGTTCTCACATTAACGTTGGCAGTCATGTACCCCCTGTTTCCAGCACTAAGGTTCTGCTAAATCCTGAACCTCTCTCTGTTCTCCACCCTTATTCATGATTTCATTGTTACTTAATTCTAAATTGGGGCACCTTGTTTGAGCCTTCATCCAAGTGTTCTCAAGTTAAGGCCTTTGCTCTAATAGACTTTACTGAAAGCCATGGACAGTGGTAGTGTGTGTGTGTGTGCGTGTGTGTGCGTGTGTGTGTTGGTTACAGCATAGACCAGGATAGCAAACAACTAAAATGGTATATTCATAGACTTTAAGCTTAAAACTCCTCTACTTGGCACCAACAAATCTTCACCAGCTGCTGCCATAGCCACAGCCAGCATCTTGCTTGCTGTGTTTCTGGGATCTCTCTCAAGATTTTTAGAGAGTTTTCTCTTTTCTCTTCAGCTTGTAGGCCCCTCCATGTAAACTCGAAACACTCCAAGTGATTTTTCTTATTATCCCATTTTAAGCTTTGCAGGCAGCTTAGAATTCCCTGAGACCTTTGGTTAGTAGTCCATTATATCTATCAAGGAATAAGTTTAAATACTATTATGCTGTCTCTCTGGGTTGAAATCCTAGGGTTAGCCTTAAAGTAATGATTGTTTTTATTGCTCATCAGGAACTGTGTAATATCAAGTGTGTATATATACACACACACACACACACACACATATGTATGTTTGCATATACACATACATATACATATATGTATGTATACATACACACATATACACATACATATATATGTATATATTTAGTAGGCATTGCTTAAGAAGGAGTTAATAAGGGAATGAGTAGGCTCAAGGGTTCAGGGTTGAGGAAGTAGCAAAAGTGTGGATGAATATGCATGTTCATCTAATAAATTACTAAAAGAATATTGCAAAACAATTACCAAAACTGACTCATGTCCTACAGGGAAATAAATATGTTGCCATTGAGGTTATTTCTACCCAACAGAAATCATTCACAACTTGTCAATCTTCTGAAAGTTAGCATCTAACTTAGAAGAATCTTTGGGCCAGTTAAAAGTTAAGTTTTGAAAGGAATAGTAGCATTAGCTATTTCTTTCTTCTTACTGACAAAATACAACTTAAAGGAGGGTTTATTTCGGATTCTGTCCATCACGATGAAGAAGGCTTGGGGACAGAACTGTGAAGCAGCTAGTCACACCAGCCCTGCCATCAGAAAGTGGAGAGAGGTAAATGCTGGAACTCCATTCTTTTTCTCCTTTCTTATCCAGTTCAGAACACTAGTCCATGAAACAGCATTAAAGCTGCCCCCATTCAGACTGGGTCGTCTCTCTTTACCTAAACTATTCTAAAAGTACCCTCATAGATATACTCAGTGCTGTGATTCTAAATCTCATCAAGCCTGGCTCATTATGCATTAAGTTTCACACAAAACCATAAATCCTGTATAATTATAAAATTAGAAAATAATTACATTAATGAAGGCATAAGCATGAAGTCATGAAATGTGCAAACATGAAGTAAAAGAATAGAAGCATATATAGGGCATACAGAGAAAACAAGGGATATTGAGGCAAATTTATTAATAGATACAGAACA
This sequence comes from Chionomys nivalis, assembly GCF_950005125.1. Taxonomy (NCBI): domain Eukaryota; kingdom Metazoa; phylum Chordata; class Mammalia; order Rodentia; family Cricetidae; genus Chionomys; species Chionomys nivalis. The sequence goes on along the minus strand of NC_080112.1, from coordinate 128,480,528 downwards.
AGTCACCATTCACAGAACAAAGATCAATAGTACTGCTCGGACAAATTTATTTGCATTTGCATGAACAAGCATAACTTGGATTGTTATTGGTTTTGCATAATGTACTGAGTTGTAAAATAGTTTGTATCAGCGAAAGCTTTAAAGAGCCTAGGAAAATAGTACTAGATAGAAAATAGTGCTAGGTAGTACATCCAGAAAGCTTTCTTTGTTTAATTCAGTCTCCCACTATTTTTCCCTGAAAGATTCTAATCAATAGTAAGTGGTGTGTTAATGGACAATATCCATCCATCTCCCTCCTCCCCATCAGCGAGCATCAGCTGGTCCTTACAGGGAGTTAAATATATGATGTTCTAGGGTAACTTTAAAAAAGAATATAATAATCATTTTGCTTTCTGCCCATGCTTTCAATACTTACTCTTAAAAACAGTGTGTACCATAAATGTATTCCTTTTAGTACAGGTCACTACAGATTGTGAGACTGGCAGGGGAGGCGGTCCCACATTTTGTGTCACTGTAGCCTAGAATGCCTGTTTCCCAAGGTCGCTGGCTTTAAAAGCAACCAGATTGCCTTCCCTTTGACTGCTGTATTGTATACTCTTTCCAGGACCACAGACGCCTGCTGTATTGTATACCCTTTCCAGGACCATGGACTCCTGTCTTCTCCTCTTGGGGCTCTGACTATGTTCTTCAAAATATGGCCATGTTTTCCCCAGTGTCTGAAGGATCCAAGAGGAAGATGAGAAAACTAGAAATCTCTGTCACCTTTTCTGCCTCAGCTGGAGGTCGTTTTGTATATGACAGAAAACTCTAAGGTAGTGCTATGGGTGACAAAGAAAGAGGTATAATATTCATAAATTTCTGGTTCGGCTCCCACTCTTGGGGAAAATGAAGGAAGACTCTGGTCTCATAAGCTGTTTCTGCCTTAGAGGAGGTTTCCAGGGGATGAGACTTCCTGAGGCAGTTCAGTTTTCTAGGAAGACAAATAATGAATCCTTGCTTAGCTTAGCAACGGCTGAATCCCCGAGGACATTCTACGGATGAAAGCTAACGCAGCCAGTACTGTTGCCTTCCAGAAACGACCTCTCTACCTGTGTCTCATATTCCTTCCTTTTAACCACAAAGCATCTCTGAAACAACATGGGGAGTGGCTAAGGGCAGCTTTGGGCCCTCTAGTGTTTTTTGAGGGTGTGGACCAGTGCTGGGTTTGGAAGAAGTTCCATTTTGGTCACAGATTCCCTTAGGGCAACCCCCTTCAAGCACAGCATAAAAAGGCGGAAGACTCAAATCGGAGACCACACCCAGTGCACCATAGAGGACGGCTACCCTTTACAAAGTCCTTCCTGGCAAATTAAGACAAATTGTCCCTGTGGCAGGAGAGAGATGAAATTTTAATCCTGGCACCGTAGTTGGGGTTGCCATGTCTTCTCTGTGCACCTCTCTTGACAACCCTGATAAGTTTCTGACCTGTTCTTTCAGATCGCAACCTCTGCTTCTAAAGATCTACCTCAGAGTCATGAGGCAAGTGGGCTGGGCCATACCTTCCGCCTGTTTGGTTTCAGCTGCCGCTTTCAAACTTCCCTATCAAATTTCCACTCATAAACTTAAAGGATAGGGCACATGTTATGGTAAGAGATACTGACCTAGTATTTTCTAAGTGGCAACGCTGTTCCAAGTTCTTTATATGTACAGGTTCCAAGGCTCCCGTGGGAAGTCTTCAGGGTAGAGATGCTCAGGTTGAGACGTTTGGAGGGCTTTTTCACTGTGGAATACCAAATCATGCTAGGAGTCAGGACAAAGAGAGCCTCACTCAGCAGAGTGAGTCAGAGTCAGGGCCATGGATCTAAGGAAAGAAAATGTCTATATGTTCTTGCTGAACCAGTAGTCAGCTCTGAGAACACTGAGGCTTTACAATAAACTTTCCATAGTCGCTGAGCCCAGGAGCTAGAATTCCAAAGCCCTGACTCGTCCAGACATCAACCAACTATCAGCTCTTTCTTCTTCTTCTTCTTCTTCTTCTTCTTCTTCTTCTTCTTCTTCTTCTTCTTCTTCTTCTTCTTCTTCTTCTTCTTCTTCTTCTTCTTCTTCTCCTCCTTCTTCCTCCTCCTCCTCCCTTTCTTTCTTTCTTTCTTTCTTTCTTTCTTTCTTTCTTTCTTTCTTTCTTTCTTTCTTTCTTTCTTTCTTTTGACTTCTTCCTTTTTCCTCCCCTACTCTGGAACCTTGGGCTGGACTTTGAACTTTTCCTACTGGTGGGGTTTTCTGAGCTTGTACTTACCACATGGTCTCTTGACCTGAGATCCCCATGTACATTCAACTTAGCCATCTGGGTTCATCACCAACTGCATGCCTAAATTACATGGGCCAGGCCAAACTCAGTCCATTCCTGATCCAGAATGTTATTTGACTAATTCATTTTTGAGTCCCCTCCTGGGTTTGGGGAGCTATTTCTTTTCTTCTCAAGAAACTTTGTCTCCTTGCGCATCTTGTACTATCTGTGTTCATGATGCTTGCTCTGACACAGGAGATAGGTAACATCAGTACCAGCCGTGATACTGGGTTATCACTCTTTTATAGTCGAATATAGCCATGATCCTGTAGCTACATACATAGATGTTCATACCAAGTGGAAAGAATGAAGGCAATAAATAGCCTTCCATCTGTTTAAATTAAGCTTTGCTAGCAAGGAGCCACGAGAAACATTTTGTTTCCAGAAGGGCAGATTGGTACTAATCACCTTTTGTCAGCGTTACCACCAAGTACTTTGATAAAAGCAACTTAAGGTAGGAAGGACTTAATGAGGCTCGCAGTTTGAGGATACAGTCCATCATGTTTGGTTCAGTCATGATAGCAAGAGCTCAGGGCGTTCACAGACATGAGGCCGAGGGAAATGAAGGTTGGTTCTCAGCTTGCTTCTCCTTTATCTACAACCCAAGCCTGCAGCCCACGGGAATGGTGCTGCACATGGTTAGGGTGGGTCTTTCTACCTCCAAAAACTCAATCTAGAAAGTTCTTCACAGATAGGCCCACAGGTTAGTCTCTTAGTAGTTCTAGATCAGCTAAGTTCTCCATCACACAGGGGCTGGCGAACTCACTGCAATTCACGAGGAAGCAGTGTTAGCATGGCTCTGTAAATCCTAAGAGATTCCAGCTGAAACCAAAGCCACTGGATGTAGAAGGGCTTTTGAACCCAAGCAGTGCCATCCTGTGCCTTCATCCTTTACTTCTTAGTTTAGGTGGTGAGGTGCCCTTTTTGTTCGTTCCAGAGTACAAATGCAGGTGCCTACAGGGCAAGCAACAAAGTAACCCGAGTGAATAAAGCTACTTGGGGGACCACCTGCCCATTGGCATGGCACCGGATCACTGTAGAAAATCGAGAAATCTGCTTTGTGCTGTTAGCTTCATTTTGAAATATCAAAATCACGGTAATGAAACACCGTATCTAGTTATAATTTTGCACTTGATGTGCACTTGCAGACTTGGTTGGCTGATATTAGCTAAACCTGGCCACCTTTTGGGATCTCTTGTTTTTTTTTTTTTCTTTCCATTTTCAGAACCAACTGATTTCTATTCATTTATTATGAAAATATAGTTTTTGGATATAAGGTTTCACTAGTTTAGGTTGGCCTTGAACTCTTGATCCTCCTGCCTCCACCTTCCAAGTGCCACCACACCCTACCTAATATGAAAACTTGAGAAACCATCTGGAAAACATTTTTCTTAGTTCATTGAAGTGTTGGGGGTGGGTGGGAGAGGATGAGTTAAGAGCATGGTCGCGCTAAAGCACCGATTTAGAACAGTTTATAGAGCAGCTCCCACTGCCAATGCCAAACTTTCTCGAACAAGCACAATCTGAAATTCAGCCCTCATTATCTAATCTGGTTCTCTTGTTGGGAAATAATGAAGTAATTGAGAAAAATGCCAGGCTTGATTTGCTGAAAGACAACTGCGGATGATTGAACTGATTTCAAGCTAGGTATATATATTTCTGCATCTGCAGCCCCTTTCCTCTCTCGCTCATGATTTCCTCCTAGCCCTAGATTATTTTTCTGTGAAAGAAAATGAACCACGCTATGCCACCCTTCTTTGGATAAATTCTTTATGTGGTTATTAGGTCTTTTGAAGTTCTAGCTCTTTCTCTTAGTCATCCATGGGATAAAAATATCTGTCTTCATATGTGTTTGATAACGCACACTGAAAGGAGGTGCAAAAGCTGGAGCAGGGAAGGGAGGGAGAGAAGTGGCAACTCTAGAGACACCTGCTGTACCAGAGCAGAGCTGCTGCTTCCCCCTTCTTGATCATGACAGCTCCCTCAGCTTTGAATGATTTCGGTTTTCCCTGTGAAGTGAAAGGGTAAGGCCTCCCATGGGGAGTCAACAGGCCTGGCACATTCAGTTGAAGCAGGACCAAGCCCTGCTCCCCCATCTAGGCTGAGCCAGGCCTCCCACCATATGGAATGGCCTCCAAAAAGCCAGCTCATTAAAACACGTCTTTTTATCCCGCTCTTCCCCAGCTCAGTTTTGGAGCTGGACCTAGTGGCGTATGGCTAAATATTTAATAACCAGCTCCCCAGAAGTAAAACTCAACAAGCAAGAAACCAGAGCAACCTGGTTGGTAGCCTTTGCCAATTCCCAAGGCACAACTGTACCACAGCTGGTTTTAAAGCAGCAGCAGGATATAGTTGCTAAGGTGTGACCAGATGGACACAACCAGCATGAGCAGGCAGGAGTAAGAAGACAAAGGCTGGCTTCTGCTGGGACTGGAGAGATAGCTTGAGGACCTGAGCTTGCATCCCTGATACCCACCTAAAAAGTTGGGCCTCGTATTATGTGCCTATAATCACAGCACTGGGCAGGAAGAGACTGGGAGATTTAGGAGCTTGGTGGCCAGCCAGTCTAGTCAGTTGGTGAGTTCTGGGTTCAGTGAGCCATGATGTTTCAAAAAATTAGGTAGATGCCAATGGCTGGCACACACACACAGAGAGAGAGAGAGAGAGAGAGAGAGAGAGAGAGAGAGAGAGAGAGAGAGAGCGCTACACATCCCCCAAAACAAAGCAGCAAGTCAGATTGCCTCATGGGAATATCCAGTTACTATCTGTGGCAGTTTGAGTGAAAATGGCCCCCATGGGCTCATAGGGAGTGGCACTGTTAGGATGTGTGGCATTCTTGGAGTAGGTGAGGTCTTGTTGGAGAAAGTGTGTCATTGGGGAGAGACTTTGAGGTTTCAGATACTCCCACTAGGCCCAGTGTCTCTTTCTCCCTGCTGCCTGCCCATCCAGATGTAGAACTCTCAGCCTCTGCTCCAGCACCATGTCTGCCCATGTGCTGCCATGCTTCCTGCCATGATGACCATGGACTAAACCTGAACTGTAATCCAGCCCCCAATTAAAAGCTTTCCTTTACAAGGGTTGCTGTGGTCATAGTGTCTTTTCACACACAATAGAAACCCTAACTAAGACACTCTCAAATTAAAACAGTTAAAGAAAAACTGCATAGAACCTTTGCAAATATACTTTCCCCCATAGGGGCTATAATCATTATTATATTCCTTGGAGAGTCAAAACTTGCTCAGTACTCAAAGGGTTTTTTTTTAAGCTTTAGAGTGCATCAGTTATTGCTTTAAAAATGTGTTTTATATATTAAGGTCATAAAAGATTCAAACTATATGAAAAGAGCCAGCAGCCAATTTGGCTTTATGTTCAGAACAATGAACTCATCAGAGTTATTTTTATGGGCACTGTCACTTGGCCTGGAGCCACTGGTCCTAAGAAAGCCTGACTGTGTTTTGGTCAGTATCCTGCCTCAACAGCACCAAGGCAACACCTCCAAAACACGGAGGTTTGCTTTTGCACGTCGCCCATCAGTTTAACTAATTACTGTTTAACTTACTTCTGTAAACACTAGCAAACAAAATGTCTCAATGAAGACATTCTCCCTAGAAGAGCCTGTCTCTAACTGAAATATGATGGGAGGTATATATTTTCGTGTTTGAAAAGCCACATTAAAAGAAATAAAGAGATGAATTTAAATGTAATGGTCTCTTTTCACTTAGCCCAATATATCTGGAGTATGGTCTTTCAAAGATGCAATCAGTATAAGACATGTTAAAGCTTTTTGTATTTGGGCAGTGATGCTTTCAAAAACGAGTGACTGTTTTACACTTTACCCCCTGCCTTCACTCCCCAGCACACCTCAGTTTGAATGTGTGCATTTCAAGTGCTCGGTAGACACCTGTAGCTAGTGGCTGTCATTTTGGATGGGATTAGGGTTAGGGTTTTTCCCACCTCTAAGAAAGTCCAGCATTATAGGAACTATGATTGGCACTTCAAAGGCTGTGGCTATGGGAATTTCCTAGGTAAGGGAATCTCCTTTGTAGGACGAGCAAGCCTTCTACTTTCCCTCGGACTGAGAGTTGGCTCAGTATGTGGGAGTTCAGCCACTAAATCGGGGAGAGTCCCAGGGAGTCTGAGCTAAACTGCCCACAGCAGGTTTAGGGGGAAAATTTCAGTGCTCCTGGGAGAGCATCTGTGTTGCTTTCACTCAACACAGCCTGAGCTCTCTCTGTTTGAAATCTTCATCCTCTCTCAGGATGGCATTCTGGGAAGTGTCTTTGGAGATGGGGAACAAGTTTCAGCAGACTCTTGAACGTTTTGTCTCTCTGACCTTCTGGCTACTTGTTTGGCTCCCTATATCACAGGAACATGTCTCTCTACAAACCTTCCAGACGCCTCCTACCCAGGGAGCTATGTCTTGTCTTGGTAGCTGATTTCATTGTCTGCCTGACCTGGGGTAAGGCTCATTATTTTTTAAAAAGTCAGCTTGAATGTGTGCCCTGATCTTTATAGAGCCATATAATATTTATGATAACCAGTGTTTCTTTTTCTAAAAAATTTTTATAGCCACTGACTTAAATTATTAATTGGATTTTATACTTTATGAAATCATCCAATAAACATTTGAATACAAATTCAGGATTATTTAAACTTTCCATGGTTTAAATAGCCTTAGTTTCTTTAGTATCAGACTCCATATTGGTAAGTGGGAGTAGTAAGAAATATAGCCTGTTCCACAGGATACTGTAAAGACTAAATGTACATTGAAAGTTCAAGAATGACGTGAATTGCTTCAAAGAGGCTTGGTATGCAGCACATGCTAAGTTCATACTATAACTACTAGATCTTTCTTGAGGTCAGAACACACATCTGAAACATTCCCATCACACTTTCCTGGAAATGTTCAAAGCACTGCCTGTCTTAGTTTGGGTTTCTAGTGCTGCGAAGAGACACTGTGGCCATGGCAAATTTTATAAAGGAAAACATTTAATTGTGGTGGCAGCTTACAGTTTCAGAGGTTTAGTCCATTATCATCATGGCAGGACATGGTGGCATTCAGGCAGACATGGTGCTGGAGAAGGAGCTGGGAGTTCTACATCTTGATCCACAGGAAGCAGGAAGTAAACTGTCTCACACTGGATGTAGCTTGAGCATATATAAGACCTCAAAATTGACACCCACAGTGGCATACTTGCTCCAACAAGGCCACATTTTCTGATTGTGCCATTCCCTGTGGTCCAAGCACTCAAACACATGAGTCTGGGGGGGCATTCCTATTCAAACCACCACACTGCCTGCTCTAAGAAGGTTAAGTACCTAACCAAACCAATTGTCTGAGCCCAGCAATCCCACATTGCCTTTTGACTCTAGCCTTGACTTGATAGCCAGTTTCTGAAGCCTCCTAAATGTAATCCACATGCTGCCTCTGTGACCAGAACAGGAATTATTTGTCTTATGTGCTGGTTTCTGGCTTATCTGGCAACCAGCTCTGAAACAGGAAGTTATCAAATGACGTGCTCTTTGACTAGACTCTGCGTACTACCTCCTATTGTTTTTCAAGAGACTTTGCAAACAGTTGGGTTCTGGATTTTTCCAAACTTCAGTAGAATCAAGGAAGAAGGAAAGCTTCCATATGGGTTTTGAGTTGCATAGGATCATCTCAGGTTACCTGACTATTGCAGATTCCATCTACTTTTGCTATGGTGGAGTTTTGTTTTGTTTTTAGCTAAACCCATCTTCTATGGTAGAGAGTGCCAGAATCTTACTTGCCCAACTTTGGTTGTGTCTAGACTATGAAATGTTATCCTGGCCAGTGGGAAAAAGGGAAATACCCTCTGGGGAGTTCCAGGACAAAGCCTCTTCATCCCTTTCTGATTATCCCTGCTACTTGGAGCTGAGACAGCCTGCATAAGAAAGATCATATCAGAGGATAATGAGAAACATAAAGAAGATTAACTCATATGGAAAATAGAAATAAAGACAGGAGTAGCTGTTGCTCTCGATTATTGAAGTGCTGAATAAACTTTCTGGAACCTTCTGCCTGCAGGACCTCTTGTTTTTTGAGATTTATTCGTAGACCCCTGTTGCTTAAGTCATATTTGGTTGGCTCTTTAGTTTCTGTTCTGGCAATATCCTAGCTGACATGAATGGACTCTTTGATGGTCCTAAGAAGATTAGCCCTCAATAATTAGGCATAATCCCATGTTCTTTTTTCAAGACTCCTGCTGCTAAGAGCCAACAGTGAACTGTCATTTCTTGAACTTCTCAGGTACGTCCCCACAGGCAATGTGAGGTGATGAGCGTGAGTGCAAATTCGGGAGTCAGATCTTGGCAAGTGTGCCCTTCAGTTCTTTAGTTAAATTCTTGTTTTATTTTCTTTACCTATGAGCTGAGGATGATGATACTATATTTATAGGGTTTCCTATGAAATGAGTCAGCGCATCAACAGCACTTACAGTGCCTGCCACATAGTACACACCATGAATGAGAGGAATTCTGCTTATGAAGCACTCATTTTGCCTTGTGTTGTCACTAATACATAGGTACACACAGACAGACAGACACACACAGACAGACAGACAGACACACACACAGAGGTAGGGGTATGGGAGAATGTTATCCCTTAGTTCCGGGACCCACTGAAGGTACCAATTTGAGTATAATTAGTGTATATGAAATTGCATAGTAATTGCATATAATACACATACAGCCTCCTGTATACTTTAAATCACTTCCAATTTCCCTTCAATATTTAATACAATGCAAATGCTATGCAAATAATTGCCATACTATGTTACCTTAGGGAGTAATGACAAGAAACAGTATATAGATGTTCAGTTCAGATGCAACATTTTCCTCAAATATTTTGTATCCACATTCATGAAAACCCATTTTGAGGGCCAACTGTATACATGTCTTCGTATTTCACTGCTCTGTTTTCGGTGCCTGTTTTTTTTTTGTTGTTGTTGTTGTTGTTGACCCCAAAGACAGACTTCACATTGCACATTTCTTGGAGCCAAGAGGCATGAGGGGCGTCATCAACTAGCTTTGTTTAAGTTTCCCTGGAAAAGGACCTTGAGAAAGCTGTTTATTTATAACATGATCCAGGGAAATTTCACCAATGCGGGAGAGAAGTGCTGGAGGAAGGGGAAGAGAGGCAAGAAAGCAAAGCCAGGTGGTAACAGCAAGCAACTTCCCACTGTGGACAAGGAACAGCCTGTGTTGTTTCATCCCCCTAGGAGATTTCAGTGTCCCTGCAGTGTCTCAGAGTACTGCCCCACCTCCCGACCTTGCTGAGCTATTTAAATACCATGGCCCTCCAGACATTGGTCCTGAGCTGCTGGGGATGGTGTGAGGTATTTGTTCTCAGGCCTTTTGCCTTTATGGGTGGGCAGGCCAGCCCCAGCCTCCAGAGAAAATTGACAGCTAGCTGAAAGACAGGCAGGCAGACCACAATGAAAAGGCCCCATGGGCCTCCCTAGGCTCAAGTGGGACTGGATTAAACTCAGTGAGCATGGCTCCTCCCCACCCTCCTTGGTCGGGGTGGAGGGGAGGGATGTGGCCAAAGCTACACAGTCCAAGAAACTTTGCTAGGTCTGCAACAGGACACAAAGGCGAGTAAGAAATTGAATCTCACAGTTCGGTGGCAGAGGTAGACATGTTCACAAATACCATATTAATAGTGTTTATCACGTGAGAAACAGAATGGGAAGTTGGTTTCTTTTCACCTAGGAGATTAGGAAATGGGGAGACTGTGGGAAAACAGACCCCTTGTGTACGGTTGCTAAGAGCAGCAATTTGGCACTGGGTTTCAGAGACACAAATGTGTTTACCTTTTGGCCCAGTCATCTAACTTCTGGGAATTTATCCTACATGTCTGCCCACACAAGAATAAAGTAATGAATGCACCAGCTTATTCCTTCCAGCGTTACTGTGGTGACATAATATTGGCAGCAATCAAAGTGTCCATCAACAGGGACTTGTTAAATCCATGCTGACATACCCACACAATGGAGTACTATGCAGGTGTATAGAAGAATGAGGTCACTTTGCCCCGAATCTATTGTTACATTGAAAAAAAAAACCCTAAGATGAAAAGGCATAGTATGTGTGGTGAGACTGTGGGTTTCAGGGCTGAGCATGGGGAGAGCATGATTGTGAACTAGCAGCAAGGTTTCTTTAGGCAGCTCTTGACCAGGATGCTAGGACTTTTCTGTCTCCTTAAATAAGTTCTTATAAATTACAGGCCTGGAGTATGCTGATCAGAAAGAAAAAAAGATCTTCTTCACAGCTGGAGACATTCAGATATAGCAACAATAGATCACCACCCAGAAGTGGGAGAAAGCAAGGGGACTTCATGGGGAGAGAGGAATTGAAGAAGGGTCATGCATTTACGTGGTGTCGCCCAGGAGCAAAGCAGGAGTTTCGGGGTCAGAGTGCTCAGATAGGTAGTGGTGGTGTTACTAGAATTCTTAGGGTCAAAGCGTGGGCTCTGGCAGCTCTGACGACACAGACTCAGCTACTTGCCTTTAATCTGCCAACTACATACAGATAGTAATACAGTTACTAGAGAACGGCAGTGACCTCCAAGTCTATCTTTGGACATGAAGTTTGGTTTAAAACAGTGCTTCTTAACCTTTCTAATGCTGTGACCCTTTAATCCAGTTCCTCAGGTTGTAGTGACTCCAACCGTAGAATTATTTTCTTTGCTATTTCATAACTGTAATTTTGTAACTGTTATGAATCCTAATGTGACTAGGTAGTCTGCAGGATATCTGATACCTATGATACTCCTATGAAAGGGTCATTCGACCCCCAAAGGGGTCCCAGCCTACAGATTGAGAACCACTGGTTTAAACAGGGATCAAGAGGTATGTATGCATAACTAAGTAGTTCCTTCAAGGTATGGTTCTGTCCATCATTGACCCAATCTCAGCTCAGCTCTTGGCTTCCAGTCTGTCCTGAGTAGCTGGCTAGCTAAGTATACCAGCAAAACTCAACCACTTATCACACAGAGGACTTTGACTTTATGATAGCCAATATAGGCACATTGAACAGTTAGATTGCAAAGCAAACACCACAGAACTTATTCTATCCTATGAGCAGTGAGTGGTCCAACTTAACTCTAAAATTTCTGTACCAAATACGAAAGAAAATTCATTTTTGCAAGAGCATACTTGATATAACTACTTACGCGCGCGCACACACACACACACACACACACACACAAACACACACCGATTTTGTGACCAGAATATGTAAAGAATATCCTCAAACCAATAAAAAAATAAAAATTGACCAAACAAGCATGTAACAAGATATCATATCCCAAAGATTGATGAAACTGAGCGTGATGGTGCAGTCTTGTAATCTCTGCTTCTCAGAAGACTGAGGCAGGAGGATCACAAGTTCAATGGCAGCAAGGTCTAGACAGGGAGTTCAAGGCCAGCTTGATCTACTCAGTGGGCCCCAGTCTCAAAATCAAAAGGAGGTTAGAGTTGTAGATGGCATGAATGAGACTCCAAATTTAATCCTTAGCACCACAAAACAAAGAAAGAAAGAAATGAAATAAACTAACTAAATGATGTGTGAGCATGTGAAAGGGTTCTCAGTGTAAGTAGGCATCAGAAAAAATATAAGAACTACAATGAAAGGCCAGTGCCATTATATACATAAAAATAAGATTTTTTTTTTCAATTGACACTCTCAAGTTGGTGAGGCTGTGAAGCTACTGAAATTCATATGCTGATGGTGGGATCAAACCATGGTGTGACCCTTTGGGGGTCAGTTTTCTCGTTACTGATAAAATCTCAGTGTCACACGTCTGCCTTCGCATTGTTGAATAAATGATTCAAAGACTTAGCTAGTTCCAATCTTTCTCCATCGCTGTGCTCTCTGAGTGTGTCTTTCATCCAACAATTACAAGTTCTGTTTCCTAGCTGGATTACCAACTTTTATATAACTCCAAATGTCCCTTAGGCTAAACAGTCACCACATACCATTTCTGGAACTTATTTTTTAATTTATTGAATTTTTTTCCACTTATTTTACATCCTGACCACAGTTTCCCCTCCCTCCTCTTCTCCTGTTCCTTCTCCCCACCTTCCTTCTGCCCCCTACATTCACTCCTCCGCTGTTTCTGTTCAGAAAGGGGCAGGTCTCCCATGGCTTTCCACAAAGCGCGGCATATCAAGTTGAGGTAGGACTGAGTTCCTCCCTTTGTATTAAGGCTGAGCAAAACAACCCAGTATAGGTTTCCCAAAGGCAGCTATACCCAGAGGATGCTGAATAATACCACACGGACACTTGCTCAGCTATATTCACTGCAGTGGTATTCACAATCAGCCTTTTCAGAACTTCTCACAGCTCACCACATAGTAGACAGAAAGTATTAAACTAGTGAATTACTCTTATTTCAAAGCAGGCCTTAAAACCTGTACCAATCCTGATTCGCATTGCTTATAGCATCCCTTAGGTTAGTGTGTAGAGGAAGGGGGCATTTTCATCGAATGACAGAAACCCAAACACCTGTGTGTGAAGTGCAGCAATGGGAACTTGAAAGGGATGAGCAACGTTTGATCCAACATAGAGCAGTCATCATGTAAATAGGTCACCAGCACTCTGCCCTATCACATTTAGTATAAAAATCGAAGCAGCCATAGAGGGGCAACTCTTAGAAGCCTGCAGAAAAATTCAACAGAAACTCTTGAGTAGTCAGACTTCTGGTTCTGAGATAACAAACTCCAAAGGACACAAATGAGTGAACATATAATGTTCTCATTTTTCAGAATCATCTGTTTGTTGGCATGAAGAGTGTGGGTGGGAGGGAGGGATGATGCCAAAAGACAGAAAAAGAAATTTTGAAGAAAAGCTGTGGAACACAGTAAAAGTCTTTCCCGGAAGGCCTCTGGCTCCAATCTCTTAATTATTTTGTTCCATCCTTCCTCCTGAATACAGAATCTCTGCAATAATTCTGGAGCTGTCAGGGCAGCTTGGTCCAGCTTGAACTAAGAGTAACTCTTTGTTCTTGTATTGACAGTGTACCAAGAACAAGGAAGCATTTTGCAAGGAACAATTCTGCAATGCCTCCTGGAAAGAAATGGTCTCTCTAAAAGAATATTTCCATCTTTCATTTCAAGGATGCTTTAATAATGGGAAAGATTTAAGCAACTAACTGTGGAGGACTAAAAATCCAAGAACACTGTCTATCATGTATTCTGTTTACTTGAATATTTTTAAATACTAAAGAATCTTTCCACCAAGGCTGATTTTGTGTTTTCCACATAAAGAGCATTGGACTGTCCCCTTACATTTCGATTTCCGATTTTCTAGTGTTTCTTGCTTTGCTGTACCATTTTCACGTTTAATATTGGATGTGGAAAAAACCCATTACTCTTGGCTTCTTTAAGAAGCATCACATGGATCTTGCTGCATTCGTCACAATTACTGGTTTAAGGAAATTTTTTGGATTGTCATCCTTGATATTTCACTGCTGAAATATTTTTTAATACAAATACAGACCTTTCGCATCAAAGTATTTCCAAGTGGTAGCTTTGGCTTAATTAGTCTGAGTCATTTTTGTAAACACAAATGTTCATCTCTATTTTATAAGCTAAGAAAAACTTGAAGAATTGGTCAACTTGCACACATTGATTCCCAGCTTTCTGGTTACAGCTGTGTGACAATGTTCTCTCCTGGTGCAAGCATAGGAGAAGTCCTGACATCATCACCGGTTTGGGGCAAAATGAGAAGCCCCAGTTGGTGAGTAGGTGAAAGGGTATTTCCTCTGAACCTATGGGCAGGGCAGCAACACTTCGCCTCTTGAATTGCTTCTGTTCATAGAACGTAATGTGTGCTTTATGCGGCTTGTGTTACCCACTGGAAAATCGTGGCACTATCATGCATAGTACTTTCAATAAAGTTGACAGGCATAAAGAGCTCTCCAACAAACACCAACGATTTGGGGTGAGCATACAGCCCAACTGGTAAGGAAATAATGCTCCAGAGAGTGAGAGAAGAGCTCCTTCATTGTGAGCATTTGGCATTTTCTTGGCTGTGTGGATAGGAGGGAAATGGTGCTTGGTTAATATTTGGAATTGGTTAGGTGACAACTTACTGGAGCTTTTAATGGCCTCAAGGTCAAGGCAGTTTTGGGGCAAGCAGTAAAACAATTTTTTCAGCTGATTATTTTGTCAGCATTGCAGAAATGTGGTTGGTAAATTGACATGATGTCCATATGTAATTACATAGCTTGGTGCTTGATGCATGTATGTAGGATGACAACAAGGCAGGATTCCCTCCCTTCTTCCCTCCCTTCTTTGCTTTCTGTGGCAAATGTGTGTCAGCAAACTTAACTCTATAATGCAATGTTCTTCACTATATTGTGTTGTTTTTAGATCCACAGAACTTCCTCATTTGTGGAACTGAAACTCTGCCATTTCTCCATCCTGTCTCTTCTCTTGGGGACATTCAACTTTCTTCCTCTCTGGATCTGACTATTTTTAGATTATACAAGATACTTGCTCTGTCAGTTTTGATGAGCTAGATCTTGTGCCATTTTCTCCTCACTGGCATTTACCCATAAGCCTTGCACTAGTTACCTTTTTTTTGTTCCTGTGATAAAAGACCCAAGGAAGCAGGTTAAGGGGAAGAGGTTATTTTGGCTTATAGTGTAGGGGTCCATCATGAAGTTGGGAAGGCCTGGCAGGTGGAAAGGCTCTTGCAAGGTGGCAGGAACTTGTGATGCAACTTGCTTACATCTTTGTGAATCAGGAAGTAGAATGGGATGAGAAACATGGCAGAAAATGACTCTCAATAGGCCAGTGATGTGTATGAGTCCCGATGTCCCAGAGTTTCTACAAACTTCCACAGCAGCACTACTGCCTGGGAACTAGGTGTTCAGACAAGACTAGACCAAGCCTGTAGTACTTCTCATGTTCCTTTAGTTTCTTAGCCTTTCCACAGACTTGCTGTATGCTTTTGTTTTTATTACTTATTTCAGTTTTTGAGATTAGAATATAATTACATCATTTTTCCTTCCCTTTCCTTCCTCTAAATCCTCTCAATTGCCCCTTCTTACTCTTTTTCAAATTCATAACCTTTTTTCATTAATTGTTGTTACAACATATACATATATAATGCAATATATCATATATACTATATGAAATACATATATTATATACATTCCTAAATACATAAATACAACATTCTCAGTCCATATAATCTTACTTGTATACACGTTTTCAGGGCTACCATTCAGTATTGGACATGCTCTCCTCTGGGGAAGGCTATTTCTCCAATTCTCAGAATTTCTTAGTTGTTTGTAGTACTTCATATGTGTTGGAAGCTTTATGCATTTTTGATTTTGGCCATTCTTGAAGGTGTAAGGTGGAATTTCAGAGTTGTTTCGATCTGCATTTCCCTGATGACTAAGGATGTTGAGCATTTCCTTAAGTCTTTTTTAAACCACCTCTTCTCCAGTGTTCCTAGTGTGGGAGTTGTTTTGTAGATACATCCATTGGGAGTGGGATCCACTACTTTATGTGTTTTTTTTAAATTTATTTATTTATTTCTTTAATAAAGATTTCTGCCTCCTCCGCCCGACCGCCTCCCATTTCCCTCCCCCTCCCCCTTTATGTGTTCTTTTTAGATGTGAATTCTAGTGTATGTGACTTTACCACCTGAAGATGCAGCGTGACAACAAGAATTGTGTCAACGAAGAAGAGTAAGTTTCCAGAATGTCCTTGAAATATATTTGATCACTATTGACTACTCACTAAACGCAGATCAAATTCCTTACACAGCCAAGAATTGTAGGAAGAGAAAAAGAACTGAAAGTGACCCTGCCTCGGCACTGTGTAAATCAGAAATTCAGATATGTTCGTTGATTCACCTTTAGGAGTAAAAGCAAGTATGGGAATGCAAATGAGAAAACCTCAAGAGGGCAAGTGGTCACTGTGGGACAGCTGTCTTTACTGCCATCTAACCAATATGATTTCCTAGGCTTATTGAGTTTCTTCTGTCTATCCTGTTTTAACCTACAAGATAGAAAAGGAATCAGAAATAGTCCATGGCCTCACCACCCTGATCTCAAAAGTTAAACAGAGTTGGGCTTGGTTAGTGCTTAGATGAAAGAACAAAAATATTGGATCATTTTGTTTCAGAAAGAGAGTCTTTGTGTATTGAATTCTAAGGACCTACTTGACCCATGTCCCCAGACCTAAAAACTCTAAGGGGTATTGAATTTTTAGATGTTGTGCTATGTTCCTAAGCAAAACAGAGGTATCAAACTGGGAGTTTTTTTTTTTCTTGGAGACTCATGACTCCTGCCACCTGTCAAAACAGGCCCAGAGGACATCCCTGTCCACACCTTCCATCTTTCAAGTTTTCCTTGAAATGATATGGATGACAGCCCTAGAATTCTGTGTGCTGGTAGCATTCTGCATTAGAAATGCTTTGCTATCTTTTAAGAGACTAACTTGAGGCAAACAGGAAATTGAGCAATGGATGACCCTTCCTAATCCTGTTCTAAAAATAATGGATTGCTGAGGTGGTGCTAGAAGTTTGGCCTTTTAAATGTACACTCAGTCCCTTGCTGATTACTCTTCGATGCAGGAGGACACATGGGGCAGAAAAGATGCTTCACAGGAGCCATTCTGAGTTGAAATGGACTTCACGGCCCATCCTGCAGTGTAGTCCCAGGGAGTTGATTTTTGAGTTTGTCAGTTGCCTCCTCCTACAATCTTGCCCTTTTCCCATTTTTCAATTTGCCCCATTTGTGGGCAGATAGCAGCTTTTTGGGAGTGGATAGGGCTTGAGACAAGGAGCCAGCCCCTTCTCCTAATGCCGTTTGTCTTCATGAGGCTTTTAAAGTACATAGACATGTTTTTCTTCTTTCCCTTTCCTTTTTAAAGTAGAAATAGCAGACTTATGAGCAGTTAAGAAAGAATCCTTTATAAGTAAAAAGATTTTGGGGAAAACAAAAGGATGGATTGATTCCAGATTACAGGACCAGAAGATGGTTTGATGATCAGGGATTGAGTTAGAAACACTGAATGTATAGGTGATGGTCACATTCAAATGATGAAGGACGGACATGGTTAGATTAAAAGGTGTGGCCTTGTGTGTGGGGGTCATGTGGCACTGGAGGTGGGCTTTGAGGTTTTAAAAGCTCATGCCATTCCCAGTTAGCTTTCTTCCTGCCTTGTACTTGTGGATCAATGTAAGTTGTCTGCTACTGCTCCAGTGTCAGGCCTACCTGCCTATAGCCATGTTTCCTGCCATGATGGTCATGTGATGGAGGAGGGTCATACTTTCATTGGTTAATAAAGAAACTGCTTGGCCTGATAGGTCAGAACATAGGTGGGTAGAGTAGACAGAACAGAATGCTAGGAAGAAGGGAAGTGAGCCAGACGCCATGGAACCAGCTATCAGGTTAGACATGCTGAATCTTTCCTGGTAAGCCACCACCTCGTGGTGATACACAGATTATTAGAAATGGGTTAATCAAGATGTGAGAATTAGCCGATAAGAGGCTAGAACTAATGGGCCAGGCAGTGTTTAAATGAATACAGTTTGTGTGTTATTATTTCCAGGGCTAAGCTAGCCAGGCGGCCGGGAGCTGGGTAGCAGGAAGGCAGCCCGCTGCTCCATTTACAGTCATGGGCTATAACCTTCTGGAATTGTAAGCCCCAAATGAATTTTTTCTTTGGTTGCTTTGGTCATGGTGTTTTGTCACAGCAACAGAAAAAGTACCCGATACATAAGCCTTGTGTAAGAGTTACTTCCTTAGGACCTAAGATGCTTTAGGAATGTTCAGGAAGACATAAGCGTTCCCTGAGAAACATATTCATGATATCATTCACATGACATAAGGAAGAAGGGACAATAAAACCCTCTCTCCAAACTGAAGAGACAGGCAGAGTGCTTGCTGCATAAACATAAGTACCTTGAGTTTGGATCCCCAGCAACCACATAAGCCAGGCACAGTGGTGTACAACTCTAATTCTAGCGGCGGGGTTGGGGACAGGGACAGGAGGATCCCTGAGGCTTGCTGGACATCCTGACTACCGAATCTGTGAGCTCCAGGTTTAGTGAGAGACCTTGTTTCAACAAGCAAACACGGTGGAGACTGATTGAGAAATACACCAGGTATCGACCTCTGATCTCCACATGCATATGTACATGCATGCATACACGTATGTACACATATGCCACACACACACACAAGATAAATAAACAATTACAAATAAGCAAATCCCATGTCTCCTGGGTGTCTGATAATGTCTATGGTATTGCAACAAAAGAAGGTACTATTGGGACAAGCAATAATTTTATTGAAGTTTGGACTGCTATAAAATGAGAGTACAGGGGATGAAGAGTTAACATAGAGTGACAGTTTTGGCATGGAAGTGAATGCCTGAGTGTTTGTGCACTGCACACACACTGACTCTGTGATACTCCCATTTCACATATGTTGATTCAGTGCTACTTTCTCACAGAGTAAGCGAGTCTATCATGCGGAGAAAGCCAGTGGGAACAGAAAGAGTTGATTTATTTCCTGGTTATCATACTCCACTGAGTACTCTATCCTCTAGAAAAGAACAAGTCCCTGCTTGGGAAGAGCTGTTCTGTGCCGCAGAGCTCCACTTCTATTTGCATAGTACCCTCAATTTGTATATCACAGAAATAGAAGACTTTGGAGGCAAAATATTGTCAAGTTGAAAATACATAAAGTCAATGTTTAAACAGAAAAAGGGAATTATTTTCTCTACAATTTTTATGAACCAGCACTAAATACTCCTAGGTTCAATAGCAATTGAACCTGACATTCAGTTTTGTTTTATTTTATAGACAAGGTCTCATGTGAATGGGGCTAGCCTTGAACCCCTAATCCTCCTGCCTCCTCCTCCAAAGAGCCAGGATTACAGATATATGCCACCACAGCTACATTTTGACACTCACTAAAAAATAGTTATTCTGGGAAGCTTTCTGGGACAGATTCATGACACAAAAGGCCCCCCCCCCACAGTTGTCAATGGCCACAAACACTGGCACAGTAAACAGCCTCAAACCCCTGAAATGGTTTCATATAGCATAAATATCAGTATACTTTCTAGATAAATCAGCCTGGCACTTGTTTTTGTCACTTCAAGGAAATAATTGTCTGACATCTTTTGAGTTTGAAGATGACTCTGAGCAATTAAATTATCTTTGACAGAACCGCTTGCAGCAACTTTGTATGGTTGACAAGAAGCTCTCTGAATAATTGAATTGCTCATTTCCCTTTACACAGAATTTCACACATCAACTGGTTTACTGTGGGGCTACTGCATAAATAATGACAAATAAAAACGAAGCAAAAAGATGGCATAGTCCAGAAATCTGGGTGCTTGGATTTTTGAGTCGCCCCAGGTCTAACATTGCTTCTGTGGTATGGGGGTCTGAATTTGAGGATCCATGACATTGCTGGGCATGACTCTTGCACAGAAGAATTTGGTAAGGGCTATCATGGCACCCACAGGACAGTGTGGTTTGAGTCAGAGGAGAAAACTGAGAGACGATGGCAAGATGTGGAGAGATGGCTAGCTGAAGAAGACGCTGTCTTTCATTCAGTGTGTCTGTATGGTCCACCAATTGTATTCACTTCAGAGGAATGGAGCTGCATGGGCCTCCCTTAGCCTGTAGGCGGAAGTGTGTGTGTGTGTGTGTGTGTGTGTATGTGTGTGTGTGTGTGTTTACAGTGCCTGATGTTGTGAGGGTCTTTGTGGCTCTTGCCTGAGAGGATCTGCTTTAATGTCCTCAGGAACATGATGCTGTTAGTGGTTCTTATATTTGGGGAAGCTTCCGTGGTGGTCAGGTGGGTGGCTCCCAGTCCCTCTCTGCCTGTAGACAGGTCGTGTCTTATTGACTCTCCATCTCATTAACAAAGGCAGGCCTTTAGAAAGAGGCGGAATAAGTTGACTCTTACTTCAATTCTCTGGATTGGTTCTACTTTCTAGAGGCCTCCCTGTCTCCCAGCTACCAGCTCTTTTGTATCACGGGGTTTATTTCAGTTCCAAAGTTTGTTTTCCTAAATGGTCAAGGAAGGCTCTCACAGCTTGGGCACTGCTACTAACATTTTTGATGCAGAATCATTCTTTGTTTAAAGAAACTTCCTGTGCAGTGTGGGATGTTCAGTAGTAACTCTGGCTTCAATTGACTCGATGCCAGGAGCAGCAAACATTTTTTTAGCATATGTATCTCACATTTTTGGGACATATGTACACTAAAATTTATTTGTTAGTTATTTGAAATTCAAATTGAATTGGACATCTATATTTTATCTGGTAACACTTCTTGTGTGTACATGCATGCGCACATACATATGTTTGCATCTGTGTAAACAGGTCTATATGCATGTGTGTGTGCATGCATGTGGAAGCCAGATGTCAAACTCAGATATTGTTCCTCAGGAGCCATCTACCTTAGTTTTTTTTCTGAGACGAGCTTTCTTCACTGGCCTGTAGTTTGCCTATTAGGCTGTACTGGCTGACTGGTGAGCCCTAGGGAATCTATCCACCTGTCTCTACTTCTCTAGTTCTGGAATTACAAGCATATACCACTGAAGCTTATCTTTAAAAAAAATAGATTCTGGGCTTGAACTCAGGTAGGTCTTTGTGCTTGTGAGGCAGGCACTTTATTGACTGGCCTATTTCTACAGCATTGGCAGCACTTCTTAAGGGACAAACATTGTCTGTCTTGAGGATACTAGGTTTATATATGTCCACTTTGTGAATCAAAGGAATCACTCAGTAATTTGTAAAACAGCCACTCGAACAAGATGGAAAGAGAAAAGAGCCTCATCATCGATGGTTACCTGGGATGTACAAATCAAATGCACCATGAGATACTGTCACTTCATCAGGGAGACACAGCCTAGCACTGTATGATGAGGCAAGCAGGCCTGCTTTTCTTCCTGTCTGACTCCCGCATGGCTAGCTTAGCCCCGGAAATAATAACATGGAAACTGTATTCTTTTAAACACTGCCTGGCCTGTTAGTTCTAGCCTCTTATCGGCTAATTCTCACATCTTGATTAACCCATTTCTATCAATCTGTGTAGCACCATGAGGTGGTGGCTTACCGGGAAGATTCTAACCTACAACCATCTTGGGTCGAAGAATCATGGCGTCTGCCTCACTTCCCTTCTTCCCAGCATTCTGTTCTGTCTTCCCCGCCTACCTATGTTCTGACCTATCAGGCCAAACAGTTTTCTTTATTAATTAACCAATGAAATAACAGATAGATAGAAGACACTCCTACATCATAGCACAGCTGCTGGGGACTTGATCAGTCTTCCCAAATAGTGCTCTCCGTTCAGGTCAAAGCTGTATCCTTGACTATGCAGCAGAAACACATCATGGCTAGTCATAGTGAAATGAGTTAGTGAAGTTTGTAAGATAGGCAGGAAAAGGACAATACAGTTCAAAACATAGGTACAAGCTTCTCAAAAGAGGACAGCACTTAGGTATATTCATAATGGCTATATATCTAAGTTTCCCCTTTCTAAGTTACATTTCTCAAAGGGTGTAATTTATTTAAAAATGTTAAAAATTAAGCTAAAGCCCTTGAGAAAAGCTATGTGGAAACCTACTACTCTAGAAGCTTCCTACAATGTATAAAAGGAATTGAAATGGAATTACCATATAATGAGTAAGACATGCCCCAAATAAACATTATATTTTACCATGGAAACCCATTCCTGGTACTGGGGGTTTTACTTATGGAGTGACACTGAGTGTATTAAACATACTCACTCCATGGCACATGCTCAGGAGTAGTTGGCTAACACAAGACAGACTCCATGATTTTATGTGTGTGTTTCTTTTGCTTGTGGCTTGGAAATTTTTGTCCTTTTTGGTTTTGTTTTCTTTTGTTTTCTTGTTTCTTTTTTTTTCTTTTGAGAGAGATAAAATGAAGTTGGGTGGGAAGGGTAATGGGAAGCATCTGGGAGGACTTGGGGGAGGGGAAAGAACTTGGTCAAAATATACTGTACGAAAAATTCTAAAAATAATAAGAAGGAAGAAAATGTAAACAGAATCAAAATTAAGCAAAAATATGACCATTTTACTAATTTTTCTTGAATTCCCTTTGGTAAATGAAATTGTAAGGTGGTTTTATGAGGTACGCTCTCAAGGAAGCATGAGAGCAATAGCTCAAGAAAACAGAGTAGGAATGTTGGTCTCATTTCATTTCTTTCTTTCTCTCTTTTCCTGTCTGTCTGTGTTAGCTTTTTTCAATTGTATGTGGAGAAGGCTGCTTGTGACAGAGAACTAATACACAAAGATTTTTTAAGAAGTCAAACAACCTGATCAATTAACAAGCTAATTAAATGAGGAGATAGTTCTCAAAAGTGAAATACAAATGATCAATAAATCCATGAAAAAGTGTTTACCCTCATTAGTCACCAGAGAAATGAAAATTAAAGCTACCCAGATTCACCTCATCCCAGGCAGAATGGCAATCATTAAGAAAACAAATAACAGCAGGGCTGGCAAGGCTGCAGGTGAAAGGGAACCCTTATACAGTGCTCGTTTGAATGGAAACTAATGTAGCTATGCATGGAAATCAGTATGGAGGCTCCTCAGAAAACTAAAAATAGATCTCCCATTTGACTTAGCCTTACTACTGTGAACTTACCAGAAGGACTTCAACATGTCACAGTGATACTTGCACAACAATGTTTATTACAACACTGTTCAAAACCACTGAGTTACCAGCCTAGGTATCTATATATGAGACAATACATAGGTTTTATAGGTAAAAAATCAGACCTAGGTCAATTATTTTTTCCTTTTATTCATTTGAATCTTGAATATATGTTCTTAAAGTGTTTCCTTCCCATGGGCATTGTCAGGACTGTGATGACCGGTTCCCATGTATAGGATCATGTTGTCTTGAATGAAATTAGCAGAAATAGAAGTGCTCATTATTGAATTTTTACTTTATAGCCCAAGTATTAAAAAATCACCAATAAGTTTAGAGTGAACTTATAATATCTAAGAAACTCCAATTTACTCTCTGATTACAAAATCGTATCACAGAGGATCACTAAAATGATATAAGTTTAAAGTGTAAAACATTAGACAAAATTTCTTTTTCAGTTGATGTGGTGGCACACAATCATCCCCAACACACTGAATGAAGAGGCAGCATAAGCGCGAGTTCAAGGCCAGCCTCAGTTACACCTGATCTCAAAAAAGAAAGAAACCCTTTTCATGTGCATGTTTAAAACCAAATACAATAAACAACTGAATAAGCTTTATTGAACACTTTCATACTCGTCTCAGTATAGATTGTGGGAGAGCAAGGTCTAGAGGCCCATTTCAAATCACAAGGCCATTCAAGTGATTCTGGCTTAAATGATTTCTGCAGCCTTAGACAAGAGGAAACATAAAGGAGACAGGGGAAAGGTTTAGTGGTGACAAGTGTGGACCCATGTGATTCTAAAATTACTTATTCATTCAGTATGAAATAATTACTTCGTTAAGGCAACCCTTCAAACATGTGCTATTAAACCACAGTGTTCAGGCTCTAGTTACTCCAGGGGAAGTAGAAGAGCTTGGAGATTGAATTCATTTTTCTCCTAATTGGCTCGTATTGGCATCATATAGCTGGAGGAGCAAGAGAACAGAAGGTAAAGAGGGAGGCTGCTAAGCTTCCATCTTACATGAATTCTAATGACTTGCAAAACCAGCTCTTTATAAATTAATGTGTCGAGGATCTCATTCTGGCTCCCTTGGGTTCCTTGATCCTTATGATCTCTGTTGAAAGAATTTCAGCAAGATCTACAGAATATGGTATAAAGATAGGCACAGCTTATTGCAGAGGAAAGTGGGACATTCTCCAGGGAGAAAGAGAGAAAGGCAGATGAAAGAGGGAGAGAGGGAGGGAGAGAGGGAGAGGGAGAGGGAGAGAAGGAGAGGGAGAGAGGGAGAGAGGGAGAGAGGGAGAGAGAGAGAGTGAGAGAGAGAGAGAGAGAGAGAGAGAGAGAGAGAGAGAGAGAGAAACACAGTGCCCAAGAGATAATTATTCTGATTTCCATTTTAGACATGTTTTGTGTCAACTTTGAAGGCCCTGGAACATACATCTTTCCCAAGGGGAGTTTTTCTGTCCAGGTGACTGACAGACCCATTTGAATTAACTTCCACAGAAGGGGCAGTGGTATGCCTTTGTTCTTTATCATAAAGCCTTCTGCTAGACAGGAATCTTGTGGGGTTTGGGGCTTCTGGAAACAAGTTTACATAGTTATCTATTAATGACCTTGGACAGTTCGGGATATCACATCTCTTTCACAGGAGCAGAGACAGAATTCAGTCCATATTCCTCTTTCCAGTAATTATCGCCTGGAGGTTTTATTATTGGTTTTACAAATCGGTGGTTATGAAGCAGGGGTCCATCCCTACTGACTTTCAAGCTTGCTAATATCATCTAGATTCCTAATATTAGGACACGAAAGAGTTTGTTAAAAGACTCTGCTCTTCCACTTGGGTGTTCAGTAGCTGGAAACGACACCAACACAGCGGTGTTTGCAGTGGTC
This sequence comes from Chionomys nivalis, assembly GCF_950005125.1. Lineage (NCBI taxonomy): Eukaryota > Metazoa > Chordata > Mammalia > Rodentia > Cricetidae > Chionomys > Chionomys nivalis. Next base: position 128,455,624 of record NC_080112.1, on the reverse strand, counting down.
TCATTTCAGCCTCATCCAGTTCATCCAACTGATGACGGCTCCCGCTCACAGGAGATCATCTCCTGCCTCCTGGCAGGTGAATGTCTGAGTCATTCAGAGCAGATGGCCTTTGTCTCCTGAGAGGTCTCAGGGGGAAAACTGCCGCTTAAACTCAATGGGCCACAACAGCTAAAACCAAACCAAACAACATGAAAAACACATGGAAATAGGTGAGGAACAAATTGTGTTGGGAAGAAAGGATTCAGCTGGTGGAATTTGAGAGCATAATACAGGATGACAATGACCAAAATGTAATACATATATATATATATATATATATATATATATATATAATATATATATAATAATACAAATGAATCCATTAAAAATTAAAAACTAGAAGTAATGTGTCTTAGTCAGTGTTCTATGCTGTGAAGAGACACCATGATCATTACAACTCTTTTTTTCCCATGAGACAGGGTTTATCTATGTAACAGTTCTGGCTGCCCTGGAACTTACTTTGTAGACCAAGCTGTCCTCAGAGTCACAGAGATCTGCCTGCCTCTGCCTCTCAAGTGTGCACCACCGCTGCCCAGTCCAACCATGGTAACTCTTATGAAAGAAAGCATTTTATTGGAGCTTGCTTGTAGTTTCAGAGGCTTAGTCTATTAGCCTTATAGTAGAGAGCATGGTGGCATGTAGGCAGATGTGGTGCCAGGAAAATAGCCAAGAATTCTACATCTGGATCTGCAGGCAGTGTAAGAGAGTGACATTGGGCTTGGCTTGAGCTTTTGAAATCTCAAAACCCATCCCCCATGATACACTTACTCCAGAACCACACCTCCATCAAGGCCACACCTCCTAGTCCTTCTCAAGTAGTGCCACTCCATGCTAACTAAGTGTTCAAATAAATGAGCCTGAGGGGGCCATTAGTCAAACACCACATAATTTTTAGTTATCCTTGCAACACAAGGCAAACCTGTTCTTCGATCCCCATGCCCACTACCCAGCTTAATAGTCAACCTTACACCAACAGCTCAAAAGCAAAACCTGTAGGCCATTAGTATCAATCAGCACTATCATATTCTTTTTTTTCTGTGGTATATTATATATTTGTGTGTTCATGTGTACATGTGGGGTGCACATGTATGTAAGGTGTAGAAGTTGATGTTAATTAACTGTCTCCCTCAATTGTTCTCCACTTCATTGTGCTCACTGATTTGGCTAGGCTGACTGGCAGAGAGATCCAGAATGTCTCTACCTCCCCCAAACTAGGATTACAAATATGAATTTCTGCACTGGATTTTTATATGGGTACTGAGGATCTGAAGTCAGACCTCTAAGCTTTATTAACTGAGAGTAAATTGGAACTCCCAGTACCAGTGTAAAAAGGTGGGCATGGAATGCAGAGTAAGTAGGTGGAACTCTGGAATTTGATGGTCAGATAACCCTGCCCAGCACTGGGATTTTTTTAAAGTAGAGGTATCATAGTTTTTTTCACTGTTATAAATAAAGCTGCTACAAATAATTTGTCTACATGATTGTTTTTGCCAATATGCTCTCATTTTGTGGTAAGTGACAAGAGACAATAATCATGATCAGGATGACAAAAGACCAAGAAAGAACAAAGAACAGTAGGACGTATATTTTTACTACCCAGCCTGCTACCCCTTGCAGTATAATCAGTAAACACATTTTCTTCAAAAGAAAAAGAAAACAAGAGGGAGATGGAAAGATTCATCACCTGCAGTGAGTGAGGAAAGCACATGTGTGGTGGTTTGAAAGAAAATGGCTCCCAAAGGGAATGACGTTATTAGGAGGTGTGGCCTTATTGGAGGAAGTGTGTCACTGTAGGGGTGGACTTTGAGGTCTCTTTTGCTAAAGTTTCCCTCAGTGTAACACCAAGTCCACTTCTTGTTGCCTTCTGATCAAGATGTAGCCAGCACCATGTTTGCCTGCATGCCATCATGCTCCCTGCCATAATGATAATGAACTGAATCTTTGAGCTGTAAGCTACCACCTCAATTAAATGTTTTCTTTATAAGAGTTGCTGTGGTCATAGTGTCTCTTCACAGCAATAGAAACCCAAAGACAACAAGAGTTACTACAAAGCAGCTTTCTCCTCAAAGAATCAGAAACCTGGAGATTTTATTCAGAAGGTATATGAATATTGATCTAGGAAAGCACTTTAAAGGCAGGTACTTTTTAAAAGTTTCAAAATGTTTTTTTTTTAGCATGCTCATTTTTCAGGATAAAAAGATGGGTCATATGGTTCTAGGCAGGCTTAGTGCAATATCATAGAACACATGTTCAAAGTTTTAAGATAGCACACAAGAATGTTTCTGGGCATACAGAGTTTAGGACCCTTAATGACAGACACCCTTGTTCTCAACATGCTCATTTCAATATTATAATGAACCAAGTTTACTCTAGGTATCTAAAAGAATGCCTTATAGTGGCTTTGTGATCTTGGCTGCCTTTTTCCTCTAAAATTCTTTAGCTAAAACTAAAGGACAGGACACTTTGAAAGTGTGATCGTGTGTGAGTTTGTCTTAAAGGTGCCCATTTGGCTTAGCAGATAACTATTTATTTTGGATACCTATGGATGGGATTACTAAGGCATAGGGTCAATATATGTTTAACCTTTACTGAGGCCAAAGATTTCTACAAAGTGGTTGTAGTGTTTCCAAATCCTAACCACATGAGTGTTTCAATTGTTCTGCATTCTTTCTTTTTTTTTTGTTTTGGATTTTCGAGACAGGGTTTCTCCGTAGCTTTTTGGTTCCTGTCCTGGAACTAGCTCTTGTAGACCAGGCTGGCCTTGAACTCACAGAGATCCGCCGGCCTCTGCCTCCCGAGTGCTGGGCCCGAGTGCTGGGATTAAAGGTGTGCGCCACCACCGCCCGGCTCTTGTTTTGCATTCTTGTCAATACTTTTTGTTATCTAACTCTTTCATTCTAGCCCATTTTAAGCTATAGAGACATATCTCATTGTGCTATTAACTTTCATTTTTCCTCATGAAGGCTGTCCGATACTTTAAAATGTGTTTATTGGCTATGTTTTCTTTTATGAATGCTATTTAAGTTTTCACACACATTTTATTAAGCCATTTAACTTCTTGCTATTGAATTATATGAATGTATTCTGCTTTCTGAATACAAGTCCTGCTTTATTTTTGTGTGCTATAGATATTTCATCCAGAAAATGGTTTCCCTTTTTATACTCTAAATACAGTTCTTTGAATACAAGACATGTATAACTTTGAGGGAGTCCAATTTATCAATGTTTTCTGTTCTAGTTAACGTTCTTTGTGTCTCTTAAAGACATCTTTATGTATCTTAAAATAGCAACACTATTTCCCTCTATTTGATTTAAAGGTGCTGTAATTTTAGCATTTATATTTGGGTCTGTGATTCATCTCAAATTAAGAAGTTGCATGAGCTATGAGGTAAGAGCCAAAGTTAGTTATCTTTAAAAGATTCTATCATCTATCTGTCTATCTATCTATCTATCTATCTATCTATCTATCTATCTATCTATCTATCTATCTATCTATGCAGGGAGTATAGATGTAGTTCAGTTGGTAGATTGCTTGCCTATCATGCACAAAGCCATGAGTTCAATTCCTATCACCACATATGCTATGCATGATGGCACATACTTGTAATCTCAGTATTCCAAAAGTGGAGGCTGGAAGATTAGAAGTTCAAGGTCACCCTTCGCCCTATTTCTAGTTCATGGCCAGCCTGGAATCACACGAAACGAGCTGCACAATATCATTTGTTGAAGAAATGAAATGCTCATATTTTTCATTTCTGTTGCTTAAGGGGAAAACCAGCCATTTCTTTTTCTACTGGACACATAGCTGCTCATGTGACCCTCAAATCCATACTCTTTTTCTCAGCACAGCACTTTCTATGTCAGTTATCAACAGGGCAGGGCAGCAGCAATCCTTTTCCTGCTGTCTCCTCCTCCAATGCATTTGAGAACAATATGCTTCTTGCTTCTTGACCATTTCTGATCTCTTTTACATATGGCATCTCCAGCCCCCTCCATTAATTCTGTAAACTCGACTTGATGATTTCTCCAGAGCGTTAGCGTGTTGAGTACAGCACCGTGGAAGAAAACACGAGATATAGCACTTGTCACTCAAGAAAATGCACATCTTCATGTGAGAGTTGAGGTTGATCGACACTAATTAGACATTAAAATTTTTTTCTGTAGCAATTTTCTAGACTCAAATGGGTACTTAGGAGAACACAGGCAAGGGCTGAGAGCAGAAATGAGAGGGGGTGGAATTTTGAGAACTAGTGCATCCCATGATTATGCATTTGGATGTTCCAACTAATCCTACTTTGGGAGACTGTGAATAAAAGCCAAACATCCCATAAGAGGAGCCTTCTGCATCGATGTAATCCTTGAGAGAAATGTGAATGTGCACCCTGAAAATGAATAACACTGCTTGCTTGATTGATAATATATCTTATAATATGACATGTGACTATATTTTGAAGATGAACTTAGAAATGAAAAAAAAATGTGATTGCCTTAGAAAACTCTGGGACACCTGAGTATGAACTGGGATTTAATGTGAAATTGGTTAGCAGGAGAAGGAAAAGTTGAAGGTAGAGAAGGATTAGGAGAATCCAAGTTCTGGTGGTTGCCTTATTTCTTTAAAACGCCGGCAGCTGGTGACCTGAGCAGTACGTCCAGTAGCTAGCTCTCTTATGACTGACTGTCAAAGGGACAAAGAGCTTGAAGAAGGTATGATGTTCAGAAAGCCATTTCCATCATCTGTCTATGTGTAGCTATTCTGCGACCATGTCTTCCTTGCCTCAGAAGGCAGATATTTCCCCCTTGATTCCAAAGCATCTTCTTTTGTGTCTGGGACCTGAATGCATAGCCTCAGAAATCAGAGCACATCCCTGTCGTGCAAGTAAACTGCCTTAGTCATGACTCCCTGAAATTTATTTCTGTGTGTAGCTATGTATATGCATGTTCACATATGTTCAAGTGTATGTGTTCATATATGAATGTGGAGGCCTGAGATCAACGGTGGGTGCTGTTCTTCAGATTCCACCCACCTTTGGTTTTTAGACAGGGTCTCTCACTGGCTAGGATCTTGTCTAGTAGGCTAGGCTGGCTGGCCAAGGAGCCCCCGGAACCTACCTGTCTCTGCCTTCTTACAAGCATACCACCAGGATCAGCTTTTAAAAATCGCGTACTTTTATTATTTGAGTACTTCATACAATATAGTATGGTCGTACTCATTTACTTCTCTCCCTTGTTCTCTTAGACCCTACTGATTGACAAAAAGCAGAGTTGTAAAGCCCAAAACACTCTGAGACTTAAGGCTCAGGACACATTGTGGAAGAGTGGATGAAAATATTATAAGAGGTAGAGGGTCAGGCAGTTTTCTAGAAGATTGTCTCCTTTTAATACCAGAAATACACCTGTGAAGTCTCCCCAACATGACCACACAAATGAACAAGAGTGATACCAATAAATACACCAAACTTGATATACAATTGCCCAAGAGTCCTTACCTCTACATAAAGAACTATGGGCAACTTTAAGCAAAGCTGGGATTTGAGGAAGAGGTCCTCCCCGGGGAAGAGCACACCACTTGTCCAGTGCCACATGGTCAGCTCTGAAAACGTACATACAAGTAACATTATATGAATTCAGGTCATATTTAGGAATGTATATGAATATACAAATACATACATGCATTCAGTAACAATTAATGAGAAAGGAGGCAATGACTTTGATAGAGTGCGGTTGAGTATATGTGAGGGTCTGGAGGAAGTAAAGAGAAGGGGCAAATGTAATTAAATTACAGTCTCAAAAATAACCAAAAATCAAAAAAAAAAACCCAATTGAGTCCAAATTGTGATGCTCATACATTCCTGGGCATAGGGTCTTCCACTGAACTGTGGTCGGCCTACCCTAGAAGAAAATTGAGCCTCCATCCCCCAAAAGTCATCAACAGTAGGGATGTGGGCCCATGAGCACCCCCTCCTCATTCCCTGCAGAAGTGTTGACTAACTCAGTATTTGCACACAGATACAGCCACTCTGAATTCACAAGTGCAGTGGTTACATCCTGTCTAGACAACACTATTTTGCTTTGGTTCTCTTCCATCTTTGAATCTTACAGTCTTTTCACTCTGTCTTCCTTGATGGTCCTTGAGCCTTGGGTGGCAGTGTTATAAATGTTTAATTTGTGGCTCAGAACTTCACAGTCATTTCCTTTCTTTTCTTTGATCCCTTTTGAGTTTCTGTGTTTAACTACCAGCCACTACACAAAGAAACTTCTCTGATAAGGTCCAAGAGCTGAACTACTCTATAGGTAGAAAGATACAAATTTAAATGGCACTTAGATACTATTTCCATTTAGTAGAATAATAGTAGTAGATTCAGCCTTGGGGCCTGTGAGCTTCTCAACAATGGTTCTTGGCCAGAATTACAGTACTAAGCTGGTGATTTCTCCTATGGAGCAGATCCTAAATTCAATTTAAAAAGCAGTAGGGTTACTCCCATAACATTTGTGCCACTACTGCACTAATCAGCATCTCTTGCTGCATTGCTTATTATTTTAGCTCACATGATTCACAGCTCAGTAAAACTGTTGGTGACATTTCCCCTTCATCTGCCTACATAGTGGTTTTTCAGTACCATGAAATCTATCCAAGAGGGAGAAAGCTTCCTGGTCAGTACCAACTTGATTTCTCTATGTGTGTGGTATTTCAGAAATAGAGTCTTACCATCAAGTTCGGGTGGTCAGCCAAGAGCAAACATGCCTTATTCTTCATGTGGGTTCTGGAGATCAAACTCTGTTCTTTATGTTTGCACTACAAGCCCATTACTGACCAAGCTGTTTCCCGACCCATGGTTTTCTTTTAAGCACATATAGAATCTTAACTACTGTCTCAGTTTTATCTCCTAGAGGTAGATGTGGGCCGCTAAACCAAACATTTGAGATTTTTCTCTGTTCTACATAAAAAGGTTCAAAGAAGCAGGTGAAATTAATCTCAATAATATAGCTTACTTGAGCCCATACATCTACAATAATGTCTCCAACATGCAACTATAATCATTGCATTTTTTTTTTACATTCTTCTCATATAAAGTGTTCAAAAAGTGTAGACTTTAATGGCACAGCTGATTTTGGACTGACTTTACTTTGAGTGGTCAGTAGCCATGTGGGACCAGTGCTCTTATAGCTTGCCTCCTCATGTGTGAGAGCGGCTACATTCATTTTTTTCTCATAATCTTTCCTCCCTGAGCTGACAAAGGGAAAACAAGAATCTGGGTGTAGTGTTGCAGGGCTGTACTTCCAACACCTGGGAGGCAAAGGCAGGAAGATCAGGAGTTCAAAGTCAATCTTGATTACACAGTGAGTTCAAGGCTAGCCTGGGCTACAGGAAACCCCGTCCCAAACAACAACAAAGGCAACAAAGAATGAGAAGGTATGTGATAGTTCTTGCGAACCAGCTATTCCTTGCTAGGAAACACATTAGGGATCTTCTCATATGGTAATGTGGAAAATCTGTTATCTTCCCATTTAGCACAGCATAACAATGATCTTAGGTCCATATGTTTGCCTATATAGTCATAAATCTCAATAAACACTGTCTCCTACAGACCAAGCTCATTGAAGTCTAAGGGTGCTAATGGTAAATGCAGGGAATTAGGCCACTGCTGGAGCCAAGCTTTAGCTTAGCTACTTTAAGATTTATATTATTGGTATCTAATATGTGTATGAGAACACAAAGAGATACCCATTGCCAGTTCAATAAAAGATATTCAGGTTTTCTTGGCCACAAATTGAAACCCACAGTTGGCTCTTGATATCTTCCACATATCTGCTTATATATGATTAAGATGCGACAGACTATCTTCTGTACAATACTAACTCTGGTGGTCATTATCCACAGATTCTTAACTCTTAACTATAAAGGCTAGTCATGATTGATGTGATCAAGAGATTCATTTATTTTGCATGCCAGTGAGTCATCAACCAGCCTTTCACTCTGCAATTGTGCTCGATAACAGCCTTCTCATTTTTCATGTAGCAATTAACCACCATAGTCAAGAGTCCTAGGGCTCTGAAGAAAATGTCCCAGGGATAGAGATATAGATGTATTCAGGTCTCATCTCAGGAGCACAAAAGCCATTTCATTGTTTAAGAGCTTTCCATTTTTCCCCCTGGTTTCCCTGGTTACAATGAATATTTTGACTTAATGGATGCTTCTGCAAGTATGCTGACCTTTTCAATCAATACATTTAGCTGCAGGCACTTGTGAAGCCTCTCCTCTATGCTGGCACTTCTGAATCCTCTGTATGTAAATTGTTTGGCTACATTAGGCTAGGATCTTTCCCCCTCATCAGTACACCAACTTTAGATGTCAAGGCATCACTATATGAAACAATTATTAACTATATGAAACAATTAACTTAGGAAGTTTGAAAATTTTGTCTGATATCCCCAAATATAAAATGTTAAGTATCTTTCTATTCACATATTGCTATCTGTTGCAAAATAGTTTTTTAGAAAAACATTGTCTGAGCTAAATGCTTATTCTTGGTCAAGCAAAATTTTTCATTATAGTCAACATTGATTGACCTGTCTATATATCAAATAGACTAGTGGAGGGTAAAGGCTTATAAATAAATGAATAGCATGCAATTTTTTTACTACCATCATTTATTTTAATGTTTGAAATCATAAGTGCTAATACAGTAGTATAATTTATCATGATAAGCATATTTTAGACTTCTAAATTTTAAGCCTGACATTTTCTCAATGAATCTTAACACAGAGCAATGTAGTTCACATAGACTTGAATGAGAAGCAGGCATTTTTATTCTGATGGAGAAATGACATGGGCTTGGAAATAGGTAGCCTGCTAGATCTTAGTACTTCTGCTTGAAGCGTTGAAGAAGGTTTTGGGTGGATGTCTTACATTTAAAAACAACTCGCTTTATCTGTTAAACTAAAAATTTTGCATCTACCAAATGTTAGTTTATTCTGTATATGATGTGGAATGCTTGGAAAAGGCATCTTAGAAAACACTGAAGAATTGAAATGATAAATGCCTCTTAGAATGTGCAGGTTGATACTTATTAGAATACTAGATAGAATAAATAGTTTTTTTTTAAAATACCAGTTGTCATAACACATTTCTAAAGAGGCACTGATGTAATGTCCCAACATAGAAATACACATTTCATTACACATGTTTATTAAGTTCATGAGGCCAATTGCTGGAGACATTCTCTGTAATATGACAGAGGAGAAAGTCATGAGCCTGTGGAGACTTGGGAGGTTTTAGAAATCACTGGAAGGATTTTCAGAAAAAGTGAGCTTGGAGGGGTTAGAAAAACACATGGGAAGAATAAGGCTGGATCTAGTACTAGAGGGACTAGGGAGTTAAAATTATAAAATCAAGGCATAGCCGTTTTGACTCTAAATCAGTCATGATATCTTGTTACTATGTTTGGGATGATACAGCAAGGGATTCTGGGTCTTGAGAACTCTTAGAGCTCTCTGAGGTCTAGAGCCCTTATTTTTCCAGAAAGAGTGATGTGACAGTTAATCTTATTCATTAACTTGCTAGGATCTAGAATCAAGGGAGACAAACTTTTGCTCATGCCTCTAGGGGATTAGCTAAACTACTTTCATTGAAGTGTAAAGATCCATCCTAAATGTGGACAGCACCTTTCCATGGGTTGGGGTGTGGATTAAAGTAAACGGAGGAAAGGAGATGAGCATAAGCATTCTTGTGCTTTGCTTCCTGATTGCCGCAAGAATGTGATCGAGCTCTCAGTGCTCCTGTTGCCATGTCTTTCCTGCCCTGATGGATTGGATTCCTTTGGACTGTAAGTCAGAATCACCCCCTTCTCTCTTATGTTGCTACTTGCAGCAACAATGTCAAAAGCAACTATTAGATGGGCTTGTATTAAGTGTGTCACTCTAAGGTAGGATTCGGGGACCACTGACAGTTCATTTTGTAATGGTCTATCCTGTCTTTTTAAGAGACAAGCCATGCCCATTCCTTCCCCTCTCCACATGGTCGTTGTGCAAAAAAATAAAAATACCCAGTTCTGGATCTTGATCTTAGGAGCGGGACTCAAGGGCAGGAGAGCCACCTGAGAGCCATCCACATCATGGCACCAATGAAGTGGATTAATAAAAATGCTACAAATCCCCAGAGGTGGCAGGCAGTGGTGAGAAACAGAGACATGGGTAGGCACACCATGCAGAGTGAGTTTGGATATTTTTTCAGTGGGTTATAGAGGGGGAAGGGAGAAGGAGAGAAGAGCAGAGAGGCAGAGAAAGAGAGAGAGAGAGAAAGAAGGGGGGAAGGGGAGAAGTAGGGAGAGGCAGAAGCTGCCTCTTCGAGAGGGAGACAGAAAAGGAAGAGACTGAGGCTGCAAGCAGGAAGGAAGATCTCCCTACCTCAGCGGACAGGAGATGAAGTGGGCGTGGCTTGTCTCTTAAAGAGACAGGATATACATTACATTCCCATCTCTTTTTTATAATAAAAAGGCAGGAGGTTAGGCACCACAGGTTAAGGGAATTGGGGTGGCAGATTCTTAAGACTGCTTCCTGCTAATTCGTGGGCATTGTCTTTGGGAGGGGAACCTGAAAAATCTGGGTGCTGGTCACATCCTTGTGTAGCTGATCTGTTTGTTTCTGTCCAGTGTTTGTGGTATGGAAATGTCTGGTGTCTCTTATACCTGTTTAAGGTATTGGTAGAACAGAGGACAAAGTTAAGTTTAGGAAAAAATAAATTTAGGACCAGGGAATTGAGAGGGGTGTATCTGACCTGTTTAAGGTGGATCTTTCAATTTGGCTCCCTGGAACTCACAAGAATTCTTTGGGTTTGTGAAAACAGAAGTTTTAGACATATACATTGTATAAACAGTAGCATATTTATGTTAGAATGACTGTGACAGATATTTTTGCACAATGAAAAATATTTTTAAGACTATGGAAGGCAGCATGAGAGAAATTTGATAACTTGTATTTGTCCTCACACCTTTATAACTTGTAGGTACACACCTTAATAACTTGTAATAACAAAAATATTTGTAATTTACTGAAATTTGTTTGGTGAGGTTGTCCTTTTAAACTGACAAAACCTCTCAGCTGTCAAACTGCATCAGAGATCTTTGAGAAAGATAAAATTTTACTTGAGTTACTGATTAAAAAACAACAAAGAACTTACTTGGTTGGCACCTAGAACTCAGAGTCCTCCATGATCGCTGAGGGTCATATTTGCCTTTTGCAGTTTAGTGCAGGGCCTGCCAGGCTCCAGAAGAGCCTGTGGGCTAAGAAATCTATAGGAAGACAAGCCTACCTTGACCTGAGCAGCTAGGCTGTCAATTCCAGCGATTCTGTCCACTGTCTGGTGATCTTCAGTTTAGATGAAAGGCAGTTTCACCCAGTGGTCAGTACTTGGCAGTTTCCCAGTGGTCAACACTTGGCAGTTGAAGAGAATTGTTTTGTGCCCATTTGTCTTCTTTGGAGGAAGTAGAATGCTACTAGGAGCCACCCTGTCTCTTTTTGTTATGAAAAAAATCTTTTAATAATTAAATATTTAAATGCCATATTCCCCAGATCTCTGAGCCCTTGAGGGCTGTTTATCAGGTATAACTACAGTATAGAATCTACCTGGAGATCTGGGTCCAAGCTTTACTATACTGGCTCTTAACACACATTTTCCAGTGCACCATCCATGTGAACTAGGCACTGGCTACCCATTTCACAGATGGGTCTGCAACAGCCCCCCCTCACCCAGATCTTAACACAACTGACACTATGTTAGAGGCACCATTCTGACTGAAGAACCCAGCACGTAGACCCCCAGCACCAGCCAAAATGAAAACAAAGACCGAATTCATCATAGCCCATAGTTCTAAGAGTTCCAAAATATACTAACCTTGCCTTTTTGACTTCTGTTGCTCCACTTATTGCTAACTATTCTTCATGATTAAAGTGTATCAAACCAGGATGTGGTTTTGTACACCAAATACCAGGAGTGGCAAGGTTCAGCCTGTATCATTTGGGAGAGTTCCTTACGCAGCTGTAGGCCAGTGAGAATGAAGACTTTCTATTTGACTTTAAGTGTGTCCTTGTGTTTTCTGGTGGAGTTACCTCACAACAGGTCCACAGACTCAGACAAGTAAATACCTTTAGGTGCCTCTTATTGAGATTACATAGGCCTATTTAGTATTCATTTTTATTTTTAGACAGAGTCCGGAAACTTTTTAGGATGGCAACTCAACTAGAAGAGTGTGTCTATTCGCTTCATGTGGCCACAGACCTGAGTTCTGACGGGGGACAGCTGCTAGGTGGCACTTCCTAGAAAGTGTGAAAGGCCTTTTTGCTTTTTCTCCTTTACAATAATGTAATATGGGGGTGATAGGTATCGCTATCTTGCTAGATGATCTGCATGAGCTTTGTGAAGGGAAGAGAAGGAATGTGCTCATTTGACTCTGCTTATCTGTCAAGAGAGCCTGTACTCTTGTCTGCCGAGCTTTCAAAAAGCAGGCTGGGTCTTACATACAGTGTCACAACCAACACAGTTACATAGCTGGGACTTTTAGTATCCAACATATTTGTCCTTCCTACTCTGGACAGATATTCAGGCAGACTATTTAATTAGAGCAATTTAGGGGTTGGGGATAAGGTTCAGAGTCCAGAGTGTACATTTTAAAAAGCTGGCATCCAAACTCTCCACCCAGCCAGATTCTGCACATCCTTCTCCACAGTTTAGCCTGGTGTGTCTGCCTGCCTCTCCCCTCCACACATGCTCCATCACAGCCTGATCTGGCTGCTAGACTTCTGTCAGGACCTGCCAAAAGTTCACATGCCCAGATCCCATTGCAAGTTACAATGTGAATGATCAAGCTGACACCTTCTATCAAAAGATGTTTCAGCTTTGCAAAAATGTTTACCAAAAACTATGAACCATGTCTTTGATGGACTAGGTCTTTGTTTTCATTTTGGTTGGTATTGGGACCTGAGTGCTGAATTATAAGCTGAGAATGGTGGCTCTACCTTTTGTTTGAATTTAAGGCCTGCTTCATGAGATGGAGCCCATACCTGATGCTGTTAATGAGGGTAAGAACTGAGACTAGGTAGGTCATAGACCCTAAAGGAAAACCTCCTGCATTTTTTTCCTGCTAAATGGATACAACCTTAGAAGGATCCATTGCTATACTTATAGATCAGTGCCTCACTCAACCTTCATCAGAGCAGCTTCTTGTAGTAGATGGATACAATCACAGGGATCCACAGCTAGGCAACACGTAGAGAGTCAGAGACTTGGGAGAACTCACTCCTAAATGGAAACCCATGTCACATCCCTCCCCTCAAGCCCCAGGGACCTATGAGGTAGAGAAGGCAGAAAGATGATAAACGATATATGTGGCAAATGACTCCAAGAAAACAATGTTTTCTGGATACAATAGGGCTGATAAACATATGAACTCACAGAGCCTGAGATAGCTTTTAAATCATTTTAAATGTACTTCAGGGAGCGTTCTTTAAAAGGCCTCATTCTAGGGCCAGGTGGTGGTGGTGCACACCTTTAATCCCAGCACTCGGGAGGCAGGCGGATCTCTGAGTTTGAGGCCAGCCTGGTCTACAAGAGCTAGTTCCAGGACAGGCGCCAAAACCACAGAGAAACCCTGTCTCAAAAAAAAACTAAAACCAAACAAACAAGCAAAAAGTCTTCATCTATTCTTTAGTACTGGCCTAAAGGTTTTAAAAGGGACACCCTTTCTCTTTTGTAAGTTACTTTTCCTCCCTGTCTGCCTGTGGGTTCGTTGGAATTGGGTTAGTTGAGTGCAATGTCTACATGGGAAGGAAATGACCTAATTATATTTTACTAATACAAAAGAAATCCACAAAAGAGCTAAAAATGCACAAGGCCTGTGAGGTCTCCTTATCCAGCTGACACCCTCATGACTCACGACATTCCAAGGAAGGTGCAGCTGGAAGGGCCACCAAACCTGACCTCTGAGTCACTTCCTGCAACTGGGAGGGGTTGACGAATCTGCATATATTCGCTCAAGCTAATTCTTTCTTTCTAGACAGAAATGTGAAGTCACCATGTCTATCATACTTGTGGTCGGTCAGCTCTTCCAGAATGCTGTGCACTCTCGGGTTTCCAGGCCTGAGAACCGGCACACGGCCCTTTGCTGCTTTCTAGGATGATGAAGAGGTTCTTGGGTAGCTAACCTGAATCAGAAGGCTCAAACCAATGGTCCCCTCCTTATTTCATCAGAGTTTGTCTCCAACACCAATGCAGAAGGGTGATGAGAAACACCATGGCAATTGTGCACGATGCCCTATCTACTCTTCTCTTTTTATTAGTCTATCTACTGCCTCTGTCATGTCCTTACAGTGCCATCCTCATCTTGGTGTCATTTATTCTTCACCTGATTTTAACACATTCCCACTGAGTGTCCTCATTCTGATGGGTATCTTTCCCACATGTCCACAAGCACAAGTACCTCTTCTTTCATGTCATTATGTATCTAATAAGATATTTACAGCGCATGGAATCCTATAAGGGTTATGCAAATCTCTGCCTATTGATTTGTTTTATGTTTCTCAAGCCCAAATGCAAGGATCAGTTTGGATTTCTTGAGGTCTCTCCTTTAAAAATTCAAATTTTCCTTTTTGGAACTTGAGCTTCACACCTGTGATGATCTTTGTTGCCTATGGCAGCTATTATCACATATACTTCCGTTGACTTCCAAAGGCAAAATCCTGCTTCCTTTAGGGAGAAAGGAAGAAGTTACACAAACATCCCCAGTATTGAGAAGTTACTTGTTTCCTTGAAAAATCTCCGTGACCCTTTGGTACATGTTTTGGAATTACACATCTTCAGATTGGTGGATATCAGCTTTCACGGGGAAGAAGCCTCTGCCTGACTGGAGTCTTGCCAAGATTCCTGCCAGAGGCTCGCCAAGTTGGACATCTCTCACTAGATAGAAAGACAGATTTCGGTTTCATAAATGGCAATTTCTCCCTCCAGACTGTAATATACCACAGATTTTTAGTATCTTAATAAGTTAGTATACAGTCTAGTTTTTGAAAGTTCAGAGAGCAGGAGTCATTAAGGCATATTACTTTTATCAATCAAAATCACTGGGTTGCAAATCAAATGCAGTTTCTGATCACATCAGTTAGAACAATTGTTCTCTGATTTCTGAGCGGGGAGCCGGTTGTTAGGAACGCCCTCTGTGCTCGACCGACTGGGACTGCATATTGCGCTTGCTGTTCCTCCAGACTGCTTTTCTGAAAGCGAAGCTGTTGCTGAACGAAGCACATGAAACGGGGAACAAATTGTGCATCAGAAGGCACTAGGATTGTGAAAGTCCGTTTGAAATGGAAACCACCATTTGGCAATGTGCTTATGGGGATGGGAGACAAAGCATGAAGGCACAGGAAGGAAGGCTAGGGAGAGGAGCGGCGTTAGCAAACCACTTCTGAATGCAACCCTGAACTACGCTGAATTTCTCCCTGCAATTCTATATTCTATTGACCTTCCAGTAGGTGGGAATGAAGAATCCTGGGCCTTGGGAAACTATAAATCATAGTTTGGCGGTAAAGCACTTACCATGCAACTTGAGGACTTCGGTTCAGATCGTCAGCCCACTCATACTCATAATAAGCCAAGTAGGTATGGGGGTCATTGGTAATGCCAAAACTCAGGAGGCAGAGACGGGGGGAGGGGGGGCGCTGCGGAAGCTGGCTAGCTAAGCTAGCTGCAGTTGGTAAGCTCTGATTTCAGGCAGCTCTTCCTTAAGAGGCACAGTGAAAAGTGATGGAGACAGACATTCAGCATAAATTAGGGCCTCCCCATGCATGAACACTCATGTACCACCCCCACAGATACACAAAATTTAAGTTTTTGTATTTATTTTTTCATAATCCTCCTTTTTTTCATTATATCTTTCTAACCATTCTCAATCTTCTTTAGAAAATGGAGCCTCTTTTGAGCTCATGCCATTTGACACGCGTGCCTACTTTCTTTCTCCCTTACTGACCTCTCTGTAACTTATGATTCATAGAGGACCCTAGTGCCTGGCTTTCGAACTTTATTTTCCCCTCAGAACATTTCCTCAGCCCGTGAGGCTTCACGCATAGCAATGGATATGCTCTTTGGGGGACACCATCTGTCATCTGATGCTCACCTTTCTTTTAAGAAGCTTTGCCCAGTCTTGGTTCTTTGTGACTTGCAGCACTGATCTTTCTTAGAGTATTTCATCTCTTTGTATGTCACTTGCCTTCTGACTTACAGCCTGTATTCATTTTTTTTAACCATTTTCCCCCAGTGCCCATTACAGTTCCTAGCCCATTGAACGAGCTCTAAAACTACTGATTGAATTGATGCACTGTTTCTTTTCTGAAGCACAAGGCTAATAATATACAGAAGTTTCAATCCAAACTGGAAAGAAAGATCATCTTGAGTTATAGAAACTAATGTAATTTTAATTTTTAATAATAAATAGCATAGTATAAAAATTCAAGTTCTTTCAGTGGGTGATAGGCAAAACCCTGAGGCAAACAGTGAAGCAAACAGCAACCTCCTTTAAATAAATAAATTATTTTCCTCACACTTTTCTTGCTCTTCAGTGAGTTGGGGTCTTGTCATTTTTCTAGCCTATCAAGACCTACAGGATATCACACAAGTTGTTGAAACCTCAGTGTGCCCTTCACTCAAGGGCTTTCGTCTTGTTTTTCTGTTTCTTTCTGTAACTGGACAGAAAGGATTCACATATAAGAAAGTACTTTAGGGGTGTGCTCACTTTAAGGCCATAGTTTAAGTGAGAAACATGCTGAACGTGTTTTGGAGCATGTTTCGGTCAAGGTCATGGATCATATGTTTAAAATGCTAAAATGGAGGAAAGGAACACCTTTAGGCATGCTCAGTTTATGCATAATGATGGTAGACAGGACCACCTCTGGGCATGCTCAGTTTATGACATAAAGATGGCAGAGAGGAACACTGCTGGGCATGCTCAGTTTATGTCATAATGATGGTAGACAGGAACACCTCTGGGCATGCTCAATTTCCCTCAAAAAGATGGAGCTGAAAGAAAAAAAAGGATAATTTGAATGTGTACTAATATAGAAGTTTGGACCTAAAGATTCCCGTCTTAGCTTAGTGGCTAACATTTTTTTGTTGAGAATTGGAATGTTTTGTCAGCTTGCAGGTACCAAAGATAAAACCTAAGACTTTATGTATAATAGAAACGCACTCTACCACTGAGCCATCCAAATCACGGAAGTGGGAGACTTTTTTAAAATTTTTATTTATTTATTTTTTTGATTTTCGAGACAGGGTTTATCTGAGAAGTGGGAGACTTTTAAGACCCTTTGAAAAGTCCATCTGGAAAAGACTTGAGATGGCAGGCCTCCAGCCACAAGTGGGTCACCTTGGAGAACTAAATAAGTAGTTCCATATTCTAGGTGTGCACATTCACTAGGTATTGTAGCTACTTTGACATCTTAGTTCCTTGGTGGCTTTGGGAGAGAAAGCATTTTCCAGGATTATCCAATCACTAGCAATCGCTGGCCTACAAGTGTACCTTTCATATATAAAATGGCTACTTTAAAGCTCAAATCCCAACCCTCTCCTGCACTGACCTTTCCTCTTGAGTGGCTCTATACAGGATCCTACGTCCCTTCCTCTTCAGAATGTGCTCAATGAGATCAGTTAAGGTATGCTCCTCATCTATTGGCGTCCCTATATCTAAATAGTAGTAACTTTCAATAGCTGCATTTTAAAACAGCAAGCCGAGTAGAAGCATGATCTGGTCAGAGATGGACTCGTCAAGTTACTTAGGAGCATTACCAGGAAAAGAATAATCTTGGTGTCATACAAGGGAACAAATGAACCAAGCCAAGGTAATTCAGCAAGAGGTTTTGTTTTGTTTTTGTAGAATGAGTGCACTGGACCCCAGACAAGGAGAGTGAACACGCTGGCCAAATGGCCCCTGTCTTTATCACTAGTATAAATGGGGCTGCATTTCATTCCTTTGATAGAAGCTCAACTTCATAGACTTCACAATCTGACAAGGGGGAAGTAGGCAGCTCAAGAAATCCTTATCCTTGCCTGACTATCTCTGATGGAGAAAACCTCTGTTTCTCACAACCTGAATCCAGCCATGCTTACTTTTCTTTGAGTTGCGGAGGCTTTTATTGTGAAAAGATATCTTAGGAGACTTTAGAAATCACTCTTTCATTGCTCCTTCGGTTTAATGGTAGATTTTCTATAATAAGGACAAGGATTTTCCTCTTTTCCCAACTTACTTATTAAATAATATCAATATCAATATGGAGACAGTTTCCTTTTTTAAACTTTATTTCATTTTATGTGTATGTGTTTTGCCTACACCATGTCTGGGTTCTACTTGTATTCCTGGTGCTTCAGGAGTCCATGAGAAACATCAGATCCCCTGAAAATGGAATTAGAGACAGCTGTGAGCCATCATGTGGGTGCTGGTACTCAAACCAGGGTCTTCTGTGAAAGAGAAACCAGTGATCTTAACTGCTGAGCCATCTCTCTAGTCTTGGGATGTAGTTTCTTCTTCTTTTTTTATTTTATTTTTTTCAAGACAGGGTTTCTCTGTAGCTTTGGAGCCTGTCCTGGAACTAGCTCTTGTAGACCAGGCTGGTCTCAAACTCACAGAGAATCACCTGCCTCTGCCTCCTGAGTGCTGGGATTAAAGGCGTGTACCACCACCGCCTGGCTGGATGTCTTATTTTGCTCAGGGAGTTACGATCTTTTATTCCCATTTTTTTTATGAAACATTTAAAAATATCTATTTTGATAGTCTGTAGCAGATATTCCGCTCTGACATGGGTTCATCCAAACAGTGTCTCCTATCTCATGTAGCCAGAGTATACACCATCCATATTGGACTGTTTCCAAATCCAGATGACCGAACAATCCTTTATCTCTGAAGTTGGCTTAAAATGGATGGGTCAGGCATTCCAGGATCTGCATCGCCCATAAAGCCCAGGTAAATCACAAGAGGAGGAAATCCCTGGCAGATGGCAGACTGGACTTCCTTGAAAAGTTGCTGCAGCCCCTGGTGTCTTTACTCCTCTTCCCCATGGGGATAGCTGGGCAGGGCTGTGAGGAGCCCCTTACTCTTTGGCTGGTGCGCATTTCCTCTTTACTTTGGTCAGTTAAGATGGCTTCTGTGTCCCTTTGACAGTTTAATTATTGTTAATTCTCTCAGTTACATAAGGTATTAGGTTATATAGGAGAAGTTCTTGTTTGGGGGAGCTGTATTCAGAATTGAAGTGCCACAATGTTTTCAACTTGCCTTCAAGTGGGTGAGCAGTAACAACAAACACTGCTCTGGATATGCTCGCTCTCACAGAGAGAGGGAGAGGGAGGAAGGGAGCGAACAAGGGAGCAGAATAAATGAACAAATATGGTAAAAAATTGAATCTGGGGATATACCAGTGTTTACTGTGCCATTCTTTCAATTTCCTGAAGGTTTAAAACTTCATAATTTCATTTTCAGCAAAAGTAAAATAAACAAAGAAAAATACTTCTAAAAAGTAGATGATCTAGTTGTCTTAAAATGTGATTCTGTATATAACATAGTATTAACTGACATGGTCTTTCCTTCAGGTCCAGGGTGCAAGAAAGTTATTTTTTTAATGAACATTTCTAAGTGTCAGCTTCCATGTGTCCTCTACAATGCAGTTAAACAGACAGTTTGCTTATAACGTTCTCCAAAGCTGTGACTTCATCAAGCATATCCCTGTTGCTCCTTAGATCTCAGTTTCGCGTTTTTGGTTGTTTCTACGAGGAAAGGTATTTAATAATCCAATACCTGTGTCAATGAGTGTAAGGTTCAGATTAGTAATGGCCCATAAAGGTAGTTGAATATGTAGTTTATGGATGTCCCCATTCCCGTGAAAACACATTAAATGGGACGGAATGAAGAAGCAGGGCAAGGCACATAGACTATTTTAGATTTCTTCTATCTAATGTCTCAGAACTTTTTTAGTTGTGGCTGTACTTTCTGGGTTCATGATCACTGGGGTTTGCCTGGTTCAGAGCTGATATGTAAGGGTATGCAAAAGCTGACTGGTAGACCACTTAAGTATACGGCTTAAAGTAGCTCCATAAATTCTTTCGACCTTCCTCCTTTTAAAGGATAGAATCTCATTTCCCTTTTGAGTTGGGGGAAAACAGTGACTCACTTCTACCTCAAAGAATATGGCAGCAGTGATGTTGTGTGACTTTGCTAGATTACTCGTTTTTCTTATGACACTAAAGCAGCATTACAGAGAGGTCCATTTGGGGAGAAGCTGAGACCTTTCAACATTGTGAGGCAGCCATGTTGGAAGTAGATCCATGAACCCCAGTCGAGCTTTCAGATGAATAGAGATTCAGCAAGCGTCTTGAGTGTAACCTTATAAAAATCCACAGGCACTCAATGAAGCTGCTCCTGAATCTTCATTCCCTAGGCAGTGAGGTACTCGAAGTTTATAATCCTGAGTGATGCTACTGGGGGGGGGGGGTAATTTCTTTCAAGGATAACACATACAAGCACTCAGAGAGTCATTATTTGAGCCTAGTCATCATATGCAAGATATACATCATACTGAAGATCTTCCTGCTCTTATCCACAGTAAAAGAAAAAGGCTGGAGCGAGACTGACCCCTGGGACTCCATTACTGGTAATGGATGTACTGTTTGCCTCTTTAGTTCTTTCCTGCTAAGTCTGAAGGACTTTTGCTTGAAATCATTTGCATGGAGGGGGCACCATTTGACGGCTGTGCATTTTCTGTGGCAGAAATTCCCTAAGAACCTGAGTCAATCCAGAATCTCCAACTCATTTAATAGAGAATTACAGTTAATCTTATAACAGTGCTGGGATGTAAGGGACCAGTTGCATGAAAAAGAAGTATCATGTTTTAGCAGTGCACACAAATGTGTGGGAGGTATTAAAAGCCTTGGGAAATCTTCATACATATCCAGTGACTTACAGAACTTTGAAGATGGGAAGAAAGCAACGCATCTAGAAGGGACAAGGCGTGATGTATTGAGTGTGGGGAGAAAGGTTCTGTTCTTACTCCTGAATGAGAGAATTGCTTCATGAAAGGCTGGTGGACGATCTAATCAAGTGGACATGGTTTTCCACCCCCCAGTTCCCTTGAGGCCTTGGGAATGGAGCCAGCCCGTGTCTGAACAATGGGCCTCCACATTGCCTTTTCCCTTTGAACTCTACCTCCTTTGAAGTAAGCAGAAGACAGCCCGGCAGGGCAAAAGTGACTGACCTCTATTTTCAAAGAGGTTTGGAGCCAGTGGATGGAAAGGAAAGAGGTGTTTGTGGCTTTATGTTGTGTCATGGATTTGATAAACACCATCTGGGGACATTAACTGAACAGATGCCCCAGGCATGCTTATCTTCTCTTGGTACCACTGTCAAAAGACAGCCAGTAATCTGGCCAAGGAAAGGTACTGAAAGGAAAGAACCAGTGATGTGAAGCCACATACATACAAGACTCCATGCCTTGACTGAAATAGGCACTAGGGTTTTTTATTTGAAAGGAGCATCCGCTTCTGATGTGTTGTTTGAAGTGCTTGTGAAATTACTCAAGGAAGACTGGATTAAGTTAACCTTCCGAACACCCCCTTTCCCCAAATCTTGGACTATGAATCACTTTGTTGGACTGAAACATGAAAGTTTTGAATGATTTCTTTCGTCATATAATCTAATAATCTCCAAAGCTCAATTTCTCTCCCTCTCTATTTCCATTTAGTCTAGGAACAAACAATAAAGAAGGGATGGAGAGAGTCCATCCTTCCTTCTGCTCTTTCTAAGAGGCCAGCAAGGCATGGTTGTGCTGTATTTTCATCCTTGTGGAATTCCGAGGTGGATACCATCTGTGAAGCACCTTTATGTTGGCCTAGACTTCCTTGGAGCTTTCAGCCCCTCACTTGGGTATAATCTGACACATGACGTCATACTCATCCATCTGGATGAATCTGTCCCAGCTGTTGTACCCTCTGCTCTGTGTGTGGGTTCAAGCCATTCCATCTGTTCCTGAGGCCTCTCCACTTATCGCTTCTCTCCTTGAGCCTCCAGCCATGACAGATGGTTCTTTCTCAGGATTACAGATCATTTTTCTCTGATCAGTGTCTCAGCTTCAATTTGTAGTTAATGTCTTTAAACTACCCCATCACTGCCATTGCCTTAGGTCCTTGCAGAGATTGATACTCCATATGCATATGCATGTGTACACATGCACATAATGACCATTTTACATGCACACACCCATAGAACTTCATTGTCTTCAATATAAACACAGCAGTGCAGGCTCATAACTGCATTTCTACATCACTCTTGAACTCAGTTTGGCTTCTTTATAATCTCTGCCAATAAAAAAAAAATCATGACTAGGCCTCTGGTGAGTTGAGGATCATTTGAAAACCTCTTCTTTTCTACATGTATGAGCACTTGAAGCCACAGACCTTCAAGTTGACTCGTCTCAAGCATCTGGGCCTGCATACTTCTCTGGTCAGACTGCCTTACTTTTGGCTCTGAGACTCACCTTCCTATAGATCCAAACTCAAGTTAAGACAATGTGGGGAGTTGGAGGAGTGGTTGACAAAGATTTCCAGCTGAGAGCTGGAGCATGGGAACTGTAGCCCCAGGCTAGGGACCATTCTCATCAGTAAACCACAGAAGACACTGTGCAGAGTCTCTTTTTCTATCACTCATATTCACAGGTGAAAGGAAGGGATTGACACAGCAACATTCCTCGGGGATGATTTCAGAACAAAGGTAGCTTTCATTTATTATTTAATTATTATTTAATGCGTAGTTATTATTTCTGCTTTTTTGAAGTTTCCAGTAATGACGGCATGATGTCAGTGGTTTCCCTGAAGATGTGCACTGGATTTACTCTATTTTATATCCACTCGCCATCTTACATTCCACATTTTAACAGTGCTGCATTCCAGTGGTGATTGACAAGGATTCATTTTGTCACGCCCCACACTAGAGGGAGGACATTTGGTGATGTCTGGAGACATGTTAGTTTTCATAACTCATGGAGAGAGAATGCTCCTGCATCTAATGGGGAGAGACCAGGGACCATGCAGATATCCCACAGGGTATGTTCAGTAAGGTACTGTCTGGCTCCATATGGCCGTGGTGCCAAGGCTGAAGAGCCCAACTATATGCGGAGTCTGGATCGTTCATGCTGCTCTCATGCTCAGGGGAACATCAGGGTGGTCCTGTTCTCTCTAAAGGAGATCTCAAAGGCATGGGATTACAGGTGCTTAGGCTGTCTTTTTAAATTTCATTTTATTTTATGTATATGGTGTTTTACCTGAATGTCTGTATGTGCAGCTCTTGTTGGATGGTGCCTGGGGAGGCCAGAAGGGTGCTTTGGATCCCCTACAACTGAAGTTAACTATGATTGCGAGCGGCCATGTGGGTGCTAGGAATTGAACCCGTGGCCTCTGGAAGAACAAGCAGTGCTCTTAACTGTTGAACCATCTCTACAGTACCAAGTTTGCCCTTGTTACAGAATATTTGACTTGGTAAAAGATCACTGCAGAAACCAATGCAATTTACTTTTAGTTTGGCTAAATTCTAGGGCCAGCTGAAAGTTGTGGGCTGGCAGAAGGTTAGAGGATTGCTTGTTCAACCACCGGCTGATTCAGTTTGGATCTGAGTTTGTTGAGTGTCTTGGAAACTCTTCTGCAGTGCTCTGGAGACTTGACCTGCAAGTTTCCTGGTGCACCTTTTCAAACTCTCTCAAAAGCAAACAGACCCCCCCCCCCGAAAACATATGCAAGAGCCTTTAAGGTATTCCTTTGGTTTACGTTCCACATAGGTTCATCCTTTTGACAATTTTATATAACATTTGCCATCTACAGAATTTATCCTTGAGAATGGTAGAGTGGAGTTACAGAAATAAGCTTTAAGAATCATCATGTTCTCGACAAGTTTACAGTTCAGTTTGGGGACTCATTCTTAGGTATCCTAATCAACGTGTGACCTGTGGGCCATTTCTTAGACTCACTTAGGGCCAGTAATAGAAGCAAATGTAGGCCTAGGGAGGTGTGCACACCTCTGGAATAGTTGTCTTGAGACAGTCTGCTTTCTTTTTCTGTGAAGCTAAGACATTTCTAGAAAGCCTGTTTCAGCTACAATATTCCATGCCCTTGCACCTGCAGAGTCAATGTTGAAAGAATGATTTGCTGTTGTAAGGCTTCACAATGTAGGATATTAGCATATCTCTTATAAACTAAATAAGCAACCCCGAAACATACTTGTCTGAGTGCAGATTCCAAGTTCAGTGCAGCCAGCACAGCATTAACCATTTCTGCTTATTCTCTTGTGTCCAGATACCAGGTAATATCTAGTGAGAGAATAGGGATAGGCACACCCTCCTTATGGGGGCGTATGATACATGGCAAACAAGTGGTCAAAGTAAGAGACCAAACAATCTTTTTATTTTTCTACTTGGTTAGTTTACACTATGTTTTCTAGTGAGAAATATAGGGTCAGTAAATAGACTTTGATAAAAATACTAGTATTTTACTTTCAAGAAATGTGTTATGGCTTTATGTATGTATGTATGTATAAAATATACACATATTTGTACATTTTACACATATCTGGTACTGAAGATGTATGGTGAATTGAATGAAAATGTCCCCATAGGTAGTGGTACTATTAGGAGTTGTGTCCTTGTTGGAGGAAATGTGTCACTGTGGATAGGGCTTTTGGGTTTCAGAAGCTCGAGCCAGGCCCAGTGTCTCTCTCTTCCTGTTGCCTGGTGATGTGGATGTAGAGCTCCTAGTTCCTTCTCTAGCACCATGTCTTATTGCACATCAATGTGCTTCTCACTATGCTGATAATGGTCTAAACCTCTGAGCTGTAGGCTAGCTCCAGTTAAATTTTTTCCTTATTAAGAGTTATTGTGGTCATGGTGTCTCATCACAGCAACAGAAGCTATAAGTAGGACAGGATGGAATTCTGGGCCTCACCCATGCAAAGAAAACAAGTATTCCCAGCCTGATTGTATTTTTTAAAAAAATGACTGTTGTTTTTTTCAGACATGAATAATTAACTATTTATGGATAAAACAGCATAAAGTCTGGGAAGTGCTTCAAAACAGTTTGGGGGAAGGAGAATGGATGAAATAAGGTTAAGTTGGTGCTGAGAACGTGAGGATGTATTTCTACTGAGGGGAAAGGACAAATTTGACTGGGGCAACTGCCAATCAGGAAGAGGGATGAAGTAGTCTCAGGAGCAGCATCTAAGGACAGCCTATGAAGACAGGTAGATTTCCGAAACCAAGGGCTCCCTTCCTCCCTGCTCCAATCTTTTTCTTTCTTTGAGGACAAGGTTTCTTCTGTAATCACTCTAAACATCACTATAAACCCAGTTCACTGAGCATATTGAAAGCATTTACTCTCCATTCTGGTCATCATGCCAGGTGTAGAGGGATTCAGAAAATGAGAAAAGATGTTTCTAAGTCATGTTAATTTGTATGTTGGCCAGAGCTTGCTCTTGATGCACCTAACATTCCGGAACCACACTGGACATATATGATACTTTGAAATATGAAAGGTTCATTCAAATATCGAGCCAATTCTTTTTTTTTTCTGTAATCCTGACTTTATGAGACTGATATCTGGGCCAATATGGTAAAAGATTTTGTAATGATATTTGGTTGATGTCACTTTCTTACACCCCCTCAAAATAATGAATTGCACAGAACGGGAAGGTTTCTTCCTGCATTAGCTCAGGGGTGGGCGAGGCTTTCAAGCTGCTATCACTTTTTCCAAATAGCTTCACTCATTCTTGTGCCTAATTAACTTAGAGTATTATGTAGCAACCGAATAAATAGTCTCCTAAAGGCAGCATCCTCTCCCTTGGTTGTTCCAGAACACTCTGCTGACTCATTTGTAGTTGAGCTTGAAGAGTTTTGTAGACACGTGATAGCAAAGATGCCACACTTGCTCTGAGCAGTGCCTTTGAACCCCCAACCTTTCCCTCACACATGCCTCTCCCCAAGTATTGCTTTGGCATGAGAAGGTCTACCATGGCTTTGGGAGCCATCTCCAAGGGAACACCATCTACAAACTTACAGACTCCGTCACTATTTTGTTTCATTTTTTTCTTCCTCCCTGAAACTTGGCTAATAAATAGCCTTTTATGTTTCACAGTACCTGGGTTAACTGGAACTGAACTGTGGATGTAATTGTAGCCCTTTCCTTACAGGGAATTTTATTTGGATCTAACTCTGGGCTAATTCATCGGTTTGAAAGCCTGGTTAGGGGATAAGAGTCCCAGTATCCATCAGTGAAAGATCAGTAGTAGCAATAACACTGAGATGCTCCAAAGTGCTACAGGATAGCAAATAAGAATAAGATGGATCTCAGTTTGCAGGAGAAACCTAATGATGTCTTGCTAAAGGAATGTAAGTGCTGTCAAGTGTAGGCAATGGAATGGAAATCTTCCTTGTTATTTTTTTTTTCTGTTAATTCTTTTGTTTTGAGACAGGGTTTCTCTGTTCAGCACTGGCTGTCCTGAAATTCAATCTATAGACCAGGCTGGCCTAGAACTCAGAGATCTGCCTGCCTCTGCCTCCAGAGTGCTGGGATTACAGGCATAGGCTACCACTGCTGGCTACAGCTAATTCATTTTTTAAATTCATCTGTTTATTTTATACCATAACTGAAGCATCTCCCCATCCTCCCTTCCCAGTCCCTCTACCCTATTCTTCCATTCCCAAGTCCCCCTTTCTTCTCTCTCTATCCAGGAAGGGGCAGGTCTCCCACAAGTATCAATAAACATGGCCTATCAAGTTGCAGTAAGACTAATGACCTCCCCATGTATTAAGGCTGGTCAAGGCGACCCAGTGTGAGAAGTAGGGTCTGAAAAGCCAGTAAAAAAGCTGGAGACAACCCCTGTTCACATTGTTAGGAGTCCCACAAGAGGACCAAATTATACAACTATAACATATATGCAGAGGGCCTACCTAGGTCAGCCTCATGCAGGCTCCCTGGTTGTCTGTCCAGTCTCTGTGAGTCCCTATGATCCCAGGTTAGTTGACTGTGTAAGTCAGAGGTGTCAAGGATACCACGGAAAGGCTTACGCTGCTAATTTGGTTTTTAAATTTTATTTTATTTTAAAAAGAAACCAAACTATCTTTTTTTCATTTTACATACCCATCCCAGTTCCTACTCCCTCCCCTCCTCCCATTCCCTCTACCTACCCCGCCACCCTTCATCCACTCCTCAGAGAGGGTAAGGCACATTGCTTTGGGGAAGGTCCAAGGCCCTCCCCACTATATCCAGACCAAGCAAGATATCCATCCAAAAAGAATAGGTTCCCAAAGAGCCAGTACAAGCAGTAGGGACAAATCCCAATGCCAACGCCAGTGGCCCCATGTTGTAGAGTGGTGTGGAAGAATGTTCTGTATTCTGTCAATTATAATTTAAATAAATGCTGATTGTCAAGTAGCCAGGCAGGAAGTATAGGCAGGACAACAGACAGAGGAAGTAGAGGTGGGTCAATGAGAACAGGAGAATTCTGGGAAGGAGGAAGTCTATTCCTCTGCAGTCCTGACTCGACCACAGAAGAAGCAAGATGATGTGACTGCCCTGCTGAATAAGGTACTGAGCCACATGGCTAACGTAGATGAGAATAATGGGCTATATAAGTTATAAGAGTTAATAAGAATCTTGAGCTAATGGGCCAATCAGTTTATAACTAATGAAAACCTCTGTGTGATTTCTTTGGGACTTAATGATTGCGGGAACTGGGCAGGACAGGAAACCTCAGACAATAGTAGGGAGCCTGCTTGTTCATTTCCTGGCCCCTCAGATGCCTGAAATAATCACACAGAAACTATTAATTAAATCACTGTTTGTCCCATTAGCTAAACTTCTTATTGGCTAACTCTTACATCTTAATTTAACCCATTTCCATTAATCTGTGCATCACCACGAAGTTGTGGCCTACCAGCAAAGTTTCAGTGCCTCCATTTCCAGCAGCGGCTCCATGGCTTCTCCCTCACTCCGCTCTTCTTTCTCCCTGCAATCGGTTTAGTTTTTCCCACCTATCTACGTTGTGCCCTATCAACAGGCCAAGGCAGTTTCTTTATTCACTAATGGTACTCACAGCATACAGAGGGGAAATCCCACATCAGCTCTGCAGTCTTCCCTAGCCATACAACTGTCACCCACATTCAGAAGGACTAATTTGGACCTATGCTGATTCCTTCTCTGTCCGGCTGGAATTGGTGAACTCCCATTAGATCAGGTAAGCTCTTTTGGTTGGTGTCCCCATTATGGCCTTGACTTCTTTGCTCATATTCTCACTCTTCCCACTCTTTGACATGACTTTGGGAGCTCAGCCCAGTGCTCTGCTGTGAGTCTCTGCCTCTCCTTCCCTCAGTCATTGGATGAGGGTTCTATGGTAACATTTAAGATATTCATCAACTGACTACAGGGCAAGGCCAGTTCGGGCACCCTGTCCTCTATTGCTTAGGGTCTTAGCCAGGGTCATCCTTGTGGAGTCCCCGGAATCTCTCCAGTACCAGGTCTCTTGCCTGCCCCATAATAGCTCCCTCAATAAAAATATCTCATTCCTTCCTCCCATCTCTGTCCTCCCTCCATCTCAACCATCCTGTTTCCTCAAGTTTTCCTCCACATTTCTTCCCTCCTCTCCCTCCACACTGCCTTCTCCCTCCCATGCTCCCAATTTTGTCAGGTGTGCACAGTTCCTCCAGAAGATATGAACTTTGAGTGCTCTTTGCGGAGTTGTGTTGGACTAGAAAGGCCTCCCAGTGGCATGCATAAAAGCTGACAATGGTCTTGAATTTGGAAGGAGTCCATTCTAATGAAAATCAATACAGTTTTTGTCGTATGATGCCTCTCTTTCCTGATAGCGTCTCTAACCAAGGAAAGCTAATATTTGAGAGAGGCCATTGTGACTGAGTGTTCATAGTCACAAACCTCATGAGGAACTAGGCCAATGCTGGCCTATGGCCCAGTGAAATCCTGTTACTTAAGAACAGAAAGTCTAAAAAATGTAAAGTTTATGACATGGCTGTGTTGTATTTAGTGATCCGTAGTTTAAAAAGTATGATTCTGATGTTCAGCCAGATTTAAGATCCAATGCTTTATGAGCCTTATCTCCATGGAAGCACTGTATTCAAACTGGGAACTTTAGTTCACTTGGAGGAAGTCCAAAGCAGAGTAATCAAAGCCATTAGAAGTTAGGCTAGAGGAATTCTAGAAAAAGAAATGCAAATGAAATGGAAAAATATTGCAGAGGAAGAAATCAGACATTAGATATGAAAACAATTATTATATTGGTGGTAGGTGATAACTGTTGTCTGGGTGTGCCAGCGAGAGAAGTTGGAGAGAGTAAAATATGAACAACTTGGATTTAAAGCAGACAGACAGGCCAAGTTTGAATAAGGCCTGAGGGATGCTGTCAAGTAACACAAGAGATTATAGTAGTGATGATGATGTTTTAGAAGCTTTATTTGCATTGATTTGTAAAAATGGAAATTAGGGCAGAATATTGTTGCTTTATATATAGACCAATTCCTTAGAACTAACTGACCTTTAATCTACATTGTGAATTGACATTCCCAGAAAGAAGTGTCCTCTGAAGTGAAGGTTCTATAAAGCTGATTGGCTGATTGGAATTTTAATGATTGTGGATAGTTAGAATGATGCAGATCTACAGCCAAATTTACCTGGGCTATCTTTAGCCTCCTTTATTACCCATTTGTTGCCTATCTCTGTTTTACATAACATCCTATGACTGCTATGTGAAATCATTTTGGAATGTGGAGTAGACTACTAGCCTCCATTAACCCAAAGGCTAAGAATGTCATCAGATAGCATCTAAGGCCTATAGCAGAGATTCCCTGGAACCCATCTATGCAGTGTGTGTGTGTATGTCTGTGTGTGTGTGCAGGTTCCCATAAAGGGCAGAGGCTTCAGATTTTCTGGAGCTGGCGTTACCGTGGTTCTGGGAACTGAACTCCAGTCCTCTATGAGAGCAGTGCATACACTTTACCATGAGGCCTTTCTCCAGCCCCACAATGTATTTTAAAATGCCTTAACGTATCACTTTATTTTGTTCTGTTACTGTAAAAACTTCATGAAACTGTTTCCATATTGGAACATGGCATTTGGGGGTGCCATAAATCTGTGTTTTTGAGCCACACTCACTCATATTTGGTTCTAAAACAAACTATCTCTTAATCCCTTTGAGTTAGAAGTTGTGTTTCTTTATGAACAGCATCTACCAGGGTACCTCCAACCAAGGACACACTTGCAGAATTTAGAATTGCACACCTAGAGACAACCTGAAATCTGGGGATTGTAGACAATTCCTGTGCATGGTAGATGAAGAATGGAGAGAGAAAGAACTTTTAGGAAAAAAATGCCCCGAGTTTAAATTTTTCTCAGGTGTTTTTTTTTTTTTTTTTTTGCAATTGGCAGATGGAGACTCATGGTTACCAGTTCACAAAGTAACTCCAGAGCCTAGAGTTAGTTCCAGAATGTTAGCTACAGAAGTGAGCTTGGGGACACTCTAGTCTAGTGCTTACCTGCATGTCCTTGAGAAACGCTCAGAGTACAGAAGTTATTTAGTGTTTCTATGATCAAGCTATTGGAGGCTGGGATAAAAAGTTCAACAGATTCACTTACTGTGGGGATTCTTAGAGGCTTCATTCTTCAATCAGGGCAGAGTATTGTGAGGAAGTCCATCCAGCTGTAGCTGAGTGACTTATCAGATCATCTCTCTATGGAAGAGGTGATGGGAGGGATAATCAGGAGTGGTTCTCTACACTCCATTGAAAAAATAGCATCCAAGCTGGGCATTGGGCTCCCACCTCTAATCTCAGCACCTAGGAGGCTGAGGCAGGAGCACTGCTATAAGTTTGAAGCTAGTTTGGGCTCTCGTATATATAGTGAGTTTCAGGCCAGTCTGTGCTTTAGTGTGAGACTTTATCTCAAAACCCCCAAACCAATCAATTAAACAAACCAAACTAATGGAGACAGGGGTATGGCTCAGTTGGTAGAAGGCTTGCCTAGCATGCACAAAGCCCTAGATATGATTACGAACACTACATAAAACCAGCTATGGTGGTACAAGCCTGTAATCTCAGTACTTTGAAAGTGGAGAGACAGGAGGATAAGAACGCCAAGGTTTTCATTGACTACATTGCAGATGTGAGACCAGCCTGGAATACATGAGATCTTGTCTATAGTGGCATTTCACTTTATTTAATAAATAAAGCTTGCCTGAGGATCAGAATAAGGACCCTCATCAAGAATTTGATCTTGGGAGGCCTCACAACTACTGACTTTACCTTGATGTTCAAGGACCTTAGCCTCCTCCAATAACTCTTCTGCTGAAGCTGTAGCCCATGGTCTAGTACAGCTGAGACTAGTTGAAGCTAATCATGTGGAGTAACCTTATTTCTTGAAGCCCATGTCTTTACCAACTCCCTCACATATGGTGAATGCATGCCATAAGATACTACTGCTTACTTAATATCTTTTAGATCTTTAAGATATTAAGTAAGCAGTAGTATCTTATTCTGTATACCCTTTCAGGTATGTAGTATTTGATGGCTTTGCAGAAGTAGTAACAGGACAAGTAGCTAAAACTCTTGCTAAGTCATCTTTGACTCTGAGAAGTACTAGCAATGCTCAATCTTTACTATTGTCTTTTACCTACACCTCCCTTACTTGCTTATCAAATCTAATAAGTTCCTCAATTGATTCAGATCTTTTGATCACTGTCTTTTGTAAAGTTTGAATCTCTTGACTTGTAACTATTTCTAATGACTTCATCAAATCAATTAATTTCTGGTTCTCATCATGTACGTGTATTTTAGTGAGACCCTGTTGTCAAACAGCTTGAAAAACAGTCTGGGAATATGGCTCCATGGCAGAGAACTTGCCTTGTATGTGTGAAGCCCAAGATTCGATCTCTATCACCGGCAAAAATATTAAGTAAAATTTTAAAAAGCCATCCTGGGGCTGGAGAGATGACTCAGCAATTAAAGAGCATTTGCTACTCTTCCAGAGGACCCAGGTTCAAGTCCCAACACTGACAAGGCAGCTCACAGTCATCTGTAACTCCAGTTGCAGGGGATCTGACACTTGCTTCTGGCCTCCAAGGGAGCACACATGCTACACAGACATACATGGAGGCAAACCAGCCCCCCACACAAAAAATAAATATATATATAAAACATAAAAAGCTAGGAAAAAGCATCCCGAGATTTAATAAGGTCAAGAGAGTTACATATTGTCATACATAGGCTGAGCAACAGGTGAAGGCAAGAAAATAAGCCTCCTCGAGTTCTAAAAGTGATTTGTCAGGATGCCACTCTGTTATAGCTCCACATTCCTGTTAGCTGAATAGTGACAGTGAGTGGTTTCTTGGGACAGACCAAGGAGAGCTGTTCTTATACACTGATGACAAAAAGCCAAAGGGCCACTTTCAAGGTCCCTATTGCTAGGAAAACAAAACAAGATCTCTATCTATCTATCTATCTATCTATCTATCTATCTATCTATCTATCAATGAGAAAATTGTGGCTGGAAACTGTCAAGTTAGAAATTGTTTCATATGATTTAACATGTATGTATGCATGTGTATGTAGTTTTCCATGAGGGTCTCTATTTTCTAGAGACTTATTTATGAATCCACTCTCTATTAATGTTATTTTGTGATTCCATGAGCATACACTTTTATTTCAAGTATGGGATTGAGGGTGGCAAAAAGATAATGTTTTGCTGATAGTTATTGCTTGCTTCTCTTAAAGTGTTTCTTTGTTTTTTTTTAACTTCATGAAACAAAGACCAAACAAACAAACCAACAAAACAAACACCCTCTGACATTGCCTTCCAGAAAGTATTAACCTACGTATCAGAATAGCAGCCCCAGATCATTATTTAAGCCGAAATCGCCCATGGTAATCTGCATTTTGACTATTTTATACACAACAGAATTAATTTAATTTTGGATAAAGATACAGGGTAGTTAAAGGAACTGGAACTAAATAATTGCTGTTTTTCAAAAATTATGTAAGTGCTTTTTCGAGCCTTTGTTTTGTAGTTCCTCAAAGCCAGTTCTATTTGGGGCTGCTGGAAGAAGCTGACTCCTGCTGTCTGCAACCCTGGCTGCAGAGGCAGCATATGCTGCTAGTGGATTTTAGCTGTTTTTATGCTGAGATGAATAGACCATTTGAAGTGAAAGGCGGACTGGTAGTTCCTATTGGAAAGAAAGGATCATAAATCTGTTCATGCCAAACTGTGAACACAGACAATGCACTGAAGGCAATTTTTATTTGGTAATTACTGTCTTTGTTCTGAAGATTTGCCAACGCTAAGTGATTGAAAATTTTCCAGAACAAACAGTGAAGGAACACAACTCCTTCATTAATCGAAACTGCATCTGAGTTGATCTGTTTCTGTGAGATTTTGCTTTTCTTGTTTTTTAAAAGCAGAGTTAATGGACTTTTTACATTGGTGTGTTCAAATTCTAGGGGAATGAGAAAGAATCACTATCTTGCATCTTCTTAAACTTGCTTAGAGGGGTCCTTCTAAATGAGACTACAGACTTTGCTGTTTCAGGACTCTGCTTTGAAGGCTGCCTCCTGAAGAGGCAAGTGTCAGCAAACAAGCCAAAAGGCTTGGCAATCCCAGGAAGGGAGGTAAAGAGGGAGAGTGGGAAGGGGCAGGGAAAGAAGGAGAGGAGAGAGGGAGAGGTGGGAGAGATATCTAGTCATTGAAAATTTCCGTGTAAAGGTTATAAATATGTTTTCTTTTACTTGACTATTAATTCATCAGCCCAAATAACACTTACAAAACATTCTACAAGTAGAATGATATGGTTCTAGCAATATGGAAGATGAAGATATTAATATTAAATGAAACAACATTCAATTTAATGACTATTAATTGCTACCTAATTTATGGCAGTCTTTGGAGGTAGATGAATAACTACCTCCACTAAGGATGTCAGTAATTAATATTAAAGAGTTTTTTTGCCTTCAACTATTTATTGTACAAATACTCATAAATTGGATATGGAAGCAAAAGTCAATGGAGCATTTTGAAATTATAGTAAGAAACTAATTACCTAATGAAGTCCATCATCAATCGAACATCATGTTAGGCTCTTTGCTAGTCAGCATTTGAAGATGAAGATCTTAAATGAAAATCCATCAATCATATTCAGCTAATGTTGATTGGTACCTATTTTATGGCAGTCATTGATGGTAAAAGATAAGTAAGCCAAGTATTCGCCATTAAAGAGTTCATATTCTAGCAAAGAGCTTGGTAAGTAACTGTGTTGTTGAACGTGGATGTTGTAAAATGTAATGTTGAGATGCAAACAGATTTAGACGGAAACTGCCACACTTGCTAATGTGAAGGCTTTCATAAAAGTGGATGACAATGCTATGAATGGCTGAAGCCGCTGGCAAAGCTGGAATAAGAATCTGGTAGAGGAAACACAGGCTGCAACTACACAGAGAAGACGAAGAAGTGAGTGATCACCTACACAGTGCTGGACCCTTCTCTCTAGGCCCTCCACACCAGGGCAAAGCCCAGGACCCCTTCCCAACCGGCCTCAGCTTCTCTAGCCGGCCAGCAGGCAAGCTTCCTGTAGGGAGGTTGCTTCAATGCCCCATTCCATCAAGTGGACTCTGAAAGCTACAAGCCCCAATCTGCTCCCAAACACTTCTATCCCCTGCAACCTCAGAGGAACTCTGAGACACAGGCTGTGACTGCACAGAGTGGACCAAGAGAGCAAACCAAGAGAGTGGACCAAGAGAGTAGGCCAAGGGAGACCTCAGTGGCTCCCTGAGACACAGACAGTAACAGTATAAAGAAGAAAAAGAACACCCCCCCCCAAAAAAAAAAAAAAACCAGACAGTTACTGCAAGGATTGGGCCAAGAGGCAAAGACACTGCTGGCACCAATTGGAGGAAGAGACGGGTAGGCATCAATGCAAGAATTCATTCAACAGCCTAAAAAGCAACATGGTAACACCAGAACTCAGAGGTCATACAACAGGAAGACTTGATCATCCTAACCCAGAAGAAGCAGAAGAAAATGATTTTAAATGTAACTTTATGAGGATGATGGAGATGTTTAAAGAGGAAATGAAAATTTTCCTAATGAAATGGAGGAAAAGACAAAAAATAGGAAGAAACCAATAAATCTCATAAAGAACCCCCCCAAAAAACCCAAAATCAAACAGGTGAAGCAAACAGTTCAAACAGTTCAAAACTTGAAGATTGTAATAGAGGCAATAAAGAAAACACAAACCGAGGGAATTCTGGAAATGAAAAATCAGTGTAAAAAAAAGGGAACTACAGAGGCAAGCATAATCAAAAGAATATAAGAAATGGAAGAGAGTGTTGAAGATACTATAGAGGAAATTTGTTTATAGGTCAAATAAACTGTTAAAGCCAACAAATTCTTAACACAAAAAGTTCAGGAAATCTGAGACACCATGAAAAGACCAAACCTAAGAATAATAGGGATAGAAAAATTAGAAAAACTCCGGCTCAAGGGCACAGAAAATATATTCAACTTTCCCAACCTAAAGAAGGATATGCCTATGAAGGTACAAGAAACTTACAGAACACCAAATAGACTGGACCAAAAAATAATCAAAATGCAAAACATACAGAGTAAAGAAAGAATATTAAGAACTGCAAAAGAAAAAGGTCAAGTAACATATAAAGGCAGACCTATCAGAATTACACCTGACTTCTCAATGGAAACCATGAAAGCCAGAAGGTCCTGGACAGATGTGCTGCAGACACTGAGAGACCAAGGATGCAAGCCCAGACTACTATACCCAGCAAAGCTTTCAATCACCATCTATGGAGAAAACAAAATATTCCATAACAAAGCAAGATTTAAACAATACTTATCTACAAATCCAGCCCCACACAAAGTACTAGAAGAAAAACTCCAATCCAAGGGAGTTAACTGCACCCACAAAAACACAGGCAACAGATAATCTCACACCAGCAAACCCCAAAGAAGGGAAACACACAAACATGACTACTGAAAAATAGCAGGAATTAACAATCACTGGTCATTAATATCTCTTAATATCAATGGACTCAATTCCCCTACAAAAGACACAGCTAACAGAATGGATAAGAAAACAAGATCCATATTTCTTCTGCATACGAGAAACACACCTCAACCTCACAGACATTACCTCAGAGTAAAGGGCTGGGGAAAAATTTTCCAATCAAATGGACCTAAGGGAGAAGTGGGTGTAGCTATCCTAATATCAAACAAAATAGGCTTCAAAATACAATCAATCAAAAGAGATGGAGAAGGACACTTTATACTCATCACAGGAACAATCCATCAAGATGAAGTCTTTCTTAATTCTGAACAACGATGTCCCAAATACAAGGGCAGCCACATTTGTAAAAGAAATATTACTAAAGCTTAAATCGCACATCAAACCCCACACACTAATACTAGGAGACTTCAATCCCCCATTTTCCCCAATGGACAGGTCAACCAGACAGAAACTTAACAGAGAAATAAGAGAACTTACAGATGTTATGAGTCAAATGGATTTAACAGATATCTACAGAACATTTTACCCAAACACAAAAGAATATACTTTCTCCTCAGCACCTCATGGAACCTTCTCTAAAATTGACCACATACTCGGTAACAAAGCAAACCTCAACAGATACAAAAAATTGGAATAATCCCCTGTATCTTATCAGATCACCACGATTTAAAGTTAGAATTTAACAACAACACTAATTGCAGAAAGCCCACAAACCTTTGGAAATTGAACAGTACTCACTTGAACCACTACTGGGTCAAGGAAGAAATAAAGAAAGAAATTAAAGACTTCCTAGAAGTTAACAAAAATGAAGGTACAACATACCCAAACCTGTGGGACACTATAAAAGCAGTGCTAAAAGGAAAACTCAAAGCACTAAATGCCCACATAAAGAAAGTGAAGAAATCTCATGCTGGTGACTTAACAGCACACCTTAAAGCTCTAGAATAAAAAGAAGCAAACTCACCCAGGAGGAGTAGGCAACAGGAAATAATCAAATTGAGGGCTGAAATGATTAAAATAGAAACAAAGAAAACAATACAAAGACCCAATGAAACAAAGCTGGTTCTTTGAGAAAATCAACAAGATAGACAAACTTTTATCCAAACTAATCAAAAGACAGAGAGAGAACATCCAAATTAACAAAATCAGAAATGAAAATGGGGACATAACAACATACTTTGAGGAACTCCAGAGAATAATTAGGTCAAACTTCAAAAACCTGTATTCCACAAAATTGGAAAATGTAAAAGCTAAGGACAATTTTCTGTATAGGAACCACATACCAAAATTAAATCAGAACCAGGTGAACAATTTAAATAGATCTATACAACTCTGAGATTCCATCTTACAGCTGTAAGAATGGCCAAGATCAAAAACACTGATGACAACTTACACTGGAGAGGTTGTGGGAAAAGGGAACACTGCTGCATTGCTGGTGGGAATGCAAACTGGTACAACCCCTTTGGATTTCAGTGTGGCAATTTCTCAGAAAATTAGGAAACAACATTCCTCAAGACCCAATAATACCACTTTTGAGTATATATCCAA
Source organism: Chionomys nivalis (assembly GCF_950005125.1). Taxonomy (NCBI): domain Eukaryota; kingdom Metazoa; phylum Chordata; class Mammalia; order Rodentia; family Cricetidae; genus Chionomys; species Chionomys nivalis. Next base: position 128,417,909 of record NC_080112.1, on the reverse strand, counting down.
AGGATGCTCAATCATCGCACAAGGACATGTGCTCAACTCTGTTCTTAGCAACCTTGTTTGTCATAGCCAGAACCTAGAAACAACCTAAATGCCCCTCAACCAAAGAATGGATAAGGAAAATGTGGCACACTTACACAATGGAGTACTACACAGCAGATAAAAAATGACATCTTGAATTTTGCAGGAAAATGGATGGAGCTAGAAAACATTATTTTGAGTGAGGTAACCCAGACCCAGAAAAACAGTTATCACATGTAGTCACTCATAGGTGGTTTTTAAACATAATGCAAAGAAAGTCAGCCTACAAACCACAATCCCAGAGAACTTAGACAACAATGTGGACACTAAGAGAGACTTGCATAGATCTAATCTACATGGGAAGTAAAGTAGAAAAAGACAAGATCTCCTAAGTAAATTGGGAGCATGGGGACCTTGGGGGAGGGTTGAAAGGGGGAGGGGAGAAGAGAAAAATGTAGAGCTCATAAAAATCAATAAAAAATAGATCTATAAACTGCAAGGAAATAGAAGCAGTCATCAAAAGCCTCCCAACCAAAAAAAAGCCCAGGGTCGGATGGTTTCAGTGCAGAATTCTACCAGAACTTCAAAGAAGAGCTAATATCTATACTCATCAAGGAGAACTTGAAGGAATGGGATAGTCAAGATGGGGGAAGGACAGAGATGAGAAGACGGAAAGAGATATTTTGATTGAGGGAGCCATTACGGGACTAGTGAGAAACCTAGCACAGAGAAATTTCCAGGAATCCACAAGGATGACCCCAGCTAAGACCCTAAGCAATAGAGGAGAGGGTGCCTGAACTGGTCTTGCCCTGTAGTCAGATTGATGACTATCTTAAATGATCCATAGAACCTTCATCCAGCAACAGGTGGAGACAGACAGAGACCCACAGTGGAGCACTGGGCTCAGCTCCCAAAGTCCAGTGGAAGAGTGGGAGGAATGAGAATATGAACAAAAAGGTCAAGACCATGATGGGGACACCCACTGAAACAGTCTACCTGAGCTAAGGGGAGCTCACCAACTCCAGCCGGACAGGGAAGGAACCAGCATAAGACCAAGCTAGACCCTCTGAGTGTGGGTGACAATTGTATGGCTGGGGCAGACTGAGGGGCCACTAGCAGTTATCCATACTGCGTGTACTGGCTTTTTGGAACCCATTTGCTTTAGATGGATACCTTGCTCATTCTGGATATAGTGGGGAGGGCCTTGGTCCTTCCTTGGAGCAATGTGCCTTACCCTCTCTGGGGAGTGGATGAGGGGTGAGGTGGGGGGGAGGGTGGAGGGAATGGGAAGATGGGAGAGAGTGGGAACTGGGATGGGTATGTAAAGTGAAAAAAGAATGTTTTCTTTTTTAAAAAAGTAAAAAAAAAGAATATGGTAGTGTTATTTATGGTTGTGCGTGAAGCCCACTATGACTAAACAGTTCCACATTTTCTGGGGCTGGAAACTGAACCCAGGAAAGTGTACATATGCCAAATTAACACTTTAGCACTGAACTACATCCTTGGCCCTTTTGAGTCTTTACTTTTATGTTGAGACAAGGTCTGTTGTGTCATGACTGGTGTGTCATGGCTGACATTGAAACTTTTGCTCCTCTAGTCTCTACTTCTGAAGTATCTAGGAATACAGGTGTGCACACCTAAGTATCAAAAAGCTTTACCAGAAGAGCTGTACCAAAAGAAAAGTCAACAAGTGTCACCGTTGCTTAATGTACAGTAGTACTACTGTCTTAAATCTTACATGCAATAAATATGGTAGGGACTAGAGTGGTGAATGAATTTACCCATGTTAGATCAGAGTAGAAAAGACACATTTATTTAGTGCACTGCTAGGAAGGAGCAGACAAGGGAAGCAGCAGAGTATATGCCTGTCCTGGACTTGGGTGTGGTGGCTTTTATTTGGGAGCTATATCTACTTTGTGGTTAGGCTGATGCACTATGAAATTCCCACTATGCAAATGAAGGGAGTCTTGATTGGCCAATGTCTAATTCTGGGCAGAGCTTGACCTTATAGCTTGACAGCTCTGTGGTTGTGATTAATTTTTGATTGCCCTTCCTCAGTTACATTGTTCTGCTGCTCAAAGTTTCCCCAAAAAGGGGCAATTGTGTTCTCTTTTTGGAAAACCAGGCTTGCATTGTGGAAATTCCCTGACAGGGACCTGTTCCCTTTCTGGTCTCTCCATGATGGTCTTATTACCAAAAGAAAATATAAACTTACTTTCCTACTTTAAAGAAATGAATTTATTTTCTTTTCAGAAAGTCCTACTTTTTTTTAGCACTTACTATCGCATTTGGTTTCTATATTAGGCATATTAATTATAATTGTTTTTCCTTTTCTGCTGTTCTAGGGATAGAACATGGCTTTGCATATGTAAGAGGAAAGACCCCAACACAGAGCCACACTCCCAGCTCTAGACAGATTGGGTTTCAGTTTTCTACATTTATTTATTTTTATTTAAAATATTTTTATTAAGTATTTAAGAATTGTATACAATGAATTTTGATCATACTCACCCTACCCTTTTCCCTAACTCCCCCCAAACCCACCTCTATCCCCATCCTCTCAAACTTGGTGTTCTCTCTCTCTTTAAAATAACCTATTTTAATTTGTGTATGGCTATCCAGTTGAACATGTTCAAACTACCAGGAACTACACCCATAAAGAAGACCGACTTTCCCTCATCCAGAAGCCATTGTACCTCTGATTGGGGTAGGAGCTCAGGAACTCCTCTCTTCATGATAGAATGCCAACTGGCTTGATATTGAGAAGATCCTGTGCAGGCAACTGTATCTGCCATGGATTAATGAGTATGATGGTTCTGTCATGTTCAGAAGACTTTGTTTTACTATGTTCCCCACTGACCTCTGGTTCTTAGAGTCTTTCAGTTCTGTCTTCCACAATGGTTCCTGAGCCTTGGACAATGGTTAGGGTGGGTTGTCATAGATGTCCCATTTATTGCTGGGTACTCTACTGACACTTACTCTCTGCACTCTGATCAGTTGTGAATTTCTGCACTGACCACTGTTCACTGCACAAAGAAGCATCTCTGATGATGTCTGACAGTTGCACCAAACTATGAGTGGAGAGATATAAATTTCTGTCAGTTTAATACCACGTCTAGTATGAAGTTCATCTCTGGGGCCTACATGCTCCCAACCACAAATTCTTGTCCAGATTTACAGTATCGGGCATGTGGAGTAGGCCTTAAATTCAACCAGAAAGCGATTGGTTAACCTTCCAACATCCCTGCTGCTATTGTACCGAATTACTGTATCTGGTCACACTGGCCATTATAGTAATCTTCAGGGTTAACAGCTGGGAAACACTATTGATGACCTTCTGGTGCTGTGAAAGCTACCCAGCATGGAAGAGGAAGTTTCATGGTTACTTTCAACTTGACTTTTCCATGAACTTTGGCCAAAGTGTGTGGTGTCTTCAGCAATAGGATCTTCCTGTCAAGTTCTGGTGGGCAACCAAGAACAATGGCAATAGCATATGTGGTTTGGGGGGGGGTCTCTGGGGTACCTCCGATCAACAGCTTGTGAAGTGGTATCCTAAAATCTGGCACTGAGCTTCCTTTTTTTCAACCTATAGCTCTGGTAAAGGCCCTTGTGCATATATATACATACATACATACATACATACATACATACATACATACATATATATTTCCATTTTGCTTTTCTAACATCCTTAGTATTAATTATTCCACCACCACCATCACCACTTCCTCCCTTTCTATCCTCTTTTAACCCTCTCTCTCCACTTAAGCCTCCCTCCCCATTTTTCCCTTGAAATCATCTGTGTTCTACTACCTCTTCCTTAAGATCTTCTCCCCTTTCTTCACCAGTGATCTCTTTATAGTTTCCTGGCTCTACAGATACTCCTACTTAAACACAGAAATATAAAAATTTGATGCTAAGAGCTACATATGAGTGATAACATGCTACATTTGTCTTTCTGGGTCTGGGTTACTTTACTCAGTATAATATCTTCCTACCCCATCCATTTATCTGCAAATTTAATTTTTCTTTACAGTTGAATAAAGTACCATTGCATATAGGTGCCATATTTTTATTATCCATTCATCAGTTTATGGACACATAGGCTGTTTAGGTAGATTAATTATAAATGGACCTTTTCTGTTACCAATTATGCCTGGGTAATGCAAGTGCTATTGTTTAAACTTGTTCTCCAAAGTTCATGTGCTAGAAATCTAATCTCTAATATAACAGTCTTCAGAGGTGGGACCATTAAAAGATAATTAGATCATAAGTGAATGAATTAATGCCAGCATTGTAGGAGTGGGTTACTATTTCTGCAATACATGACTAATAAAAGGCAAATATTTCCCCACCCTTTCCCCTTCCCCCTCTTTTCCCCTACCTTTCTTATTTCCTGTCTTCCCATCCCTTTTTGAAGTATGACCTGATGATTCTCTAGATTTCCTCTGTGTCTGTTGTTATGTCTACCTTTTTCATTTCTGATTTTGTTAATTTGGATGTTCTCTCTTTGCCTTTTGATTAGTTTGGATAAGGATTTGACTATATTGTTGATTTTCTCAAAGAATTAGCTTGTTGTTTCATTGAGTCTTTGTATTGTTTTCTTTGTTTATTTTATTGATTTCAACCTTCAATTTGATTATTTCCTGTCGCATACTCCTCTTGCTTCTTTTTGTTCTAGAGCTTTCAGGTGTGCTATTAAGTCGCTAGTGTGAGATTTTTCCAAGTTCTTTATGTAGGCACTTGGTGCTATGAACTTTCCTCTTAGCACTTCTTTCAAAGTGTCCAAAAATATGGGTATGTTGTGGGTACATTTTCACTGAATTTTAGGAAATTGTTAATTTCTTTATTTCATCCTTGACCCAGGGATGATTCCGTTTCACATTGTTCAGTTTCCATGAGTTTGTAGACTTTTTGCAATTAGTGTTATTGCTGAATTCTAGCTTTAAGCCATGGTAATCTAATAAGACACAAGGGATTATTCTAATATTTTTGGATCTGTTGAGGTTTACTTTGTTACTGAGTATGTGGTTGGTTTTTAGAGATGGTTCCCTGTGGTTCTGAGAAGAAGGTAATTTTTTTTTTTGCTTTTGGGAGGAATGGTCTCTAGATGTCTGTTAAACCCGCTTGAGTCATCTCTGTTAAGTTTCTGTCTGGCAGAGCTTTCCAGTGGTGAAAGTGGGGTGTTGAAGTCTCCCACTATTAGTGTGTGGGGTTTGATGTGTGATTTAACCTTTAGTAATGTTTCTTTTACAAATGTGGCTGCCCTTGTATTTGGGGCATAGATGATCAGAATTGAAACTTCATCTTGGTGGAATTTTCCTGTGATGAATATGAATCATTTCTTGTGATTTATTTCACTTTGATGTCTATTTTGTTAGATATTAGGATAGCTACACCAGTTTTTTCTTAGCTCCATTTGATTTGAAAATCTTTTCCTAACCCTTTACTCTGAGGTAATGTCTATCTTTGAAGCTGAGGTGTGTTTCTTGTATGCAGTAGAAGGATGGATCTTATTTTCTTATCCATTCAGTTAGCCTGTGTCTTTTTATAGGCTTTTTGAGACCATTGATATTAAGAGTTATTAATGACCAGTGATTGTTAGTTCCTGTTATTTTTGGATTTTTGGTTTTGTTGTTGTTGGTATTTTGTGTGAGTTTCCCTTCTTTGGATTTTGCTGATGTGAGATCATCTATTGCCTTTGTTTTCGTAGGTGTAGCTAACTTCCTTGTGTTGGAGTTTTCCTTCTAGTACTTTCTGTAGGACTGGATTTGTGAATAAACATGATTTAAATCTGATTTTGTCTTGTTTTCTTCATCTATGGTGATTGAAAGCTTTTCTGGGTATAGTAGTCTGGGCTGTTATCTGTGGTATCTTAGTGTCTGCAGAACATCTATCCAGGACCTTCTGGCTTTCAGAGTTTAAGGGACTGTGTTCTCTTCCCAGAATTCTCCTATTCTCCTTGACCTGCCTCTACTTCCTGTCTGGTTGTCCCGCCTATACCTTCCTGCCTGGCTACTGGCCAATCAGTGTTTATTTAAAATATAATTGACAAAATATAGACATTTTTCCCACACCAACTTTGCCATGAAAGCTCTTGATAAATGGAATCTCCTTAACCAGTGGTTCTCAACCTTACTGATGCTGTGACCCTTTCATTTAGCTCCTCATGCTCTGGTGACCCCCAGTCACAAAGTATTTTCGTTGCTGCTACATAAGTGTCATTTTGCTACTGTTATCAATTTTAATGTAAATGTCTTTGTTTTGAGATGGTCTTAGGGGACTTTTTGAAAAGGTGGTTAGCCCCCAAAGGCGTCGCAACCAACTGGTTGAGAATCACTACCTAAACCATTCTTGTCTTGTTGAAAGGATCAACACAGCATATGAATAAGTGGGGCATTTGCTGATTATTCTGGAAAGGCTTCGCCAGAAGCATGCTTTTTTATTTATTTTAGATATTTCCATCTATTTTTAAAGGCTTAGATTCTGGGTAATGACAATCTGGTTCTGAAAGGGGATTATGTCATGTGGGCCCTTCTCTAATACTGTGGCCCTTATGTGCCAATATGCTAGGCCTCACAGTGAAGTAGGAATGGGTGTTATGGACTCCAGCGACCAGAAGGATGGCAAATACCGATTTAAACATGTGCCATCAGAACCACTCAGAACTGGAGCTGGGAAACTGAACCCAGAAGTATCACTCGGCTCTTAGATTCATATTTTAGTTATTACTGCTCTGCTGCTAATTTCCTAGATGTTCCATCCCCACTCCTTCAAAGCTGTTGGAAGTGGCTAGCTTTTCCCCTGCACCTTAAATCCACCTTCTACTGTGCTTATCCGAGCACAGAACAACATTGCATAAAGCCTAACCTGATGTCCAAAAAAAAAAAAAAAAAAAAGTATGAGAAATGTATGCAGCTTTGCAGAAGCCTCTCAGACTAGGGAATATGAGTCATACCAGACAGGCACATTTCTAAAAATCACCAGATTCGTCCACCTCTGCAGTGCCACGCATTCCGGAGTGACAGCTCCTAAGCCCCCATCTTCCACAAGCTTCTAGAAACTCTTCGCTGAAGCTCACTCCCTCCCTACCTCTGTTCTTTGGGAAATGCATCTTCCAAATTGTAGCTCCCTGCTTTTGCTAGCACAAGCTAGCCCGGCCTTTCCTTCCTCGGGTGTCCTTAGCTACGACTTGAGAACAGCATGTGTTTTGTAAGGCAACAGGGCAACAGGAAGGATCCAAAGCCTCATTACCTTAATATTTACATTCCGTGAACATTTTTTTTCCCACGACATTAAAAGTCTTCCTGAAACCTCTCTTTAAAACAAGCTCATGGAACATTTTCTGTGAAAAACGGGCTAATAAGCACTTTTGCCTTTACAGGTTTTTCCCATTTCTGCTTTCACTTCTGAGTTCTGCCACTGAGATGGACAAGGCTATTGTGTGCCAATATGACTTTATTGTAAAATCAGGCCAATGGGCTCTTCTTTAAAGCAATTCTTCCCAATCACAGCTGTCTATCTGTATTATCTTCAGGGCTTTCAAATACTTTATGTCCAGACCAGACCCCAGACCAATGAATACATTAGACAGTTTAGGATGGGACGCCGTCATCAGTATTTTAAACCTCCTTGAGTGAGGCCAAAACCACGTAGGAGCAAGCCAGCTGGAAACTGCTCTTGTAGCTTAGCCTGGAGCACCGCGAGCCATCTGGTCCTAAGTGAGCTACCGATGTGCAGTTCTTCAAGTGGCCAGGTGGGGCCTGCTGTGAGTAAGGGGCTCTGCAAGATGACCTTTCCCATGTGTTTGTTGACTCTGCGGCTGCAAGCATAAACCCTGTCTGTAGGAAACTGAAATTCTCTGGGTGGGGATGAGCGGCACATTCTCTTGGGATCAGCTGTCTTTATTTTAACCCACTACTCTCCTCTAAACTGAGAAATACGAACGTACTCGACTGTGTTTCCGTCTTAGGAGCCCAAAGACAGTAAAAAGTCTCTTTTCTCAAGACACTAAAATGGAGTGGACTTTACTTCCCAGTCTCTCCACAGTGCCCTTTCAGTATCGCCACCACCGCCCTTGGCACTGCTGTAGAGTCCTTCGGATCCCTAACTGGAGTCATCTTGAGTGGTCTCGTACTTTCCATCTCATTGAGAAAGACAATCCGGCTAACAAGCCCAGTTTCAAATGGCTCTCCTAAGACTGAAGCAGTGTGTCGCGTGCATTTTCTGCAAGCAAATCAGAATTCTATTGCTTAGTTCATGGCTATGCTTTGAAAATCTTCTCAAACATATCCTTGTCAGTGGAGGACCACTGTAATCACTCCCTATTCAACCAGAGCCTAGGTTGAAGCAGATGCAAATGCTGTTCTAAGTCATTTGAAACCCGAGTTGCCTGAAGAACATTTCACTTGAAGAGCCACACTGTGCTGAGACAGCGTGTCCATGGACAGGACTATACTGTATCTGATACACTGCTTCCTGACCATCACCAAAGAAAACCCAGCAGGCCATGGGCCAGAAATGAGTGGGCTGCTTTTCCTTTCTTTGGCAAGCCTTGAACTGTCATGCACTTTCAATTGTCTTTAGTACATGAACCTAACAAGATACACAGATTCTGATGCCGGCAAAGACACAATGTTTGGTATTAAGCCAGGATTATGAGGATCGAGAAGCTAGTAAGCTTCACTGCATGCCCCTTGGTCCATGTAGCCCATGTTGCCTCAGGACGTTGGATTCAGCCAGTGGAAAGCCAGCTCATTGCCTCACGCAAGCCTTGGCAGCAGCTGGCACTCCAAGGCCTTCTTAGCTGCCACTTGGATAACACCAGAAAGGTTATGTGAGTTTACTGCAGAAGGCTCAAGGACTGCCAGGCATCCTTGGAAAAAAGAAAGCCAGTAGAAAGTTGTGTGTCTTGTTTTGCTGCCATTCAAAAGGATGTTCAGAGTTTCACTTGGAAGTGAGGAGTCTCTGGAGTTTTTAGTAGCATTGCGGCAGCACTAGGAAAAGACAGAGCCATTTGGAGGGTTGGTGAGGGTTAAATTTTATGTGAGAGAGGCAATTCATACCACCTTGATAAAGTATTGGTGATTTAAGACCAAAATGGGGCAGAGCTTCTGGCAGAGGTTAGGAGGATACAGTCCACTGAAAGTATCTTTAGCACCACCCTTGGCACTACTGTGGAGCCCTTTGGATTCCTAACAGGAGTGACATTGTGTGGACTTATACTTCAGCTGTGTCTTGTGCAGTGGATGGCTCTTACTTGAAGGTGAACTGTCCCCAGGGAAACGCTCTGTGAGAATTCTACAAAGCTGACTGATTAAGTCTTCTGTGATTGTGGAGAGCTGGAATGTTGCAGGTCTTAAGCCAATTTACTTTGCAATATCTTTAGTACCCTTAAGAGCCCTTTATTGCTTACTTCTGCATTTGAACTAATGCCCTTGTGACTAGTCAGTAACATCCTCTGTTGGAATGTACAAACAGATCCCTTAGCTTCTCAGAATGTCATCAGACAACACATGAAATAGCAGAGACTTCCCTGATCTATAGCACAGACTTCCTTCCCTGCTGGGCTGTAACTGTCTACCTGATGTTTCCATCAGTGTAATCTATAAATACCTTCCTTGTTCTCCAACTATAAAAAGTCATCAAACTGTTACAAATTGAAACATGGTATTTACAGTCACCTAAATCAGTCTTCATGGGCCATGGTCACTCATATTTCAACAAACTACCTTTTATTCCCTTCGAGATGGGAGCTATGGTTTGCATTGACAACATAATGGGTATAAGAAAAAGTACACTCTGGAGGCAAATGCTGGTCCATTTTCATTGCTTGGACTATCCTCTAAGACCCGCTTTCTGCTGCTTTACTTAGTCAAGCTTGTATTTCCTGTCTGTCCCTGGTTTCCTCATGGGCCAGTCTCTGAAGCATCTTCATGAAATACCCAAGACTCTAAAAATCTAATTTGAAAATCACTGGCCTCAAAAAAAAAAAAAAAAAAAAAAGAAGAAAAAAAAAAAAGAAAATCACTGGCCTCTGTTATTTTCCTGGCATGTGGCATAAGATACTTTATGTCTTATCAATTTGTTCCTACTTTACAGAAGCAATAATTATTCATTATCAAAATTGGAAGGTATAGGTATAAATCCCAACCTCTGAGATAAATACTAGTAAATATTTTTATTTTGATCATGAATCTATGGATTTGTATGGATACCTATACTCATATGCTCACATTGATTTAAAATCAACTTTTGGTTTCAAGCTATCATTTTCATATGAATAATTTTCATGTCATTATTTTCATCCTAGGTCATTTTTTATCTTTAAACAAGTGACATACACAAAACTACACACACTGATGAGTGCCCACATTTGTGAACACTCATGGACTGAACACTGCAGTCAAGATAACGAACATGGCAAGTTTTCTTGTATCTATCTGTACTTCCGCTTTCCTCCTTCCTTGTCCTCATTGATGCTTCCACTCCTAGACTTTATCTCAGGCAACTACGCATTTGCTTTGTCAACAGAGATAAGCTTATATTAAAGTGGCTATTTTTTGAGACAGGGTTTCACTATATAGTTCTGCCTGTCCTGCAACTTATTATGTAGACCAGGCTGGCCTCAAACTCACAGAGATCCATCTGCCTCTGCTTCCCAAATGCTGGTATTAAAGGCATGCGCCAGCACAGCTGCTGATACTAAAGTTTTACATAGGTGAAATCATTTGTCGTGTATTCTCTGTATATTTTTCACTGGCTATATTAATTTTGAGGTTCATATTGTTGCCTGCGTCACCAATATTCCACCTCTTTTATTTATACTGCTTATAATTATCCCACATTTTAATTCAGTCACATGCTAATTAATATTTGCATTTTTTCCAATTTAGGCCTATTATGAATAAATCTGCTATGAGCTTTCATACACAAATCCCTATATGACCACATGCTTTCTTTTTATGTGAGTCCAAGGTAACATCAGTGACTTTACAATATTCTACTGTATGAATGTATCCCAATAACTGTACCCCACTTATTTTTATTTTCCACACATACTTTTGATAGGAGATTGACTCTTAGTTTTGGTTCTCAAGTAATAGTATCTGCAGCAAGGATTTGGACACGGGTAATTTATATGAGAGATGATCCCAGAAATCAGAAAAGAGATGAGGAGAATGAGCCAGAGAAAGGAACAGAGGAGTCAAGTGTATGTTAGTGAGATTTTTGACAGATGGTGCTCAATTCCATGGGCTCCCTCTCAGGAATGGTATGGAAAAGTACTTAAATAATTTGTCTAGAAAATAAGGAGGCTGGGACACTCATCCTTGATCACGTGCTCCTATTGATGGGGTGTGGTCCCTAGACTTAACTACTATGCAATTCTTTGCTCTGCCTCTTCCAGTCTGAGTGGCCTTCTGTGGTCTGAGAAAAGTTTTGAGGGAGAAGTCTTAAGCCACTACAGTGGGTCCATAGTAGCGGCTAGGCTAGAGCCATGCAGAAACCTGCCAATCAGCTATTCTAAGACTAAGGAGGCACATGGATGGTGCGGAAGGAACATGCCTGCTTCCCTGTTCCTGCCATGCTGTTATATATACAGTGTAACATCAAAGCTCCACGTGCTTGACCTTCTATGTGCTCATCAAGTGGACTTAGTCAACTGGATGGTTATTACACGACTTCCCTGGAAAGCAACATGGAAACTTCCCTGGATGAAAACAGGAGGGCACGCTTTCCTGCTCCTTTGCCAATGCTAAACCTTTTCACGAATAAACTGGTAGAAATCACTAATGGCCGAAGTAGTTTACCATTTTCTACTCAACGGCATCACAAGCACCAGAAGCCAAGAGACCTCACCCGTTGTTTATCAGACACAGATTCACAAATAAGCAGATTTAAAACAATCATGAATCTTTGTCCATGGCGACAGAACATGAGGGCTTCATAATGGACCAGGGAGGGACTGTGCAGCACCCGTCCCTCGCCCCCAAGTAGATTCTGCTTTGCTGCTGACCAGCAGCATGTCTGGATGACCTTTGTCATGTCTGCTCGGTGTTGGGCCCGTGCTCGCCCCTGCACCTGGTCTCTGCCCTGTGCATTTAGGGTGGGGCGAGTCTTTCCCGACCTAGAGGAGTGTGCTGCAGATCTGCAAACAACTTCTAGAAAAGGAGTCTGTCGTTTTGTCGAGAGGTAGGGGACTCTGGGTCCTTTCGTGATCCCAGAACTCCGGCAAGTGACATTGGTTATAGACGTGATGACATTTACTGTGTGGCTCAAGAGGTTTCCCCAAGAACTCGAGTCTTCATTAAGGCTTGTGAGAAGCAGCCGTGACTGCACCCGGTTGGAGCCACATCCCATGCTGCCTGACTAGCAGGCACTAAGCCTTGCCTCCACTTACCAGCACTGCATAAATGCTGTGTGGTACTACAGGATTGTAATCTCTATCAGAAGCTGGATTTTCTCGGCTACAGAGTGAGTTTAAGGTCAGTCTGGACTACCTGAGACCCTGTCTTGAAGATAAAAGAAAAAAGATAAAAAGGAAGAAGAGAAAGAAAAGATGAGGAGGGGAAGGAGCGGGTGTTTGAGAGAGGACAGGGGACTAGCTGACATTTCTCTTGGAGTATGAGTCATGAGTGCCTATCCCAGGCCACAAGCCAAATGTCTGTCCCAGAGATTCTGGCTCTTTTCAGTGTCCAGCTTTCACCTGTTGGGCTGGCACGGCCTGTGGCAGGGCCCTGAACTTGGCTGTTCCCCCTGACAGCTGCTCTCCAGCAGGTGGTGGCGGCTAACCTCAGTCCCAGCTGTCTGCGCGGATACTTGATCACTTGAAGCTCTTTGTTTGCTTCAGAGAACACATGTCACCCTCTGCCAGCTCCCCCCACCCCACCCCACAGTTGTTTGCCAATCTGTGGTCTACACCGGCAGCTTCCCAGGGCTGACCACAATCACCCTGCTTCAACACCCACAGATGGCTACACTTCAAGGCTTCATTTGACTTGCTAGTTGGCTTGCGAGCTAGGGTGTGGAGACGATTTGTGGACAGAGAGGAAAGAAATGGAATCATATCTGGAAGCCTCTGAAAAGACTGGCAGCATTATTTTGGGAGGGAATTGACAGTCTTGATCAGAGATGGACTTCATGGAAACACGGGGGCATTTCTTTTTCTAAATACGCTTTATTTGAAGATCGATTTTACAATTTCAGACCCTATTTTAGCTGTTTGTTTTTAGATGGGGTCTCACTGTGTAATCTGGCTGAACTAGAATTCACTATGTAGAACCGGCTGGTCTTGAACTCTCAGGCCTCTGCTCCCCGAGTGCTGGGATTCAAGAGGTGTACCACCATGACTGGCTAACACTATTCATTTGTTTTGCTTTGTTTTTAATCTTTGCACCACCGTATAGACCATGCTGATAGAAAGTGAAATTGTAAATTGAAGGTATGTGGGTATGTTCAGAAAATACAGTACGTTGTGAGGAAAGGATATGAGAAATGGAAAGCTATCTTCTCATAAAACCTATTAGAAAAAAGTTTAAAAATATAACTATGCAAAAATCTATATAACAATTAATTAAACCAAAATGTGTACAAAAAGGAAGCATAATGGTGCTTGCTGGGAAGACCAGATCCTAGCTTGCTACATGCATAGAACTAGGATAAGGCATAAAATAAAAAGGTTCTTAAGTAACAAAGAAGCTAAAAAAGAGGAATGTCAAATCCACAAATTCAATAAAATCTCCAAGCTAACTTTAAAAGTGACGCAAAAAAATCATAAACAACAAGAAGAAAGCCAAATAACCAATAATGGCATGATATCGTTAGCATTTATGGAAATTCACCTCCAACCAACAGTGAATGTGGTTGAAAGCAGCATATCCACAACCACTTTGAACTACTGACTATACGGACTAGGGGTAAAGATTCAGAAGAGGAAATAAGAGTCGCACTGACTGCTCTGGGAAGCAGCGCTTCCCAGAGTTCTTTCATTGAGCAGAATCGGGTTCTTTGCTTCTTTCTTCTGAGAAGAATTCATTATGCGATTAGTCATGCCCCATTTCCTCTTCCAAACACGGCATATATTTTCCCCAATAAAACATGTTAAAAGTTTTAATGATTTATTTTTACATTTAGCCTCATTGCTGCCTAAAAAAGTACTTCTGAACCATATTCATTTTCATGATAGAGAAAAGTGTATCCCCCTTAAGCCATTTGTCCAAATGGATCATTTCCATGATCTTTGTTTCAGCGTTGGTATTATTGTTATTCCTTTAAAGTAATCACTTTTTATGTCTGAGTCTTTTGTAAAATATAAAAATCACTTATTTATAGATATCATGGAGATGTCAAATTGTGAGGCTTACTTCTAAATACTCTTAAAGCTGTTTAATCATAAACCAATACACAATGACTCATAAACTAGACTCTAAATTAATGATAACCTAATAACATGAGTTAAAGTATCTCTGAAAATTAAGCCAGTTAAACAAATGTTCTTGCCTTATGCTTTAACAACATTAGAAATGTGTCCTAGAGAAATGTAGGTCCCAGATAGAAGGTAACAAATCAGAAAAAATGTAAATAGGAAAAATGAGGGCAGTATAAACTATTGAAGAGAATATTTTAATATATTAAGTTGGAAAGAAGATACAATGTGTTTCTGTCATACAAATGGTATGATACATGTGTCTGAAAGCCATAGATCACAAATCAAGAGCTGCTTGTATTTATATGTTGTCTGCAAAGACACCCGTTCTCACTCTTTAGTGCTGTTGGCTCTGGTGAAAAGGTGAAGAAGAAATCAGAGGCACATATAACTTTCTAAGTCTATCTCTCTGTTCTGAATCTTGCCCAAATTGTCATCAGGAACCCAGCTGACACAATTGCTACAGTTCCCACTTGTTTTGAAGTCTGTGGCCAATGGTAGAAGCATATGAGGGAAACGCAGGTGTCTGCTCAGGACATGTGGGAGAGCAGATGTCCCCCAGAAAGAGGCAGCCCTGGTCTGTTAGGGGCTCCCCAGAATCTAACGTAAGACATATTCTTTGTGGCCCTGCTTCTGTTTCCAGCTGTGTTCTGGGAGCCTGTAGACATCAGACACAGAGAACCAGACAAACCCACACGGGTTAGGCTGTCTTTACAAAGCGCTCAGCAGCTGTCTGGGGAATCCAGACAAACACAAATGAAGCCCTTTCATCAACAGCATGCACTACACAAGCAGGAGCCAAAGCAGGAGGCCAGATCCCACCACAAGGGACAAGGCTCCTCACTGCTATTCTGGCAGTCCATTTCAAGGCTTTAGCATTGGTATTGTCGCTAGTATTAGAAGTATGAAATGGAAAAAGTATTGTTTGGGCATGACATGATGGCTCATTGAGAAACCTCAAGATAATTAAAAAGTGTGAGGTTTATCTTTATGGGAGGTAAGTAAAAGGTGAATGAGAAATGCCCCCCAAAGTAAGGAGCAATTCCCACTCCTCTCAGTCACTAATCCAAAGTTCTATGAAATTAAGGGGGACAAGCTTCCTTTTGAAAATAGCTACATGTAATCTTCCTTTCGAAAGGAATCCGTGCAAGGAAAATGACAAAGTATTATAGAGGAGCGACTTAGAGGAAAATATGAATAAATGAATATAGCACCAATCGATGAAAAGACAGAATACTAGAGATAGTTTTCCAAATTAGCATACTGATTTAATACAACCACAAGGGCAACTGAGCTGCTCTGCCAGCTACTGAAGCACAATATACAACTTCAAAAATTTCACGAGGGCATCCTGGTTGAATGTGGCTTTTGACAAAAGACACACCATTTCACTACATAGTTTTCGAGGGTATGTGTATATAAACATCTACACAAAGACATATTCAAAATGTACAGAAATGAGAGCACCATGATATGCACATAAAATTAATATATTCATCAATGGTAATTGATTGTGGGAAAATTACCTTAACATGTATGAAAAACATAATACATAATAAATGAGGTCTTTTAAGCTAGTGGTCAAGAGATTATTCATGAGAACTGAAAATAATTGACTCTCTGTGGGAAAGGGATATTTATATTTCACATCAGGCAAGAATAAAGTGCAAATGCTTTTAAAAATGTTTCAGAAAAGCCAAAACCAGGGAAGTAAATAAATTTTGATCAACACAGAAAATATCTTAGAATAGAGTTCGCAAGTGTCAGAGCAACAAACACAAATTAGCTAAGTAAATTTGCACAAAGTATGCCAAAAAAGGGATGAAGGGCAGAGCAGATGGCCAGAATACATGCAGATATAGCAAAAGACATGATTGGGAAGATGGCACTTTTCAAATTGATCTATAAATGCACAGGATTTAAATAAAAATCCCCGCCAGAGCTTCCACAGAACTTGACAAGGTGACTCTAGGATTCTGATAGGAGAGCAAAAGACAAATCTAAGACACTTGGAGCTTGCCCTGTGAAGTAATGAAGATTTGCTAAAAAGATAGCTGAATGGGACAGTTGTCCATTTGTAGAAAAAATTAACAAACGATGCAGGCCAGTCAGTCTTCTCCAAAGGAAAAGCACTCACTATTGTGCCCCCTTCAAGATACATGGGACAGACCGCAGAGCTAAATGGAAGAGAAGTAGCGAAAGCTTCTGAAAAGGAGGTAAGGGACAGTATTTTTAGAATTCAGAGCTTTCCCAGACAAGTATACAGCTCTCCAATGAAGATCAGCCAAGCAAACACAAAGAGCAGATATGTAAATACAACAAAAAGCAAAGTTCTTTCAATATACTGTAAAAAGAAGCCATCCAAATGTTAAGAGAAATATGCTAGCATCTTAAAATATGCAAAGGGGGCCATCCTGTAGGCAAACTATATGAGAAGACAAACTCACAGATGAGGAGAACGTAATGCTAACTAGATGCATATTTCTTGACTTCTTTGATTTTTAGGAAACACAAACTAAACAAAGCTACGCTATTTCACAGCTACCAGACTAGTGAAATTGAGACAAAGGAGCCTTCTCATTCCTAGTTATATAATACGAATGAAGCCAGCCTGAGCTGCATGAGACCCTGTCAGCAACGGGGGTGGGATTTCTTCTCTGCATTGGGATAGGTAACTTGACAAATCATTCTGGAATGATTTTTTTTTTTTTTTACTTTACATGTACAGATCTGTAAGCTGATCTGTTCCCTGACATATGTGTGAAGACTCATATGGCAGATCTTCTCTGCAGCTTTGTTTGTGATGTCAAGTGCATTTGTGTTCCGCTATGGAGTGTAAAGTAGGTATAACTCAGCAAAACGGCCAATGAAAAAGCAAGCTGATGAATAAAACATCATATACCGCCATTTTATTTCCCTCTTATAATTATAAAGGGAGATGTATTCAGTTAGTTTACACAGTTACAGGGTGGGTAATCTAACTCTGGCTGTCTGCACTCTCAAGAGCCAAACAGCCCAGTAGCTGCTCAATCCACAAAGCCAGAAGCCTCAGAAGGAGGGACCAATGAGATGGTCCCGGCTGGAGGTGGAAAGGCTGGAAAGCTCTCTGGAAAGCTGCGAGCATGCGTCCACACTGAAAGGTAAAATAAGCTGGTGGGCTGACATTCACGAGCCACAGCAATAGGTACCTCGCTTAGAACAGTGGCGTTATCATATGCTAGCTGCCTTCCTCCATCTTCTCTTCCATCTGGGCCCCAGCCTATCCAATGGCACAGTCCACAATCAGAGTGAGTTCTTTGTACACGACTCGCTGTCCCACAGGGGTATGTGTGCGTGTTTGTGTGCATGTATTTGTGCATCTTTCTTTCTTTCTTTCTTTCTTTCTTTCTTTCTTTCTTTCTTTCTTTCTTTCTTTCTTTCTTTCTTTCTTTCTTCCTTCCTTCCTTCCTTCCTTCCTTCCTTCCTTCCTTCCTTTCTTCTTTTTTTTTTTCTGGTTTTTCGAGACAGGGTTTCCCTGTAGCTTTGGAGCCTGTAATGGAACGAGCTCTTGTAGATCAGGCTGGCTTCGAACTCACAGAGATCTGCCTGCTTCTGCCTCCTGAGTGCTGGGATTAAAGGCGTGCGCCACCACTGCCTGGCTGCATTTGTATTTCTTGAGACGGGATCTGGCAATATGGTTCGGTTTGACCTGATACTGTTATGTAGTCCAGGGTAGGAGTGGCGTTGAACCCACATCAGACTTCTGCTTCAGCCTCCTAAGTGCTGAGATTATAGGCATAAGCCATCCTGCCCAGTCCATGAAGCCACACAGAAAAGAAAACTCATGATAGGCAAGAGAAAATGTCGAAAATTGGTGCGAGGTACTGTGGAAGGAAGGATAAAGGAAGGACACAAGCTGGAAGGGGTATTCACATCCAATGTATACGAATGCTGGGCATGTAGGCCTCTGCCACGTAACTACCCGTGTATGTTGCAGTATACTAACGGCAGGAAAAGTTTTATCAGTCTTTCAACTAGAGGTATGGCAGGGATCTTATCTCTCTATTACCTTCTCTTTGTTCCATAGCAATAGTTATTTCTTGGACTTCCTAGTCTGTTCTATGGACGTTTGACACAGTCTCAAAGAGTTCTTTAAAAGCTTTCTTATTAGCCACAGCACGAATTCTCAACTACGAATTGTATTTGCTATGCAGGCATCATTTCAAACGCGTGTTTCTCTCCCCCTTCCCGTTCTCCCCTTAGCTCAAAATAAATTGAAGCTTCTGTCATGGGTAGCAAGTCTGGGGTTAGTGACGTTCCAGACACCAAGGGGGCAGGTGTGATTTGAAAGCTCCAAAGAACCACAAACTCAGTGAGTGCACGGGATTCCATATACGCTGTGAATGGCAAGCATCGTGGCCACGGCTAATGTGAAGGCTCCATCTGGCATTTTTGGTGTTATGTAAAATGTTATGTCAGCAACAGATGGTCGAGCTAAGCATCAGGAGATTTTACTTATGCCCAATTATCAGGTTTGTGAATCTGAACATTAAACAGTTCACAGATCCTTAAAAATACGCGAGGTGCTAGATTTTCTCCTGCTGAGCTGCTTTTGCGAAGTCATGGTTTCTCGTCTGCCTTTGCACCCTTTGAACCAACAAACCTGCTTTGGTCTTCAAATACTCGTCTGAGCTCCCAAGATGATTGATTCCCCCACTGTCTCAGCAAATGCTTAGTGCAGGACTTCAGGAAATCAAGAAAGGGTTTATGTGTGTGAATGTGAGCATCTCTGCTCACTTTGTTTTGTCTGACATGACCAAAGAAGCCTTTAGACCCGGCTTCTCCCAGCTGTGATGGATTTGAGGCTGATTATTATTGCCCTCAATGAACTTCTGCTCTGTTTCCCTTCTCTATATGTGGAGAGCAAAAATTACAGATTTTATTTCTGAGTGACTCCTTTACTTTTTATTGTTTTGATCGAGCTATATATTTTTCTTTGCTCTGTTTCCTTCTTCCCCCCTCCTCACCCTCCCTCCCCCATAATCCCCATGTTCTCAATTTACCCAGGAGATCTTGTCTTTTTCTACTTCCCATGTAGATTAGATCCATGTATGTCTCTCTTAGAGTCCTCATTGTTGTCTAGGTTCTCTGGGATTGTGGTTTGTAGGCTGGTTTTTCTTTGTGTCTAAAAGCCACTTAAGAGTGAGTACATATTTGTCTTTCTGGGTCTGGGTTACCTTACTCAATATGTTGTTTTCTAGATCCTTCTCCTTTCCTTCTTAAATATTTATTTTTATTTGTGTTTAGGGCATATGTGTGGGTGGCCACATGGGGCTAGAAAAGGGCGTTTGATGGTCTGGAGTTGGAGTTTCCGGTCATTGTGAGCCACCTAATGAGCATGGGTACTGGAATGCAAACTTGGGTCTTCTGTGCTGGGAAGCAAACTCTGATCCTCTGGAAGTACTCTCAGCTGTGACTTATCTCTCCCATTTAATGACTGATTTCTTTAAATACATTTTACTGGATCAGGAATTTTCCAGAAGAAGATATGACCTCATTACTAAAGCAACAACAACAACAACAACAACAAAAATTCTGGTTTTGGAGCCTTTCAAACCACATTTGTGGTGTGTGTGTGTGTGTGTAGATATGTAACCATGGCCCAGACTGGCTTAGAAATATTTGTTTTGGTGTTCTTTTGCTTTGCTTTAGTTTGGATTGCTTACCACTGCTTCAGATGGAACCCAGAGCCTTGAATGCTCTAACACAGGGCTATTCCCTCTACCCTTTCAAGCCTGGCTCTACCACTTTCGAGCTGGATGCTTTTCACAAGCAACCCAATAAAATGTCTGGAGGAGGAGCTCCTGCTTTGGATGGAGTATTCTGTGGGTGGCTGTCAGGAGCCGTGTCCCCCCAAAATTTACAGGAAGCACCACCGTGAGGAGTTTTTGCAGAGGGCTTCACTTCTCAATTGTATTGAGAATAGTCTTATTGACCAAGCCTATCCCACACCCAAATTAACTGTTAATAGAGAGTTATCTGTTAACGGAACCTGCCTCACATTCCAAACTATCTAGAGAACTAGGTGGGTCTAGAGAACTAGGTGGGTCACCTTGTGACTTCCCGACCAAGGAATCATGACCTGACCCATCGTAACCTCTTGGTTTACGTAACGGGCGTGGACCACGTGGCAAGACCCCGTGCCCCAGCCCCCAAGCTCCCCATTCAGGGGCTATATAAGCTGTAACCATGACTCTAATAAAGGGAGGCTTTGACAAATACGCTTAGCCTCCTTCCTGCTTATCAGCCTATGTCTTTCAGGTGGTCCCTCTCCGTGACCCTGGAATAACTGGCCAGCCAGGCGGGTTACAAACCCTAGACAGAGTAACCCGTCAAGGCGGCTACAGGTGGCCCCAGAAGTGCATCAGGTGGCCTTTTACAGAATTTGCTATAGGAGACAAAGGTGTCCCAGTGCTAGCTACTGGCCCTGCTACTGGTCCACTGGGTTGGGTTGGTACAAAGTCATGCATTCCCTGAGTGACTACCAACTAAGCATGCCACCCAGTTTAGAAACGAATTTAGGCCCATTGCTGGGGTATGAGAGATTCCTATAGGAGATTAAAGCAATGACCTCCTATTAATCTGGGCAAGACAGTTTCAGACCAGATTATGTAACCTGTCTGCAGCCATCCTCCTCCATCCCTTATTCCCATCATCACAAGTGTCAGACTTGCGTGGAGCGTGGCCTCTAGCTGCCCACTGCAATCACTCTGCTTTGTCCTGTTTCTCCTAATGGCAGTTTGCTTTAGCTGGGATCAGCTGGGCTGCTCTTGTTCTGGGCCTCTGAAGTTCTCTGGCTAGTGTCTTCTGAAAGGTAGGCACAGAGACATTATGTCATTTCCTCTTTTGAGAGTGACTTTTGTCTTGGCATCTACTTTCTGAAAGCCCTAGACTAAAACACCAAGTGGCTACTAGAATACCTAAGAAAAAGGCTAAGCTTAACATAAGTTTGTGTTAAAAGATTACTCTGTCTCTTTTTGGCTCTTTCTGATCCCCCAGGGTGTGGGGACTTGGTGTAGGACAATTGTCTGTATTCTGTCAATTATATTTTAAATAAATGCTGATTGACCAATAGCCAGGCAGGAAGTATAGGTGGGACACCCAGATAGGAAGTAGAGGCGGGTCAAGGAGAACAGGAGAATTCTGGGAAGAAGGAAGCCCATTCCTCTGCAGTCCTGACCATTCACAGAAGAAGCAAGATATGACTGCCTCGCTGAAAAAGGTACTGAGCCATGTGGCTAACATAGACAAGAATAATGCGCTAATATATGTTATAAGAGTTAATACAAAACCTGAGCTAATGGGCCAATCAGTTTATAGTTAATGTGTGATTTCTTTGGGACCTAATAACTGCGGGAACCAGGCAGGACAGAAACCCCTGTGTCCTGGGCCTCTTTTGTAGTAGAGAGGAATCAAGCAAGCAGCATCGAATGCTGTCTTGAAGTCTTAAAAAATAGAGAGAGTCAGATCTCCACATGCAGGGTGTTTGCATTCAAAGGCTTTGATAGTCAGGGCTGAGCCTGAGTCTGGACAGCGCAGTCTGACTCTGCCATCTGAGATCTGGGTGGCCCTAAACATGCTGCTTTTTCTTCATGAGCTTCAGCTGGCTCACAGTTTCTCATCTGCAAAAGGGGTATGTGGGTGGCAATAATGCTTATAGCTGTGGAAAAAAAAACAGACATAGAATAAGGGTTTAATAAATAGAAGAATGTAAATAAAAATTTGCTTCTTTCTGTTTAGTATCAAATTATTTTACATATACGACACCTATAGAAGTTTTCATAATTCACAGATAATTAGTAGACTTTAACTTTTTCTTCATGTAGTCAAATATATGTAAATAAATATATGTGTGCCAGTTGTCTTTGTCAATGTGACACAAATTGGCATTGTCTGGGAAGAGGAAAACTCAATTAGGAAATTGGGTCTATCAGATTGGACTGGAGAATTATCAGTGGGGCATTCTTTTTAATGACTGATGTAGGAGGACCCACACACTGTGTGGTGTCACCATTGGGCAGGTGGTCTTCTGTTGTATATGAAAGGTAGCTGAGCAAACCAGGGGGAGCAAGCCAGTGAGCAGCATTCCTCCATGGTCTCTGTTTCAGTTCTAACTTCAGGTTCCTATTGTGAGTTCCTACCCTAACTTCCTTCAGTGATGGAGTGTGACCTGAGAGTTATAAGATGAAATAAACCCATTCCTCCTCAGTTTGGTTTTGATTAGTTTTATCACAGCAATAGCAACCAAACTAGGACAATATATAACAAAAATCTTTTATTTTAACTATTTCAAGTATATAATTCAGGAATATTAATTATATTCACAAAGTTGCATAAATGTCCCCATGTTCTGCATTTTTCATCACCACAAATATTCCATTATTAAGCATCACTCCTTACTCTCTAATAACTATTATATTTTGTATCTAGTTGTTTTATTACCCACTATCCCTGATCATCTGAACTAAAGGGTCATAGATTTTGTCTTTGTATTTTGGAAGAGGTACTAAATCTTTTTATGATGGTGGTAGAAGAATTGTGGATCAAACCCAGGACTTCAGCATACTAGAAAAGCTCTCGATCACTGACCAACATCTCTAGCCCCAGGTACTAAGTCTTTGTGTGTGTGTGTTTTGAAACACAGTCACACTGTAGAGTTCTGGCTGTCCTGAAACTCAAGAAATCTGCTTGCCTCTGCCTCCAGAGAATGTTGGAATACACCACTATGCCTGGCACTTCAGGTACTAAATCTTAATTGAAATGAAATGAAAAACATAATCGGAGATAAACTCTATGTTTTAAAAACTTGTTAAACTGCTATACTATATTTACATATACGTCTGTTCACACACATATAAAAATAGGCTAGGATTCACATACATGGCTTTTTATTTCTGAGATTGTGTGTTCTTGATTAATATTAAAAATTTCAAGTCCTTCCACTTTATAAATTTTAATTTCAATTTTCTTTAGCACTGAGTACAATTCCATTTTATATATGTACCAAATTTTCATTATTCATTCATATGTAATGGAAAGCTACATTTGTTCCATTTCCTTGCTACAGTATATAAAGCAGCAATACAGTATCACATGTAGACAATACAAGAAAGAATAAATGTTACATGATGAGGGAGGAGTGAATGCAGGTAAAAGACTCTTGAGTCATGAAAGAGGATAGAAAGCTAGTCATTTTTCTATTTTAACAGTCAGATTTTTTCTTCTTTCGTGGTGGATAAGTGTATAAAATATATTTGATAGTGAAAGTGTATGACTTAATGTGGATCCCCGCAGCTTCAGTGTTGTGGAATATTATTTTAAGGTGTGTGACTTTTGTTTATGCTGCATTTGTCAAACTCTGTGAAGCAGTAATTCTTTGCCTAAAATGCCTGATGGTTCTAATAAAGAGCTGAATAGCAAACAGTGAGGCAGGAGCAAGGATAGGTGGGGCTGGCAGACAGAGAGTATAAATAGAAGGAAAAAGAAGGAAAAGGCAGAGCAGTGAGAGAATCAGGGGAGGAGGATGTCAGGGGCCAGTCAGCCAGTCACCCAGCCAGCCATGGCATAAGAGTGAAAGTTATATAGAAGAAAAGGAAAAAGCCCAAAGGCAAAATGCTGTGGGATAATGCTCTTGTACACTGTAAAGATTTGTCACTCATATTGGTTTAATAAAATGTTGTTTAGCCAGTAGCCAGGCAGGAAGTATAGGTGGGGTGTCCAGACTAGGAGAATTCTGGGAAGAGGGAAGACACAGTTACAGACAGATGCAGAGTAAGCAAGAAGAGAATGCCTTACTGAGAAAAGGTACCAAGCCAAGCCACATGACTAAACATAGGAAAGAATTATGGGTGAATTTGAGTTGTAAGAGCTAGTTAATAATAAGCCTGAACTAATAGGCCAAACAGTTTATAATTAATATAAGCTTCTGTGTGTTTCTTTGGGAGTCAACAGCTGTGGAACTAGACAGGAAAGAAACTTCCATCTACACAAAAGTTAGTCAGGATAATTTAAGAAAAGCTGGCAAATACTGATGAATATCTTGCATATCACCATCGAAACTCTATCTGGCGATGGATGAAGCTAGAGACAGAGACCCACATTGGAACACTGGACTGAGCTCCTAAGGTCCAAGTGAGGAACAGAAGGAGGGAGAAGATGAGCAAGGAAATTAGGACTGCGAGGGGTGCGTCCACCCACTGAGACGGTGGGGCTGATCTAATGGGCGCTCACCAAAGCCAGCTGGATGATGGAGCATGTGATCAAACCGGACTCCCTGAACTTGGCTGATAAGGAGGGCTGACTGAGAAGCCAAGGACAATGGCACTGGGTTTTGATCCTACTGCATGTACTAACTTTGTGGGAGCCTAGTCTGTTTGGATGCTCACCTTACTAGTACTGGATGGAGTGGGGAGGACCTTGGACTTCCCACAGGGCAGGGAACCCTGACTGCTCTTTGAAATGGAGAGGGAGGGGAAGGGAGATGGGGGGAGCGGGAGGGAAATGGGAGGAGGGAAGGAGGTGGAAATTTTTAATTAAATAATATAAAAATAAATAAATTAAAAAGAAAAGCTGGCAAGAAACAAGTCAAGGTAAGGTTGAGTATTCCTAACTAAGAATAAGTAAGTCTTCATGTGTGATTTATTTGAGAGCTGGGTGTGGGGGCCCCCAAATAGTAAAATACCAACATAGTCCTTCAGAATTCTAATTGAGATTATAGACTTGGGACCTGGTGAATTTAGGTGTGTGATTTTTTTATTACAAGTTCTTTGTAGTGAAGTTTTAATTATAATATCTTGAATGTTTGGTTGGTGTTACCATCTCCCCCTTCTTTTGCTTTGTAATAAAACTTGAAAATTAAAAAAGAGAAGATCATTCAATTTAAGTTGCAAGGTAACTCTTTACTCATTTCTGTGTGCCATCCGGCCGTTTCCTACTCTACAGCAGATCTAAAGACTACAACATGTGGTGGGTGACATATATAAAATACCAGATGTAGGTCAACAAAAGATCTATGAAAGGGAGCAAGAGAAAACCACAAAGACCCCTTTTCATCTCAGACTTAGACGTTTTTTCACAGAGGTCTTTCCTAGATTTGACTTTGTTCTTACTCAAGTGAAGTGAACTGGCTGGTAACATTTGAGGAGAAATGTGTGTGCCTTTCTAAATTGAAGAAGGCTAGACATGGCCTTTCAGGTTATTTTCCTTTGCTTTGCAGAAGCCTTTTATTTGATGTAGTTCAGTATGGTTTTGCTTTTGTTTCTTGTGCTTTTGGGGCTATATCAAAAAATATTACTACCAGAATCAGAGTTACATATTTTGTTTTCTTCTAGGAAACCTTTTAGATCAATCATACATTTAAGTCTTTAATCCATTTAAAGTTATGTTTTTTTATGGTATATGGGTCCAAAAAGTTATTCTTTTGCTAGTACATATCTAGTTTCCCCAACACCATTTATTGAAGATTGTCCTTTATCCAATGTGTGTTCTTGGCACCTTTATCAAAGTCTGGCTGACTATGCATAGGTGTATTTCTAGACTCTCTTTTATATTCCATTGATCTGTGCTTGTTTCTGGAATGACAAAATACCTCAGCAGTGTCCGCACCTCCTTGTTCACTGAGGTATTATTGATAACAAAAATAAATCTTCATTGATATATAAATGCATGAAGAAAGCATGGCACACACATATTACTCACAGTAGGTGTTATTCAATCATAATAATGAAATACTTCTATGCATGAGAATATGGATGAATCTTGATGACATTATTGCAAATGAAATAAACTAGGTAGACACACATACTATATGATCACACTTTCATCCAGAATCTAAAAGCAGATTAATTCATAGAAATAGAAGCAGACAGTAGAATTGCGGTTGCCAGGGGCTAGGAGATAGGAAAAATGGGAAATTTTGCTCAAAGGGTTTACATTTTCAGCTTTCAGATGAAAAGCATGGTATCTACAGTAATAACACAGTCTTGTTTACTTTAAATTTTCTGAGAGTGGATCTTAAGTGCCCTCGCCATGCACAAATGCCATTTCACACTATATATACATACCAAATAAATCATCACTATATACCGTGGAGGCATATGTTTGTCAGTTATGCTCGCTTTAGTAAAGCTAGAAAAAAAATCACAGAATCACTTCAAAATTGAAGTATAGAAATGCCCACCTTGGGCATTTCTTGTTAGCAGTATCTAACAAGGTACATGCTAGAGATTAGAGTTTATGTGCATGAGCTCAGATTCCAGACCTGACAAAGGTATCTTAGAGTCAGCAGTGAGGAAAGTCACTATGCTGAGTCTATTGGAGTTCAGTGAGTCGGAATCAGCCACGCCAGTGGCATGTCACAAACTATAACTTGATTTTTGAGATATCAACAACAAGATAAAGATTGAAAGCAGGGTTGCTGGATTGTGGTACTACTGACATTTGAAGCCAGTGGGAGCTGTCCTGCTCCACTGCCAATGACTACGAAAAATCTCTCCAGAAATTGTGAAATATCCTCTTGGGAGGGGAATTGGTATTACTTTTGAAAGTAGAGATACTGTTTTTGCAGGTGTTTCTTCTGAAGCTTTTTTGTTTGGCTTTCTGCCCCAGGATAAGGAAATGAGGAGAATGCCATTCCTGCTCTGTTCTCTCACATCCTTCCTTCTTTTCAGTCATACCTGCTACGTGCTCTTTTAAACAGCGTTTCTTCCTTTTCCGAAATAAGGAATGCCTCGTTGAATTGATTTAGGCTTATAGTTTATTCTCCTACGGCATCAACTCAATAACTCTATGTATTTTCACAGCAAACAAAAATGTTACGTGGCAAGTGGATGGTACTAACCTAGACTTGATTTTATAAAGCATTCCAGGGGATTTTACTTTATCACCAAAGACTTTGTAAATATCGTGAAAGTTATGAAAGCACATTCATTACTTTTTCAAGAAAACGACTACTGAGTCTTAGACTTTTTGTTTTTCTGAGGACTCTCTATGGCTTGAGAGAGAAGCAGTCATCCTGAGGTGACTAAGCCCACAAGGGTGCTATAAGCTTAATTAGTGTTTAGAAAATATTTTTGCATTGAAAAACACAGTTAGCTCAAGCCTCTGTCATGAAGTGGTACTTTCAAAACCTCACCCAAAATATTAGCATCTGTCTTAACTAGGCCCGAGGGAGAAATGAGTAGAATTACCAAATGGTGACAGGAGATGATGAAGGTCCTTGTAAGACTGGAAGGACAGTGTTTCTTTTTTCCTTTCTTTCTTCCTTTTTTATTTCCTCCCTTCCTTCCTTCCTTCCTTCCTTCCTTCCTTCCTTCCTTCCTTCCTTCCTTCCTTCCTTCCTTCCTTCCTTCCTTCCTTCGTCCTTCCCTCCCTCCCTCCCTCCCTCCCTCCCTCCCTCCCTCCCTCCCTCCCGCCCTCCCTCCCTCCCTCCCTTCCTTCCTCGCTTCCTTCCTTATTTTCTTCCTCCCTCCCTCCCTCCCTCCCTCCCTCCCTCCCTCCCTCCCTCCCTCCCTCCCTTCCTTCCTTCCTTTATAACACACATACAGACACACACACACACACACAATTTTTTCTTTGTGTCATTCACATCATACATCTCTATCCCATTCACTTCCCTGTCCCTTCGTATCCCCTCTCTGCCCTTGCAACCTGCCTCCCAAAATAAATAAAATTTAAGAGAAAAAGAGAAGAAAAAAGTCAATCTTGTCATGAAAGCTGTAGAGGGACACAGTTGATGAACCCTTTTGTCCATATATTTTTACTTGCATGTGGTCACTGCAGAAAATCATTTGTCTGGTTCAAGGCATCTGGTTTCTGCTACACTATTGATGCTGGGCAGCCACTTGCATTCCTTTTGGTTATCCTGCTGTTGCTCTGTCTTTTGGAGGTCTTGCAGTTTTGGGTCTGCAGGACTGGTCCTGTCATGTGCTCCAGCAGATCACAGGTGGGCCAACCCATAACCCTGGTTCTAGGCTTGGGTAGTTGCAGGGTTGGTCACCCCACCAGCTCTCCCTTATCATCACGATCAGGGTGAGCTCTCCTGCACTGCCCTGGCAGGTTGAGCAAGGAGTGAGGCCATTTCTCCTGCTTTCATGTCCTTAGGGTTGGACCTCCCACATCTACACCTTCAGGTTTAGCTTTTGTATGTTGCCCAGGCATGAGGTAGGGGCCACTCTCCTGAGGACTGCAGCTGATAAAGGGCTTCACCAGTTCTACTACCTGCCTCAGGCATTGATGAGCAGCGAGGGGAGGGGCATGTCTCCCCTGTCCTTGCCACCATAGGACAGATGAATAGTGGGGACAGATCTCCCATGCTCACAATTGGCTCACCCACACTTCTGCCAAAAGGATTGGCTCTATTGTGCTGACCGGGCGAGGTGCAGGGTCTGTTCTCCTGACTGCTGCAGCTGGTAGGGGACAGGGGCCACTTTCCTGTTCATATGGGCCAGCTTTCCCCACACAAGGGCAGTGTTTTCAAGCTTGGGCCAAGTATGTGCTGTACAGTCTTACCTTCCAGAGTAGCCTACTGGCTAATTCTTCATGTGGGTAAATAGCGAAAAATGCTTGTGTTTGTTATGTTCCAGGTGCTACCATGACAAGAACTCAATTCAGACTCATATCCGGGATGAGAATCAGGAGACAGAGTTACTCAGCAGGTGACGGCACATATACTAAGACGTTTAGGCTGTGATGAGGGGACTGGTTAAGAAGTTAGAGATCTTCCTCAGAGTCATAGAAAGGAAGACAAGAATGAGTCACCCATTCATTGACATAGATTATGGGAGAGTGGCCATATTTCTGGCCAGATGTGTCATTCCAAGGGATTATGAGATAAATCATCCAAAACAAGTCATTCTTGAAAATGGAACCTAGTAATAGTTAGGCTGGGATAACAAGGTGGGTCTCTCCTAGGAACACAGTGATAAAGAGACCGCTGCAGTTGTAACCAGGTGCTGGGGAAAGAACCCACGAGAGACACATCCGCAGCAAGTACTCTTATCCACTGGGCCATCTCTCAAGATCCTTGGTTTGCCTAGTTTATGAATCTCAAGTACTTGAAAAATACCTGTCCAAAGCGGTGGTACCCCTGTCTATAACTCTTGTCAGTAAGTGAAGGTAGACTCCTTGTCTCTCTGCTCATGATCTTTCTCTAAAGACGGTACACACAAACCCCTGACAGTAGAGCGCAAATCACACATCGGAGCTCCAGAAAGTCTGAGGAACGGGAATTTTAGCTTTCTGCTATCATACTCTGGGAAAGCTCACCAATGAGTCAATCTTTGATCATACACACTGTTGAGATTATTCATCTACCTCACCAAATATTTATTGAGTGCCCGCTCAATTCATGCAGGAGGTGAGAGCATCTTGTCAAAAGCTTTAAGATATTAATTTCATTAGCTGGCTTTCACTGTCTTTGTCCTCATCTACTTGGAATGTTAACCATATAACTATAAGCCAGCCCCTATTAAATATTTTCTCTTATAAGCGTTGCCATTGTCATGGTATTTTCCTCTATTTTTCAGTAGAATTAGACTCTATCCATCTTAACTTCATGGATTTTTCTATGACTTGGAACACGTCCTATTGAAACTCATTTTATTATGTAATTAATACATACCAATTAAAAGCACTTTTCTTTTTTGAGAATTTCTTAACTACGTATACTGTGTTTTTATCAAATATGCTCTCCATTCCCTCCCTTCTAATGTCCCCCTTGCTCCCCATCACTCTTCCCTCCCAAATTCATGTGCTCTCTCCTTTAGAAAAATCTGCTGGTTCAATTTAGTGTTGCCTGTATGTGCATGTGTACAGGGAATGAAATGTGGTGGTTTGAATATGAACGGCCCCCATGGACTCATGTGTTTGAATACTTGGCCCATAGTGGGTGTCTATTAGGAGATGTGACCTTGTTGATGTAGGTATGTCCTTGTTGGAGACAGTTTCTTACTGGGGGTGGGTTTTCAGGTCTCAAATGATTAAGCCAGGCCTACTGTGGCTCACTGTGTCTTTTTTCTGCCTGCCAATCCAGATGTAGACTCTCAGCTCCTTCTCTAGCACCATGTCTGCCTTCATGCCAGCATGCTTCCTGCCATGACAGTAATGGACTAAACTTCTGAACTATAAGCCAGCCCCTATTAAATATTTTCCCTTATAAGACTTGCCATGGCCATGGTATCTCTTCACAGCAAGAGAAACCCTAAGACACTGTTCTTCACTAGAATTTCTAAGGGCAACAACATTTTACAAAAGCAGTAGAGGCACCATCAGTACTCACTGATTCTTAGAAGAATTACATAGTCTATCTCAAATATTTCTATTTATCTTAATGTCATCATTTCCCCTTAATTAATGACCTTTAATAACATACTGTAATGACTTGTCTCTGAAAAGACACCTGACAACATGGTGGGAGCAGCAACTCCTCAGTGACTTCAACGTACACAAAATGACATTGTCTATCTCACTATGCTGCTTTGACCTGCCTCAGAATAACACGGCATACAAATATTCTATAGTAGACATTATTTCCCAGTTATCATATCACTCTATGATACTTGGATATTTACAGGATTCCAAAGATAAAAAGCTTTCTTATGAAAGGAGATTATATAAAAAGATTTTAGCAAAAACCCCATTGCCAATATCAGTATGACAGTACTTATAAAAATGATCTAGGTCACTGCTTACACCTCTAACATGCCATGTGAAGGAAACATTACTGTTAATGATGACAGAAGCATATAAGGCTTAGTAAGGTTGTGATGGACGTATTTGTGTTTTGACAACTTAACCTGAGACAAAGGATGATTGTGTGAGCACAGTCCATACTGTCATGAAGTGCCCTAGGAACTTTATTTGGAACACTTGTATACGTTTCTGCCAATACACCGTCTTGGAGGTGTCACTTCCATTTCTTTCACTTGAAAGAAATGAAGGGAAAACTCATGAAAATCTCTGTCAAAATATAGTTTTCCTCTACTAGAACTTCTGCCCATTCCTTGCCAATGATGATTATTTATGGATACTACAATGTTACTGGAATATTTAGAATGCTTCTTATTTTTTTGTAACGTAAGAACATCTAAAATTTCTTGACCCGAAATCTCAAAACACACTATTCTTCTCATTGCTCTAGCTAATCAATAACAGTGTCAAAACACAATGATACAATCAATCTTTCTACCTTCACAATGTCAACATCAATGTTCTGGCCATAGAAACTGACAAACTCTCGTTCGTAAGAGTTTTGAAGCGCTCCATGATTTCTGAGCTTGGCACCTGGTGGCGCTTATTAACAGAGTTGGGGGCACCACCATTACTTACCTATGAAAGTGAAAATAAGATGTCCTGTGTCACGATTGTGATTCACTGGCAATTATTCAAATATGAAAAATGAAACTCAAAGATTGCTTTTTGGCACCCTGAATTCTTATCCTTTCTCAAGAAACACATTGAAGACAACCCATTAGGTGCATGCTTTGCATTAAAGTCCCAAGCTCAATGTGTCATTAGAAATGCATCCCTACTACCTGGACATCTGCAGGTGGTCATGAGCACAGCTTGTAAGGGTGCTGTCAATCTCCTTAGAGGATAACTGTAAAAAAGCCACCATTAATAGCAAAGTGTTTGATGCAACCAAAACTACAGGGAACCTTATTTTTCTTGTTAATTTTTTTATTAATTAAATTTATTCATTTATTTTACATCCCTACCACAATTTCCCCTCCCTCCTTTCCTCCCAATCCCTCTCCCTAGCTCCCTCAAACTGCACAATCCACTCCTCTTGTTTCTGTTCAGGAAGAGGCAGGCCTTCCATGGGTGTCAACAAAGAATGGTATGTCAAGTTGAAGTAGGACTAAGCTCCTCCTCTTGTATTAAAGCTAGGCAAGGCAATTAGGAAGAATAGGTTCCAAAAAGCCAGTCAAAGCATTAAGGACAGTCCCTGCTTCCACTGCTGGAGTCCCACAAGTAGACCAAACTACACAACTGTCACATATATGAAGAGGGCCAAAGTTGGTTCTGGCAGGCTCCCTGTCAGTCCAGACTCGGTGAGCTCCTGTGTACCCAGGGTAGTTGTTTCTGTGGTTTCCTTGTGAGTCCTTGAGCACCCTGGCTCATACAATCTTTCCTCTCGCTCTTCCGCAGGATTCCCCAAGCTCGGCTGTGGGTCTCTGCAACTATGTCCATCCGTTATTGGAGAAGGTGCTCTGATGACAATTGGGGTAGTCACCAATCTATGAGTAGATAAGAATATGTTTAGGCATTATTGGCATTTTTTTTTCCAATTGTGGTTGGTTCTATTCTGTGTCTCTGGGCCATCCAGCCTATGTATCCTCGCACTCTAGGAAATGCCAGGAGTGGGCTCACTCTCATTGTATGAGTCTAAAGTTGGCCACTCCCACAATCTCCACACCTCCCTTACCCCCTCAGCATCTCCCACATGCAGCACAGACTGTAGGTCCAAAGTTGTGTGACGGGGCTGGCATACCAATCACTGCACTGAAGTTCCACCTGACCACAGGAGATGGCCAGTTCAGGCAATGCATCTTCTATTGCTACAAGTCATCCTTGTAGATTCCTAAGAATTTCCCTAGTGCCAGCTTTCTACCTGACCCTGAAAAGCCCCCCCCCCCCATTTCCAGTCATCTCTTTCAGTACTCTTCCCTGCCATTCGCCCCCCAACCTGATCACTCATGTTCCTATCTCCACCCACCCCAAGTCCACCAAGGAGATCTCTTCTATTTCCCATCCCTGGGAGACCCAATCATCCCCCATTGGGTCCTCCATGTTGTCTAGCCTCTCTGGGACTGTGGATTGTAGCATGGTTACCCTTTACAGCTAATATTCGTAAGTTATAAGTGAGTACATACCATGTTTGTCTTCCTGGGTCTGGTTTACCTCACTCGGGATTATTTTTTTCTAGTTACATTCATTTGCCTTAAAAATTCTTTATGTTGTTGCTTTTAACAGCTAAGTAATACTCCTTTGTGTAAATTTACCACATTTTCTTTATCCATTCTTTGACTGAGGGGCATCTAGGTTGTTTCCAGATTCTGGCTATTACAAATAAAGCTGCTGCAAACATAGTTGAGCAAGTGTCCTTATGGTATGACTGAGTATATGGGTATATGCCCATGAGTGATATAGTTGGGTCATGAGTTAGACTGATTCTCAATTTTCTGAGAAACTGCCATATTGATTTCCAAAGTAGCTGCACAAGTTTGCACTCTCAGCAACAGTGTTCCTTTTGTTCCACATCGTCTCCAGATAAGGTGTCATTTGTGCTTTTGATTTTAGCCATTCTGACATGTGTAAGATTGTATCTCAGAATCCTTTTGATTTGCATTTTCCTGATGGCTAAGGATGTTGAACATTTCTTTAAGTGTATCTTGACCATCTGTGATTTCTCTTACTGAGATTTCTCTGTAACCCATTTTTTAAAATGGGATTATTTGGGTTTTTGATGTCTCATTTCTTGAGTTCTTTATATATTTTGGAGATAAACACTGTCAGATATGGGAATGCTGAAGATCTTTTCCCATTTGATAGGCTGCTGTTTTGTACCACAGGGAAATGTTATGATTGCTTCTACCCTGATGAACATTAAATACACATAGATTATCAATAAACAGACAGTATAAGGAAATATATGCAGATAATTGAAGAGATAGGAACACTTGAATGTTGTAATAGGAGCGGCGGGGCTGCGTCCCGGCACCCGGCCGCCCGCATGGCTTTACCTGAAATAATTACACGGAAACTGTATTTTTTTAAACACTGCCTGGCCCATTAGTTCCAGCCTCTTATTGGTTAGCTCTTACATATTGATCTAACCCATTTCTAATATTCTGTGTAGCTCCACGAGCTGGCTTACCAGGGAAGATCTTAACCTGCGTCTGTCTGGAGTGGGAGAATCATGGCGACTCACTCACTCGGCTTCTTTCTCCCAGCATTCTGTCTGTTTACTCCACCCACCTAAGGGCTGGCCTATAAATGGGCCAAGGCAGTTTCTTTATTAAATGAAAGTAACTCCTCCATCATTTCCCCTTTTTTTGTTTAAACAAAAAAGAAAGGCTTTAACTTTAACATAGTAAAATTACATATAACAAAATGGTTATCAAGAAAGAATTAGTTACAATATTTATATTTATTTTATCTCTTATCATAACTAAGAAACATCAAATTCCCTTAGGAATATGCAATGTATCTGAAAACAATAAACACACAAACAGAATACCTGTAGAAAAACATGGTAGTATCATATTAGACATGTCGATGCATCCATTTGTATACTAGAATCCAGGTAATCAGCTCTATAGAATGACTACAGGGTCACTTATCCAGTTAGGAGCAACATACAATTAAATTATTTCAGCAATTACAATGTTCTCCTTAAAAGAATCTGTAAAAAAAAAAAAGTATGAGAGGACCTATGGCACAGGTTTGTAATACCAGAATCTATGGAGGTTGAATCAGGAAAACCAAATTTGAAGACCTATGTGGGCTGCAAAGTAAGTTCAACAACAGCGTGAACAATGTGATGAGATCTTGTCTCATAACATAAAGTTTGTAACGAAGGACTACAATTATAGTTCAGGGATATGGTCCTTTCCTAGCATGCATGAGACCCGTACACTAACCAAACCCCACCTCAACCAAAAGGAAAAGAAAACATGCACAAACATGTTTTAATGTATGATTTGTTTCCCAGGGCTAATACCACTGTTGAAGGACATGTTAATTCTACCTGGATACATTATAAATTTCTTTTTTTTTAAATTAGCACACATGCATGATACAAGTTTTCATTCTTGTATTTTCTAAGAATTAATTATAATACATTTAACTCCTCAGTGTATACAGGTTAAACACAGATTTTTTTTCCTCTACCACAATAAAAGTATATAATTATGATTACTAAAACAGATGACAATTCCTTCACTGTTTATATTGACAGAGCTCCAAAGCCCCCTATCCCAACAACAAACCCAACATCGTATTAAGAAGGTTAAAGGGCTTTATCATGACTTACCTGTATAATGACTTCGCTGTGGTACAGCTACTTTATCACTTATTGTAAGGCTTGTTCCCTACGTGTTTAAGATGACCATGTTCTTTTGAATAGACCAAGACAACTAAAGTTATGCAAAAACTTGTGTCAGGATACAGTTATCTTTTTTAAAGATTTATTTATTATGTATACAGTGTTCTACCTGCTTGTATGCTTGCATATCAGAAGAGAGCACCAGACTCATTACAGATGGTTGTGAGCCACCAACGTGGTTGCTGGGAATTGAACTCAGGACCTCTGGAAGAGCAGCCAGTGCTCTTAACCTCTGAGCCATCTCTCCAGCCCCAGGATACAGTTATCTTTACCAGGATGACTGACCATTCTCATGACATATCAACTTAACTTGGAAATGTGGATGACTTCTGACTTAATTGTAGTTCAGGAACATCCATCCTTTCTTGGCCTGAAGCACCAAAATAAACTATGCTCACTACATGGGTGACAGGTCAACTGGAATGCCATCAAACCCTCATACAACTAATCTCTCAACATTCATGGGTTCAACATAAACACTGTGGCTGTAAGAATCATACACACTTATGTTCCCCAGGTTTGCTAAGGGTTAGGAGCATCATTATTACCTATGAAGGCGGAGATGAGCTATCTTGTTCAGTGATTCATATCACATGGACACAACCCAGATACAAAAAACTGTACTCTTGATTTGAGAACTTGCATTATCTCAGGGAAACACACCGAAGAAGAGATTCAGAATCAGACTCATTTTGCCTTTGCATATTAAAATTCCTCAGGCAATGTTTTCATGTTAGTAGTTGTTTATGAGTGTCATAAAATACTGGTATTCAGATATGACACTGCCATTGCAATCATAACCATGCAGCAGGTATAGATGTGCTACTTTACAAGACTTGATCTTTCAGTTTTCCATCATGGTTAGAGGAGTTACCCAGGTACCAGGCTTTTTCTTTTGGGCCACCAACCAACTCCCAAATCATTACATGGAGATTTCTTATTAGTTATGAATGTTTGGCCTAGTTTAGGCTCATTTCTGGCTTGATCTTTTAACTTATATACCTGTTTCTCTTTATTTACCTTTTGTCTTGGGACTTTTTATCCTTCTTTTTATATACCTTACTCTTACTGTTTCTCATGTCCTCTGGCTGACAGATGCCTGGCTGGCATCAGGTATGTCCCTCTCCTTCTCCTCATTCTCTCATTTTTTCTTCTCTTCTTTTCCCAGTCTAGATTTTTCCTATTTTTTTCACTCTGCTGCCAGTCCCTCCTATCCTTTCTTTGCCTAGTTATTGGAAGTTCAGCTCTGTATTAGAATAATCAGGCACCTTAGGCAGGCAAGTGAAACAAATGTATTATATCTTTACATAATTAAATGCATACCCTTACATTGTTAAACAAATGTAGCATAAACAAATATAACACATCTTTGCATGGTTAAAGTGACATTCCAGAATATTTCTCCCTTCGTATAAATGAAAAGAAAGGGTTTTAACTTTAGCATAGTAAAGCTATATACAACAAGAACAAGTAAGGATTACATTTATAATAGCCAGTTCATTTTTATTTGGCAGTTTCAAAGAAAATATTCCATTATTTTATTCTATCTTGGTGTCTCCAAAGTTTGGTACCTATTTTACTTTCTATCATAACTAAGGAAAATTACCACTATAACTATATATAGTATTCAACTTCATTAAAGACCCCAGAGGGATATAATATTATCTGAGAAAATATAAAGTGCAGAGCAAGCAGCTTCCAAAACCATAGAAATGATAGATATCTGGCTACCTGGATTGTCACCCAAAGTTCCTCTGCAACTTTGGGGCATCCATCTTCAGCCTACAGGCCTAGAATATCTGGTGGACTCTTCTATGAAGCAGTTATTTTGAAGAACTGTCCCACCTTATCTTGGCAAAGTTCAATAGTCTTTTTCCTGTGTCTCACTTGTCCAGTTTATATAGCATATTATCAGCAGTTAAGGTAAGAGTAGTTTCATGCTCAAATGGCTTTGTCACAATGAAAGTAAACTCCATATGAAATTTCTTCAATGCCTATCATCCTTTTATAAAGTAGATTGGTACTTCCGGGAGCAAACATATCTCACTGTTATGAAAATCCTTACGTTAATAAACATCTCAAATGCCATATTCTGTAGGTCTTTGAAGTGTTTGGAGACCATCTATTTATCTAAAATATATCTGTTTAACCTTGAAAGCATACCTAATATGACTACATGTTTGATTATTATAGATGACTACTAACCTGCATTTCTTAATTATATGGTAGCTCATGACAGCGCTTCATGGATTCTGGCAATTTTCATTTAATAATCATTATGCTTCACCATGGTATCTGGACTTGTGTCTGAAAAACATACACTGAGGAAAATTTATTTATTACATTTCTCATTCTACATGCACACCAACACATTCCCAATGTCTCTGTATCATTAAGGGATCAACTTATATCTTCTGGATACTTGTAGACCTCCACAAACTATTCTGAGAAATTCCTCAATAATTTTAAGGGTATCTGCAAAAATTCTATGGTGAATATTGCAGTGATGGACAGTATTAAAATATGTATTTACTGCTATAAATATTAAACATACTACTTTTCAGGAGGTATATAATAAAAATTGAAGCTTATTAGTAATATTGGGGAGACTTTCATTTTTTAGTGGCATGCATGCCAACAGTGAGAAAATGTAGGTGATACAAAATTCTCATAAATGTACATCTGAAAAGAATAAGGTATATAATGGCAGAATGTGATATCATTTCATATATTCATATTGGCTAAGGCTCTAACAGGATACCTGTAAAACCACATGGTGATACAAGGCTAGGTACAGCCTTGCCACCCATCTGGGTAGTGAAGCTCAGAAGGACTATATAATGCAATGACCACTCTATCACTCAGTTGGTTATTATAAAGGCTCCTTCAACATTTCTCTGAATTAAAGTCTGAAAAACAAATATGTAAAAATGTGCATCAGGTGACAAGATTCACTGCCATACTACTTCCATAAGACTATTCACTGTCTTATGGCCATTATTATATATACTTGAACTATCTGGATATTTGAATTGATAAGGAGTTAAGAGCATTGTCAAGACAGTTCATCTTTGGGGGGCTAAGTGCCTATAAATAAGTATTAATATAAATACTTAATATTTTTCCAATAACAATTGTTCAATAAAAATTACAATTAATGATAATAAAATCAGTCCATGGATGCTTCTAGGTGATTCACCAATTTTTTGTACACCGTGAGACAACAATGTTACAGTTACTAAAATTGGTAAGGACAGAGTCATTTTTTCCCTGAACTCTAACAACAAAATCCTGGTAATTGTATAGGTACCATCATTATCATTTTCTTCTATAAAGGAAAATCAGGTGTCTTGTTCTATGATTTTGACCTAAATCAACATTTACCTCAATATCTGCTATGTAACCTCTAAGTTCTCTGGGTACTTATCAGGTTTTGACAGGAATCAGAAAAAAAAACAAATGATATATGTATAAAAAGACACTGTATTTTCCTTTGAGAAATCTGCACATAATTTTGAGATTATCATTGTGTTGCACATCAATTCTATTTGTATTCTTCTATGACTGCAAAGCTAATGCCACTGGGAAAGAAGATAGTATTTCAGAATAGGATACTGAAACATATCCATGGTTACTACTTTGGCTGGAAACATCTGAGCATTATATTCACATGTGCAATACATAATGCTCACAGAATTACATGCATATTTTCTTTACATTGAAAGGAAGAAGACCGGTTATATGAAGACTTAATTTCCTTCCTAAATACCTACAAAAAATCGTGGTAACTGAGTATAAGGATCACCTTCACTCATTATCTCACTGTATAATTAAAGATTTAATGATCTGTGAGCTACTCAGGCTTCCATTGGCATTTACCTGCAGAGCAGCGGTATCTAGTACTTTTAAGAGGAATATGAAGTTTATCCTAGATTTATCACAGGACTTTGACAAAGATCTTAAGGAAAATACATTTATTTTAAATCTTTATACAAGGACATCATCAAAAAGGACCATGGTAGCTTTCTATGACCACAGGACACATCAACTCTATCGTGATCGTTGCAGTAATTCAAGGTCAACATCATCACCAGAAAAACACATTCTCCTGACTGGGTACATGAAAGCTTTCCTGGGCAGGCTTGTTTGGGGGGACTTAATAATAGATGCCTGAAAACCTTCAATGTCTCAACCTTTGTTTGCAGTACTCAACACAAAGCTTCCTGTAAATGTAAAACATGAAAGCATATGGATTATTGGAGTGCCAAGAACTGAATAATTTTGTATCTGTGTATGGGCAAGAAGTCACAGGAACAAGTATGCAGAGCACTGCCATCAGTAACTTGATATAGGAAGCTCTGCTTATCTTCTATCATATTCATACCCTAGACTGCTGCAATTTGTCAATATGACTCTGGAGAAAATAGCATGAAACATACTTCATTGTGCCTGCACATCTGAAAAGTTTTGTGATCACATGGATCTGGTTCTTGACTCCTTGAACATGTGCAGAACTGCAAGGGAAGAACTAGAGACATGACTTTTCACCCTCATCGAGGGTGTGGCCTGAATAGAAGGCAGAGTCACTATTGTGGTAATGGATAGTATGATAAATTACTTGGATGTGGCATACTCATTGCCCATGGTAAGAGTTACCGGTACATTATCTGTAAGCAAACACAACAAGAAGTTAGCTTCATAAAATTTGTAATGGCATAAGAAAATAAATATAGGATTTTCAAAATCAACAAGTACTCACCCAAAATTAAATGTGTCTCTGATGAGTGAAAACTATTCCACTAAATATATATTTACCCTCCGAGATCTTGAACATCAGAGACTGGCGAAAATGACATGTCAACACAAGTGCTAGTGCCACAAATTAGAAAACACATCTGTACGATGTGAGACAACTTGTGCTCATGACAGACACTGAGGAAATTATTTCTTCGAATAATCTGAAACACATAGAAAGATGTGTTTTATTTATAGTCATAATTTGTTTTTTAACAGGATTTGTATCAGTAAACTGGTGTGTTTGTTTTGGGAAACATCAAGTATACTTAGAACTCACTGAATCGTAGTCAAAACTATTGTCCCAAATTCCAACCTTTCTAAATTGTAAAGTATTAAAAATCCTTAAGCTTAATATTGGATGTCAAAAAGTGGCACTTAGCCAAGATATAATTATTCCTTAATGATTAAAAAAAGGTCAAGATCTGTGGGTCTCTGTACCTGTTTTCACCAGTTTCTGGATGAAGCCTTTCTGATGACTACTGGGTTAGGCACCAGTCTGTGAGTAGAGCAGAATATCATTAGGCATCATTAAATTGATACTTTCCCCTCCAGTCTTGTTTGGTTCCATTCTAGGTCTCTGAGCCATGCAGCCTCTGGGTCTTGGCCCTCCAGGCAATGTCAGTGTGGGCTCACCCTCATGGCATGGGTCTTAGGCTGGAACAGTCATTGGTTGGCCACTCCCACAGTCCCTGTACTGCCCTTACCCCAGCACATCCCATAGGCAGGACTGCAGGTTATAGGTTATGTGGCTGGGTTGGTATCCCTATCCCTTCACTGGAAGTCTTGCCTGGTCACAGAAGATGGTCAGTTCAGGCTACATATCTGCAAATGCTAGGAGCCTTAGCTGGGGTCATCCTTGTAGATTTCTGTGAGTTTCCCTAGTATGGGGTTTCTATCTGACCCCGAAATATTCACCTTCTCCTATAGTAGGAAGACTGCCTGTTTGTTCCCGGCTGCCCAGAACCAAAATAATCACACAGAAACTTTATTAATTAAACACTGCTTGGCCTATTAGCTTATG
Source organism: Chionomys nivalis (assembly GCF_950005125.1). Taxonomy (NCBI): domain Eukaryota; kingdom Metazoa; phylum Chordata; class Mammalia; order Rodentia; family Cricetidae; genus Chionomys; species Chionomys nivalis. The sequence continues at coordinate 128,376,503 of NC_080112.1, read as the reverse complement.
CATATTTCCAGCTCACTCATCCCTTAAAATAACCCATTTCTATTAGTTTATATTTTACTACGAGGCTCATGGCCTACTGGTAAGGTTCTGACTGGCGGCTCCATGGTGTCTCACTAACTCTACCTTCTTTCTTCCAGAATTCAGTTTAGTTTTCTCCACCTAGCTCTACTCTACCCTATCACAGGCCAAGGCAGTTTCTTTATTCATTAACCAATAAAAGCAACCCATACACAAAAGGACCTCCCACTTTCCAGTCAGCTCTTTCAGTACTCTCCCCACATTCCATCCAGCCCAGTCCACCCACAAAATCTCTTCTGTTTCTGCTTCTCAGGGAGATCTGAGTATTTCCCTTGGGTCCTCCTTGTTACTCAGTCTCTCTAGGTCTGTGGATTGTAGCCTGGTTATCCTTTACTTTACAGCTAACATCCACTTATGAATGAGTACATACCATGTTTGTCTTTCTGGGTCTCGATTACCTCACTCAGGATGACTTTTTTCCAGCTTCATCCATGTGCCTTTAAATTTCAAGATATCATTGTTTTTTTTTTCCCACTGAGTAGTACTCTAATGTGTATATGTGCCACACTTTCTTTATCCATTCTTCAGTTGAGGGGCATCTAGGTTGTTTCCAGGTTTTGGCTATTAGAAATAAAGCTGCTATGAACATAGGTGAGCAAGTGTCCTTGTGATATGATTGAGCATCCTTTGGGTATATGTCCACGAGTGGTCTTAAGGCATATTGATTCCAAATTTTCTGGGAATCTGACATATTGATTTCCAAAGTGGCTGTACAAGTTTTCACTCCCACCAGCAATGGAGAAGTGTTCCCTTTGCTCCACATCCTCTCCTGCATGAGTCGTCACTTATATTTCTGATCTTAGCCATTCTGACAGGTATAAGGAAGAATCTCAGAGTTGTTTTCATTTGTATTTTGCCTGACAGCTAAGAATATTGAACATTTATTTGTTGTTTCAAAGCCATTTGAGATTCTTCTGTTGAGAATCCTCTGTTTAAATCCAATTTTAAATTTGGATTATTTGGATTTTAATGTCTAATTTCTTGAGTTCTGTATATATTTTGGAGATCAGTCCTCTGTAAGATGAGGGGATGAATAAGATCTTTTTCCATTCTGTAGTCTGTCATTTTGTCCTATTGATGGTGTCCTTTACCTTTCAGTTTCAGGAAACTGAAGCTTTCAGTCTCAGGAGGTCCCATTTACTAATTGTTGATCTTAGTGTCTGTACTACTGGTGTTCTGCTCAGGAAGTTTTCTCCTGTGCGAATGTGTTCAAGGCTAACATTAGCCCAAGCTTGGAGAATCCTGCTGAAGAGATGGAGGAAGGATTGTAGGAGTCAGGGGGGTCTGAGACATCATAAGACAACCCACAGAATCAACGAACCTGGGCTCATAGGAGCTTATAGAGACTGAACCAACAACCAGGGTACCTGTGTGGGACTGACTTAGGCCCTCTGAATATATGGGGCAGTTGTGTGGCTTGGTCTTCTTGTGGAACTCCTAACAGTGGAAACAGGGGCTGTCTCTAACTCTTTTACTGGCTCCTGGGATCCTATTCCTCATACTGGGCTACCTTGACCAGCTTTAATACAAGGTGCTAAGACTTACTACAAGTTAATATGCCATGTTTTGTTGATATTCATATGAGGTCTGACCTTTTCTGAATAGAAATGGAGCATGAGTGGATGGAGAGATACAGAGGGAAGGTGAGGGAAAGAGACTTGGAGCAGAGGAGGGAGGGGAAATTGCAATCAGGCTGTATGAGAACCTGTAAGAAATGTGTGTTGAAAAGGGCTGGAGCACCCTAATCACATACCCATTTGAATAAAGAACAGATCACATACAAACAATCATTCAGCATTCATAGTTGCATCATAATTTGTCTGTATCCTATCCACCATGGAAACTTGTCTTGACTAAGATTGCTAAGGACAACATAGTCCTAATGTGCATTATAAATAGTACTAGAGACATTAATACTTACCTGTATATATGTAAATTAGATATCCTCTCCTGTACATACGGTACCATGAGCATTTTTCTTGAGTCCAGAAATGTTCCATTAAATGACCTGTTTTGGGTTCACTGTAACATCTTCATCTATATTTAGCAAACATTATGAAGAATTTTTTGTACATTTGTTATACAATTTGTAAAAGTGAAAATATAAAAGCTAAAGGCCCATCTGCAGCATGTGGATAGCTTCAATCTACCATGGTAAAGCACTAACAGAATTCTTTGCCTCTTTAGAGACACAGGGAAAATCTTGATGATATATTCTATGATAATTTCTAGGATCCCTGCTAAGACTTCTACCCTATGAAGTAGTAGCCACCATAAGCCAGTAGGTATGTAATAATAATTGAGCCCTATGTTTCAAGTATATGGTGTCTTCATCAGTAGGGATGTACCTTCCATCTGTTGGGGGTGGCCAAGGACAATAGCAATATCTTGTAATGTTAGGGAGACCCTTAAACAACCCTGACCAGCACCGCAGAGAGTACTTCCTTGTGATGGGTTTTCATTAGATGGTCTTTGACTCTTTGGCTCGTGGAGGAAACATTGTCATGTCACAGGCAGGACCAGAGCATCACAATTCAGTCCAGTTGTTGAATCAATGTGTAAGCCTGTGGTTATTATAGAGTTGAAGGGCAAGATCGGTTCTAGGTGAGCGAATGGCAATAAGATGGACAGCAGGTCCAGAAGTACATGAACAGATAGCACTTGGAGTAGACTATGTCAATAGCAGGGACCAAACAAGCCAAATCCCCTGGAATGCTGGGACGTTCTCTGCCTATGTTCTTTTATAGGGAGTTTTTGAGAAAAAAAAACAAACCAAATGTGTTCGAGGACACAGTTTGCTCTATCAGGATAGCTGCTTATTATGTTGCCCAATATCCTTTTTAGGGGATTGTTCATAATGGATACTTAGATGCATTTAAGATTAATAGCACCAATCATCAGAAGCATCCATCCTTTTCTGAGTGGATGCCTGCAACTCATTCAAGCTCCCTACCACCCTGGACTTCCACAGAAATGCTCCGCAGGCATACAACTGATCTCTCATGTTGTAGAAGTTCCACATCAATTTTCTCTACCACATAAATTATACATACTCATGCTCAATAAAATTGCTAAAGAATCCATCATTTCCTACTTGAGCTCTGACAACAAAAGATCGGTGACAAGAAGCATCAAATGCACCATTCTTACTTAGCAGTACCTATGCAGATTAGGAGCTCTATGCCATAGTGAGACCCACAGCATCAGCAACCTGGATACTAGTCATGTCCTACTGATAGAAAAAAATCTGTCTTATTGTAATATCCTTGACCGATGTCAGAAAGACATATTCTATCTTGTGAATTCCGAGGTTTTTGTATCATTTCATGGTCCCTATAGACAGACCTGTGGAGTTCCTGAGACAGGTATTCTCCTTACAAAAGATCTCTTCTACTCTTGATAGGATACCTATAAAAATATCACATCAGAAATCACAGTGATGAACACTGAAAATTACCTGGATCTGTATATGCACTTTCATCATTATGTGAGTAAAATATGTTCTACAAACTAGCAAAGACAAAAGATTATGAGGCTTAGTAGATTTGCTAGGGATGTATTAATATTTTCACCATATACATGGAAAAAAGAGAAGGACTTGAAACATTCCTCATTTGTACATCTGAAAATCAGGTATGAATAATGAGTATGGCCTACCCCAAACTGATCAATATCCTTGGCAAAATCTTACTAGAAACACACAAAATAAGTGATAATACCATATTAGGCTACTCTTCCTCACTGATCTTGGTATCTATGATTAGGTGATCTTCAGTTTGGTATGCCCTTTAAATCGTTAACCTAGTGATGAACAAGGCTCTATCCATCATATGCTCAGAGTCACTGGGGTCTATTGAAGAGACTATGAAAAGCCACAAAGAAACTATTAGGATACAACTTGTTCTAATCAGGGCTATAGCCTATTCCATTGCCTGTGGCTATCAAAGGCAACTTCACTTCTGTTGGGCTACTAGGATGGCCTTTGGTCTATCTACAATTCAGAGGCATCCATCTTCTCTTGACCTATGATATCAAAATAAACTTTGTTCTAGGCTTCCAGGTCAACAGCAATACCAGTAAACTCTGATACAATCATTAGCTTGGTAGTCACAGGTCCAGCATTAATATTGTGGCCACATAAACACTATCAACTATTTTTAATGGACTCCCTGAACTCTTGGCACCCCAAAATAACACATATTGAAAATAAGAGTTGGAGGCACAGACATCATTTACCTATGAAGACTGAAGATAAAGATACCCTGTGATCAATATACCAGAATTTACTCAGACATGAGCAACAGTATTCTTGAATATTTCCTTAACAACTCTAGAATTACATCATGAAAATCCAAGTTGAGAGTCATCTACCTGTCCATATTAAAATACCCAAGATAATGGCATCATTTGCAGATGCATTTAAATGTCTTTGATATTTGGAGATGGTCCTAGTCAGAGCTTTGCAAGGGAGGCTTATTGTCATGAGGATACCTGTAAAATTATACTGTCAATAAAAAGTGGATGGATACGATGAAAATTTAATGACACTCAGCTTTGCTCTATTATGATGATCATTAAATTTACAGTCTGTGATCAAGTATAGGATAAAATTTGATGCACTCACATAATATTAGGGAGATATGAAAAACAGGCATGACACAATGTTACAAACTCATTGAATTCTGCTAAGAATTTTTAAAGTGTGTCTGAAAATATGTAGGTCTCTGTCATAGTTTGAATGGAACTGGCCCTCACGATCTCACAGGCAGTGGCACTATCAGGAGGTGTGACTTCTTTGGAGTGGGTATGGCCTTGTTAGAGGAAGTGTGTCACTGTGGGGGTGAGCTTTGAGGTTTCCTGTGGTCAGGATACCGCCTAGTGTCTCAGTTGACTTCCTGTTGCCTGCAAGATGTAGGACTCTCAGTTACAGCCCCACATCTGCCTGCATGCTGCCATGTTCGCCACCATGATGCTATTGGACTGAACCTCTGAAACTGTAAGTGAGCCACTCCAATGAAATATTTTTCTTATAAGAGTTGCTGTGGTCATGGTACCTCTTCACAACAATAAAAACCCCACCTAAGATACTCTCTAAGGATTGGCCATGTTCCCATCTCATATCTGTATACAAAATTTACTGTATATTTACTGAAAGACTGTGTTCAATGTTAATCCCAGTAGTGACATAGCAGGTTCTATACATCCTAACACACAACTTCAAAAGACTTTTGTTTATATAGTCTCTTGTGATGGGAGGGTGACCATGAATCTATTATTCATGGAGTCTGCTAATTACTAGGTACAAGATAAAGTAAAGCTACCACACTTTGGACCATCTGATCATACATATCATCAGTGAAGTGTGGTCTATAACATGGGCATTGTATCTATTTTCAATGTTCCTATTAAGATTTCTGGTAGTGAAAGATTTGAGAAGAAGTCATGGCACTGAGACCTGAGCTTTGCCTATGTATCTGAAGCACCCCTTATTCATCTCCACCCCCTTATTCTATTCATATGCAGTTAGAAAATGAATATTACCCTAACAACTTAAGAAAGGGGCACCATTATCATTTACATGTTTGTGTGTCAATGTGTGAATTAATATCTGATGTTCTGTGATATGAGGCCAGCTGGGGCAGTGACCTAGATATCAGCATTGTTGAACTTGATGATATCGGGTATCTCATTGCGAGGTATTGAACCTATGTCAGAAAGATAACCCATTGCCTGCCAATTCCAATGAAACTAGCATTTCAAGCTTTACCAACAACCTTTTATTGGTAATTATCCTTTCTTTAAGCTAACCTGATGGATAAAGACATAGATAAAGAGATAAAAACATATTAGGAAACAGCTTGTTCTACCTGAAGGCCAGCCATTCATTTGCCCATGATATATGCTGAGGGATACTTCAACTCTACCTGAACACATTTATACAGATGTTTTCCAATATCACCACAGCTTGGCAGCATTCATCCTTTCTTGGCCTGGAATCTCCAAAGAAACTATGATTACTATTGGGCTTAGAGAAGAGAACAACACTACTGCTGAATAAGATAATTTCTCAAGAATTCACAGACTCAATCTATACTGATCAATTAAATCCTGCTCAGCAGGTGGGTTAAAGGACTCCATGATTCCAGACCTAAGCTAAACACATATGAAGCAGATGCCACTTACCTGTATAGATGAAGATCAGGTATCCTGTGCAGCAATTCATGATCATAATGGTGCTTACAGAGATATAAACAATTGTACTATTGAGGATATCTTCCAGGTACCATGAGGGCTTATCTGAGAAATCACTGAGAAATTCTCCTAGATATGTGCCTTACTCCAGTTGTCTATATTAAAGCTCTCTAGGCCTCATTTCTGGATCTATCCTCCCTGGACTCTTGCAGATGTCTAGGGACAGGAACTTGCTGTAACTTTCTTCCAAGGTTACCTGTAACTATTCTACCATCTATATCAAAGTCATGGTCATATTAAAAATTACACATATTTTGCTGTTGCCTCTACGGTGGCCATTATTAAATCTACCTAATTTATCAGCACCTATACAATAAAATTTGGCACATAATATTAGAAGATAGGAGTATATAAAAAGCATAAAAGACAAAACATGGCAGAAACGACTCCCTAAGAATTTATGAAATGTCACAGAATGCTAATGTTTCCAAGGAATGAGTATGACTTGACCTCATCCCTGTTTCTAAGCAAGGAAGTAACAGGACACCTATAGATAAAAGTGGCAAGGCCACACAGGAACAGAGCCCACATTTTTCTAGATATTGAAGATCAGGTAGTCTGCGCTATGACATAACTGCTCTGTCACTTGGGTCACAATAATAGTCAGTTAGCAACCTTTGAGAAATCACTGTGTTCTCCTTAAAAGAATTTGCAAGAAGACACAAGCAGTGGCACAGTCCTGTAGTCTCAGCAACTAGAGAAGTTGAGTCAGGAGGATGGCAAGGTCAAGACCTGGTTTACAGAGGGAGTTTAAGGCTAGTAAGGCAATTTGTCTTAAAAAGTGAAGACTGCAGGTCATGTATGCACAGGGGTCTAGGTTCATTCCTCATCTCTACCTTCCCTGTAAAAAATGAACGGAAAAGTCAAATATGCCCAGAATTGTTTCAGGACATGCTTAGTTTGCCAGTATACCTGTCTATAAAATTGTTCACTCTAATTATTAAGAAACATTTCCAATCTACCTAGACACTTTAACGAATGGAGATAAAAACCAGGAGAGTCCCTTCTTTCTTGACTGGGAACTAGCAAAATGTATAAGGCTTGCAACTAGGTTCCAGGTTAAGAATGATAAAAAAGGAAACAATCAATTCTTATGCATTTTCAGGTTCAACATAAATTATTCCCATCCTATAGTGTAAACTTGTCTTCACTAGGACTGCTAAGGACAATATCACTTCATACCTGAATATTTGTCACAAACACATGGATTAAAAATATTAGAGGTATTGTCTAAAGCTAACTAAACATAGGAACATCAAATGTTCTGTCCTATGAATAGGTCAACATCAACATTTACTTCAATAATAGCAATGTTCCACAGCTGACCTTTTCTGGCTCACTGTGATATCTTGACTCATCTATCAAAAACATATCCCGGCAAAATGATCTGGTACATTTCTTATCATACTGTGACAATGGAAAGCACCACGGTCATCTCAGCACATCTGTATTGATACTACCATGACCTCTGTACTTTTGTTCTAGAATATTCTAGCAGAACTCTCAGAAATAGTTTTTAAATTTTTATAGTAAATTACTTCGTGGTACATTCCATGGAAGTTAAGATCCTAGTTTGTGCCTCAAAGCAGTTCTCACCCAATGGGTTGCACAGCCCTTTCACAGGAGTCACCTATGACTATCAGAAAACAAAATATTTACAAGATGACTCATAACAGTAGCAAAATTATAGGTATGAAGTAGCAACAAAAATAATTTTATGGTTGGAGGTCACCATAGTATGAGGAACTGCATTAAAGGGTCATACCACTAGGAAGGTTGAGAACCATTACTCTATCTCAGACAAACAGAAAACACGTATCACCAGTTGGCAAAGCTATAAAAAAAATGGATGTTTACTAGTCATACAAGGAAGATGTTCATACTGTAGCTTCCAATTAATAACAGGGACCTATGGGAGTCTCCAAACAAATGATTAAAAACACATCTGACTTTTTTCTACTTCCATTTACTTGCCTTCAGATTTCCTGGTGTCCTTGTTTTTAACAGCTGGATAGTACTCCATTGTGTAAACGTACCACATTTTCTTTATGCATTCCTTAGTTGAGGGACATCTAGGTTGCTTCCAGGTTCTGACTATTATGAATAAAGCTACTATGAACATAGTTGAGAAAGTGTCCTTGTGGTATGATTGAGCATCCTTTGGGCTGGAACTAGAAAAAAAATCATCTTGAGTAAGTTAACCCAGACTCAGAAAGACAAACATGGTATGTACTCACCTATAAGTGAATGTTATCTGTAAAGGATATCTTTGCTACAATCCACAGACCCAGAGAGACTAGGTAACAAGGAGGGCTCATGGAGAGACACCCATATTGCCCTGGGAAGGGGAAATAGAAGAAATTTCATGAATGAACTGAGGGTGGGTAGGGATAGGAACATGAGCAATCAGGTTGAGGGCAGGAATGGAGGCGGAGAACTGCTTGGGGAGCGTTTCTGAGTCAGGTGGAATCTTGACTCAGGGGCATCTTTCAGGAGTGAGGACTCCAGCTTAGACTCCTAGCAATTAGTGCATCAGTGCCTGAACTGGCCGGCTCCCTGTGATCAGATTGGTGACTAGGGCAACTGTTATCAGAGAAGTGTCATCCTGCAAATGATGAAAACAGATGCAGGCCCACAGACAAACATTAGGTGGGGGTCAGGGATTCCTGCAGAAGAGGGGGAGGAAGGATTATAGGAGCCAGAGGGGTCAAGAACATCATAAGAAAATCCACAGAATCAACTAACCTGGGCTTATAGGGACTCACAGAGACTAAATCCACAACCAGGAAGCCTGCTAGGGCCTGACTTAGGCCCTCTGCATATGTTACAATTGGGTAGCTTGGCCCTCTTGTGGGACTCCTAACAGTGTGAACAGGGGCTGTCTCTGACTCTTACTGACTCTTAGGACCCTACTCATTATCTGGGTCACCTTGTCCCAGCCTTAATACATGGGGAGGTGCTTAGTCTTACTGCAGCTTGATATGCCATGTTTTGTTGATACTCATTGGAAACATGCCCTTTCCTGAACAGAAATGGAGGTGTGTGTTGTGGGAACTTGGTCTGTTTAACCAATGGCATTGGAGTGACTAGCACTATGGGCAAGGTGCACTCTGGGTACTGACTGCATAAGAACTGAGGATAGGGGCACATGCTCTCTTGGACGTGGAAGGCTTCCTAACACCCAGGCTCAGCGACCTGGTCCAGATGTTTTCCCCATCCTTCCCTGGTGGATGAAGAGGCAGCGGCACCGCTTCATTCGTATTCGTGCGTGTATTATTTCCACTTCATTCCTTAAGAAAGAGACTTCTGTGGATTCTCACTTTAGGTGTAGGCTGGGGGATGGGAACAAAGGGGGCATGGTGGGGGAAGGGACTGGGAGGGGAGGAGGAAGGGGAAACTGCGGTGGTCATCAGGCAAGACTTTAGGAGAAGCTGCAAAGAAACAGCAAATTGGTTTAAGCATAACCTCCTCAACGCACTGGATGTGGGAGCGGAGAGTGCCGCGCACCGCGCCCCCGTGTCTGCGCTCCATGCGTGCGTTATTACCCAGTTCACGAGCTTCGGGCAAGGGAGCTGGAGGTTAAAATACAAAGACACACACAGACAGAGAGACAGCCACACGGGTCATCCTTGAATTCCCCAAGAATGCCCCCTTTATTGTGTTCAGGGGCAGATTATATAGAGATAGCCACGCCCCAGCCAAACCCACCGGAAACCACTCTCCTGCCATCAGGAACTCCTGAAGGTCTCGTGCTCAGAGCAGCTGTAGGCACTCAGATCAGGGGATTACAAGAAATTCAGGATCTGGGGTCTCACTGCTCCCAACAGGAGAGCATCTGTACTGGGCCTTTTACATATTTCCTTAGACGTCCTTGTTAGTATGGTAATGTCAAGACTACATTCAAGATCAACTATATTCTTATGTGGAAAGCCTGTAAAGAGAAAAGACAGGCAAAATGTATTTGAGGAATAAGCTTGCTCTTGTACACTTGCTGATTTGCTTTCTACCATCATACTCATGGGACAATTAATTTTATCTATTGAAATTAGCAGAGTGGATTAGTGGGAGAATTTTGCTCTTGACTAGACAATTGCAACGCAGCCACTGCGTACTACCGCAGTGGCACTTTCCCAGTAATGCGAGTAAATTGGCACACTATGAACTCTTCAGCAACAACATCCATACACATAGGTAACACTAAATGGATTCTGGATGTTGTATTTATATACTCATGCATTTATATATAAGTAACAAGAATAAAGAAAAGGAGGTCATGAATTTGAGAGGGAGCAAAGAGGGTCATAGAAGGAGTTGGATGGAGGAGTTGGATGGAGGAGACAGAAGGGAAAATGATATCTTATTTTAATTTTAAAAATAAAAATGTTGCCTAGCTTATAATCATTAGAATTTCTAATAATTCTATAATTCCTTTCCTGAGCAGCTATAACACTAATCACTTATCTGTGTCTAAGAAGATAAAATTTCCTGTGCTGTGATTAAAGCCCACAGCAGGACTAACCAGGAGATTAAGAATATTCCACATGCTAGCCTTGTCTCTGTGAAGCTTTGACCTGACTCAGAAATACATATCATGAAAACACATATGTGTGTCTGTGTATCATGTGTGTGTCTGATGCCTGTAGAGGCCAGAAGAGGACACTGATGGATCCCCTGGAACCGAAGTCACAGACACTTGTGAGCTACCATGTAGGTGCTGGGAATTGAATCCGGGTCCTCTGGGAGAGCAATTAATGTCCTTAACAGCTGAGCCGTATCTCCAGTACCCAGAGCTGTTTTAATGATGCTACTCAGAATTGTTTTCTTTCTAGATGACTACTGAGAAGCTAATTTTAAAAAATTACAGTTCCAGGTACTGCAATAGTAACAGGAAAAAATTTCAAAATAGTGGGGAAGGGGGAAGGGTGCCCAAGGCCCTCTCTCTAACTGAAGAGTTACTGGCAGTTGATAGCTGCCGAGGGAGGGAGAGTCACTTTTCCTTGTGGGAGGGCTACTGATAGGTTGTTCATGCCCCAGTGGATGGTTCCATGTCCATTTACCTATGGGCAGCATTTATTAGACTCAGTGAGTTATATAGAAAATGGACATCAAGCTGGGAGACGTATATATTGGAGGAGATCTAGGGAGTTGGAGGGAGTTGGGCTGAAAATTTTCAAAGAATAAATAAGATAATTTTTAAAAAAGATTCTGGCAAGAATTCTATATTACATATCACTATGGATGCTGGTGATTATAAAACTCTTTTTACTTCTCCTATTACATTGAAGTAAGCATTACCCCTAACAGGGACAGAACATGAGGAGGCTCTAGTTGTTAGGTATGGATTCATATTTTAGCCATCTTTATATCAAAAAGAAATATAAACACACTATAAACATGTACAGCATAAAATCAGGTCTTAATGGATGACTTTAGCCTCTTCTCAAAGCTATCTACTATCTTGCTAGAAACCTTTAAAAAATGTAGGGACACCACATAAGATACCCCTCCTCCAGGCTATGAATATCTAAGACTTAATGATGTAAACTGATATATTCACTTCATCACCGACCTAGGAATTAGCAAAGATCCCTCAACACCATGTGCAAGGTCAGGAAGACTTCTTGAAGGCATCGTGAAAACAAAGATCAGGCAAAGTGTGTGTCAGGATACAGATTCCCATGCCAGGATTCCAGTTCACTTCCTTGCTCAGGGAACATTGTTAAAGGAACTCCTGCTTTCCTAAATACTTGCAAGACTTTAGATTGAATAGCCATCAAAGAACCTACATCTTTCCTTGATCTCAAGTCTCAATATAAGCTATCTTACTACTGGAATGAGAGGCCAACAGCAATATGAATGAATTCAGAAGCAATCAACCCCACAGAAGATTCAACCTAAGTTTTCTGGCCATGTAAATAATATGATCTTGTATTTCCCAGATTTGCTAAGAAACCCATGATTTTTGACCTGAGCATCTATAAAAACAAGACTAAAAGAACATTCAGGAGCTCCATGATCACGTACCTTTGTAGATGAAGATCAGATGTCTAGGCACTAATTCAGGATCATGACAGGATTTCCCTTGTTTGGAGCTTTAGTACAATGAACAATAAGTTTACATTGTTGACAAATGTAAAATAAATGACAGTGTTTATACATAAACTTAGGGAGGCAGGACTATGTGAAAAACAAAATGTGGAGACATGAGATTCCTCTAAGAATTTATGAAATATTTATGAGAAATTTATGAAATATCTATGAGGATACTAAGAGCTTTAAGGATAGCATGTGCCTCCAACTTGTATCTGTTCACTAGCTGAGATGGTAATAGGATTCTTACAGACAAAACATGCTAACACCAAGTTATGCACACCCTCTTCATCCACCTGGACACTGAAGATCAGGTGGTGTACTCTGTGATGTGAACCCTTAATCACCTACCTGATTAGAGACCAAGTTCATTCACCAATATTTCAGAGACCACTATGTTCTCCTTATGAGACTTGGAAGTTACCTTGAGCCAGGCTGATGGTGAAGACACACAACCCCAGCTAACGTGTAGACGGAGGTAGACAGATAACTTTAAAATCTAAAGAGACTGCAGAGAAAGTTCAAGGACAGTGAGGCTATTCTCAAAATAAAATGAACAAAACATGAGAGCCAAGAATATGCACAATGGTAGAGCACCTTACCCAGAATGAAAAAGGTCCTAGGTTTAATCTCTACTCTTTCTCTAGTCACAAAAGAGGAAAATAAAACTTGTGTAAGTGGCTTTCAGGATGGAGTTTGCTAATCCAGGAGTTCTGTTCATTACCTTGATGACTACCACTGTTAAGGAATATTCAGCTCCACCTGGATACTAAGATGAATCTGAGGTGAAGGTATTGCTGGGAGAGTTCATACACTTCCTTAATTGAGTGCCTGCAAAATATGCAAGGCTTACATCGAGGCCAAAACAATGACAGGAGACAAACTCTCGCTACCCTCAGAAGCGCAACATGAATTTACTCTATAAAACAAGTGCATTTGTGCTAAGGCTGTTGAGAATGAGAACAGTGTCATTTTGTACCTAATTACCTACAGACTGTTCTTGGGAAGACGAACTACATGTACTTCTACTCACCCCAGAAAGGAAACTGTGACAGATCAAAATACTGATTGTCTTAAATCCAACCGCTGGGTCAATTATTTTATATTGGGATTATTAACAGGTCTATGAATTATGGCTAAAAGGATGGGTCCACACCAGCTGTTATCAATGCTGCAGCACTGAGGCTCTCTCTGTGCGCCTTACACACAGCTGAACAGGCCCAGAGATCTCTCTAGAGCTAGGATTGTCAGAATCTCCTTCCCAGTAGTTTACTGCTTCTAAAATACTGTGGCTGCAAGTTGCAGTTTTCAATCTGGAGAAAAATGCTATACAACACTGGCACAAATGCATGATTCAGAAAAGGATCATGGAAATCAGCAACACTTTACCCAAGCACAAGATACTTATACACCCATGCTTCAGCCGACTAGGCCATGATACTTGCAGTGTTCTACTTGATGACTTTTTCTGAATCGCTGTGGTATTTTTACTAATATCAGAAAAAAAATATATCTTTACAAAATTATTTGGTACATTGGATAATTGCAAATATCCAAGTCACTGCATCAGTTCTGTTTACAGCTCATTTATATTTGCAGACTTGCATGGATAAAACAGTCAAAAAGAATTCATAATACCTTAAGAGGAAATATGGTTAAACTCCAATAATAAATGTCTTGGTTACCTATACTGCGAAAATTATCAGGTTCTCTTTTGTTCTCGAAACCTATTAATTGTAGTTGCCAGTCAGCAAGAATATAATAAAAGCAGCTGCTTTGTATTTAAGAGATGTACTTCACCGGTACCATTTCCAAGGGGACAGAGGATAGTCTGCAAATCATTTGTTAAATATACACGTGAAAAAAAAATATACATCTGAGAATATGAAGGCTTCTGATGAGTGAATTGAGCATCAATTATAGCCAAAAGCTCATCAGGAGGCTGTAAAGAAACACGGGAACACTGTTATTCATGTTCTGTTTAGTGAACTGGCTATGGAGCATGAGGAGGTCTCCATTGCATGTTGACAACCTTATCATGTATCTGTTTATTAGCCAAGTTTTCTTGGTAATATTTTCAGGGTAACCATGTTTTCTGGCAGGGAGTTTATGGAGAAAAAAGCAACAACATCCAAATATGTGTGAGGGCATAACTTGCTCTTTCGTCTACTGTACCCTGTCACTGTTAGGAGACACTCCACTTCTACCTGGATACTTGCGCTTCTTTAAAGTTAATAGGTTATGTGATCAGAATAATCTGCACCACCTTCCTGAGTGTATACCTGCAATACATCCAATGTTTATTAATGTGCTGGCACTTCAACGATGACAATAATTCAGGATAAAACCAATCCTATAGCAACATAGGTTTTTAGCATACCTTTTTTGTACAATGTAAAAGTATACATTCTTAGTAATGAGAATTGTTGAGGATTTATTATTTCATCAATTTTTACTTTATTAGTGTTAACAAAAGCACGGTGACAAGAATGATGAGGAACTACCATCATTTCTTACTGGTGTCTTTGAAGGTCAGAGGTCCTGTACCGTGACTGAGATCCTAAGCATCACTAATCTGGGTACCAGAAATGCTCTTTGGCCTCACTGTCAATATTATCTGTTTCACTGTGATTTTTAATGTACCTTGGAAAGATGCATCATTGAAGTCTTATGTGTATATGTCAATGTCAAGGTCACCTGGTATTTCTTCATCCTTAGAGTATTACAGAAGTTCAGTGACAAGAGTTACACTTACAAGAAGAGATACTTTAATATAGGATATTTCCCAGTACTACACATTCTATATCAGAATGGTGGACACAATGAAAGTGACCTAGATCACTTTTGATACTTCTGACATTATGTATGTGTGTGATATTGACATTAGTTATAATAAGAAGGATATAGAATAGAAGGTTTACTCAAGTTGTCAGTGACATGTTTATGTTTTAACTCAATATGGTGAATAAGCAGGAGAAAAAGAATACTTGACACATGTTATAAATACACAGATGAAAATGAAGTCTTAACAAATAACTTAGGCTTGCCCTCAAAACTGTATGTTGTCTCAGATCTTACTAGAAATATCCAAAATGTGTGAGGACAAAATGGTAGGCATCTTTTTTTTTTCACTGACTGGATATTCAGAATCATATGATTTGCAGTGTGTTAGGTTTACATAGCTATTCAGCAAGCCTGCATCAACAATATATTCAGAGTCACTCTGCTCACTTGAAAGTACCATGAAAACAAATAGACGTGCTAAGATACAACTTTCTCTATAAGAAGTTCTGTCCATTCCTCTGCCCACAGTATTAGCTTCAACTTCAATGGCAAAAACTTCCACTTTGTTTGCAGTTTGGGATTGTTCATCCTTTCTTGGCCTGCAATCGCAAAAGAACTATTTAGCTTAGTACTGAGCTGATGTATCAAAAGTAAAGAAAGTGAACCCTCACACCATCAGCCCTTCAATTTTTATAGATTACACATTCATTTGAAGGCTTATTATATACATATATGAACTTACTTTAATAGATTTACTAAGAACTCCATGATTTCTTACCCAAGCACCTTTAAGAAACAGATTCAGATAAGAGAATGAGAGTAGCTGCAACATCATAGTCTATGGACAGGAAGATCAGACGCTGTGTGCCCTGAGTCAGGTTTATCCTAAAACTTACTAGATACGAACACTATGTTCTCAAAGCTCTCTTGAGACACCTTGAGGTCTTGACCTGTCTTTGAAAACACATCACAGAATACCCATTACATATAGGTCTCATATTGCCTGTCTTTATTAAAACTCCAGAGTCATTGTATCATTTTGGAAACCATTTATCCAACATGAATCCTTGTAGGAGGCCATAGGTACAGCCTGGTAGAACTCTTACACTCCTATGTGGAACTCTATAACAATCCCACTATCAATACCAAAGGGTAAGCAAACAGAAAATTTAATGGAGCACTGCTGATGTCTCTTCCATGGTGGACATCATACTTCTAGTCTTCCAGTAAGTGCATACTACAATTTTGTGCTTATATGCACTATTAATCATATATGAGTATAAAAAGTACTCATAAGAAAAATATTCAGGGATCCTTACATTCCACTATGAAATAGACATATATAAATGATGAACGTCTAAAGTAAGTAAATAAGGCAACATCTTATATGACTACATTAGTCAAGACAGTAACAGTACCTGTTGATAAAACACGTGGACAGTGGGCTAGGCACACATGCCTCCTCTATCTGAATTTGAGAGATCAAGCGGTCTGCCTGAATACTGAAGATCAGACACAATTAAAACTTTATCACTTGTGCAGTTAGGAACAATATTGGGTCAGAATCTCACAGAGATCATCATGTGCTCATTTTCTGTGAGAAACTACAAACGGCATCTGGTAAGGCATGTTTATCACCTCGTTGCTAATATCCACAGACTGTAAGTTCAAAGCCCACTTGGACTACAGAGTCAGTCTAAGACCATCCTGAGTAACTGAGTGAGACACTCCCTCAAAAAGAATCAGTAATCAGGAAAAGCGTGGGCTCAGAGTTTAGAACTAGAGCATCTTCAGTGCTTGTGCCAGGCCCATGTTCAACCCCTGCTACTCCCACACACCAAAGAAAAGAAAAAAGAAAATATGAACAAATGTATTTCCGGATGTAATTTCCTCACCAGGATGCCTGATATTACCTTGTCCACCTCCATCGTTAAAGAACATTTTAACTTCATCTGGATGTGCATCAATTCAACAGTAATGTATTTTTAGATGACATGCTTTTTGGACTAGGAACTTACAAATATACTAGGCTTAGTCCTGTGTTCAAGATTAATAATGACAGGAAAGAACATGTCCATTTCTGGCATAAGATTTCTCTACCCTATCAAGCATGTAAATTTGTCTCCTGTCAGACTTTTGGAAAGGACAAAATCATTTCATACATGACAATCTGTCACAAAGGCATACTACCAAAAGCAGATGACCTGCTCTGTAATTAGGTTAACATCTGCATTTACCGCAGCACCATCAATGCTCCTCTTGATGACTTTTTTGATCATTGTATTCTTTTTTGTTGTTGTTTTGCTTTTCCTCTGTGTAGCTTTAGAGCTTGAACTGGAACACACCCTATAGACCAGGCTGGCCTCAGACTCACAGAGATTCACCTGCTTTTGTCTCCTGAGTGCTGGGATTAAAGGTGTGCACCACCACTGCCCGGTGATCATTGTAGTTTTGACTGTCTCTGAAAAACACATTCTGGTGTAATCATCTTAAAACTATACAGGACAAACCAGTAGGAAGAAAATGGTCCCAAAAGCAGGTAAGAGAATCAGAGACAGCCCCATTCCCACTGTCAGCAATCCAACAGGAACACCAAGCTACACAGTTTATGTAAACACATGTAAAGGTTACACAGTTTATGTAAACACATGTAAAGGAAGTAGGTCAGACCCACACAGGATTTCTCATCGTACCTGTATAGTTACAAATGCTCGAGTGATTGCATCATTTCTGAATTTACCTATAGCACCTAGATATTTGCAATCTGCCACAATAAGGCATACATTCTACATTGCTTTCCAATGCTAGGATAAACACCATGATACAAAACAACTTGGGATAGGAAAGGGTTTATTTATCTTACATGTTGCCCCATGTCACCATCCATCACTCAAGCAGGAACCTGGAGAGAGGAACGGACACAGAGACCATGAAGGAACTCCATTTTCTTGCTTCCTTTGGCTTGCTTAGCTACCTTTCTTGATACAGTCCAGGCTCCCACATGCTTAGGAATGGTACTGACCCATAGTGGGTTAGGCCCTCCTACATCAATTAACAATTAAGAAACAATTTCAAAGGCAATTTCAGAGGGCATTCTGGTGGAATCAATTTCTCATTGAGGTCAACCTCAAATATTTAATGTCAGGTTGACAAGTAAAGCTAACTATGACAGTAGGGTAACAAAATATAATATATATGCTAAAATTCCATATTTGATATTTTGGTGATGTATTATGAAACTATTTTGGTGATGTATTATGAAACTTTCCAGGAACCCTGGTTATGTCTCTATCCTCACAAACAGGAAACACATTATAATGGAAATAATGGTTACTGGTCTGAGTGTCTGGTTAGTTATATGCCAACTTGACACTAGCTAGAGTCATTTGGGAAGAGGGATCATCAATTGAGAACATGCCTCTACCGAGCTGGCCTGTAGCTAAGCCTGTGGTGAATTTTCATTATTGACGGTTGTTCTGAGAGGACATCAGGGTGGGTGGTGTTACCCCGGGGCTGGTGGTCCTAGGTGCTGTAAAAAGGCAGGATGCACAAGCCATGAAGAGCAAGCCTTTAAGTAGCACTTGTTCATGGCATCTGTATCAACTGCTATCTTCAGATGCCTACCTTCAGTTCCTGTCCCGACTTCCCTGGAAGGTGAAATGCAACCTTTCCTCCCGCAACTTGTTTCTGGTCATGGTGTTTATCACAGCCATACAAACTCTAACTAAGATGATGGAGGAATATTACTGTGACACGAATAAGTGGCAAAATGACAGGGACATGTAAGCAACTTGAAAGTACATAAAAATACACACCTTAAGCAATGACAGTGAAGATTCCTGGTGAGTTAGTGAAGCATCACATCATTCCCAGTCCTTACTTTATGAACTTCTTTTGAACAATATTTCAAAGAAATTTCCTCAAAGTATGTAGAAGGTTAGGTAGTCTGTACTATGGTCTGTTCACTCCAACATGCAACTGTTTATTGGTAAGATTTTGACAAGAATATTTGTTCTGCTAGGTTGATTTTTATAGGGAATCTTTAACAAAAGACCGATAATGCAACTGGCCTGACTTTACCAGAAAACCTTTGCCCATCATCATTGTTATGGGTACTTCGCTTCGTAGTTTTGCAGGTTAACTGCATCCTTTCCTGAGTGGGAACCTGCAGTTTTTGTTATATAATATCATACTGGAGCTTCTGCAACAGTACCAACTAACCAAGACTCATCCTGTCCTTCAACGTGTACAGCATCACCGCTTACTCGTGTACAGAAAGATCAGACACTCTGGGTCTTGACTGCAGCCCACTGCAGCACTGACAGGATTCCTATCACAGGTCTGTATCATAGTGTTTTCTCAATCTCTGTAAACCACTGACCAGTATCTAAAAGATACATCGCTGAATGGTCCATGACACATATCATTCCCCAAGTAACTGTCATTTTGTGATCCTTGAAGTTTTTCAGAATTAAAAGGTCAATATTGTGAAGTAAAGGTTACTTTTTAGCAAGGATAAAATAAGAGTTGGGTTCATCATTATCATGTATCTTTGAAAATGAATATCAGATGCCCTGTGCAAAGATTCAGGATCATACTGGCGCTTTACCCAAATACGAATAATGGCACACTTGAGGATCTCTTTGAGGCACTGTGAAGTCTTCACATGTATCTCAGAAATACATGGAAGAAAATCAATTGATAACATGCATCATCCTCCCCCTGGATATCAAAAATTCTAAGGATACCTTATCATTTTGGGATCCACATAACTTATGTAAATATTTATGGATAATGATGGATAGAGCTTTATTGGGAAACTCTGACTTTCCTGAGTATTATATCTAAAAATTTCACCATCAATATGAAAGTGATAGACATAAAGAAAACTATATGGAACCCCAATTATCTATTATGATGAATATTTAACACACATAGTCTGTCAGCAAACATATGATGAAATTTGATGCATACAGGGAGATAGTACATTATTAATAACACATATACCAAAAATACTGTAGAAATATTAGTAACTGTTAAGTATTTATGAGTCACATTAAAAATATGAAGCTTTCTGAGAAGTATATACAGTTCCACCTCATACCTGTGGACAGCCAACATGCAATAAGATACCTAAAGAAAGCATAAAACCACTGGCTAGTACACTCTTCTCATATTCATGGATATTACAGTTCAGTTGTATTGTGACATGACAACTTTCTCATTTGCCTGGTTAAGAGAAATGTTTGGGCAACAGTCTCAGTAATCACACACTTACCAAAGTTGTCTGAGACATCATCAATACTTACTCAGAAAAATTAGCTGTATTTATATTATCAATATGCCATCTTCAATACTCCCTTAATGCCAGTAATGTGCTACCTGATGATCTAGTTTGGCTGCCTCTGAAAAGAACAATGAAAAATTATCTAGCACATTTTTATCCTTCCTGTACAATTGTAAATCCTTATATTCAAAATAAAACATAAGAGAATTAGTCTCTTGAGAGGCTATACCAAAAGTCCATGGTAAATGTTTCAATTATATGAGTTATGGAAGTTACCAAAATGCTTACTTATATTCTATCTGTGTCATCATGAACATCAAATGCACGTGATTTCTCAGCAAGGCTAGGATAAAAGCAGATCCTGCATATCAAGTCAGAGAGATGTTGTGATCTTTGCATCAGTGCCAATAATGAGGGGGACACATGAAAGTCTCCAAGGTACCCATGAACATCCAGATAAAAGTATGAAGTTCTTTGATGAATGGCCAGAACATCTTCTCATGCCTTTACACTATCCAACACCTTAACAGGAGGCTTCAAAGAAGCAGCACTGAGGCATTAGGAACCACCTCCACAGTGACATGGATAAGGAATATGAGATTATCTTCATTATATTTGACCACCTTATCAAGTACTTGCTTACTAGCAAGGTTCTGCTAGGAAGATTTTCAGAGAAACCATGTTCGCTTGTAGGAAACCTGCAATAAAGCATCCGCCTGCATGTAAAGCTATTGCCTTCTCAGCATACTCCCAGGTTGGCTCTCTTGCCTCATCTCCTCTTGCCTAGCTGATGGAGGTGGGTCATCTTTCTATCTGTTATTTCATTGGTTAAGTAATAAAGAAACTGCCTTGGCCCCTTTGATAGGATAGAAAATTAGGTAGGCGGAGTAAACAGAACAGAATGCTGGGAGAAAGAAGCCGAGTAGGGAGTCGCCATGATTCTCCCACTCCAGACAGATGCAGGTTAAGATCTTTCCTGGTAAGCCAGCTCCGTGATACTACACAGAATATTAGAAATGGGTTAGATCAATATGTAAGAGCTAGCCAATAAGAGGCTGGAACTAATGGGCCAGGCAGTGATCAAAAGAATACAGTTTCCGTGTAATTATTTCGGGGCATAAGCTAGCCATGTGGGCGGCCGGATGCCGGGGACGCAGCCCCACCGATCATAATACAACGGAGTGGCGCCCAGCGTGATAATAAACTCCACGTCAAACCTGAGAGGGCTTAAAAAGGACACAGAAAGAATTTAAGACAGCTTTTTGCTGTTTGTGGGTTGCGTGCTGCAAAGAAATTGTCCTGACTCAGCAGCAGGAAAAAACTGGCTGTTTTAAAATGCCGGCTTTCTGCGCTGTGCCGCCATTGCAATCTCTGTCTGGCTCCTGTGGGAGACAGAGCTTTTGAATGGAGCATTTGGAGTAAAGTGCTACGATTTGTTTGATGGCAACTAGACTCACTGTGTGCCTAAAAGGAAGTCATTTTGTGCTGCGGCTCAGAGGCACAAGCAGCTCCACCATGCTACTGGTGCAATGTGCAAGGATCAGAGGCACTAGCGGCTCCGCCATGTTGGACTGGGCGGGGCAAGCAAGCAGTACCTGTTTTTGACCTAGGAATGTCACAGCTTAGATTCTTAAGCGCTTAGCGATTTAAAAGCACAAAACAAAGTGCTCCTGGATAGTAAAAAAATTAGATTCACAATAGAACTGATTCAGACACTGTTGGATGAATGTACGTAGGCTTGAGAGAGAGAAAAAAATATATATAAAGAATAAAGTTAATGTCTTAAAAAAGGATAAAGTCTTTAAAGAGACAGAGTACAGATAGTTATAGATTAAAAGAAATAAAGAAAAATAAGCCACGTAGAAATGGAAAATTCACAGAGAGTCTGGATTCTTTGTATTATTGTGTTTTCTTTAAAATTTTTGACTGTGAAGGAGCTAAGTACAGAGAGACATTTCATTATATGGGCTGCCAAGCTAAACCAGAATGGATACAAGGGTATTATGATTTCAGAATATGGGTCTAAGGATATGATGCTTTGGAGAGGGTCTTCTTTTGTTTTCACAGAGGATGAGACTCTGTGGATTGCGTCTATCCCGATATGGTATGATAGACCACGCCTTCCTGAAAGGTTGCTGTGAACACCTTCAGAAAATTACTTCACTCAACTGCCGACTGAGATGACCCTGACACACAGGTTACACCATGAAAGATCTGAATACAGCGCCCCCATTCAGCAGGAAGCAGTTTGGAGAGAAAAAAACTGCGCCCATATTCCCAAATATTGTTTATGAATATTTTTTTACATTTAAAGGGGGATATGATATAGATATGAATAATTTGCATTGGTATAGATTTTAATGTCAATTTTGTTATATGTATATGTATTTCTGATCTTGATTAAGGTATTGTGATTATGTAGTTCATTTAAAAATGTAATGTAAATATAGGTTGTTAATGGATAATCATCGATAATAGTAAAGCTTGTCGTCATGTTAGTTAGATTTTCTAGATATGCATAGATATATTTCAGATAGGCATTCTTCATATCTTTCAAAGGCTACAGAATATGGCATTTAAGTGTTTTAATAATTTAGGGCTTTTTATGACAATGAGACACATCTGCTCCTGGCAGCACCAATCTACTTCAAGAGGAAGATGGGCATCGAAGAGGCTCCTTATGGAGTTTGATAGCCATTTGGGCAAGAAACTGCTCTTGCCTGGACTGTTGCATAAACTGGACACAGAGAACCCTCAGAGAGAGGACTACTGAACTTGCCCAAAGGTGAGATGGTCTTTCAAGGTTCCTGATTCATGAAAGAGTCTGCGAGACATTCTGCAGGACACAGCAGAAAGTGACTGAACTGTCTTTGGAATTTCCTGCTTCATGAAAATGTCTGCTGGATACTATGGGCCTGTAGGCCGAAGATGGATGCCCCAACGGTACAAAAGAACTTTGGGTGACTGTCCAGGCAGCAAGATGTCTCTGACATTTCTAGAGTTTGAAGTTTCTTATTTCTTGTTTACTTAGGTAATATTGTATCCTTCTGGAGTCTTTGATGGAGTTGAAGAATGGTTAGTTATAGTTATAGTTTTCCTTAGTTATGATAAAAGATAAAATAGATATAAATATTGTAACTATAATTCTTGCTTGATAACTGTTATATGTAATTTTACTATGTCAAAGTGAACGCCTTTTTTGTTTAAACAGAAAAAGGGGAAATGATGGAGGTGGGTCATCTTTCTATCTGTTGTTTCATTGGTTAAGTAATAAAGAAACTGCCTTGGCCCCTTTGATAGGACAGAAAATTAGGTAGGCGGAGTAAACAGAACAGAATGCTGGGAGAAAGAAGCCGAGTAGGGAGTCGCCATGATTCTCCCACTCCAGACAGACGCAGGTTAAGATCTTTCCTGGTAAGCCAGCTCCGTGATACTACACAGAATATTAGAAATGGGTTAGATCAATATGTAAGAGCTAGCCAATAAGAGGCTGGAACTAATGGGCCAGGCAGTGATTAAAAGAATACAGTTTCCGTGTAATTATTTCGGGGCATAAGCTAGCCATGTGGGCGGCCGGATGCCGGGGACGCAGCCCCACCGATCATAATACAACACCTAGCCATTGGCCAGTCAGCAATTTACTAACACTGAGAGCAACACATCATCAGTGTGTACAAAAATGATTATTCCACAGCATTGAGAGACATCTGATTTGACCACAATTCAGCAGTACCCATCCTTTTTTGACCTGAAATCTAAAAATAAGTTATGCATACTATTGGGCTGGACAGTCAACAACAGTATCAATTAACCATGGTATAATCAGTCTCTCCACACTCAGCTTCATATAAACCACACAGATTCATCCTCACAAGATTTATTAATCACTCCAATAGTCCGGCCTGTGCAGCTGCAACAAATGTGCATTGAATAGCTGGCTTTCCCGAGGGTTGTGCTACACACCTGGAGTTTTAGTACTTGGAAGAAAAGAAGTGAGGATCAAGGCCATCCTGAGTTACATAGCAAGTTCAACACCAGCCTGGGTTTCATGAGACCCTGCCTCAAAACAAGCAACAAGCAAATCAAAATCAGATTTTTTTTTAAAAAAAGAATAAGAGCTGGCTTATTGCCTTCAGCACCCAACTATGTAGATGAATATTATGTTTCCCAATTCAGGATTAAGGATCATACTGGCACTTACCAGACAGGAGCAATTATAGCCCCAACTATCTTTTTTATATACTGTGAGATCTTGTCTCAGAGAAAAGCACAAAGGACAAGCAATTTATAATGCATCTTAGTCTGCCTGCCCATATTAAAGGACTTCAGGTTGTAGTATGAGTTCAGGATTCACCTACTCCGCCTGGATGCTTGAAGAAAACCACAGACAGATCTGTAGAACTTGTATTCTATTGAGAAGATACCTGCAATAATCCCACCCTTGAGACAATAGTTGTATTACACAACAAAATATAAATAAAATTGTTAGACATCAAAAATTACATGGAGCCTTGCTAATGTCTCTATCATAGAAAATACTGAGTTCGCCTTGTCTGTCAGGAACATACACCAGTGTGTGAAAGTATACATGCCCCAAAATGCAACAGGGTCATCAGATGTCCTTATGAATATATTAAAATGTCTGAAAATATGAAGGTCTCCAAAGACTAAGTGTAGCCCTGCTGCACAGCTGTATCCTATCCAAGATGGTAGAAAGCTACTTGAAGACAATACACGACAACCTCAGGTTAGGCGGACCACCTTTCCTGGGTACCGACAATCAGGTACTGTGTACTGTGCTAAGGCCTCTTTATCACTTACCTATTCTGAGTATTAATTTTCTTTGTCAAACTGATTGGATTTGAAATCACCCAGGAGACCTTTCTCTGGTTGTTTCTTTTGGGGGATTTTCTAGAGGTTTAACCAAAAAGGGAAGACCCACCCTGAATGTGACTGGCACCATCCCAAGGGCTGGAGTCTGAGGAAGCAAGAAAATTAAGCAATGCACTTGCAGACTCTCTAAGGAAATCTGAACTGGGCCTGATGATGCAGGAATTTAACCCAAGCTCATTGGAGGGTCCGGCAGGACTATCACAAGTTCAAGTCCTAACTACACTTCTTCTCAAAGTGAAGAAAAGGAAACTTGCAAAAATGTATTTCAGGATGTAATTTCTCATCAGTATGTCTGTCTATTACTTTGACCATTACCACTGATAAGAAAATACTTCAGTCTGATCACAGGGGAAGGCTATGTATCCACTATTGTGAGGAGTCTTAGTTGGGGTCAACCTTGGAGATTTGTGGGAGTTTCCCTTGCACCAGCCCTCCACCTGTTCCCAAAATGCACCCCCCATATCAAGACATCTCCTTCAGTACTCTTCTCTCCACCCATTATTCAACCCCATCCACCCTTAGTCCACCCAGATCTTCTCCATTTCTCCTTCCCAGTGATCAGATTGGTGAGCACCTCAATTGTCATCAGAGAGTCTTCATTCAGTAACTGATGGAAGCAAAACTAGAGACCCTCAGCCAAGCACTAGGCTGAACTCAGGGAGTCCTGTTGAAGATATGGAGGAAGGATTGTATGAACTGGGAGGGGACCTCAGGGCCATCACAAGGGAACCCACAGAAACCATTAACCTGGGAACATAGGAGCTCAGATTCTAAACCGACAGCTAGAGAGCCTGCATAGGACCCACCTAGGCTCTCTACATATGAGTAACAGTTGTGTAGCTTAGTCTACATGTTGGATTCCTAGCGGTGGGAGCAGGACCTGTCCCTAACACTTTGGCTGACTTTTGGGAACCTATTCCTCATATTGGGTTACCTTACCCAGCCTTAATACAAGGGGAAGAGCTAGGTCTTACCTCAACTTGGTATGCCATGCTTTGCTGACATCCATGGGAGGCCTGCTCTTTTCTGAACAGAAACATAGGAGGAATTGGGTAGGGAGTGATGGTGGAGGGGCTGTGAGGGGGAGGCAATGACAGGAGAGGAGGGAGGGGAGACTGTGGTCAGGATATAGAAAAGGTGAATGAATTTGATTTAAAAAAGAAATACTCCAAATTTACCTTGATGTTTTTATAAATTCTAAGTGAATGTGTTGTCAAGAGGAGTCACACTTACTTCAGTGAGTACTCCCCAAATACTATAGACCTACCATGAGGCTCAAAAACCAAACAGCAATGACAGAGAAACAGGACATAATTCATTCCTTAATATTTAGTTTCAGCATAAAATTTTCCTATCATATAAAATGTGCAAACTTTGAAAAACACTGCTATGGACAACATCATTTCCTACCTGCTTATCTACTAGAGAGGTACAGTTCCAAAAAGCATTAGGAAGACTGTTACCATTTAATTGTGCATATGGAAATTAAGTACAATCCTATTCTATGAATATGCTAAAACCAGTGCTTTATTAAATATCATAAATACCTCAATAAACTCTTTCGTGGTTGTGATATATTGACCATTGGAGACAAACACATTGTGAAAACTTGGTGCTGTCTCCTTATAACTGATCTTCCAGTACTTTACACGTGTCAGGACAGTATCCGAGCATACTATCTCAGCCCTCATGGCCACTTAGGGAACCAATAGCATGCTTTTACTAGCTGTAGATCTACAAAGACAGAGCACTATAAGATAAGTCAGAATTATCACTGTCTTGAAAGGATATCTGTAAAAGTTCAATACCAATATATCATCAAAAAATTTCATCAGTCAGTATTTCAGTGATGGCTACTACAAAAGTTACCCAGATTCTTCTTTAAGTATTTACTATGACAAGCATTAAATACCTATTACTCTCAGGAAAGATAGAATAAAAATTGATGCTTGTCTGTAATGTTAGGAACACTTGTTTTTATTATCATATAAGCTAGAAACACAGAGATATGAGTGTCCCCCAAATATTTGTGAAATATACATCTGAAAAGTAGCTAATATGTCAGTGTAATAAGATCTCCTACTTCCACACTAGCTAATACCTTAACAAGATACCTGAAAAAAAAAACATGTTTGTACAGAGTTAGGTACAGCCTTATCATTCACCTGGAGAGTGAAGATCATTTTTGACACCATGCTGTGACCACTCAGTCACTGACAGGGTTATTAAAAAGTTTACATAAACATTCTTCTATGGATTGGAGCTTGAAAAACAAATGTGTCTATGTGTGTTTCAAAGCATGAGATGTTCTACCTTGGCACCTGCCCATCCTCTATAACCATTATTATGGATACTTCTACACAATCTGGAGACTTTGAATGGTTAAAAGTTAACGGTATTGTGGGAAATTCCATCCATCCTTTCTCAATTGGGCACCTCCAAAAAAAAAAAAAAAAGCTATGCTTACTTCTGGGTGGGCTAGGAATGTTATAAGGATTACAATTAACAAAGACAAAATCATTCCCTGCACCCTCCTAGGTGAAACATCAATTTTCTCTATACTAAGGCAGTCTTTTGGGTAAGGACATAATCATTTCCTTCCTGAAATTTAGCAACAAAAGTCTAGTAATTACAGGGTCATCAACATCATTTCCCTTTACAAAAGATTACGTACTCTCACCTGTGATTTAAGCTCATATCAGCATTTGCTTCAATACTTGCTATGTAACCTGCTCACTAGCCTGGTTAGGCATACCATGTCCCAACAGGAACCTGTGAAATGTATTATTATATGTGTGTAAAAGGATACAGTTTGCTTTCCTGGGACATCTGCAAATAACTTTGGAACCATCCATCTTTCTGGAGCTCATCCATCTACTTAGATCCTTGAAGGATTTCAAGGTCAAGGCCATTGGTAAAGAACACATTTCTGTATGGGATACCTGAATTATTTCTACAGTTATTTGCTAGGAACATCTGACCATCATTAATTTGGTATGTGAAGGCCACCACTTACGGGATCCAGTATGGACTCTATTATTCCCTACCTAAATGCCTGCAAAGAAGTCATGGTCACTCTGAGTGCAAGGGGCACCTATATTACTTTACATTGGAGATCAAATGGTTTATGTTTTATTTCATACACATTTGGATTTTCCTGCAAAGGGCCAATATCAGGTATTTACTTGCCATTTGACATTTGTTTTAAACTTGCCACAAGATTTTGAAAAAGATAGTTATGAAACATATATTAGAGATAGTTTATTTTAAGTCAGGTCATTTCAAAATTAGATACAGAAGCTTACTGGAACAAGTTCTGTTAGAACAGTTAGAATGCATCTTGGCTTGCTCTATAAGGACTGTTGCTTTTTCCCCTCTATTGGGAGCTTGCACGGTGCCTCTGGTCCCATAAAAGCTAATCCTGAGGTACAAGGCATTCAGGTCTGTCCCAGCTCAGGGATCTTTGAGTCTTGTATCTGAAGTGCATGGTGTCTTCAGCAATAGGGATTTACCTTCCAGCTGTGGCAGACAAGCAAGGGCAATCACAATAGCCCATAATGTTTTGAGAGTCTCTTGGAGAACTCTAACCAACAACTCAAAAGAGGGCTTCTCCTGCTTGCTGGAGGTTTTTGTTAGATGGTCTTTAGCTTTTTGAAGGAGTACTGTCAGCCTAGATGAGAAAATTTCATTCAAATTACATATGTATATTTGCACACTGACTTATGTATACTATAGGCATTTTAGGTAGGTACTTAATAGTGTGAATTCTTATTGTTCTTCAGACTTGCTGTTATTTTGCCCTCTTCTCCTTCTGTATTTATCTCTCTCTTCCTTAATTAGAGCCCCATTTTCCCATTTAGTCTATCAGATCATTTGTACCCTGCTAATCCCCCACCACAATGGTCCCATTTTACTTCTTCTGGTTTCTACAGTTACTCCAAGATAGGTGCTCACATCTGAAGATTTGAAGCTAGGAACATCAGATGACAGAGAACATGAGACATTTGTCTTTTGGGCTCCATGTTCCCTCACTTAAACCTGAAACCATATACACACAAACAGCAAAAATGGGCTCATCAGGCTATATTTCTGTTTGTGCATATATATACACATATGTGTGTGTGTGTGTGTGTATATATGTTTTACAATTCTACCTACTTGTCTACAAAGTACACGATTTCATTTTCTTTATAGCTGAATAGCATTCTAATAGTGCATTTGTACCACATTTTTGCACAAGCACAAGCCGAGCAAAGACGGCAACAATAGACATGCTAATGTAGATGTGGGAAAGCCCAGGAGGCATCATCTCTACATAAACAAGCTATAAGCAACTAAGGAATGCTGAAAGCAGAAGAAATAGTCTTCCCCCGGGATGAGCACACCAATTGTTTATCCAACAAGACGTAGTCAGTTCTGAAAATATACATATAAGTTAATATTATATAGACTGAGTAGGTTGTATGTATGTGTTCAGGAATGTATGTGGAAGAACAATGATTTTAAAAAGGGCCATGAATTTAAAAGAGAGCAAGAAGGATTTGGAAGGAGGAAAAGGAAGGGGGAAATCGCAATTGTATTATTATTTCAAAAGATAAAAGAAATAATTTTTCAAGGGCAGCATAATCAAGGTTGTCACAATGGCAATATTGATTGGCGTGCAAATGTGGAAGGGGAGACAACTCATGGGGACTGACCCCTAGGCAAAGAATTATAGGCAACTAATGACTGATGAGAGGGACAACTAGTCTTTCACAGGAGGACCTCCCCATTGGCCATCCAATACAAAATGGCAGTCCTGAAACCATATATCCATAAACAACAAAATGGACTTAGCAGGATGTATTAATGTTTGTGCATACACATACATACCTATGTGCATAATCTTTCATATATAAACATGGGTGTATTTATGTATGTATACGCAACAATTTTAATCAAATAAAAAGCATATCCATTTGAGAGTGAGAAGATACAGAGGGATCTGGAAGAAAGAGATTTGGGAGGAGCTGGAGTGGGAAAGCAAAGGGGGAAAGTGATGTAATTATATTTTAATTAAAATATATAAGAATAAATAAAATAAAAAAATCCATCCTGTTAGAAAATTTAAAATTTCAGCTTAATACTGGGCCGCAAAAGGAACAGATAATAAAGATATAATTGATCCTTCAACATATGAAAGATTAAGATCAATTTTCCCTTTCACATGAAGTAAAGACTCAGGTCAGGAGAATTGCTAAAGATTCCCTAATTTCTCGCCCAAGCATCAGAAACAAAGGGATGGCGATAAGACTAAGGGGCACCATTACTACTAGCCTGCTCATATGAAGAGCAGGTATACTGTACTGTGAGGGAGGCTTACCCTAGCACTAACTTGAATATCAACAATACAGAAAAATCGTGGCATTGTCTGTGTCACTATGGTATCTTGACATATTTATGAATAACACATCTGGATAATCCTATGTTGTACATTTCAGTTCTATGGTTAGGAATCATTATGTTATCCTTAATATTCCTTAAGAAAACATGAACCAGGTCTGGTCATGGAGGAGTGTAACACTGGCTACTCAGAGGGCTACAGCAAGATCAACGGCCTTCCTACACAACAGAAATAGTTCAGTTCTGCCCTGTGCAACTTGCAGGATCTGATCTCAAAATAATTAGTAGAAAAATAAGGACTGGAGTGGTAAAGTGGTCGCCTCGTGTGTGCAAGGTCCTGGGTTTAATTCCCACTTTTCCATTCCCCCCAAAAAGAAGGAAAAGGAGAAAACAGGCACAAACATAATTTTGAATATGTAATGTGCTCATCAGGATCCTGGTTTATTACCTTGACAACCACCATTCTTGAAAATCACTTCAACTACACCTGGATACTTGCATGAATTTAAAATGCACATATCGTGTCCCCCTTTTACTAAAAATAAGATTCATTTCCCATACAGTATATCCTGATGACAGTTTCCTCTCCCTCTCTACCTACTACCTCCCCTCCCATCCAGATTCACTCCCTTTTTGTCTCTCATTAGAAAAGGACAGGCTTCTAAGAGATAACAACAAAATATAACAAAATAAAATTCATAATCTAAAACAAAAACCATCACATCCAAATTGGACAAAACAAATCAACAAAAGAAAAAGAGCCCCAAGAGAAGACACAAGAATCAGGGGTCCACTCATTCATGCAATCAGGAGTCCCATAAAAAACCTGAAAGCTCGAAAATACATGCAGAGAATCTGTCACAGACCTTTGTATGCCCTGTGACTGCTGTTTTGGTCTCCGAGTTCATAGGAACCTTGCTCAGTTGACTCAGAGGTCCTTGTTCTCCTGGTGTCCTCCATCCCCTCTGGTTCTTACACTCTTCCTGCCTTCTCTTCCACTGGATTTTCTGAACTCTGAGAGGTGAGATTGAATGGAAACATCCTACTTAGGAGTGTATGCTTCAAGGTCGCTCCACATAATGTTTGGCCATGGGTCTCTGTCTTGTTCCCATCTGCTGCAGGAGAAACCAGGTTAAGCTCCCGTCTTTCCTGTCTGAATTTAATATTAAATGACCTATATTACAGTATGCCGCTTCATTCCTTACCTCACAATCAGCAAGGCTCTGTCAACAGTCTGCAGAATAAATCTAAAATGGAAATTAAGGAAGAAGTGACACAGACGTATATATCAGAATAAAGCTTGGTCTACGTGGGCAGCATCCCTTTCATTTGCCCATGATTTATTTATATTTAGGAATACTTCAACTGTAGCTGAATCTATGGATGACAAATAATATGACCATGGTTCAGGAATATTCATCATTTCTCCACTTGCACTTTCAAAAGAAACTATTATTACTACTGGGCTGACAGATCAACAGTGCCAACAAACCACATCCAACCCCTCAATATCAGTAGCTTCCACTTTCTAGCCACAGAAATAATGTAAAATCATGTTCACTATATTGATTTAAAGACTCCATGATTTCTGATCTGAATTGTCTATTTAGAGGCAGGTTAGAAAAAAAAAAGAGTTAGGGATGCCATCACTACTTAGCTAGCATACAGACAATGGCTTGTAGACTGATTTAGGACCATAGTGATGCTTTTGCAGATTGAGAAGTAGTATTCTTGCAGAACTTTTTGAGGTACCATTAGGTTGTGACCTGTCTCTGAGAAACATACCAAGGAAATCCCATTAGATACGAGTCTCCTTCCACTGATCCATATTTAAATTTCCAAGGCCATAGTATTAATTCTAGGGTACATCTAGCAGACCTACATCCTTACAAATGGTATTGAACAGAGATTTTTCATGAGACTCTTATTCCATACAAAGGTTATCTATATCATTTTGGCATCCCTATCATCAAAATGATGGCTACATTGAGAACTACATGGAATCCTGATGTCTCTACATGGTGATCATTCAATTCATATAGTCTCCAAGTAGGCACAAAATGACATTTTGTGCTTGTATAGCATTAGATATAGTAGGCGAGAATCAGGCATGCCAAAAATATTGGAGAAATATCAGATTACTCTAAGAATTTATGAAATGAAACCAAGAATGTTAAGGTATTTAGGGACCAAGTATGGAGAGACATAATACCAGTATACTAGCTAAGACTGTAACAGGACACCTGTAAACAAAATATGGAAATAAAAAATTATATATAGCCTGCTCATCTATCTAAATATTGAAAATGAAGTGGTCTACACTAACCTATGATCAGTTTCAAGGTCTCTCTGTGTAATGCATGGCCGTGAATCTCTGTTTTGTTCCCATGTGTTGCAGGAGGAAGGTCCTCTGATGATGGCTGAATACAGTACTGATTTATGAGTATAGCAGAATATCATTAGGAGTTATTTTATTGTTACTTTTTGTTTTAGACCAGTAGTATTTTCTTTTACCATAGATCTCTGGACTATCTAGTCTCTGATTCTTGACCACTAAAGCAGTGTTAGATATGGGTTCTATCTCGCAGAGTGGGCCTTAAGTCAAAATGAACATTGGTTATTCCAATAAGGTTTGTGTTATTATTATCCTATGCTATTCTAGAGGCAGGACAAGTTGTAGATTAAAAGTTTTGTAACTGGGTTGGTATTAATGTTTCTCCTTTTTGTAGCCTGCAGAGTATCTTCCTGTAGCAAAGACTCTAGAACATAGAGGTGAAGGTTCTATGGAGACTCTAGCTCTTCCTCTTCATGTTCAATGAATTGTGTGGGTATTGTCTTCAGCAATGAGGCCATGTTGTCTGTGGAAAAAAGTTATCTAAGCAACCACCTGGGTTGTTTGGGGGTTTCCATGGGACCCCTTTGGCCAACAACTAACTTGAATGCAACCCAGTACCAATACTGGTGACAGGAGATAGCCAGTTGCAACTTATCTCCCTTACTATTTGGAGATTTCATTGGGACTGCCGTCATATATTTTAGGAAGTTTCCACTGCACTAGGTTTCCATAACACCCCTCAAATTCTAGCTGTCTTTCAATTGTTTCTCAATTGAATGTCCCTCAATTCTAGCTGTTTTTCCCTGCATTCCCCTTTAAACCTATCTCTCCTAGCCCTCCCCACCTGATACTCCTGCCCCCACCAATAGTCTACCCATGAAGTCTATTCTATTTCTTTCTCCCAGGGAGATGCTCCCCCCACACACAAGTCCTTTGCTCTATACCAATCCTCTCTGGGTCTTTAGAATGTAGCTTGGTTATAATTTATTTAATGGCTAAAATCCACATATAAGTGAATACATACCATATTTATCTTTCTGAATCTTGGTAACTTCACTGAGGGTGACCTGGCATTCAATCCCCAGTACCATAAAATAAAAGCTAAAATGGAAACAATATTTTAATCAGTAACTGTTAGATTCTGCAGACTGAAACTGCTACTTAACCTGGTAGTACTGGTAAACTGCTTATACCTCCACCATTACATTTAAGGAGTAAATATAACATCTTAGCCAAGATACAGAAACACTAGGCTCAGCACATCTATCAGCTACATAGTTGGTGTAGGAGGTCCTTCTTTCTATGTGTTGCTTGTGTTGGTTAACTAATAAAGAAAACTGCTTTGGGCCCTTGATAGGGCAGAACTTAGGTAGGCGGAGAAGACAGAACTGAATTCTGGGAAGAAAAAAGCAGAGTCAGAGAGCCACCATGGAGCTGCCAGAGACAGACATGCTGAATCTTTCCCAGTAAGCCACTGCCACATGATGATATACAGATTAATAGAAATGGATTAAATCAAGATGTAAGAGCTAGCCAATAAGAAGCTAGAGCTAATAGCAGTGCTTTAATTAATACAGTTTCTGTGTGGTTATTTTGGGGCTAAGCTAGCCAGGTGCTCAGGACGAACAAGTGGGCCTCTCTTTTTCAACATGTAGTCAAGTTTTAACTATGCTGTGTGGGAGAAATATATAAATATAAAGCAGTCCTTTTGTACATCATAAAAGAGGTATTAATTATATCTATGACCTCCCTTGAAGATATAAACTCCCAGAAATCTTAGTAGAAACACCCAAAAAATAGAAACAGCATATTTGGTATCACATTCACACTGATCTGGTTATCTAATATCATATGGTCTGCCAGGTGGTACATGTACTTGATCCCTCGTGTATGAATTAGCAAGGCTCCTTCAGCAATATGTTCACAGGCACCGGGCTCTCCTGAGAGGAACATGAAAAGAAGTCATGCAGAAATATAGGTAAGGATAAAGACAAATCCCTACCCATTCTCTCATACAGGGCTAACATTCAGGGACACTTCAATTCTCCCTGGATACTTGGATTACTTCCAATTAAATAGTAATTCATGAGTGCTCATACTATTTATCTGAAATTTCAAAATCAACTATGCTTATTATTGGGCTGGTAGATCAACAGTGCCAATGGACTCTGATACAATCAGTTCCTCAAAGTTCACAGATTCAACCTAAGTGTCCTGGCCATAAAAAGTCTATGACGTCACAGTGAATGGATTTGCAATTGCTCTGCAATTGCAACAAGTAAGGGTTGAAAAGAATGTTTAAGCGCACCATTATTGCTTACCAATGTGTGTGAGCATCAGATGCCTTTATAGCTATAGTTCTCAAACTGTGGATCAAACTCCTTTGGGAGTCAAAAGACCCTTTCACAGAGGTTGCCTAAGACCATTGGAAAACACAGATATTTACATTGTGATTCATAATAGTGTCAAAAATTACAGTTATGAAATAGCAATGAAAGTAATTCTCTGGTTGGGATCACCACAGAATGAGGAACTTCCCTAAGGGGTTGCAGCTTTAGGAAGGTTGAGAACCACTGTTTTAGTGTAAATCAGGAATTTATTGGCATGTACCACGACATAAACATTTGTACTCGTAAAGATCATTTTGATGCCTTGTGAGGTATTAATTTATCTATAAGAAAGAAAATGAACAAAAATCATCCAAGACCAGTCTCATTTGACTTTTACATATTAAAATCCCCCCAGGTCATGATATCATTTCTGGATTCATCTACTCTACCAGGTATTTGCAGAGGGCCACAGATGGAGTTCAGTAAGGGAACTCTTACTTTTGTGAGAGGATACTTCTAAAAACTCAAAAGTCAATATAAAAATGGCAGAGTAAAAAATGTCATGGGACCCTGCTGACTCTTCTATAACAATGAAAATCAAATTTATATAGTCTGCTACCAAGTATACAATAAAACTTGATGATTTAATGGATATTATGAAGAGTCTATTAAAAAGTATGAATGGCTGAGTATGGCCCTATTTCACACATATACAACAGGTAAGATGGTAATAGATGACTAGAGGCAAACACAACAATGCAGTGTTGGGGCTAACTACCTTGATGTTGAAGGTTAGGTGGGCTAGCCTCAGGTACGACCATCTTATCACTTACATGGTTAAGAACAATGTTCAGTCAACAGTCTTCCAGGGATCACTATGTCCTTCTTCAGATAATCTGTAATCAAGCATGATCTGGTCCTGACAGCACAGGCCTGGAATCACAGAAAATCAGAAGTCTAAGATAAGAGGGTCACAACCAGGCGGTGGTGGTGCACACCTTTAATCCCAGCACTCGGGAGGCAGAGGCAGGCGGATCTCTGTGAGTTCGAGGCCAGCTTGGTCTGCAAAATGAGTTCAAGAACAGTCAGGACTGTTGCACAAAGAAACTCTGTCTTGAAAAAACAACAACAATAACAACAAAAACCAAAAACAAAACCAAGCAAAAAAAGAAAGTAAAAGAAAAGAAAAAATCTTTAAGAACATCACACGTTCAAGGCCTGTATAGGCTACAGAGAGAGTTCAAGACCAGCCTAGACAACACAATAAGACCCTTTTTAAGAATAAAAAGTAAAATAAAAAATGTGGGCTGTAGATATATGGACATCATGCTGCACACCTTTAATCCCAGCTCTTGTGAAGCAGAGGCAGGCAAATCTCTGTGCGTTCGAGACCAGTACAAAGAAAAGTCACACCTAATGTGAGGAAAACCACCATTTCTTCACTTTAAACCTGCAAAATAGTCAAGGCTTACAACTTGCCTCAAAGTCAAGATCAATGACAAAGAACCAAGAAAGAATCAATTTATCAATTTACAGAGATTTAACATTCATTTTGCTCTGTGTAAATCATGTCAACTTCTCTTCACTAGGTTTCTAAGGGCCAAAATCATTTCTACCTGAATACGCACCATAAATGTGCCCTTATGAAAAGCATTGGTGACATCATGTACTTTTGTAGAAATTTGATCTCCGACTTTGTAAAGAGGTCAACTTCAGCTCTTACCTTGAAACCACCAGTGATCAACTTAACATCCTTTAGCTCCCTTTGATAACTTGTATGCAATTTTTTTCCATTATAAAAAAGGAGAAATGTATATCTGGATCCACTTTATACTACAAGGACTCATTCACATTCCTTTGCCTACGACTATTATTGAGGGCCTATTCAACTGCACTCAGATACTTAAATGGCTTGCCATTTGATCACAATTCAGAACTGCCCATACTTTCTTGGCCTGAAGACTACAAAAAAGCGTGCTTCCCTTAGGCTGATAAGTCAAGGAAAATGACAAGGAGCTTTAGTACAATCACCCTCTCAACATGTGCCTGTGCAACGTGAATGTCATGAACATATTATATGAAATCATGGTCACAAGATTTGCTAAAGGCTCTACAACTTCTTATCCAAACACCTGCAGGACACATGCGCTGAAAAAAAAAAAATAAAACAAAAAAACAAAAAAACAAAAACCAAAAACAAAGCAGGGTTAAGGGACATCACAATCATTTTTTTTTCTGTGTTGTTGACAATCAGTACCCTGGACAGTGAATCCCAATCATAGTGTGACTTATCTACTGTGAGAAACTATATTCTTGCAGATCTCTTTGCGGCATTGTGAAGTTTTGACCTGTCACTGAAAAACACATCAAGAAAAACTGCTTAGATAAAACCCACTCACTGAATCACTTTTAGGCCCATTTGCCTTACCTGAATAGTTGCAAATAGCCAAAGACTTGGCCAAATTCTTATTCTCCTAAGAAAGGATACCCCTTAAAATGCTACCACCAATTAGGATGGTAGACACGGTGAAAATTATATAGAACTCAAAGTAGACTTCCACCCCTAAGAATATTAACTTTAGGGGTGCATGAAGACAACATGCAAAAAAGTACTGCTAAAATATCTGTTTCCTCTAAGAAGTTATGAAGTACATCTGAAAGTATTGAAATTTCTGAGGACTTTCATACACACACACACACACACACATACACACACACACAAGGCAAAGAAGGTAATAGAGTACCTGCTGAAAGGTCACAGCATGGTGAATCCAAGTTAGGTACATCCTTCTCATGTACCTGAATTTTGAAGATCATGTCGTCTATTCTGTGATATGTTCACATGATAATTTGCTTGGTCAGGATCCAACAATCGGTATGTTCTCCGTAAGAGAATATCTCAGACAATATGAGTAAGGCTGTATGATACAGGTGTATCATCCTAACTACTCCATACAGTGAGGCAGGAACAACACAATTCAGTTTCTACCTGGGATACAGAGGGGGTTCAATACTGTTCTGGTAGTTAGTAAGAGCCTGTCTCATAAAAAAGGAGGAGGAAGGTGGAAGGGAAGTAGAGAAAGAGGGAAAGGAAGAGGAAGAAGATGGAGGAGGAAGAGGGGAAAATGGAGGAGGCAAAGAGAGAAGGAGAAAAGGAGAAGGAAAGCAGAGAAGGAGAGGAGGAGGCAAAGAAGAGGAAGATATTTACCCATGACCTTGACTACTACCATTGTTAAAGAACTCTCTAATTCCCTCTGGATACTTGGTTGAATTTCATGTACATGTATTGTCAAGAGGTTCTATCCTTTCTTGACTGTGTACCTGCAAACTATGCAAAGTGTATAACTAGGCTCAAGGCAAAATTTCTTTACAAAGCAATGAAAAGAATCAGGCAATATAAATCCCTTAATACTTACATGATCGACATTAATTTTCTTGACCATATAACACAACTTGTCTTCATTAGGATTCCTAAGGACATTCTTTTGTGCCTGAGCACCTGACACAAATGCATATCTACAAAGTGCTACAGGTATTGTCAATACTTACCCAGAGCACACTAGACTTCCATTTCATTCTGTGAATAGGCCAGCTTTGGCATTTAGTTTGCTAGTTGCAACATGCCACTTTATTATCTTTCTCAGATGATGATGGTATGGTTTACTATGAAAGCCACATCCTAACAAAACTATTCGGGACATTTATCATTCTCTCTGGAATTGGAAATCCCTAACTCATATCGTCATTTTAGGACACATCCACAAAACCTGGATACTTACAGACTTCCAAGGATAACTCATTCTAATGGAAGTCCTATCTATTGGGAGACTACGTGCCAAAATTCCATGGTGAGTGTCTCAGTGATATATCTGATGAAAGTCATGACATCCTTATTTATCTTCTACCCTTATAAACATTAAATACACGTGACCAGTCAACCAAGATACAATAAAAATCGAGGCTTACTAGTCAGGTGAAAGAGATGTTAATGCCATCTGCATAGCTTACAATGGCAGGGACACATGTGAGTCTCCAAACCAGATATCAAATAATTCATCTGAAAATATGATGATATTTGATGAGTGACTGGAGCAACATCTCACATCTTTACACTAGAAAAGACCTTATAAGGACAAGCTATCCTTTTCTAGTGGATACCTGCAACACAGCCAGCCAGCATTTAGCACTAGCAGTTCCATAGCAACGACTATTGCCAGGTACACACCCAATCCCTCAACACATATAGATGCACTGTACATTTTCTTACTCTAGAAAAGGTGCACTTTCATAATCTTGAGAATTGTCAAGCATGCCGCTATTTCTTGGCTGAGCAGCAAAAATAAAATCAAAGTCACAAGAAGGACAAAGGGTAGCATAGTCACTTACCTGTGTATAGAAATATAAGATGTTCTGTTATGTCAGTGGTTCTCAACATGGGGATCGAATAACCCTTTCACAGGGGTTGCCTAAGACCACGGGAAAACACATATTTACATTATGATTCATAACAGTAGCAAAATTACACTTATGAAGTAGCAAAAAAATTACTTTTATGGTTGGGGGTCAGCACATGAGGAACTGTATTAAAGGGTTGCAGCATTAGGAAGACTGAGAACCACTGCATTATGTGATGAAGGCCTACAGCAGCACTGACCTGGGTACCAAACATGCTCCCTTCAACAACACTGTCTCACTGTGCTGTTCTGACCTGTGCTACAAATAAACATCAAGAAAACACCCAGTTGCATATGTCATCCCCAAGGTCCCCGTGTCAGTTCTTGACGTTTAGAAACTTACAGAATTCAAAGCATGAGAAATCTCCTTGTAAGATAAACTTCCTTGAGCGAATACCTGTAAAAAGAACACAAAGCATCTTGCTGTGATGTAGCCCATGAACATAACCTATTGCTGTGAGTATGATTCTGCATTATATGTATAAAAGAGACATCACCGGATGGCAAGCATGTAAGAATATGATGTTAGTAGGGGTGTCAGGGACATAGGTTTTAATAATCAAAGTGTAAAACACAGGGTGAAATATAAGCCTGCCAGAAGCACTTCTAATTCACACGTTTAAAAGTATGCTTTTAATGCCTCCCTAAATGTGCCCAACCAAAAATAATTCCAGAAATATGCAAAAAGAAATGTGATGACACCACTCTTGGCACCTACTACTCATAAACCTAGATTCTGCGGCACCGACCTTGATATCTAAGATCACATGGTTTGTGCTGTGGTATGTACTTCACCATTTACCTATAAAGTAACAAGGTTCCATCAACACGTTTCAGGGTCACTCTACTCTTTGGAAGGAAATGTAAAAACAAAACTCATGCAACTAATGCACAGTGGCAAGGAAAGCACGCTACAACCCCCCCCCCCAACATATGCACATGAAGATTCTGTATCACTCCATGTGTTTTCCGAGTCCTGAGTACTTCCCGGGAGATTAGCAGCTTTAAGTGTGAGGCAAGCCTGATCTAAATAATGAGTTCTAGGCCAGTTTGGGCCACAGAGTAAGAGTCTTTCTCAAAAATATCCTCCAAAGCAATAAATGCATACATGCAAGAAAAAGTGTGGGGGGTTTAAGAATGCTGAAAATGCTCACCAAAGATATAGCTAAAACTAAATACGCATCTAGTGGGTGAAGGTGTGTCGTCACATACCTGTATACTAGCCAAGACTCTCACAGGATACCTACAAAAGCAAGGCAACACTAGATTACACAATACTTCATCTGCCTGGATATTGACAATAAGAGGGTCCGCTCTATGCCACTTACCAGGCTATTGATAATCTCTGCTACTGGTATTTTCAGTTATCAGGGAACTTGCTTAAAGAGGATATGAAAAACAAAAGCCATGAAAACACCTTTCAGATTACAGCCTTACAGGGCACATGCCCATTTCCTTGCCCATAAATGTTTAACTCTACATACACTGCAGACAAATTCAAGCTCTGCAATATTTTCGGGAAAGGTACTGGACTTGGAGTTCCATAGCAACAGCAAAGTTGTATATAACCAATCCCCTGACAATAAAGTTCAATGTGAAGCTTTCCTCTCATTTGAAAAAGTGTGCAATCACAGTCAGACAGCATTACAACAGCTGAGGGCTTCAACATTTCTTCCCTGAGCAGTGGCAACAAAAGCATGGTACCAAGTAAAAAGGTACATCAGCACTTGGTATGTATATACAGAGTACTTACCTGGATCCCAGCTGCGTTCTACTTGGCATTCATTATCTTACTCTGATGTCTTGGCCTGGCTCTAAAAATAACATATTTTGGAAAATATACGTTGTATAAACCTCGTTTTACCAATACACCTGAAAATTCCCAAGGGGACTGCATCATTTCAAGACCCATTTGTACTATCTGGAAATCTATAGACCCACTGTAACAAAACCTTGAGGGAGATTTCTTAATACCCTGAGGGAATAGTACCCGAAATTCCACTGTAAACATTACAGTTATAGGCACTAGAAAGTTATTTTGGTACCCACTTAAGCCTGTACCACTGTAAATATTAAATACACACCATCAGTCCTCAAAGTTAAAAAGCTGATGCTTAG
Organism: Chionomys nivalis; assembly: GCF_950005125.1. Taxonomy (NCBI): domain Eukaryota; kingdom Metazoa; phylum Chordata; class Mammalia; order Rodentia; family Cricetidae; genus Chionomys; species Chionomys nivalis. The sequence continues at coordinate 128,334,500 of NC_080112.1, read as the reverse complement.
TGAGAAACGTTAAAGGAGATATTATCTGAACCGCATAAACTCCAAAAGTGGGGAGTTTCCTCTTTTGAAAATAAATAAAATGGCTTCCAAAATATTCATTCAAGGAGCATTTTCAAATAAGTGTCAATGAATGAATCTAATACCATCTTTCACCTGTTCATTAATAAAGGCCAAAGAGAACACCTATACAAACATGACGACACCAGATTAGGGACACATTCTGATCTAGCAGGATACTGAAGGAGTGATGATGAACATGCAGTATAGCTCCACCATCACTTATCGGGTCAGTATCAGGATTCAATGAACGATCCTTTCTGGATTAGCCTGTTCTCTTGAAGAGGAAAAATCACATGCAAAACTATGTTTTAGAGCTTTCCGTATTGCCCAGGCGTGGGCTCTTGATTCCTATGGTAACTTAAAGGGAAACTTATACAATTACAGAGCCCTCGATGTCCTGCAGACAAGGGAGGAGCATGTCCTCAAGTTCCTTGCCACAGGAACACACTTATGTAGCACCAGCCTTAACTTTCAGATGGAACAGTCCATGGACAAAGGGAAAACTGATGGTATCTACACCATAAATCTGAAGAGGACCTGGGAGAAGCTGCTGCTTGCAGCTCTGGGTATTGCTGTATGTAATTGAGAACCTTGCTGATGTCACCATCATCTCCTCCAGAGACACTGGCCAGCAAGCTGTGCTGAAGTTTCCTGCTGTCGCCACTGGAACCACTCAAATTGCTGGCCGCTTCATGCTTTGGGCCTTCCCTAACCAGATCCAAGCAGCCTTCAGAGTCCCACAGCCTCTAATGGTGGCTGATCTCAGAACTGACCCCTTGTCCCTCAGAGGCATCTTATGTCAACCTGCCCACCACTGCTCCGTGTAACAGACTCTCCTCTGCACTACACCCATTGCCATCCCGTGCCACAACAAAGCTCACTCCGTGGGTCTGATGTGGTGGATGCTGGCCCGGAAAGTACTCTGCCACGTGGAGCTGTCTATCTTCCGTGGACACCCATCGTAGGTTATACCTGATCTTTGCTTTTACGGATACCCAGAGAAGACTGAGAAGGAGGAACAGGATGCTGCTGAAAAGATTGTAACCAAGGAGGAATTTCAGGGCTCTTGAGGTCAATGCTGCTCATCCAGAGGTGGCAGACTAGTCTGAGAGTGTGCAGGTGCCCTTTGTATCCATCCAACAGTTCCCAGCTGCGGACTTGAGTGCCCAGCCAGTCAATGAGGACTGGTCAGCAGCATCCACATCATAGGCCACTGAGTGGGTTGGAGTCACTGAGTGACCCTGAGCTTCTCCGCAGAAACCTGAGCAAAGAGGGGAAAGGTGGAAGGTAAATAAAGCTCCTAAAGCTCAAAATGAAACCAAACCCTGTATTTTAGAATATAACTGGGACACCAAGGTATTAGTTTGTCTACACTGTTAAGGGAGAATTCAATTCTATCTTAATTCTTAGATTAATTCTAGGTCAGCAGCACTGTCCAGAGTGAGCACTTGTTTTTACTGGGCACCAATGGAACATTCACAGATGACGGATCCTGGGCTAGCAGTGCCATAGTAATGATAATGGATTAGTATCAAATCAAATTCATCCTATTTCAATATAAATGTATTATTAAAATAAACTCATGACTATTAGCACTGCTAAGACTGTCCATCCTTCTTTTCCTTTCCTTCCTTCCTTCCTTCCTTCCTTCCTTCCTTCCTTCCTTCCTTCCTTCCTTCCTTCCTTCCTTCCGAGGCTGAATGGGGTCAATCTTTATTACTAGTATTTTGATAGATTATTTTAAAATTGATTTTTATTAATTATTTTTACTAGCCCTATTATAGTTTTCCATCCCTCTTCTCCTCTCAATCCATATCCCCAACCTCCCCTCTTCCTCCACCCCCCCTCAATCCACTCCTTCTTTCTATTCAAAAAAGGGCAGGCCTCCCATGTATATCAGGGGCATCTCTGGGATGATCTAGAAACCCAGTGCAATGGAAACTCCCAGGAATCTATGAAAGCAACCACAGCTAACACCACTGGCAAAGGGAGATATGGAGCCTGAAGCAGTCATCTCCTGTAGCCAGGCAAGACTTCCCTGGAGAGATTCGGACCCTAACTCATAACCTTTGACCTACAATTTACCCTCCCTACAAGATACACTGGGGTAAAAAATATGCTGGCCCAGAAATTATGGGAATGGCCAACCAATGACTGGTCCAACTTGAGACCCATGCTACAAGAGGGAGCTCACCCACGACACTGTCCATCATTTCTTAAGAATCTACAGTGAGTACAAACGTTAGGGACACCATTATTACTTATTTATACATATGGAGATCAGCTGTACCCTGTTAGGGTTTTATCCCACATGAGCACTCACCTGCATGTAAGAAATGTTCTACTTGAACACCTTTTGTAGCTCACTGAGATGTGCTGGCCTCCCTCTGAAAGCCATATGCAACACTGACTAAATGTGTCAGTGTCGTTTCAGTAGCTACTGCAGATGAAATAGTCGAGCCTGGGCTATGCTGACTTTCTCACTTACTTGGCTGTTAGCATATTTCTTTGTTGGGTCACTGTGTTCTCTCAAATAGAAGTTGAAAAACAGATCCTGAAAAATGCGTCTCAGGGTACAATTCGTTCTACTAACATACCTGTGCATTCCCTTGACCATGATGAGAGCTAAAGGGCACTTAAATACCATCTGAATGTTTTAATTAACTTAAGGTTAACATTTAATTCTTTTCAGAAGAATCCGTCCTTTCTTGATTGGATAGCTGTAAAATATATCATAGGTTCACTGCTAGCTTAGAGTTCCACGAAAATGATAATTAAGTACCATAAAATCACGCAGTCTTCCTAGGTGAGGCAAGTTTTCTCTACACCTTGAAAGCATGAACCCATTGTCTCTTGAATTTTTATGGATGCAAACAGTTTTCCCCTGAGCTTCAGGAACAAAGTCCTGTTAACTACATGCTCATCACCGTTACTTTTTTCTATAGAGGATGACCAGGTGTCTTTTGCCATGATCCAGACTCACATTAGTGCTTAGCTGAACACCAACCACTGTGTTGTTAACTACCCAGGTTGTACCCATCATATCTTGGCAGGTACCTGAGAAACAAATTGTGGAAAAATACATTTAGTATGTGTCTTAGGGTTTTTATTGCTCTGAAGAGACATCATGACCACAACTCTAATAAAGAAAACATTTAATTGGGGTGGCTGACTTACAGTTTCTGAGGGTCAGTCCATTACCATCATGATGGGGAACATGGCAGCCTGCAGGTAGACATGGCGGTGGAGAAATAGCTTACACCCTTACATCTTGTAGGCAACAGGAAGTTGATTGAGACACTGGTCAGTGTCCTAATCACGGGAGACCTCAAAGCCCACCTTCACAGTGACACACTACCTCCAGCAAGGCCACACCTACTCCAACAAAGCCACACCTCCTAGTAGTGTACTCTGTATGAGATTATGGGGGCCAACTGTATTCAAAATACCACAGTATACTTTGGGTTTAACCAGTATACTGATAAAGTTTCTTGTTTTTTTGTTTCATTTTGTGAGATATAAAAATGAGTTATGAACTCTGATGTGAAAGCCTAGGAAATTTTTTTCTCTGTAAGATATTTGCTAAAGTTCCATGGTCAATATTGTTGTGATCGGTGGTAAATCCATTACTTAAGCATATATGAGTATCACTAAGAATATGGGAATTATCATAACCTCTAAATATATAAATTATACAATCTCATGCTTACTGATATTGTTAGTGACAAGCTATTTTCTTAGTTAAAGGTTATACATTGAACATAAAGATGACCTGATAGTCTCACAAACACCTTTTGTCAACATCATTTCAAAATATGTGGGGCCTCTAATGCTTTAATGTCAGCATCACATTGCAGTGCATTAGGAAATAATGGGGTAGCTGCCTAAAACAAAAAGAGGCAGCATTATTTGGGGAATCCCATTTATTCTTACCTAGAAATTATAAAGGTTCGTCAGTATGTATTGGAGTAGTTTTTTAGTAAATTTCTTTGGTAGCAAGATTCCATTTATGACTGCTGTTAGGTTCACTGTGACCTCATAAGTGTTAGAAACTTAGAAATCTATTTGAAATGTGTATGCAAGACACATCTTCTTTACCAAAGGTAAAAATATAATAGTTACATCGATTATCACTAAACACTCAAAACTCTCTGTATACTTCAAAACTTCAAAAGCCATAAATATTGCTATTGACCTCATGTTCTCTTCATTATCTACTTGTAGAAAACAGAGTGTCCACTTGAAAAATTCACATTATTTAATTTTTGGTTCCCTGTCAAGGTGTTTGTTCACTTCACCATCATTTCCATACTAAAGCCCGTGAAAACAATATAATGGCAACCATAATTAGGGACACATCTTTCATAGGGCACCTGAAAATCTCACGGGCATTAATATGGTTTATGTTATTTCTTATAGGATTAGCTTTAAAGTTTAACATACTTTAAGGTTTACCAGGAGTTCTTACTTAGAAGCAAAACATGAAAAATATTTTGGTCAAAATGGTGCTTTGTGACAAGCAAGTCTTTTATCATATCACCTCGAGAAGCCCATATCTAACAGAGTTAGGATGCATCTTATATGAAGAACAACAAATTATCCAGAAAAATATTGTTTGGGACTCATCATCTCTTACCTGGGCAATTAAAAATATATTAATACTAATATTACTAGATACCTATAATACCTTAGTTGGATACCTACCATCCTCATGGTCACCATCTCTTACCTCAGGCCTTGGAAAATATCTTGCTCATGACGATGGTGAGGGCCATCATCATCTCTTTATTGTTTACCTGAAAAAAAAATCCATCATGTCTAGAAGTTAAATGAACAGTAAATCTTTTTACCAAATTGCTGAAAATACCACAGTTATCTTGTGGTTACCTTCACCACAACCCCTGAAATATCACAAAATAACATATGCACTTACAAGCTAAAATATATCATCAAATTCAACTGGTCTATCTAAGAAATCTCAATCTTAATATTGTAGCTTGGACTACCGTCATCACTTACCTGTATATCCACAAAATAGCATGGTTACTTCTAGAGTTAGGGCAATTGTTATTTCGTAGTTGTAAATTTCAATTCACACTTCATACCTAAGTAGCAATATTTTACTTTCTTACCTAGCTATTTACAGAATCCAGGCCAATATTACCATGGGTAAGGACACTATCATCTAATCTAATTCCTTCATAATATATTGGTCACTGCAATAATGAAGACACAATTTTCTTTTACCCAAATACATGCCAAATTCTATTGTCTCTAAATCTCTTAGAGTCATTCAAGGTTCTTCATGCTCTGACTTCTGGGCCCTCAACAGCTCCGGCCAGCCCTCACCTCTCCTTTCATCTTTGATAAGGGGAACATTCTAAGCAGTTAAACTTCCTTAAATTCTTGTTGGGTCTCTTGGTTCCAGGAAATAGAATGATGAAACAAGACCTTATTATCTAATGAGGTCTGAATATTGCTATATCCCTGGGAAAACTCAGGGTTCAGTGCCCCTGAAATTGGTCATAGTCAGAATAGGTACACTATGGAAGGTGATGAAAGCCACATAGGAGAACTTTCTTTTAAGAGAGTCAATTACTAAGCATTTATCAGAATATGGAAGTAATAAATAAGGTCATAGAAGTACTATTAAATAATGACAACTTAATTTTTGCTTTTCACATGAATGTAGTGTGATTTGCATAGATTAAGATGTGTCCATTTACTCTGTATACTTTCAAATACACAATTTTTCAAAATTGTTACACTTATGATTGCTGTGAAGAGACACCATGACCATGGCAACTCTTATAAAAGAAACTATTTAAATGGGATAGCTTACAGTTTCAGAGATTTAATCCATTATTGTCATGGCAGGAAGCATGGTGGCATGCAGGTAGACATGGTCCTGGAGAGGTAGCTGAGAGTTCTACATCTGGATCAGTAGGCATCAGGAGCAGAGAGAGAAAGAGAGACACTGGGCTTGGCTTGAGCTTCTGAAACCCTAAAGGCTATCCCAGTGACATATATGCATGTGCATTGTGGCGGGCAAAGGTTAATACTGGATGTCTTCCTCAGCCACACTGCCTTATATTTTGAGCTAGCCCACTGTTCTTGGAACACACCGATTCAACTAGACTGGCTGGCCAACAAACCCTAGGAACCATTCCATGTCTGCCTCCCAGCTCAAGGATTATAGGTGTGCACTCCAATGCTCCGTTCTCACCTGGATGCTAAGGTTTGAACTCAGATCGCAGGGCATGCACAGCAAACACGTCACCATCTCATCCCCTTGCCAGCCCCTAACCCCAACTGTATTTTTTGTGTGCCATGCATGATAAAGAGATCAAGATATAAGGATAGTAATATTTATCAAATAAGAAATTACATAATTTTTTAATAAAAATACAATTTAGATAGAAATGTAACAGATAAATTCACAAAGATAAAAAGAATCACTTATCTGAGAGGAAATGGGGTCCTTTAATAGCAATTACGCTACCTTGCCTTGCTAGTTGGGTTGGGTCAAGTTTCAATAGTTTAAGAGGTCAGCTTACTATGTTGAGGTAATATGCACAATTCCACTTTTCTTCCCCGAGACTGGCAATTTGGTTGAGGTTCCAAGAAACATTAGGAGTTCAGGGTTAGGCTAGGCAGTGGTGGCACACGCCTTTAATCCCAGCACTCAGAAGGCAGAGGCAGGTGGATCTCTGTGAGTTTGAGGCCAGGTCTACAGAGTGAGTTCCAGGACAGCCAGGGTTGTTATATAGAGAAATCCTGTCTTGGGGAAAAAAGAGTTGAGGGTTAGTCCCCAAGCGGTTAGTGCATGATTGCTGGAGGGTGGGGTATTTTACTTCTTTATTTGGGTCTTTTTTTGGTCTTCACATTCTTCCTTGACAGATCGACAAGGTCAAACCATTGACAAAGGGTGAAGATGTCCTTTCCTCTGTAGCTGCTTCAGAAGTGAGAGGAGCTGCTGGAGTCTTAGAGTCAGGGCCCTGCTTAGCATTTCTGATCTGTTTTAGGGCTGCAGGGTTACTAAGCACAATGGACTTGATCAGGATTTAGAGGCAGGAGGGAAGTATTTTGTTGAGGGAAGGGTCTGGTTACTGCGGGAGCCTGAAGGCCTGATTGTGAAACAACCTGAAAATCAACAGGTCCTTGGTGGCAGGAGATGGTGGAGGTGCTAATGGCTGAGATTTCTGAGACAATACCATCTGGAGCTTAATGGATTTTGTGTAGAAGATATAAATCATAAAAATGGTAAAATGGTAAACAGGAGCCAAAGACGGAGCAAAATTTAAAGCAAGGGGCTAGAGGAGCAAAACACATCTAAATGCATCCTGAAAATCTTCTTAGAAGCTCTGCCAGACAGTACATATATAAATTTATGTTTTCTAGAATTTTGACGTATTTCCTCTACTTTTCTTGAACTATTGACCCAGAAACAATAGGTTTCTTTAAGGCACATAAGCATGTGCCTCCTGCTTCTGCAGTAGGAATACCTAGTGTCCTTTGTTCTAGAGGATTATTTCTGTCAGGGAGCTGAGGCTTTGTTGCTATGCCTCTACAGCAGCTACCGTGGCCTTAAAGGTAGACTGCAGAATGAGACAGGTATCTCTGATATTTCTTGTGTGTATAGCTCTCATTTGGTTAAAGGTGTCCTCTAATAATGGATGAGCCCAAAGTCGCCTCTTCCTCCACTGGGTTATTAGCTGGTAACACTTCAAAGTGGGAGATACAAAGCATCCTTAGGATTTTACTTTTGTTATGTTTGAGGTGAAGCTATGAAAACAATAGTGCTTTCTTTATAACAGAGCCTAGATTGTAGAAAGCCTCAAGAGATGGGGACTCTTTGAATCTACTTCCTCCTGTAGCAGACAATCTGTGCATCAGGATGGCAACCACCACTGTACAGCAGCTCTGTTGCTTAGTCTGGAGGGCTGGGTCTAAGTTGGAGCCATATAGAAAGGAGTATCTAGTCATTTTGTGGCTAATTCTGGTATTTGCTTCCAGGATCCAAATACATTGGCGGTCTTTCACCAATTGACTAGAATGAAAAGTTCCAGTATTGAGCTCTTTTTGCCCAAAGCCAGGATATAATCATTTGTACACAAAAATTGGCCAATAGTGGAATGATTGGGAGGGGCCTGACAGAATGGGTCTGGAAAGGGCAAAGTTAAAGGGAACACTGAGGTCTCACTTGGTTGTATGTAGAACCCCAGGTACTTTTATTTATCAGAATGTCAATGTCCTCGCTTACCACTAAGTGATTATCTTTGGTGCTATTTAAAGGCAAAAGGAATGAGTTTGGGCTTTACTTATGTTGATAACATTGGGTTTTGACTACAGGTTTACAAAAGCTGTATAGAAAGCATAACCATCCTGATCCTCACATAGCTCCCATCTAGAGGCAATAACATTGGGCAACCAATAAGAAAAATTCGCTTGTTTAAGATTGTATCCCTGACCTAGTATAGCCAACGCAATCCTGTATAATAAAGCAACTTCTGGAGGCATAACACTCTCTGACTTCAAACTCTACTACAGAGATACAGTACTGATAACAGCCTGGTATTGTCATAAAAATAGACAGGAGGACCAATGGAACCAAATTGAAGACCCAGATATCAATCTACACACCTATGAACACCTGATTTTTGACAAAGAAGCAAAAAATATAAAATGGAAAAATGGAGAGCATATTCAACAAATGGTGCTGGCATAACTGGATGCCATCATGTAAAAGAATGAAAATAGATCGATATCTATTGCCATGCACAAAACTCAAGTACAAATGAATCAAAGGCCTTAAAATAAAACCAACCACACTGAACCTCATAGAAGAGAAAGTGGGAAGCAAAGCATATGGTTAACAAGACAAAACGACAGCCTACAGAATGGGAAAATATCTTTACTAACCCTACATTGGACAGAGGGCTGATCTTCAAAATATACAAAGAATCAAGAAATTGGTCATCAAAAAAACAAATAATCCAGTAAAAAATGGGGTACATACTTAAGCAGAGAACTCTCAACAAATGAATTTAAAATGGCTTTCAGCCACTTAAGGAAATGCTCAACATCCTTAGACCTCAGAGAAATACAAATCAAAACAACTCTGAGATTCCATCTTATACCTGTAAGAATGGCCAAGATAAAAAAAAAAACACTAATGAGAACATATGCTGGAGAGGTTGTAGGGTAAAGGAAACATTTCTGCAAAGCTGGTGGGAATGCAAGCTGGTACAACCCCTTTGGATGTCAGTGTGGTGATTTCTCAGAAAATTAGGAAACAACCTTCCTCAAGACCCGGCAATACCACTTTTGGGTATATACCCAACATATGCTCAATCTTACCACAAGGACCTGTGCTCAACTATGTTCACAGCAGCTATGTTTGTCATAGCCAGAACCTGGAAACAACCTAAATGCCCCTCTACCAAAGAGTGGATAAGGAAAATGTGGTACATTTACAGAATAAAGTACTACACAGCAGAAAAAACAAATGACATCTTGAAATTTGTGGGGAAATGGATGGAACTAAAAAACATCATATTGAGTGAAGTAACCCAGACCCAAAAAGACATAAGTGGCTTTTAGACATAAAGCAAAGAAAAACCAGCGTACATACAAATCATAATCCCAAAGAACTTTAGCAACAAAGAAGATCCTAAGAGAGACATACATGGATCTAATCTACATGGGAAGTAGAAAAAGACAAGATCTCCTGAGTAAATTGGGAGCCTGGGGACCATGGGCGAGGGTAGAAGGGGAGGGGAGAGGAAGAAAGGGGAGCGGAAAAAATATATATAGCTGAATAAAAATAATAAAAAAGATTGTGTCCCATATCTTTACAGGATGGGAACCAAATACACCATTTCTGATCAAGCTCTGGGCCCTATCTATGTTTTACCTTTAAGGTATATTTTGTCACTGGGACCTTCCGGGCTAACGTCTCCTCCTATTGTAGCACATCTAACTATGGAAGAGGAAGTATAAGAGAATCCTGAGGACTGACTAGAGATGCTAACAGATCTTCCATGGCTAGGGAAGAGATTTAGATGGCCACCTCATCTACAAACATCTTTGTGTGTGTAGTCAACAGTCAGAAACATTAGACAAAGCTCCTTCTCTGTTGATGGGTGGAATGGAAGGGGGAGAAACATTTGGAAACATAAAGGACTCCCAGAGGGCAGTGCAACAGGAGAGTCACAGCTGTTTGGAAAGAGGAATTATCTTCCAGTAAGACTGTATTTTAGAGCAAGCAACAGCAAAGGAGTTGATTCCTTCAGACAGAAGTATATTGGTAAAAAGACAATGAATGTGTTACCAGCACAGAATCACCACTACCTTTGACTTTCTGTATACAGTTAGAAACAAGGTTATAAGTCACGTAAGTGATGGCCTTGGTTCAGGAAGAGTCTCTGAAATGACCATGAAGAAACATATTTAAGATGAAAAATGCAAAATTTTGTCTTATAGGACATCAAGAGAAGAAGGAAAAAGGAAGGAAGAAGAAGAAAGAATGGGGGAGTAGGAAGAGGAAAATGAAGAAGAGGAAAAAGAGGAGGAAGAAGAGAAGGAAGAGAAGGGGAAGGAGGAGGCAGAGGAGGAGGAGAAGAAAGAAGAAAGAAAGAAAAAGAAGAAGAAGAAGAAGAAGAAGAAGAAGAAGAAGAAGAAGAAGAAGAAGAAGAAGAAGAAGAAGAAGAAGAAGAAGAAGAAGAAATAGCTTTCAAGTAAAAGGACCGTGGTCTCTCATTGGGATTTGGAGGTGTCTGTGGGTAGATTTCACCTGCATGTCGCAGGAAGAGATGATAAAGATTTCCAAGAGATTCACAGAAATAGGTTCTTTGTACTTCCAGGCTGGAATAGTCTTAATTCTGGGCAGATAAATCCAAGGTGACTTCTGTTCAATCTGGACAGCATCAAGTGGCCTTTTCTCCTGTTGGGACAGTTTTAAAACAGACACAGTCCCTTAGTTCCCAGTGATATTCTGAAGTAGCTAATGAGTCTCTGGCCCTAGTATGAGGACTATCTGGAGGAAGAGCCTGAAGTAAAGGATTTCAAAGGGGTTGATGGAGTTTGAAGTCTTGGGGGTGATGCAAGATCCCAAAAGTAGAAGGCTGTTAAATCTCAAGATGAGCTTAAGGAGATTACACCTTTCATCTTTCCAGACGAATGTGCCAGGCTGCATGGAGCTAATTTTGAGAGCAACACACACTCTGTGAGCAATATTGGTAACGGAAGCCAAGCTATTGCCAGACTATAGGGATTAGAGAGCCCAAAGTGGGGAGTAAGGTATTCTATAACAAGAACAGTAACCTCTGAGGCTCCCTCCTTTTTTGCTTTGAGGAATGCCTCTCCTCACTCTATGAATAAATATCCATTAGAGTTAGTAAATATATATTTTTAAAGATTTCTTTTCCTTTTTATTCATGCACATGTATGTGTATCTAGGGAAGTATATACTTTTGTGAAGCCAAAAGAGGTCGGTGGATCCCCTGGAGCTGGACTTCTAGGCAGTTACAAGTTGCCTGAAATGAGTGCTTAGAATCCAACGCAGGTTCTCTGGAAAAGCAGTAGGTTTTTTGATCCACTGAGCCGTCTCTCCTGCCCTATATCTAGTGGTGTTTCTATACGGCGTCTGGGGTCACTGGCTCAGGCTCCAAGCAGTTAGGCTCCGATTCCTTCAGAGTGGGGAATTATTTTTGGCCCCGAGTTCTTTGTTAGCCTTTTAGTCACTACAGTTATTTCTGGCAGGGTTTTTGATCCTCTGAAGATAGTTTATAGCGTATAATTTGTACAAGACATATATTTGAGTTATTAATGGGAAGGGGAAATGCAATCTTCAAAGTAACATCCTATTGTATTCTTGACTGCTTTATTGGACAAGAACCAAGTCTCATAAGACTGCTATCAGGACTAAGTAGAAAAACATCTGTAAAGCCCATCTGCCGGCCAGTAGCTCCACAGGTCTTTCATCCTTCTGCCAAGGCCATTTCTACAATTTTACCTTTGCATTTAATTGGAGTCATGCCGTGTCATTACTAATTTTTTGCAAGAAAAATGCATACTAGAAAGACTGTAATTTGTAAGGCTGATTTTTTTTTAACTCTTGGGATCATAGTACCTATTGCCTCTAGAAAGCAAACAATACTGTTCACAGATCAGATGGAATCTAAAGTTAAGAGCGGGGCTTCAAAGTTTGTTGTTACTGCATCTTAGAAGAAAACCTGGGATCCAGATTGATAACCCAGATTGGTAAAAGGAAGAGGGATTGGAGCACAGTACTGGTCAGGATGGGGAAAGGACAATTTTTAAAATTTTCTTTTCACCTTTCCTGTAGCAGTCATAGAATCTATAGAAAAGGTTAAACAAAAACCATGAAATATATCTATGTAGATTGCTCTGAGATTGATTATCAGAACTAAATAAAGCCTTTTCCCGGGAAAGAGTACTTTCCCCTGGTGTCAGTATGAGGGCTCTGTTGCTCTTAGAATACTAGTGAATCATGCACTAATCTGTTGGCTTTGTGGGTCCAGGCCTTATGAAGGAGGAGGACGGAGAAAAGCGCTGTTTTTGTACTACTGCCGCGGGTAAAGAGCTGGACATAGTGATGATAGCTACAAACCTGAAGCAGGATGAGAAAACAAGTTGAAGGCCAGTCTGGGAAATTCAGGGAGACCTGTCTCAAAAGAAGAGCATAAAAAGGAGCCTGGGTGGCTGGGTGTGACAGTCTAAGCCTTTAATCCCAGCAAGCAGGAGATAGGGGCAGGCAGATCTCTGTGAGTTTGGGGCTAGACAGGTCTACAGAGGCAATTTCGGTCAGTTAGGGCTACATGGTGAGACTTTGTCTCAAAAGTGGGGGATGGATTTTGAAGCTCAATGACAAGATATTTGCCTAAGTATATACAATATCCTAGGTCCAAGGATTGGCCCCACAAGAAAAAGGGAAAGAAAAAGAGATAATAAATTAGAAAGCTGAGAAGGGCAACATCATTATGATCCTAGTATAGCCTTAGATGGAGGCCATGGGTGCTAGTTTCTCAGGTTATAGCAGGTTTCATAACCCTAACTCTAACCTAAAAAATGTTGGACCAAACATTTTTTCCAAAATACTAATTTCATTGATTGCTTGGGAATTTCATACCATGTACCAAATAACACTCACTTCCCAGTCCTCCCAGGTCTGCCCCCTACCCTTGTGACTTCCGCCCCACCCCCAAAAGGAGAAAAAAATGAAAAATAAAAATGAGTCCAATTGTGTTGCCCATATAATCCCTGGAGCATGGTCAAACTCCCGTGGCCAGTCCCTTAAAGAAAGCTGAGTCCTCCCCAACCCACATCCCTGCCAGAAGCTGTCAACTGTGAGAGCTACACTTCAGCATCCTTATCACAACTCTTAAGAGTTCTCTTTGATGCCTTCCTGTCTAGATTGTTAACTTGTCGGGGTGGAGGTGGGGGTGGGAGTTGGCACAGAATCCTTCCTTGTCCCTCTCTCTCAATTGTGTGTTCACAGTCATTAATGCCACTGTGAAAGTAGCTTTCTTGCCTTTTACAGTCAGCAGGAGCATGACTCATAGACTTCCGCACGGTCTCTGGTGACTGCATGAACCATGGACACCATCATCATCCTTAGCAGCAGCACAGGCCAAGGTCACCAACATGGTTCCAGGTACTACACAGGACACTGTGATGTTTTAAGTAGGTATGGTCCCCATAGACTCATGTGTCTGAACGCATTGCCCATAGGGGTTAGTACTATTCGAAGATGTGTCTTGTGGAGTAGATATGGCCTTATTGGAGGAAGTGAGTCACCGTGTAGGCCCACTTTGAAGTCTTATAAACTCACGTCTGGCCAGTGGGACAGACTCCTTCTGCTGCATGCAGATCAAGATATAGAATTCTCAGTTTCTTCTCCAGCACCATGTCTGCCAGCATGTCTCCTACCATGATGCTAATGTACTAAAGCTCTGAACTCTAAACCAGCCCCACTTAAATGTTTTTCTTTCTAAGAGTTGCTGTGGTCATGGTGTCTCTTCACAGCAACAGAAATCCTAACTAAGACAGACACTGACACAAATATGGTTCCTGGTGGTGGCCCAGCCCACAGGTATCAACACAGCTTCGGGCAGCAGCAGCATAGACCACAGACATCCACAAGGCCTTCAGTGGTAACACAGCCCACAGACAACACCATGGCTTCAGATAGCAGCACGGATCACCACCATCTACATGGCCTTTGGTAGTAACACAGGCCACAGACATCACTATGACTTCAGATAGTAGCACAGACCACCACCATCTGCATGGCCTTTGGTAGTAACACAGGCCACAGACATCACCATGGCTTCAGATAGCAGCACGGACCACCACCATCTGCATGGCCTTTGGTAGTAACACAGGCCACAGACATCAACACGGGGCCCTGGCTCCAGTATCATAGACCCAGACATAGCCCTCAGCAGCAGCACAAGCATGAACATCAACATGGCCCCCGATGGAACCCTGGACCATTAATATGGCCTCCTGCAGCAGCTCAGATGATGGATGTCCACCTGGTCTCCAGAGGTAGCACAGGCCTCAGACATCCACATGGCTTCAGAGAAAGCCCAGATCAGGGACATGATCCTCCGGCTTCAACACATCATACTGCAGTGGATGACAGGCATCAACACAGCCTCCTGAGTTAGCACAGAATCGTAGAGGTCTTTGAGGAGGCCCACTCCAGAGAATGAACAGTTCTTCACCTCAGATTTCCTGTTGTTGCTCAGAGCTAGGGCGACTGCACAGCTTGGAAGTGCGTTTTGGGGGGCTGAATCTGTGAAAGCTCCATTCTGCTGGACAACAGCATGTTGGGCCCCTTCAACAACAACCCGTTTCCCCTTCCCCCTTGGCTTCTCTCGCACTTGTCACTGCTAGTCCCATCTCTCTCCACTGTGCCCTCCCTACTCTGTTCTTCCATCTTTCCCCCTCTACGTCACATATATGTTTGTCATGATGGCGCTGGAAACTGCAGTGTGTCAGACAGTACATTTTTTACTCAGACAACTTTACGTGTAAATATTCACTGCAATGAGTCATTGGTCTAGTTCAAGGTTTCTGGTTTCTGAAGCACCATAAATGGTGGACCATTGTTGAGACTTGTCTCAGACATCCCGCTGTTGCCCGGAGTCGGGGTGATGTTGTGGCTAGGCAGGGTGTCTGGCGGAACACCCTGTCAGAGCTGCTGCCTGCTACTCACCTCCCTGTCTTTGATGTCTACCATCCGAGGCTCACTGGGCTTGACTTTTGTGCTTGGAGCCTGGAGGCCGGGCCACCGCCTGGCAATCTCTATCTCCTAACAGGGCAAGCAGCTTGAGCTGCAGCAGCCAGTGTGACTATATGTTGGGGGCCAGCTGGCTGGCCTGGGACTGACCCTATTCAGTAATGCCATCTGGTTCTGCAGGACCAGCTCCTCCATGCGCTCCAGTAGCTCATAGATGGGAGTCTATGTTGAGGTGGAGGTGGACCAGGCCCAGATGGCAGCTGAGTTGGGCAGCCTGGGCCTTCCAGTCCAGAGTCCCCAGACAATATTTTTGAAAAAATCGTTTGGTGTAGAAAACTAACTACCCCGTGTTTCACAGTATATTCCTGGTCTTTCTATAAGCACGCAAAAATAAATAAATAAATAAATAAATAAATAAATAAATAAACCCAACCAACCAAAAAACCTTGCCATCATGATGACAACTATAAATGTCTCTGAAACCAAATGTTCTCATGGGGAAATATATACCCAGTTAAGATCTGTGGATTATAGTGTTAGGTAGTTAGTCGCTTATTACCTGTAATCTCAGTCTTTGGGAGGCTAAGAAAGGGAATCAAAGAAGGTTTGGGGCAAGCCTGGGATATATAGTAAACTCTATAATATTCTATGCTATAGAATGAGATCCTATCTCAAAGAAAGAAAGAGGGCAGATAGTCAATATGACTTTCTCTTCCTCTTACCTAGCTTGTGCTGTTCTCTCAAAATCTATGAACACTGTTCCTGACCTTAGTTTTGAGTCTGCTTGTAAATTCTTTTGTTCACAAGACTAGGAACTTCCAAGTGGGAACCCCCAATTACCAGTAACAACAGGAAAAAATAAAAATAATGATACTGTTTTGATTTTTCAAACCACCTAAATTCAAGACTGTAATAGGTGTGAATTGGCATTCACAGAACACCTGCAGAGATTCCCATTCTTTTGTGTCCTAGCACAATAAACCGGGCTGGAATACATGGATGGTTATAGAAATAGAAATAGTTCATTAAGAAATAAAAGAGAACTTCAGGGGTAGAAGTGAACTAGTAAGCTGGGAAGACAGACACTCAAAAGTCTTGTGACTCATGAGTTTTGATCCTTCCTCGATTCTATAGCTCCTGCCCTGTCCTGGAGACCTTTCAGGCTTTTCTCACGCATACTCTGTGCTGTCACAAACAGTCCATGGCCAGAGATGCTTCCAATTTTCTGCCAATTGTCTTCTTTTATATAG
This sequence comes from Chionomys nivalis, assembly GCF_950005125.1. Taxonomy (NCBI): domain Eukaryota; kingdom Metazoa; phylum Chordata; class Mammalia; order Rodentia; family Cricetidae; genus Chionomys; species Chionomys nivalis. The sequence goes on along the minus strand of NC_080112.1, from coordinate 128,317,919 downwards.
GAATACTGATATCATTTTCTCTACACCCCTACTCTCCTGCCTCAGGACCACTAACAGGGACTTAGGGACTGGTCTTGACAAAACTGAAGCAGGCACTTACACGGTACTTGTACTAAAAAGCATTGACTCACTTGGCCCACGACAAGTAAACGTGGTACGAAAGACTGGCACCTCTGTCCTCATTTTGTGTCTGCCTGCCTCTTCTGAAAAAATCAGAGATAAGTCATTGCCCTAAGCTTGCTGTCCATTTTAGTTCTAGAAAATAAAAAAACTCAAGACAGTAGGCTCCCCTAGATAAAAATAGTTCCTTTGATAACGAGGCCATGCCTGGAGCAGAAACAACCATCTTTCAGAAATAAGATTGATTGAGCTCATAGAATTAGGGTGACAAGGTCTTTTAAAATCAGGAGAGAGACAGTGGTCAACTAACCTACACCTTCCCTAGTACTGCTGCGCCATCTGTCTTGCCCTTTGTCTAAGCCAAAACGTCATGTCAGTACTCCAAAGGCAGACATGCAATCAACAGACCTCTTTATCTGGCCTCTTCCAAGTATAGCAACACTGAATAAATCTCTCTCTGCTTTCACCATTACTTAACTCTTTAGTTGGTGTACTGGCATGAGTAACTGGTCCTACTTTGTCCTAAATCTCTGCTAATTAAATTGGCTCGATATAGAAAGGTATAATTTTTTAATTATCTATTTGAATAAAAAGTTGCAATTGTTGACCACATTCACTGACTGGTCCTCCTAGATCAGAGTCTCGGGTAACAGTTGGTTTTGGCTCAGAACTTCTGAATATGCTTCTGATTGAAATGCAAGGAGCTAGAAACGTGTAAGGTGGGAGCTGAGGTTTACTTATAAGCCAGCAGAAGCATGTTCTGGAACAATTTTAGCTAAGAACTAACAACTAAAATACACAGAACTAGTAAGAATCGTATTCTGCCACTGAAAAGACCACTGGAATTTGACAGTAGAAACCAAGTCTGGTTCCAATCATAAAGCCAAATTTCACTTAAAGATTCCTTCTCTTAAAATATAGTTAATTTGACCAACAACTCAACAAAATGCTGAATTTGTAGAAAACTGTCTTGGATAAAAGTTGGTTATAAGACGAAGCCAATGCTGGCAGTAGTCAATAGTCACGATCTTCATGGGCCAAGGCTAATCACACTTGGCTTTCAGCACCTGTCTCTACTTGTGTCCTGGGCATGCCTTCTGATTAACTCTGATGTGTAAGAATGTAGAAGTTTCCATTTCCATTCTCACAAGAAGAAAGGGAGCTGCACAAACTAAAACTGACTAACTCCTCTTGGGGTCAGAGTAGAAATTGCTACTCTGAGAACCGGAGAGACACAAAGAGTCAAGTTTACCAGGAGAATAGGCCTCTGGTGACAGACAGTAATTGCTAAGAGCAATCAAAAGGTCATTGATGAACTGGGAAAAGCTGCCTCTGGATTAACTGGAGCCACTTCAGAACTACTGCTGGCTTAACTTTTACGGAGGCGCACATGCTTTTATAGGCTGATTTCCAGGGGTCACACTAGAGGTGCTGGGATTAGTCTGGATGTCCTCCCCTAACTCATTCCATGCTGTGTAAACCAGGTTTTTCTGACTATCCTTTGCTTCAAGAGGCTCCATTTTAAGGAGGAAGGATGGCTCTGTACCTTAGTGGTTATATGAACAGTACCATCTGTCTGACACTACCCACACAGCACAGACTAATAACTTATTCTTAAAAGTAGAAAAACCGCCACTTTATAAATTTATCAATGTGAGCTGTGACTGTCAGAGCTGCTGGGCCTATTACAATGACATCAGGAAAATCAGGCATTACACATTATTGGCCATAATGAACTGAGAAAAGCTGTAACTCCCTCATCTGCACCCCATAAAAAGGAGGGCATTTAACACCGCATTGGTAAAAGCCCTATTGACCTGTCAGGTGACAATATAATGTATGTATTAAAGGGCAAACAGGCAGAGAACTTCCCAGCATTCCAGGGGCTTTGGCTTGTTTGGTCCCTGCTATTGACATAGTCTACTCCAAGTGCCATCTGTTCATGCGTCTGGACCTGCTGTCCATCTGATTGCCATTCGCTCACCTAGAACCGATCTTGCCCTTCAGCTCTAGAATAGCCACAGGCTTACACATTGATTCAACAACTAGACTGAATTGTGATGCTCTGGTCCTGCCCGAGACCTGACAATGTTTATTCCACGAGCCAAAGAGTCAAAGACCATCTAACGAAAACCCACCACAAAAAGTCCTCTCTGAGGTGCTGGTCAGGGTTGTTTAAGGGTCTCCGTAACACTATGAAATATTGCTGTTGTCCTTGGCCACCTCCAACAGATGGAAGGTACATCCCTACTGATGAAGACACCATATACTTCAGACATAGGGTTCAGAGACCCCTGAGACAGAAGTGATTTGAGTTTCCTCCAGGAGGACAAGCTTTCATGGTACCAGAAGGTGCCAGCCAAGTTTCCAAAGGATGGCACTAACCACAGTCCTACTCAGCTCTGATGCCACAACAACCCGAATGGCACAATAACTCCAAGAGAGCAGCGGTGGCACCTTGGTGGTAACTAATGCTCTCTGATTGAACTGAAGACCCACTCAAAAGGAGGAAAATCCTGCCTGGTATTGGAAACGTAGCCAATTCCCTTGGGCTAGTGAAGTCATGGATCATGATGGAAAACCTACACCTGCCATTTACTAAGTCAGCACACTCCCTAACTACCTCCTAAATATTTGTCCTTCTACCCACAGATAAATGTAGTCCTCACCCCTCATTAAGAAAACTTTTCTTTGCAACATAAGGATATCATTATTAAAAAACTACAACAATCAAACTGCAGATTTGTGGAGCCCAGTCCCAAAGAATATATCTACAAAACTCCCCTTCCTAAGGTTCAGCAGACATTGCAGAAGACGAGGTGGAAAGATAATAAGAATCAGAGGATCAGAGAGTTTGGTGATTGTATCTCATAGTGATGACAGAAGCTACACCCATAAAGTCTCATGAATGTGACAGTGTAACACAAGCTGAACAAGGACAAAAACAATAGACATGCTAATGTGCACCCATTCAGGGAGGAGAGCACAGGAGGCCTCAGGAAACCGAGAAATACTAAGAGAGAGAGAAGTGTTCTTCTCCTGAGAAGAGCACATCTCTTTCTTATCCAATACCAAAGGTTAGCTCTGAAAACTTACATGCAAGCAGCATCATACAGACTGATCAGATTGTACTTCTGTATGTAGAAATACACACACACAAACACACATTTATATACACATATATGTATGTAACAACGAAAAAAGAAGCCATGAATTTGAAAAAGAGTAGGGAGGCATATATAGGAGGATTTGGAGGGAGGAATGATGCAATTATAATCTCAAAAGATAAAAAAGAAATAATTAAAATTAAAAGAAGAAATACATAGTAACACACCATCATGTCCTGTTTCCAACATGAAGATATCATGGACATCTGTATCCTCAACAGCATAAAGAATAAGAATTTGCCTGGACTGTATTTTTGTTTGTGCTGAATTATTTTCATGACAATTCTGCTCAATTATGAGGGTAGTGAGTTTTCCAAATCTTGGCACACTAAAATTTGCATCAGTATACCTTTATATTTGAATGAGAGCTTAATGGGGCGTAGGAATCTAAGTTCAAAATCATGTCCTCCCATATATTTAAATTTATCACAGTACTAATTTCCAACTACAACATTCCATTGTACTTCTGTCACTAAAAAGAGCACTCATGGCTGGAAAGTTTTCTCTTGGCAAGTGTGGAATTTTAGTTGCTCAAAATAATTAGGAACATTTTAAAACTCTTTATTAATCAAAAGCTTGTTATAAGAATGTAAAAAAGATATTTTTGGAAATGATATGTACCAACTGTAAGACAAACTAACTCGGAAGAATATAGGAACAAGAGAGAAGATGAATTCACTGGAGGCTGAAGATGCCAACCACTTTTTTCTAGACACAGGGATGACTATTGGTACACCTCACTCACATCCAAGCCGGAACTCCTGTAGCTATGGCGTCAAGTCTTTGAATGGCTTAAAGTCAGCACTTCCGTCTGAGAAAGAACACAGAGCAGAATACCCAGATCTTTCCCTGTTGGCATCATACAGAACAAATACACCCAGCTGATGCATGCGCAAGTGCATGCAGGCTCAGTGAGTAGCAGTGATGGGGTAGGGTGCCCAACAAAATAGTCCTCTGGGTGCCACAACTTGCCAAAGCTGTGAAGTAAAACTGGGGTATGGGAGCCAAATGGAGATAATATGAACTGTTTTTAAATATCTTCCACATTTATTTATCTGCCGGTGTGGTGGAGTTCAGAGGACAACTAGTAAGCGTTTGCAGCTTCTCCTTGATGACTCAAGGGAATCAAACTCAGGTTGTACAGCTTAGCAGCAAGCATCTTTACTAACTGACCTGGTAAGCCCACTAGTGTTTTTGTTTTTGCTGTTGTTGTTTATGACGATCTTTTGCTGTTGTTGTTTATGACGATCTGTGCAATCTAAGACTGTTCAGGGTCACACATTGTAGTGTTCTGTCCCTTTAGTTTACTCATTTTTAACCTGGGGTGTTTTGTTTAAGTATTGGGGTAGAATCCAGAGGCTCTTGTTTGCTCTACCGTTGAGTTACAGCTCCAGGCTTAGCACTGACAATTTTAATAAAGGATAGCTTCTTTCGTTGTGACCTAATCCCTCTGTTCATGGTTGCCTGACGTTCTGTTAGAATCAGGTAATGAATCTGTGGCAAAAAGACCTTCATAAGTGGTGTTTCTGTCCTTGCTAGTATATTACATCAGAAGGTCCAGCATGTTACATAACTGACTTGTCATTTAGTTAAGGCAAGGCCCTCCTGCTTTCTTTACTGTAAATACACCCCCACACACACACACACATTGCAGTTAATAAGGTGTCTACAAGCCACAGCCTGGTTTTAACTCCTGTTCGCCCTGGATTCTCTGCAGGTGCTTTTGCTACATGTCAGGAACCAGTTTCTTTAGCTTCACCCCTGCTTTGCTCCTGTTTCTAAATTTCCTTTCTCAGGTGACACTGTCAATCATCCTCCACCAGATCCTCTACCTGAGGCACCTTTAACTTCTCCCTGCACTCAGCCAAGACACCTTGCTGGTTCTCAGAAGCAGCTCCTAAATCAGGTACCTTCTCTATTTCAATGATCCCACAGCCTTCTAATCGACCTGTACTCTTAGGGTATCTAGCCTCTCTTTTCTAGGCCATTCTGTATGCTCTGCCTAGATTTTTTCTCCCCACAGTTAAATCTGATGGAGTCACTCATTACCCTGATCAGTATTAATTATGTATCTGTTGATCTTGATTTCTGTATAGACGATAAGTATCCAGGATCTTTATAATACCATAAAAACTGTAATTTGACTGTATCCACCTCTGATGTGGGAGAGTCTTCTGTTTTGTGTTGATTTCATTGGTTAATAAAGAAACTGCCTTGGCCCTTTAATAGGACAGAAAAGTAAGTGGAGTAGACTGAACAGAATACTGAGAGAAAGAAGTCGAGTCAGGCAGTCGCCATGATTCTCCTCTCTGAGACAGACGCAGGTTAAGATCTTTCCTGGTAAGCTACCACCTTGTGGTGCTACACAGATTATTAGAAATGGGTTAATCGAGATGTGAGAGTTAGCCAATAAGAGGCTGGAACTAATGGACCAGGCAGTGTTTAAAAGAATACAGTTTCTGTGTAATTATTTTGGGTAAAGCTAGCCATGTGGGAGCTGGGCAGGAACGCAGCCCACTGCCCCAAACACTACACACGTCCTTATCCTCAACTACTCCCTGACTTTCCTCTAAACTCACACCAGAGTGAATTCACCATCCCTCAGAAACTTCCAGCTCATTGCCAACTTTACACATTCATTCCTGTCACTTCCTTAATTTGGAATTCCTCTCCTCACTTATCTCAGTAACATTCTCGCCTATTCTTCCCAGACTTCTAAGAATTACAATCTTGTCTTTAAAGACTTTCTATTTCCTTCTTCACCACAGTGAGTTACCCTCTGCTCAAGCCTATCCACTCCCCAGTTCTCATGACTTTCTTACTCGGTATTAGGCCCATAGATCACTTATGGCATAAGAGAGAAAGGCTTGCTGAAATAAATCAACAAAAACTAAGTAGGAGGATACCATACAAATTTCTTACCATGAAATGGGAGAAAATCATGGAGATGGAAGCCAGCGTTACCAATCCACTGAACAGAATCCCACAACTTCTACAACACTTTTTCTATGGCAAAGGGTGAGAGCGGAGAGCTGTGGCAATTCCGGGGACTTAGAAATGATTATTGGGGGATTGATGAGATTGTAATTGAATTGTAATGAGCCTAAGAGAGAGAAATTATCTTGTAATAGAAGGTAGACGTCTACTTAGTTGTAGCTTCATTCCCTAGTCTTTCAGTCTTCTAGCTAGGTAATAGGACTTGGGGGGTCGGAGGTAGGTGGCAATTATGTTCCTTTGGCAGCTTTGTAGTCTGTTCTTAAAGCATGTGAGGAGTAAATTCAGGGGGGGATGGAGCCGGTGAGAGATAGGGAGAGAGATTTCATTTCCTCTAGGTGTAGCAAGAATATTTCCAAGTCATTTCCAGTTTCTTTAGATTAAGTTACTCAACATGCTAACAAAATAAGACAAAAATCTCATGATCTTTTGGAGGCATTTGTTTGTGAGTTCCAAAAAAGTATTTAATGCATGTTTTTTGAGTGAATGAAAAATAATTGCGCTAACAGTAGGCATCGGCAGTTTTCTAAAGAGACACGACACTGATATAAAGCTTTGCAGATCCTTGTATGACACATACGTGTTTTTCACAGAGACTGCAACAATATATGTAGCCTCAACTTCATGGCAATATCCGTGTCCACATTGCTTAATTCCTATTTAGTGGGCTTAAGAACATGAAGTAAATTCAAACAAGTCAAGTCGTTTTCCTCTTCACACAAATACATACTTACTACCAGTAATAGAACAGAGCAAAGAACATGCTTGGATCAAGGTCATACATCTCATGCTAAAAGATGCAAACCAAAACCCTCAGGGTGAAGACTTTAGTATTACAATGGATGATATTACTCTAGGTCCCCCAAAGGAACGAATCAGTGACCCCCAGGATTTTCGCTGACTCCTTGGGATCCTCTTTCTCCAAAGGGCCTCAGCTGAAACAAACCATTACAAAATCATGCACTAATTACGAAGGGCAGTGCCTTCCCAGGAGTAGAGGAGGCCGCCCCTAAAAATGCCTGCATAGCAAATAACAGTTGGCTACCAAATTCATCCAAAGGGTCAGGTTCATCTACTTCCCGTGGAAGTAGATGTTCCTTCTTAAACCGTATAAATCATGACAAGTTGGACAAAACATCATCCCTTTCCTTAGCAAAACACACAAGTTTATCCACAAAGGTAAAAGAGCAATATCTGCCTTTCAGAGACTATAAGAAGATACTGATTAAATTCAATGAGGAAAAGACTTCTGAAAACAAATTGTAATTATATATCTTAATGAAGTGTATGTATGTGTTCTTTGTAGCATGAGTATAGAAGTCAGAGGGCAGCTTTTTGAAATCCCATTTGCTACTACCATGTCAGCCTCAGGAATTGAACTCAGGTTGGCAGGCTGGCAACAGATGCCTTCACCTACTGAGACATTCAGTAGCCCTAATTTAAAATAGCATATATGTATAACTTACTTTCAGATTTTTAAAAAATCATTTCATCAGTGTTGGTTATATAATGATGTCAATGGCTTGTACTTGAAATTGGGTTAGAGAAATGGCTCAACGTTTAAGAACACTTACTGTTCTTCCAGAGGACCCAAGTTCTAGGTTTGGTTCTCAGTAACCATGTGGCATGGCTCCCAGATACCTGTAAACTCAAGTTTCAGGGGAACCAACTTATTTCCAGCTTCTGTGAATACTGCATATTGCCAGGTTTTTTTCTGTTGTACTAATGTAATAATACTCTAGAGAAATGTTTCTCAAGTATCGTTAAGCCTGCATATCACCCAAGATTCTTGTTAAGATGAAGTTTTTAATTAATGGAATAAAGAGTCTACATTCTAGGGTCATTTCTAATGCTGCTAGATCCAAGGACCAGGCTTTGAGCAGGAGAGTCTCTCTTAGAAGTTCTCAATAGTAGGGTCATCAAAGAGTTCTCTAAAATGTTGTCGTTCATCAGAAGTTCCAATGACAGGGTCTTTTCTGTGTTCACAGTACTATCTATCTTTCTGTTGCAGTTCCAGAACAATGCTAGCACATGAGCTATGATGACTTCTGGGACATATTATCTCCTGAAATTGTATCCCTGTATATGAGGTAACAGCTGAAGCAGGAGAATCCGCCTCACATTTCCCTCACCCCTCTCCTGAAATAGAGTATAAAAGAATCCTGTGACCCGTCTTAAAGCAGACCTCTAAGGAGGAATTCTTTTATACCCAGAGGAAGGAGTGTCCCATTCTCTAAAGATGCAGGGACATATGGAAGTTTCGGAACAAACAGACATTACTAAGCTCCCCAAGATTATTATGGAGTGCCACTGCATAACCTTTTGTCTTCCAATTATGCTTCTGGCAACAGACCAGAAAAATAGAGTTTTCCGTGTTTCTTCGACTCTTCGTTTCTGAAGGCTCCCATGTCACATAGCACTTACATTGAATAAGTTATCACCGGCTATTCTTTTTATTATGTATTTTCAGCTATAAATATCGTATGACAAGAATAAAATGTGCTCATTCAAATCGTGGCTCAAAGGCCAATGGCATTAATATCACCTGTTGGCAATGTGATTTGAGAGCTTTCCTTCAGACTTATGGCTTTGGAATGTACATTTCAACAACCCTGATGGAAATATGTGTATGTTAATTCTAAAAAGTAACTGCTTGAAATATTTTCCATGCTCCAAACATATCTTTTGTACTGAGTATTTCAGAATAAATAAACCCCCCCCTCTCTGTGTGTGTGTGTGTGTGTGTGTGTGTGTGTGTGTGTGTAATTTTAATAGCTGGAGTGGCTTGATTTAAGATTACATTGATGGAGTGCTTTACCTGCACAAAATTAATCCTCTGAATGCAGAATCTAGAAGAAAAATAAAATTAAGAGAATGGTTGAAAATCTTGGTCTGTGTAAAGAGCAAGCTGTGCTCTTCCCTAAAGTGATTCCATTTTGTAAAGTGGCAGTTTATCCTGAGCTGCTTCATTTTGAGTGCAAATGCCAAGGTGGAATCACTTGGTAATTGATTTGGGTAAGTCGATGTCACCAGGTGTTGGCCAAGTACAACCTACTGCAAAGAACAGCACCTTACTGCAAAGCATGACAAGAATGCATGGGCTGATCAATAACTTGTTTGCTTTTATTTACATTTAGTTTATTTGTGTGTGTATGCGTGTTGTGGGTGTATACACATAGTACATTATGAATGTATAGGATAGAGTACAACTGGCAGTAGTCAGTCTACCATGTGGGTTCAGGGGATTGAGCTCAGGTCCTCAGGCTTGGCAGCAAGAGCATATTCCCACTGAGCCATCTCCCTGACCCCCTAAATAATTTATTCTTATTAATAAAAAGTAAAAATCACCTGTGAATATTTCAAATTAAGTTAAGAGTTAAAGGGCACATAGACTTTTTAAAAAACATATCAGAGAAACTAGAATATGAATGATGCTGCCCCCCTCACCTGAGAGATATAAAAGGAGTGGCACCTAAGACTGACATACAGATAGATCATCATAGGTGTGCATGCCATACTACGAACTTCCTACTCTGTCCTTGGGCCTTGGATTGGTATGATTCCCCCATTTGATGGGGCCCAATTTCAAACTCTAAGCAGTCAAGATCCTCATCATGACTACTCTGTGCCTAGAGAGCTCTCTGCCTCTATATGGGGTTTATTAACCCCCATGTGACTACCACTGTTGGCTTTCCATTTGTGTAGCTCTCCACCTTTGTTCTGGATCAGGCCTCTTTAAAATCCTCTGATTGTTTCTCCATCTTTTTGGCTGTTTGAAAATCCTCATGTGCAACACAATGTGGAATGTAAATAATTAAGACTGGAATGAAACCTGTGGTTGAATACAGCTTTCAGTCCTTATCAGAGAAGCTTCTTTGCAGACAGTAGTGGAGACAGAAACTCACAATTGACCAGAGTGTAGAGAACATATGTCTTCAGAGTGTTCAGCCACAAATGAAACATTGGGAAGACAGTGTCTTCTGTACATGATGAGGCTGCTGAACTCATAAACTCAAGCAGTTTCATGTTGCCTGAATGAGAGCAAGCCAGCCAACATTACAACCTGGTGGGAGAAGGGCACATGAGCTAGTGACTGTTGGTAGCTGTTAGTCTGTTTTCTTTCTGAGTATGGTCCCTGATAGGTTGACCATACTTCAGCATATTGCCCCATACCCATTTGTAAATGGGGAAGCATTAACTGAACTCAGTGGGTTATAAAAAGTGGGGGCATTAAATCAAGAGGGAAATGAGGGATCCAGGAGGAGTTGGGAAACTAAATATTATTGAAATACATTATATGCATGCATGATATCAGATAGTACCAGAAACCAACATCAATTTTCGCATTTGCTATATCCTATCTATTTGTGGTCCCCATTAATTGCCCACCCATCATCCTTTTTGCAACAGAGTCTCATGTAGTCCAGTGTGGTAGTTTAAATGTAATTGGCCCCCATAGGCTCATAGGAAGTGGCACTGTTAGGAGAGGTGGCCTTGTTGGAGGAAGTGTGTCACTGTGGGGGTGGGCTCTGAAATCTTCTATACTCAAACAAGGACAGTGTAGGGGTAGTTTATTTCCTATTGCCTGTGAATCAAGATATAGAACTCTCAACTACTTCTCCAGCACCATGTCTGCCGGCATGCTGCCATGTCCTGCCACTAAACCTCTGAAACTGTATGCCAGCCCCAATTAAATGTTTCCATTTCTTAAGAGTCTCCATGGTCATGGCGTCTCTTCACAGCAATAGAAACACTTATCTCAGACACCCAAGCTGATCTCAAAATCACTGTGCAGCCAAGGATAACTTAGAACCTCTGATCCTTCTGCCTCTACTTTCTGAGTAATGATATTGCAAATCTTTACCACCATGCTTGATTTTATGTGATGTTGGGAACATAATTTTGTGCATGTAAACAAGAACTTTACCAACTGGACTACCATTTAAGCCTTCACAATTTTCATTCTTTATTCTTTAAGACTTAAAATATCCACAGAAGAGAAAGGTAAATTGTTGTAGCAGACCACTTGTTTGTCCCTGCTTTCCAGAACTGAAATGATCATACAAAAACTGTATTAATTAAATCACTATTTGATCCATTAGCCTAGCTTCTTATTAACTAACTCTTATATTAATTTAACCCATTTCTATTAATCTGTATATTTCCATGTGGCTGTGGCTTACCGGCTACAGTTCTGGCATGTCTATCTCTGGCAGTGGCTCCATGGTGTCTCTCTGACTCTGCTTTCTACCTCCCATCTTCCTCGCTTACCTAAGTTCTGCCATGCTGTAGGTCCAAAGCAGTTTCTCTATCCATTAACAATAAAAGCAATACATAGACAGAATGACCTCCTACACCATTTCCCTTTTCTGCTTTTTTTTCCAAAGGAAGACTTTAACTTTAACATAGTAAAATTACATATAACAAAACAGGTATCAAACAAGAATTATAGTTACATATATTTTATCTTTTATCATAACTAAGGAGAACTATATTGTTACTATATATTCTTCAACTCCACCAAAGACTCCAGAAAGATATAATATCACCTAAGTAAACAGAAAGTACATTGTAAGCAACTTCCAAAATTCTAGAATTGACATCTCACTGCCTGGACAGTCACCCAAAGTTTTTCTGTACTGTTGGGGCATCTATCTTCAGCCCACAGGCACATAATATCCAGCAGACTTTTCCACAAAACAGGACATTTTAAAGACAGTTCCACCTATACTGGCAGTTTGTCTGTCACATTTTTCTGTGTCCTACAGAATGTCTAGCAGACTCTTTCATGAAGCAGAAACCCCGAAGGACTGTCTCACCTTTAGGCATGTTCAGCATTCATTTATCTGCAGATCCTACATGTCCAGTTAAGTAGTCCAGGCAAGAGCAGTTTCTTGCCCCAATGGCTAGAAAACTTCATTAGGAGTCTCTTTGATGCCCATCTTCCTCTTGAAGTCATTGGTGCTGCCAGGAGCAGATGTGTCTCACTGTCATGAAAAATCCTAAGTTATTAAAATATTTTAAATACCATATTCTGAAGGTCTCTGAAAGATTTGAAGAATACCTAACTGAAATATATCTCTATACATCTAGAAAATCTAACTTTGACTGCAAGCTTGACAATTATAGATGAGTATCTATTAACTTATATTTCTTAATTCTGCATTAAATTTTTAAGTGAGCTACACAAACACAATACCTTAATCGAGGGCAAAATTATACATAGACAGTATAACAAAATTTACCTTAAATTTGTATCAATAAACCAAGATCCATACCAAAGAAAATTATTCATCTCTATAGCATATACCCTTTTAAATGTAAAGAAGCATTTACAAACAATATTTGGGAATATGAGCATCATTCTCTCTATACTGCTTCATGCTGTTTGTGGGGGCTGCTAATCAGGTCTATCATGGTGTATATCCTGTATGCTAGGTTCATATCAGTCAGCAGTTGGGTGAAGTGATTTTTTGAGGATGTTCATGGTGACCTTTCAGGGGATCGTGCTCTATCAAACCATATTAACCTGGAATGAATCCACAGGTTCTCATCCTCTGTGTAAACAAAAGAAAAACCTCTTTTCCAAAGCAAAATATCCTTAGACACGAATTTTGAAGTCAAGATACATTTATAATATACATGCTGGTTTAGCTTAGCAACCCATACAATGAAATGTTTCTCTGTACTTAGCTCCTTCACAGTCAAAAAGTTAATGAAAACACAATAATAAACATAATCCAGACTCTCTGTGAATTTTCCATCTCTACGTGGCTTTTTTACTCTATTACATTTTAATATTTATTTTATTATCTTTGCTCCTTTAATCTATGACTGTCTGTACTGTCTCTTTAATGACTTTTTAAAATGATTTGCTTCTTTTCCAACTATCAATATTCTTTTTCTTGTCTCTTTCAAGCCTATGTACATTTATCCAACACTGTGACCCATTTAGAATTCTTTTATGCCTGAATCTGTCCTTATTGTGTTACCTATAATTCTTTACTGTTCAGAAGATCTTCTTAAAATGCTAAGCGTGTTTTTAAAACTTTAGCTGTGCTTTTGCTAGGAGAAATACAGCACTGCCTGCTTGCCCTACCCAGTTCAGCATGGTGGAGCTGTTCCATTTACTGCTTCTGAGCAGTTCTGTTCACTGCCTCTGTTCAGTGCATACCACCCCAGTTCCAAGTATGAAGCAGGTCTATGTCGAGCCATTAAGCAGTTGTAGTAGTCTGCTCACAAACCCCATTTAGATGCTCCATAGCCAGACCTCCAGAGTCAGAGTTCCTGCTGGATGGTCCAGAAAGCTGGCATTTCAAAATGGCGTGGCTTTTTTTTTTCTTTTTTTGGTACAGCTGAGTCATGAAAACCTTCTTTAAAGGAGCTGCAGCATGCTGCCAACAAACAGTGAGAAGCTGTGTTAAACTTTGTATTTTGTGTCTAAAATTAAGCTCTCTCAAGTTTTTATGTGGATTTTAGTTTGCCACCTTGGTGTCAATTTGTAGTAAAAGGTCACTTGTTGATCCTGGCTGCCCAGAACCAAAATGATCACACAGAAACTATATTAATTAAATCACAGCTTAACCCATTAGCTCTAGCTTATTGGCTAACTCTTATATTAATTTAACCCATTTATATTAATCTGTATATCACCACGTGGCTGTGGCTTACCTTCTAAAGTTCCTGCATGTCTACCTCCAATGGCGGCTCCATGACATCTCTCTGACTCTACGTTCTTCCTCTCAGCATTCAGTTCCATTTTCTCCACCTACTTAAGTTCTGCCCTGCCGTAGGTCTAAAGCAGTTTCTTTATTCATTAACCAATAAAAGCAACACATAGACAGAAGGACCTCCCACACCAGGTAATGGTCATAGGTGAGCCTTTTATTCAACCATATCCTTCTGTTGCCTGTTGCCTCTACAGGGGTTTTGACCTTCATTTAACAACATGTACTAGTGGGCCCCACTGTAGGATTTCTTTCCTTGCTCAAACATCTCCCTTGCTGCTGGTTTCTGACATGATGGAAAAGAAATGGCTTCTACTCCCAAAGCCTTATCTTTGAATGTTAGTTTCTTGGAGTTAATCATTGGGATGTGAATCTGCTCCTTGGCAACAGTGATGCTATCTTTTCCCTCCTCCATATTAACCATGGATATGCAAGAAAAGATAAAATCACTATGCTTACTATAACCAGTCCTCTCTTTTTTGCACTCTCTAGAAAATTAACCAGAGCTCCACTTTCAGGCAGGTTAGACAAAACTCTAACCTTCCTAATCAGAGAGCTGGGGCTCCAGAGTACATCTCCTCCATATAACCATATGGGATCCCAATGACACCTAGAAGATGGACTTGGTTACATAGACTCCCTCAAATACATACATACATACATATAGTTGTATATATGTGTGCGTGTATATACATGTGTATGTGTGTGTTTCTCTGTCTCTCTCTCTATATATATATACACCCAATTGTATATATGAAACTCCCAACTATACATATGCACCTCAACTACACACACACATACATACACACGCATACCTCTATCATACAAACAGAAACATACAACACAGAATCCACCCACTGTCTCACCTTAAGATGTGTGCATTTATTGATCCAGGATTTATACCTGTAAATGTAGATAAAATATACAACCTATATTGCTATAAATATGAAAGTGAAATAAATAATGCAAAAAGGAAAGTATATAAAGATTTAAAATATCATAAGAAAGGGGAAAAGGTGAAGGTAGAAGAGGTAAAGCTTTCCATTTTAAGACACATGTCTTAGTCAGTGTTCTGTTTGCTGTGAAGAGACACTGTGGCCATGGACAGCAAATCTTATTAGGGTTTGCTTATAGTTTCAGAGATTTAGTCCATTGTCATCATGGCAGGTAGTTTGGCAGCACAAAGGCAGACATGCACTGGAGAAGGAGCTGAGAGTTCTTCACCTGAATCCACAGGCAGAGAGAGAGAGGGCGAGGGAGGGAGGAGAGAGAGAGAGAGAGAGAGAGAGAGAGAGAGAGAGAGAGAGGAGAAGAAGAGAGAGGAAGAGAGAGAGACTGGGCCTGGCTTGAGCTTTTTGCAATCCCAAAGCCCACCCTCAATGACACACTTCCTCCCACAAGCCCACACCTACTCCAACAAGGTCACAACTCCAATCCCTTTCAAGTAGTACCGCTTCTGATGACCAAGCATTCAAATATATGAGCCTATGGGGGGCGTTCTTATCAAACTACCACAATATATTTGTTATTTTTCCTCTTAATAATTTAATCTACTGTGTTACATAATTCTTAATGTAGAGGATGACATCTGACTCTCATGTCTGCCCCAGGTGGAGATGTGAGTTTCTGAATTGCCAATAAGATTATAAGATTATTGTCTAGATTGTCTAGCAGGCTTCCTGGTAAAGAACACAAAAAACTGCTGTCCTCTTCTTTTAAGGTTAATCCAAAAGGGGCTGTCAATTACCTGCATTGGAAATCCACCTGTTCCAGAAACTTTAGAAAACAGTATAAAAGTTCCATAAACATGTAAGTCTCCTTGGCCATTGCCTAGTCTCACCTTGGGAGTGTTTTCCTCCACAGTGCCCACTTGGTCACTGTACAATCTTCAAAGTGGATCATGTTATTTTGTAATAAAATTTACCTGTCTTCTACTTTATGTATTGTCTTATGTGAATTCAAAAGAGATTGTGAGAGAACTGGGGAGCCAAGGGGAGAGTAGAGCATAATCCTGCTGACAATATTAAGTCATAAGAGAGTTAAGAGATGTGCCTGACTGAAAACCAGGTAAGTAATATTTCTTGTGATATTCTTAGAAAGTTTATAGCTGGGGAAGAAGTAAGTCTGAAGTCAAAGGTCATGTACCTTGACCTGAAGCATGGTTCATTGCTATTTTAACATTCTTGTTTATGTGCAAGTGTGTGTGTGAATTGGAAAAAAACCTTGAATGCCATTCCATTCCCCCAGCTCCCTACTTTAACATTTTTTATGTAGTGCAAAAATATCCTTCATCACAGCTGATAATTTATTTTTAGCCAGATATTACTGACCATGGCCCAGGAACAATGATTCAGTTTGCTCTGGAAGACCTGTTGGCCTATAGAAGTAGTTACATGGAACTTTATTTTTTATGAAAAAAGAGAGTCGTAAGTCAAGACATTTACCAAATATATTGCTGGGGATCACAGGTAGGTAGGCTATAGCAAAGGGGAAAACTTCTGAAGGTGACAGATTCTATCAGATGACAATCTTCGTTTGTGGATGGGTGGAAACTAGTAGTCTAAGAATAAATTTTTAAAGGATTAAGTCAGTTGTTCTCAACCTCCCTAATGGTATAACCCTTTAATACAGTTCTTCATGTTGTGGTGACCCCCCCAACCATAAAATTATTTTTGCTGCTACTTCATAACTGTAACTTTGCTACTGGTATGAATCATAACGTAGGTATCTGATATGCAGCTCCTGTGAAAGGGTCATTTGACCCCCAAAGGGATCCTGACTGACAAAGGGATCCTGACTGACAAGTTGAAAACTGCTGGTTTAGATAGTCATGAGGATGTTAGATCAGGTACATGATGAATGACCTTCAACAGGACTGTAAGTAGCCCAAGATAAGTTGGTTCTGATCTTCAGCATTTTAACTGTGTGTAATCTTGAAGCTCGGTCATTTGGCCTTGTGTAATCAATCATTAGCACAGGTGCAGATTTTCTTTATCTCCTGGGAGTTGCAGTTTATACTTATTTGGAATATCTCTATAAAATGGGTGTTCACTTTATTTTATTATATTTATATAGTCTTTTTCTCTCTCTTTTAACCCTATAGGTGCTGTGCATATGACTTCCAGTTTAGTGTTTGTATTGGATTCCTGAGTGTGTGAATGAGTAGGTCGCTGATTTATATGCCCTCTCCTGGATTCTTTTTCTTCTGTTGATTTGTCATGTCCAACTTTGATGTGATAGTTTTTTGTTTTATGTTATTATATTTTATTTTGTTTTATTATTGTCCCATAGAAGCCCATTTACTTTCTAATGAGAAACAGAAAGGGTTGGGTCTATATGGGAGAGGAGGAGCTTGGAGAAGTAGAGGAAGTGGAAACCAAAATCAGGAGGATATGTTATATGAGGGGGGAAAATGTGTTTTTAATAAAAGGAAAAAATGGAAGTCATTTCTACATATGCTGGGTTCACAGTGAATTTTGTCAGTGTCTGTTGAGATTCTTGAATCTCGGATGATAAGAGGCTTCAGCCAGACTTAGATGTGAATGACCCATTTCCTTTCCTATATCCTCTTAGTTTTTCATTTCTATACCATCTCAGATGTTACAAGAGATTTCTTTCTGAAAGCATCTTTCAGATGACATTAAGAAGCCAATGTGGACTATTTTTCCAAATTCTAAAGAATAAAAATGTATTGCTGTTATTTGGGATAAAAATAATACTTTTGATAGTACAGCTGGATATCCTGTAGTCCTAGCACTTGGGAGGTGGAGACATGAAGATCATGGTCGTCCTTGCGTGCATAGCAACTTCAGGGCCTACCTGGGTATCTTATTTATGGTTTTTATTGCTGTGATGAGCACCATCACCAAACCATCTTGAGGAGGAATAAGTCTATTTCAGTTTATCCAGGGAAGTCAGGGTGAGAATTCAAGGCCTGGAGACAGCAACTGATGTGGAGGTCATGGGGGACACTGTTTACTGGCTTGCTTGTTTAGCCTGCTTTCTTGTAGAACCAACACAAGGGTGATACCACCCAAAGTGGCCTGGACCCTCCCACATCAATCATCTATCAGGAAAATATTCTACAGGCCCACTTGGTGGGGGCATTTTCTCAACTGAGGCTTCCTTTTCCAAAATGACCATGGCTTGTATCAAGTTGGCATAAAAGCAGCCAGTGCACTGGGCTATTGAGACTTTGTCTTCCTAAATAAATACTATTATTAATAAAAGAAATACCTTTTGATGTTCAGAACGATATTGTCATCTATAAAGTTCATGCTGGAGACCTGTACAACCAATCTGTAAAACATAATACAAAAATAATCGCTTAAGGTTTAAGTATGCAATTTGGGTTAGGGCTGAGTTCATATCTATCTTGGATAGAGGGATGAACATGCCTGTTATAGGACGGTGCTTGGGGGAGTTTGATGAGCCTGGTCTAGAGTCATATTATTTCAATGCAGTCACATGACTATACCCAACTCCAAGGGTAGCTGAGAAATGCAGCGTGGCTAAATGCCCAGGAGGAAGAGGACCAGGGTTTATTCAACAGCTATGGCAAGAAAATTTGATCTTATGTGTCTCCAGGTCTGGAAGCCTATCCAGTGACAACTAATGATTCTAATTACAAACCCAAGACAGAAAACTTAACTGTCATTGCAAAACCTTTAGTGAGTTAATTCATGGGACTTACTAAAGCGGGAAAACCAAAAGTTGGAAACCACAGGACATTTTAAGTTCATTCTGAGTTGGGTAACAAACTAAATGCAGAGATACCTGGTTCTTGAGTCTTGCTGCTAAATCAGATTTTACTGTTATTGTTACCCAGGGAGCTGTCAAGTTACATCATCCAGAAACAGTGACTTGGACTTTGAATGTGAAGAAATGCATTGTGCTTAAATAATTGTTTCTGCTCAATGCTGAAACATGTGTGTGCATAGGAAACCACTCAGGTGGAGGCAATTTAATGTGATTGTAACTGCATGACTAAGCTGAGGGTGGGGAAATCACAAGACTCAGGAAAGACTGGGCTGTGTAGGAGTAGAATTGCATGATTAAACTGAGGAAGTAGCTATCTAGACCCAAGAACAATCTGTCAAACACTTTTGAGGTAGATGCAGAAGCAGAGGTTTTCTTTCTTTTTTCTTTCTCTCTCTCTTTTTAAGAGGGTCTAGAAGAGCAGGGCAAATATATTAGGCCAATGGAGTGAGGAGAATGGGAAGAACTGTTTTTTTCTTTGCATCATGAGTAGCAGATCCCTCGGATTTCTAAAGCTGCATGATATGCAGATAGAGGAGGGCAGGAAATCTCATGAGCTGTGCAGAAATGAAGGCACAGGGCTCTGACAGTCACCTCGTTTCTTCTTGTAGCGGCATCTCCTGGTGCCTTCTTGTGGAAAGATAGGTTGGCATGAGAGATGACGCACAAGATCAGACCCTCAGCCATCACTAAGTACAGCCAACTTCCCTATAAGGTTATACCCCTTTCAGAAAATGATTGCTTGTCAAAGGCATTAGCCTGAAATTTTGTTCCTTTTTCCTTAGCTATGCTAAATGAGTAAAGTATATTAAACCTCCTTAAGAAGTAGCACCTTTTTGTGTTGTTCATATGCTCACTGGA
This sequence comes from Chionomys nivalis, assembly GCF_950005125.1. NCBI lineage: Eukaryota > Metazoa > Chordata > Mammalia > Rodentia > Cricetidae > Chionomys > Chionomys nivalis. Next base: position 128,298,292 of record NC_080112.1, on the reverse strand, counting down.
GCATGGTCATACTCCCAGTGGCCAGCCCCTCAAAGGAAACTGTTTTTTTTTTTCTTTTTCTTTTTTTGTGGGGAGGGGAAGGCCACATGGGTGGGGAGAGGACCTTGGAGAACTGGGAAATGAGTGTGATGGGATACATTATGTGAAATTCCCAAATCATCAATAAAAACATTATGTTGGAAAAAAGAGAAGTAGCACTTTTGCCCCCATATCATCCCTCTCAAAATATAATGGGAGATTGTTTGCAAAAGATACTTTCCAAAGCCGGCGATACAGTTAAGTTAGTCGAATGTTTGCCTAGAAGGCATGAAACCCTGGGTTAGATCCCTAGCATCACATAAATTGGTCATGGCAGCACATACCCAAAATTCTAGCTCTTGAGAGGTCAGAAGTTCAAGGTCACCCTTAACCTCTACACCAAGTTAGAAGCAAACCTGGGCCACATGAGACCTTGTCTCAAACATATAATAAAAAGGTTATATTCTGAAACATGAATATTAAACTTGCCATTAAAAATAATAAAAATGAGTTCATCTGGATTAAGCAGTTTTTACTACTCCCGAGAGCTATTTTCTAAAGAATTAATCAATGAATGAAAAATATTTTAGAGAAAATTATTACCCAGACTTTATGGAAGGATTTTCCACATTAACTAAATTCTACTGGTAGAAAATGTGAAGATTGTGTGAGTACAAATCTCTGTTTTGTTTGTTGACTTGATTGTGTGCTTTCTTTGTTGTTGTTGTTTTGGTTTTCTTAAGACAGGGTCTCACTATGTAACTCTGGCTGGCCTGGAACTCATTATGTAGACCAGGCTGGCTTTGAACTCATATATGCACCTACCTCTGCCTCCCAAGGACTAGGATTTAAAAGTGTGTGCCACCATGGTGGGCTTTGATGTTCTTCCTTCCTTTCCCTCCCTTCCTCCCTCCTTCTTTCTGTTCTTTCTTTCTTTTTTTGACAGGGTCTTACTAAGTAGCCTATGCTTGCTAGTACTTACTTGGTAATATAGGCTGGACTCTGCTTTTATCTTCCAAGTTCTGGGAATACAGACATATATCACCATGCCTAGTTCCAAGTCTCTTGAGGTGCCAGGAATGCCCAGGACTGCAAGCCCAAGTGTGGCATCACTCACAGTGGGCTGGGCCCTCTCCCGTCAATCATCAATCAGGAAGATGCACCACAGGTTTGTCCATAGGCCTATCTGGTGGGGACATTTTCTCAGTGGAGGGTCCTCCTTCCAGAGTGACTACTTTGTGTCAAGTTAACATAAATCTAGGCAGCACAATAACCCTGTTTCACTTCTTTAAGTATTACCAAGCATTTGCTTGGTATCTCTCATATTGATATTGGAAAGGGAGAGGGAGAGACAGAAGAAAAATGAAGAATGGGTGGAGAAGGGAATAGAGAAGGATAGAGAACATGAGTGGGAATCTGGTTTATCAGTCTGATGTTAAGTGAAATTCTTATTGTTCTATGATGTAAGGCGTAGGCCTAACTATCAAGCAATATCTGCAGCGGCCAACTACAGGATATAGAAGTCACCGGTATTAGACAAGGATAAGCTATGCTAGAGTGAAAATGCCAACTGTTTGTGGCTTCTATGTAAAGGGTTTACAAAATAGTTTTAAGTATTATAACCTTTTTAAATACAAAGAAACATTGACAGATAAATACAAAAAGTTAGAGACTCATGTTTTATATACATTCATGTCTGCATACACACATACATACACACACATATATATGTATGTGTACATATACAATATGTCATATATATCAACTAAGGCTAGAATCTACTTTTCCAACTTACCATCAACATGTGTCCTTTTTACCAATTTTGTGCAAGGCACTCTCCTAGCAATCTAGCGCTCCAAAAGGAAATGTGTGGACTCTTCAGAACACAGCACTTAGTAAACATGCTTTTATCTTTCTTTCTGTCCACTTCAACAGGGAGGCATGGGAGCAAATGGGACATAATTATAGAGATGGCATTTTATTTAACAGGATGAAATGAAAACTCTTGATTTCAAGGGCTTTTAATTCATTTCCTTGCCAGCTGCAAACAATTAAGTACCTGATTTCTATATTCGATGTTTTTGTGTAAGCCACATTTCCTGGGCCTCTGCTGGTGATGCATTTGAAATAAATGATGATTCTTACTTAAGAAAGAGTTTCATGACAACGTCCATCTGCATTTGTGTATACTAGAATAAAAGAACGCATTGCAAGTGGTAAAGGCATCATTGCTTAACAACTGAAAGAAGGAATAGAATTTTATTAGAAGTGGAAGCTTGTAGTATATTTTGGCTTTTAATGTGAAATGGCCCATAGGCCTTGTGTTGAATGATTGATTGACCCTCAAATTCTGGCACAGTTTTGAGAGAGGATACTAACTTTGGGAGGTAGATGTGAGAGGATCTATACCATTAAGGTATTAGCTACCCTTACGTCACTGTGGTCAGATATCTGGCAGAGACCAATTGGAGGTTGAAGTGTTTATTTTTGAATGTGGTTTCAGAAAGGTTTACTTCAGACAGGTTTACTCTTTATACTATATATGCCCAGAGGGTAGCAGGCTGATCAGGCAGTAGCCATCTTGGATATTACCAGTAGCCATGGCAGAAGGGAAAGGAGCCTGAGGAATCTTGGTGCTGTGATTAACAGCTTAGCCCCCAAATGACACAGAATGTTTTCTACCATTTCATTGGCCAGGACTGTATAATAGGGGGGTTCACCCAAACACAAGGTCTAATCTGATCTCTGGAAGTAGAAGAGCAGAAATATTCACTGAACAGTCCTATGAATTCTATAGCCACTCGTGCAATCTCGCTAACCTTGGGCTTCTTTATCTAAATAATGTAGCTGGCAACATCACCGAAACTGTTAGACAAGGAAATGTATATAAAGTACTTAGTGGGATCCCCAACATTAACAGATCTCCATCAGTAACTGGTGCTAATATTCAGTGGCATGCCACAGCAATAGCGATGTGGCAATGAGGAGGACATACGAGTTGCACTTTTGTTGACAAGGCTGTGTAGGGTGAGCTAAATAGACTACAGAGAATTGAGTGGTACTTCCTTCGGGATGACATGTGCAGTTTTGATAGGCTATTCTACATCTTCTGTTTCTAGAGCTTCTGTCGCATTTGCTACATGAAGATAGTGAGGCTTGAACACAAAAGGTGCAGGAGATGTAAGCTACAATATAGATAAGAAGGACATTAGCACAGTCAGCCTTAGATGCAACCAGTGCAGGTGAGTCGTAAACATTTTTTTAGATGGGGGTCTCGTCTATCCCAGGTGGCTTTGGCCTGTTTATGTAGCTAAAAATGACCCTCAGTTTCTGATAGTCCTGTCAGGTGACACTGGGTTCATACCTCCAGAGTGCCGAGATTGCTGGTATGCATGCTGATCATAAAGTGCTGGGGACTGCACCTAGGGCTGCATGCATGCAAAGCAGACACACACACACACACACACTCTTTCAGGACCTACCATATGATATTGGATAACCTAATTGGTGTGCTCTTTCCTGGGGAAGAGGGTTTCTATTGCTCTCAGGTTTCCTTAGTTGCCTGTAGTAGGATAAGGCATCTTGACCTTTCCCCCTTCCACGTTAGCCTGCTTGTTGGTGTCATCCTTGTGTGTTTGTATTTTTGAGACAGTGTGCCACATTGTAAGCCAGGATGGCTTTGAACTCACTGAAATCCTCCTGCTTCAGGCTCCACAAACACAAGCCACCACATCTAGCTAGAAGGGAGTGTTTTAATGTGTTGAAGGTCATGTGGTGCCCTTGCTGGTTTCCTGGAGCAGATTTGCACACCCCAAAGTTATAAGGGCCTGACTGCCTTTGGTTATTATCAAAACAAGCTGCTCTGAACAATCCTCGTAGTTTCTGTTTCAGGTACAGAGACAGAGGAACGGAGGGAGCAATCAGACAAGGCCTTCCCTGTCAAAAGGAGGTCACTGCTGTAGCTCTCACAGTTACAGAGGCAAAGACGCAGAGGACACACTTAAGGATGCCACTGCCTGGCAATTGCAGTCATTTCTTTTTTGTCGTGTTCACTCTTGAGCTGAACGGTGAAGGAAAGCACACCCACAGCATCTGCTAAATAAGGGCACTGGGAAATTATCATGCGAATTCATCCATCTTTTCTTTCTGACTGTCATGTGAGGCTCCTTTCTAATCCAGCAAACAGATTTGCTTTCCATCATGCAGACAGGGCCACGAAGCTCATGAAGCAGAACAGTAAAGACTTCTCCGTCACTGTAGCATCTTTTAAAAATAGTGGCTATATTACTCTCTAATTTATCTCCCTAATTCTAAAACTCCTAAAAATAAAATAAGTACAAGAAAAAATGCACATCTAAAATGGGGTGGAAAATTGAACTATAAGAGGAAATTAAACTGTTATGGATGCTTGGCTCCAGCAGACCCGGAAGACTGAATGTTATTCTATACTGAGTAGTTTTCAAAGGAAATTGCTTTGTTCTGGAGACTAACTCCCCCCAACCCCATAACTACAAATCCATGTTTAATTATAGCACAAGCTAGTTCTAAGTCATGTGTCTGTTAGGTGCCAGGGTTGACAGATCCTTGGAAACATGACAATGACAAAAACATTTTCCTTCCTCCAACCTCAAGGTAAGCTTTGGCTTCTGCTGATAAATGTGTTTCAAAATATTAAGCTCTCAGAGAAACCCAATCTGTGATTTGTGTTTGTGTGTTTATTTGAAGGAGGCAGGCTTGGTGAGCCAAAGCAGATCAGTATTAAGGTTAGAGCTATCCACACAAAATATTACATTTCAAGAATGTTCCAGGCTAGAAATACAGCTCCGTTGCTTTGGCAGAATGCTTTGGTAGCGTTCACAAAAACCTGGGTTTGATTCCCCGGAGCCACGTAAGTGTGGTGGTGCATACCTGCGGTGGCGCGGGATGGAAGCAGAAGTCCAAGGTCATCCTGTGTGGTATAGTGAGTTTGAAACCTGTCTGGATTAGAAAACCTGTCTAAAAATTGCAAATACAATTTGGAAATTTGTCAGCGCTCTCGTGAGCAGTTAGTTAGGCTTTCCTAAAGTACATACTATTCGATGTTTCAGTATAATCACAGACACCTCTGAACCCTTCCATCTATGAAAATGTTATCCAATAGATGAAGTAGAAGCCAGACAACTGCACTGAGAGACGAAGTCGCTCCTTTAGCACAGACTATATGAATGAGCCCTGCTTCCTGCCCCTGAGTGCTCATGTGATCCCCTATGGTCTCTTTTCCATGCCTCCTCTGAAGCACCTTCCTGAAAATGTATTGCTTTCGGTTCTTCCCAGAAATAACAACCTTTTTACATTTACTTTTATGGAATTAAAAGTATAATTCATGGGTTAATCTTATAAGAAAATAACGAAACAATAGGAAAGTATTGGGACTTATGAAAAATCACAAGATCTAGAAATTAAAACCTTAGATCTTGCCCAACCTAACAAAATGACACATATTTATAGATTTATATAAAATCTCCCATAAACACATATACTCTCTCTCTCTCATATAATAGGAAAATGATCTTGAAAGATAGAAACTCTAAATAGGTAAGTCACAACATTTTTTATTTATTATCAACAAACAAAATTTGCTGTGAGCAAAATAGAAGCAGGATCATTACATATTCTTATCTTGTAGAGGCACAATTTCTTTGCATGCAAAAATAGTAAACCCCAAATTCTTTATTCAGGGTACCCTAGAAAACATAATTTATTGGATAATGATTTAAAGCATCCACCAAAAACCCAAGGATGTTCTTGTAAAATGTTTATAAACCACAGGCCAGTGACATACTTTAAAATTGTGAATGGAGACATGTGCCGCCTGTAATCTCACTATTCAGGAGGCAGAGGCTGAAGGACCATTGATGAGTTTGAGGTCAGTTTTTCTCAACAAGACCTTGTCCCAAGGTGGGGGAATATCATTAACTTGGGATCCATAGATCTTGAATCTGTGGGTAGAAAGGATGGAATCTATGGGGTTGGGAAAGAAAAATTACAACCTTATTTTCATCAGGTTTTGAGACTTCCTTACACAATGCATGATGACATCTGCATAGTTTTTTATGGGTGTTTTGTTTCTTGGTTTGGGTGTTCGTTTCTTGAAACTGTTTCACGTAGACCAGGCTGGTCTAAAATTTTTGATCTCCCAGGTGCAGGAATTACAAGTATATTCCACCAGACTCAGCTGCATACAGTCTTGTTTGCTTGCTGTTTTTTTGATGTTGGAAGTCAAGCCTAGAAGACAGGTACATGCTAGGCCAGTGCCTTACCACTAAGCAACATCTCTAACTCTGCATCCAATTTTATTACTATCCAAACTATTGGCAAGCAATGGAAATCGTAGGCTTCCCTTTCCGAATTAGCTGCTTCAGATACCTCAAAATTGTATTTCAATTCTTCAAAAATATGACTCTTAGTGGGCCTTGTGTCACTTTGCTTGCAATAGTTTAATTCAGAAGCATATATACCTTACAACTAACTTTTATGTAACACAAAGTGGTTTTCATTGTAAATATATGTATCTTTTTCATTCATTCATTTAAGCTCTTACTCTGAGAAGGATCCAAGGTACTGTGGACTCCATGGGGAAGAAAAAGATCACCGCTTGCTCCAAGATATAACAAACATTTTGAACAGGTGCTAAGAATTTAACCCCAGCATGGTATAAAAACTGTCTAATGATCTAACTTGATCCAATGAAGAGTTCAAAAATTTATTCTGGGTATAGGGCTTGAAAACCTAGAAGAGGGATAAAATTACATGGCTTTTAAATTATATGCCCCTTTCTGGCTAAAAACAATCCCATGATCCAGAGTGCCTGCTAAAATTATGAAGAGTAATCAGTGAGCAAGAATAAACAAGCCCTATGCCTCACTTTGTAAATTGCACCCTAGCTATGTCTCTTTTACTTGTTTATAAGTGCTTTCTGGATTTATCCTCCAGGCATGGCAGGACTGTTACCATCATAATCGAAATAACTTTGAAGAGACCCTCACAAGATCTGGCCTGTTGACTTTCCCTCATAGGAGGAGGTGGGAAGAGTCATTAAACTCACAAATGAAATTCCAACCACTCTCTTCTGCACCCCCCCCCCAAAGTTGTATATAATTCAACCTTAGCTGCTAACGGTTTGGGGAGGTTCTAAAGTATACAGTGTGAAAGGTTCAGCAAAAGGGGATGCCATTTAGTTTGGGTAGGCTGTCAATCATGCTGTGGTGAGATTTCGGTGATGCTACTGATTGAGAGCCACCACATTCTTTCGAGCAAACCTTCACATGTGGCCCTAAAGTAGGCTCCATAAACTCCTTAGTTCACCAAGGTGAACTTGAGTGGAACTGTTCTTTTGGTCCTCTGTCGGTGTCTTATCTGGGTATGAAGAGACTTTAGTTCATATCTCCCCAGGAAAATTTCATGCGACAGTGAGCACCGGCTGTGCCATCTTTATCTGAAATCATGTATTCCTTAATTAAGATCACAAGAAGGAACCCAACCTAAGGTGGGCCAGATTCTAATATTATCAATTTTATTGTGGTACATTAAAACATAAAAGGTTTATTTTATCATTCTATTGTCACAGACCATTTGTTCAATACATTATTTTTTGCAGCATTTTAAACCTAATTTTATCCTGCTTAAAGGTGCAAGAAACAGTTGAATCCCTTTTATGAAAGTATTAAACATATGTAGCATAACATATCCTTCATGTGTGTACTTAGAAGTTATTTGAACTTTCATAAAGCTAGCATATTTGTATATAGAAAATTCAGTTGGAGAAACTGAAGTGTGTAGACACTAGAGACTCTCTTTGTATGTACACCCTAGAATCTCTTTATGTACACCCTAGAGGTTGTCTTGACCTCTTACTGCCCTTATGCTGCTGCTCTGCCCCATGAAGGGTGGCCATAAGTCTGACTCCCAACAGCACAGATATGTTTTGCTTAGATTTTCATACTTTATAGAACTGAAACCACAAAGTATTGCACTTGGATCTGGCTTCTTTCATTCAATACTGTCTTTGCCAGATTCCTATTACTGGAAAATTTTAAACTCAAAAGTTCAGACTGTGTTTATCCTTTTTTGAGGCTTAGTATATGGTATGAGGAGAAGAACAAAAATATTTCTTTTAGAAAACTTGACTCTCAGGGGACCTAAGAATCCAGCCCTCATAGTTTAGATAAGGCTATTTTTTTTCTCTTGTTCTGTGTTTTCTTTTTCTTAGAAACTGAGCTCGGGTTATAATTCTGTTTCCTGTAAAGATTTTGAGTTGAATACAGTAAAGCTTTAGATTTGAGTACGTTGGAAACCTTGCAGAGAAATTGTATCTGAACTCCTAAAAGCAGTTATACTTGGAAGTTACTCTCCGCTGTCATTTAAAACCAGCCAGAGCATCATCTATGCATTTAAAGTAAATCAACATATGTTGAATATGTTACTTCTTTAATATTCCTTTTCACTATTGCCTTTCTGTGTTGCACACTTTAAAATGCCGAAGAGTGTAGATAACGTGGTCTTTCTTGTGGGAAGAAGGCTGACCTGGGAATAAAAGATGGGTTTTTGTTTTTTGTCCTGACAGTGGGCTTATACAGCTGTATTGCATCAATCCTCTGAGCCTCAGTTGTTCTCTCTCAGGCTCCCTCTGGGAATTGGAATGAGGTAATGTGTGGGAAAGGCTTGGCAAACTCTACTGGGACATACAGTTGCAACCCCCACAGGACTCTTTTGTTCTGTCCTCTGTCTTTGGGTTTTGTCTTTTTGTGGTGCTGGAAATTAAACATAAGGCTTTGCACATGGTTAAGCATGCTAGGCAAGTCTTGTACCACTGGACTACATCTCTAGCCCTTGTTCTTGTTTGCAGTAGATGTGATTCTTTCTGTAGCCTGCTACTACTTTTCCACGACTTTCTTTCCTCTCAGTTAACCTTTTCTCTGCCCTGCTTGTGTTTTGCACTCTAGCTCAGCACCAGTGTTTCCATGACAACTCTCCTGTGCTTGTGCCCCCCTGCTTCCCTCTCTTCTTTGGACTTGTGTTTTGCACTCTAGCTCAGCACCAGTGTTTCCATGACAACTCTTCTGTGCTTGTGCCCTCCTGCTTCCCTCTCTTCTTTGGACTCCTGTTGTTTTCATGGCCAATGTTATACTGCTTTGTTTGGTACTTCCAGTTCGCTTTCTCTTCTCAAATATATGCCATGAAAAATGTGTGGGTTTTAAGAGAAGTCCACTACCTTAAAAAATAGCATGATATGCATGTCATGGATAATACTGAATGTTTGTGGGTTTTTTATGGACAAAATCAGCCCTACCTCTTAGCTTCTGCTAATTCCCACATTGCAGTTTCTATTACCTAACATGCTATCAATAAACTAACCAAAATCATCAAACTTTAACAATCAGCTTTTTTTTAGCCAACACTTAATCCCAACACTTGGGAGGCAGAGGCAGGAAGATCTTTCTGAGTGCAAGATCAGCCTATTCTACAAAATGAGTTCTAGGCCAGCCAGAGCAGTTATGTAGAGAAACCCTGTCTTGGAAAACAAAACAAAAGAATCAGCTTTGACAGGCTGGTGTGTGCTGGCTATTCAATTGAGTGTTCTCAGTATCTAACCGATTCTTTAAAGAATCTCATCTTTGATTGGGTAAAAAGAAGTCATCTTGTTGTTTTCTGATCTCTTAAGAGAAGTTGTGCCAACACATTCAAGTGTACTTCCCACTTTCTCTTCTATAAGGTTCAGTATGGCTGGCTTTATGTTGAGGTCTTTGATCCATTTGGACTTGAGTTTTGTGCATGGTGATAGATATGGGTCTATTTTCATTCTTCTACATGTTGATATCCACTTCCTAAATATAACCCCAGCAGCCAGATACTGAGAGAAACAATTAATAAATGGGACCTCCTGAAACTGAAAAGCTTCTGTAAAGCAAAGGACACTGTCACTAAGACAAAACAACAGCCTACAGACTGGGAAAAGATCTTCACCAATCACCTATCAGACAGAGGTCTGATTTCCAAAACAGACAAAGAACTCAAGAAATTGTACACCAAAAGAACACATAATCCAATAAAAAAATGGAGTACAGACCTAAACAGAGAACTCTCAACAGAGAAATCTAAAATGGCTGAAAGTCACTTAAGGAAATGTTTAACATCCTTAGTCATCAGAGAAATGCAAATCAAAACAACTCTGAGATTCCATCTTACACCTGTAAGAATGGCCAAAATCAAAAACACTGATGACAACTTATGCTGGAGAGATTGTGGAGAAAAGGGAACACTTCTGCATTGCTGGTGGGAATGCAAGCTGGTACAACCCCTTTGGATGTCAGTGTGGCGATTTATCAGAAAATTAGCAAACAACCTTCCTCAAGACCCAGTAATACCACTTTTGGGTATATATCTAAAGGATGCTCAATCGTGCCACAAGGACATGTGCTCAACTATGTTCATAGCAGCTTTGTTTGTCATAGCCAGAACCTGGAAACAACCTAAATGCCCCTTGATCGAAGAATGGATTAGGAAAATGTGGTACATATGCACAATGTAGTACTTCACAGCAGAAAAAAATAACGATAGCTTGAATTTTGCAGGAAAATGGATGGAGCCAGAAAACATTATTTTAAGTGAGGTAACCCAGACACAGAAAGACATTATCACATGTACTCACTCATAGGTGGTTTTTAAACATAAAGCAAAGAAAGCCAGCCTACAATTCACAATCCTAGAGAACTTAGACAACAATGAGGACACTAAGAGAAGCATACATAGATCTAACCTACATGGGAAGTAGAAAAAGATAAGATCTGAATAAATTGGGAGCATGGGGACCTTGGGGGAGGGTTGAAGGGGGAAGGGGAGGGTCAGGGAGGGGGGCAGAGAAAAATGTAGAACTCAATAAATATCAATAGAAAAATAAAGAGAGAAGGGTGACTATAAACACTTTAAAAAAATAACTGTGGGGCCTGAGAGATGATTCAGAAGTTAATAGCACTTCATGATCTTGTATAGGACTGGGGTTCGTGCCCTAGCACTAACATGGAGACTCAAAACTGCCTCTAGCTTCAGTTCCAGAGGACCCAATGCCTTCTGCTGTCCTCCATGGGCACCTGAGTTTATGTACACACACATATATAATTTTTAATTAGATAAAGAATTATTTTTAAAAAGTTCACATGAATAGATTTAGAAGTCAGTTTCTTGCTCTTAAATGTTTAAAAGCACCATGCGCTGTCTGTAAGGCAGTAGTTCTCAATCTGTGGGTCTCAACCCTCTTAGGGTCACATATCAATTATTCTGCATATCACACATTTACATTATAATTCATACAAGTAGCAGAATTACAGTTATGGAGTAGCAATGAAAATAATTTTATGGTTTGGGGGTCACCACAACGTAAGGAACTGTATTAAAGGGTCACAGCATTAGGAAGGCTGAGAATCACTGCTCTAAAGCATAACAAACTCCATAAAGTAATGCATTTGTATCATGAGTAGTTTGATGTCATCTAAATTAAAAAACAAATAATACTATTTAGGCTAGGGAGATAGCTCACTGGGTATGACCCGAGTTGGAATCCATAGCATCCATGGCTGTGCATGCCTGTATAACTCCAGCACTGGGAGGCAGAGGAACTCAGATTCCAATAGCTTGCTGGCCACCTAACAGATATGTCAAGCTTTTACTTTAGACTCACTGAGAAACCCTGTATCAAAGCAATAAGGTAGAAAGTGGTGGAGAATGGCACCCTATATCCTGCTATGGCCTCTGCACATTCTCATGCATATACCATACACATAAACAATGCATCACCTACTCATGCGCGCGTGCACATGCGTGCATGAACACACACACACTAAAAATGCTAGTCTTCTAATTTCAGAGCTATACTAATTGATTTTGTATATACATTGTTCCCAGAAAAAGAATTTTGTCATCAACCTATTAAAGCTTTGGGTAGAAAGCTCCCAGTTAGTAAGTTGTGTGAATAGGCGCTTTAAAATTGGCAGTGATGTGTATTAAGAAGCCCATAGGCTGGATATGGTCACGGGTAGCTATGAATGCAGCCCTAATACAAAATCATAGACCATTAAAATGCTATGAGATTGTTTTGTGATTTTTTTTAACTTCTTGGGTTTTTTAATCCTATTAATTGCACATATGTGTGTGAATATGAGTGTCATGTATGATCTTGTGGTGAATGTGCTGTGTTTACGTGTACAGACCAGAGGAGAACATTGAGGACCCTGCTCTATCACTCTGCCTTATTCTTTGGAGACAAATCTGGAGTTATGTTGGCAGCCAGCAAGCCCAGTGATCCTATCTCTTCAGTACTAGAGTTTAAGGCATGGACATTGCCAATTTTGCATGGGTTCTTCACATAGATGCTGGGATCAAAACTCGGGTCCTTATACATGTGCCTCAAGCGCTCTTATCTACTAAGCCAGGCTCTGCCACCCACTTCGTAAGTTGATTGGTGGTCCTCAAGTGTGAGCTTTGTAGACAGCAGTGTGTTACAATGCCAAAAGATAAAGAACACTTGTATGTAGATCAGTCCAAGCTTTAGGGTGCCAATGTGTGTGTGTGTGGGGGGGGAAGATGTCATGATTCTAGGGTAGCTCCATTCCAGGGTAGTTTCATTCCAGGGTAGCTTCAAAGAAAGGTGCATAACACACAACATCATTAAAAAAAATCCACACATCAATCACATCAGTGTTTTGAAAAATTATGTATGAAATTCTCAACAAAGTGCTTAACTTCTTTCAAGGTGCATGTGCTTGTGTGTGTTTGTACATACACTTATATGTATTGTGCATAATTTTAGAAAAAATAATGTAAGTCCTTGAGGTTTTATCAAACAATCTTAGTGTTATTTTTATTTATCCCTCCTCTGCCTATATGGTGTCTATATGGTTTAGGCAACATCTCAGAAGAGGGAGTAAAAAGATTGTAGGAGCCAGAGGACCAGGAAGTCTGTGGTGAAAGGCTTTCTGAGAAATGGTTGTATAAACAAGACCTGAGAAATGACTATATAAAGGGACATATTAACATGGAAGGGAGGAAATTTGAGGATCCCAAACCTAGACAAAGATTTATAAGTAACCAGTGACTGTTAGGAAAAGGAGAATTAGCCTCTTCCAGTGATGAGACCCCCTTATTGGCTGCCCAGTGTAGAATAGTTGGCCTTGAAACCATCTGCACACAAACAACAAAAACCAGACTGATCAGATTGTATTAATGTATTTATGCATGCATGTATGCATGTATATGTGTATATGCATATAAAATATATGTTCATATATATGTAACAATAATAGTCACAAAAGGAGGCTATCAACTTGAGGGTAAGGGATATGGGAGAGGTTGGAGGAAGGGGCTGGAGGGAGGTATGCAAGGGGGAAAATGATATAATTCTGTTTCAACTCAACTAAAAACATATTTAAATAAATCAATAAATTTTTTAAAAGTCTACTACATCTACCTGGGCATGTTGACACAGGCCTGTAATTCCAGCACTTGGGACATAGAGACAAGAGGATAAAGTCAGGGTCACTCCTAGGTACATAGTGAGCGTGAGGCCAGCCTGATAACATAGAAATCTGTCTCAAACAAGATCTGCTGCTGAGGAAATTGGGAGCATGGGGACCATGGAAAGGGTAGAAGGGGAGGGGGTAGGGAGGGAGAGGAGCGGAGAAAAATATATAGCTCAAAAAAATAAAGAAGTCTGTCTCAAAAATAAAAAACACCAATGATAGCCTTTGCTGGAGAGGTTGTGGAGAAAGGGGTACACTCATCCATTGCTGGTGGGAATGCAAACTTGTGCAACCACTTTGGAAATCAGTGTGGCGGTTTCTCAGGAATTTCAGGATCCACCTACCCCTGGACCCAGCAATACCACTCTTGGGAATATACCCAAGAAATGCCCTATCATACAACAAAAGTATATGCTCAACTATGTTCATAGCAGCATTGTTTGTAATAGCCAGAACCTGGAAACAACCTAGATGCCCTTCAATGGAAGAATGGATGAAGAAAGTATGGAATATATACATATTAGAGTACTACTCAGCAGTAAAAAACAATGACTTCTTGAATTTTGCAGGCAAATGGACGGAAATAGAAAACACTATCCTGAATGAGGTGAGCCAGACCCAAAAAGAGGAACATGGGATGTACTCACTCATATTTGGTTTCTAGCCATGAATAGGGGATGTTGAGCCTATTATGCGTGATCCTAGAGAAGCTAATTAAGAAGGTGAACCCAAAGAAAAACAATTAGGCGATGAAAGGAGACAGAGACAAAGACCCACATTGGAGCACCGGACTGAAATCTCAAGGTCCAAATCAAGAGGAGACAGAGCACGAGCAAGGAACTCAGGACCGCGAGGGGTGCACCCACACACTGAGACAATGGGGATGTTCTATCAGGAACTCACCAAGGCCAGCTGGCCTGGGTCTGAAAAAGCATGGGATAAAACCGGACTTGCTGAACATAATGGACAATAAGGACTACTGAGAACTCAAGAACAATGGCAAGGGGTTTTTGATCCTACTGCACGTACTGGCTTTGTGGGAGCCTAGGCAGTTTGGATGCTCACCTTACTAGACCTGGATGGAGGTGGGTGGTTCTTGGACTTCCCACAGGGCAGGGAACCCAGATTACTCTTAGGGATGATGAGGGAGGGGGACTTGATCGGGGGAGGGGGAGGGAAATGGGAGGTGGTGGCGGGGAGAAGGCAGAAATCTTTAATAAATAAATAAATAAATAGAAGTCTGTCTCAAAAACAAACATCAAAAACAAATAAATAAAATAGCAATCAGTCAATTCAACTAAATATGGTTCCTCTTTAGTAATTATGAATGTGATAAGGCATTTTCCAACATTGCCCCAACTTGTGCACACTTTATGATATTCAGCTTTGTGTAATTCCTTTGCCTTGCAAATAGACTTATTGACTAGCTCCTAATGTAAAAAAAACCAACACTATTGCAGGAGTGTTCTAAGACTAGGGAATAAAAGTCCCTCATCTTGGGGATTGTGTTGTGTTGGATTTTGTCACCTCTGGAAAAGGATATGTTCAAATCCTGACTTGAACCTCAGAATGTGACCTTATTTGTAGAGGTAATTCGTTAAAATGGGGTCATACTCATACTCAAGAATCCTCAACAAAACACTAGCAAACTAAATTCAATAGCACATTAAGAAGATTATACACCATGACCATGTGGATACATGTTCCTGGAATGCCAGGGTGGTTTAGCCCATGAAAACCATTAACATAGTATACTACACAAACAGAATAAAGGATGAAACGATGTGACCATCTCAACTTACAATAAAAATGTATCTGTCAAGATTTAATACCCTTTCACAGAAAAGCACTCAGTAAACTAGACATAAGCAATAACTCCATAACACAGATCATATGGAAGGAAGGCTCCCAGCTGATGCTCAAGCTCCTTCTCTTTCTTTTATCAGAAGACAAAGATGCCTACTCTCGCTGCTTCTGCTCAGCATAGGAATTAGGAAGGCTCAGCCAGACCAATTATGCAAGAAGAAAAAAAAAGCATTGAAATTGCAAAGAAGTAAAAGGATTTATGTTCACTTAGCACAGCATTGTATGTAGAAACATTTAAAACTGACATACATATACACCCTGGTAGACACCTAATCAGACACTCCAGTAAAGTTTCAGGATATAAAAGAAATACATAAATGTCAGTTCATTTCTGCATACTTGCAATGAATGATCTGAGGAGGAAATTAAGAGGAAAATTCATTTAACAGTAGCCTCAAAATCAATAAAACACTCAGAAGTGGATAGGTAATATCTACTCCAATCAACAACAGCGTAACTATACTCTCACGAGTTCCCCTGAGCCAGAACCACTACCGGGCTCTTAAATCCTTTACTCACAGAAAGTGGTCTCATACATGTTTGCTGGCTCTGTCTGCTAAAACTTCAGCCAGTTGATTTTATAACAATAAATACTTAAGGGGTAACCACGCACTAGTGTTTTGAGTGAAACATTTAAATATAACTATCGAGAAGATCCATGTTTTTCAGTTCTTCTTGCTGTTCTATACCTCAGAGGGTGTGGAAAACTAGGCATTCGTTGCCTAAAGGTTTTTTGAAATGTATGTAAACATAATTGTTTTTATAGTGGAGAGAATGGTGGAATCAGATATCAGACTAAAACATAGAGAGGATTAGTGAGACCAAATCAGAATGTGACCAGCAATGCTCGGGGCGTCAACACGTTACAAATTCTTCTGAATGGTTTGAAAAATGTTGGCCTTGTATGCGCTGGCAGTATTTCCTTTTTATTGTTCAGATATCCTGATTATATGCTGCATTCCTTACTATCATTGCATGCCCCCAAATCCCAGAACATTTCCTCCACTTATTATAATCTGGGGACATTCTCTTGCACTGAAATTACAGTTTGCAAGAATGACAGCTGCTAAATAATTATAGGATATTTGCTTTAGCCTTCTGTAGAATTTACATACCCACAAACCAATGTTTATTTAGATAACCTGTGTCTTACAGATGTGGATACAGTTCAACGCATTAAAAATACATAAATAATTTATAAGACTTCATTTAGATTCATTGGCTGTCTTATTGCATTGGACAAATTACCAAATTAAACATTGTGAATTGTATATTCAACCAGTTTTGGTGTTTTCTTCACTCACAGTTGTGATTTTCAAAATCATAGAATGTATATAGCTGCTTAGAATAAGAGAATGTAATAGAAGCTGATCTGGGATGTTCATTTTATGTTAAAGAATGTAAATATATCTTAAGAGAAAGTGAGGTGTCTGCATGTGACATCTTGGCATGAGTTGGCATGTGACCCTATGGGAAGGAGCCAGCCCTCTCTTGATATCAGTGGAAAGCAGAGAGATGAGTAAAATGTAGACTATCCTTTTAAGGATGGAATTCCATATGTACTTAGATCTCGGTGAAGATTTGCTAACCCTGGACAAAGTGGGAAGTCTGCTACTAAGCTCCCTTCTGTTAATCTGCAACATGTCTAAGGAAATCAGAGTCCTGGGAACCAACCGACCAAGATGCAGTGGAGAAAAGAAGAAACACAGCTGTTCATTTAATACAGGGGATTCAACACTGAGACTTAGCTGATTAATTAATCAAGGGCTGAAATGACAAAGAGAAAAGTGGGGTACTCTAAATGATCCAGTAACAAAGCTCTCAAAAAAAAATCGGTCCCATTTAATTCCTTCCTGTTTCCAGAGTAGTTTTGACAAGTCACCCCTTAGTCATAGCTAGGCTCCCACATTGTCGCATGCTGAGTGTGCTCCTCAGGTAAAGGAAGTAATTGAAATCCTGTGACTTCTGAGTAATAAAGCCTGGGCTGTGCTTCGTCATTAATGTACAACATTTATCACATCCAGAGGATGTATAAACTCGCACTATAAAATTACTAATGCACCTATGAATAAACACTGCAGCCTGTTATGTTGGGACTATTATTAACAGGAAGACAGATTCTGGACTCAACAGAGCTCAAGGAAAATGAAAAGACCACAAAATATTGCTTTGCCATATTTTCTTTAGAACTCCCCAGCTGTGGGTTTTTTTTTTTTTTTAACTTACTGTTTATATGGTAGAGTTCCTGAAAGCGTTCGCATTTCAAGCCTTTTCCTTTTTCACTACAATTTGGTCCCAGATTTCCTCTGAGAAAACTTTTTTCCTGAGTCTCAAATGTATGGTGATCAATCATCCCAGGTTTCTGGTACTTGAGACTTCGGTGGCTACACCAGGCAATTTGCCAGCTAGGATGAGTTGCTTGCTCCCTGAGCAGACCTGGAGGAAAAGTCCTCTAGCAAGATTCCCCCTTGCCCAGGTGGCTCTGCACACCCACAGTTCTCTGCAGTTATTTAAGGATAACTGGTTCTGCTTATGCGCAAAGACAGTTTCAGAAGAGTAAGACATGGCCCCGCTCTCCCTCTCTTATGATCTTTGCATTTCAGAAGAGTCTTAGAGGAGAATATGCCTTGTTCTTTTCTGTGGCCCATATCGCGAAGCCTGAATTGTCTACTTTCTGCATCTTTACTGAAAAATTGGCCAAGTTCCAGCCTCAGATAAAGTCACTTATAAAATACCTTTGGGCTGTCTCATGCCAGTCGTCCTAGGATTATAGTGAGACCGAGGCCCTCCTGAGCCACCTAGCATGACCGTGTCTCAAATAAGTGACCAAATAAACAAAACAAGCAAGCATCTTGGGAAAGTGTGGCTGATCTTCCCTAATATGATGGCATTTGAGGCTTAATTACAAATTACCAAAAATTATCCATGAGTTGGTTATAATTTTCTACAGCGTGCTTCATAAGTTTATGAACAATATGCAATATTAAGCCATTTAAGTTTTTTTTAAAGCCAGGGAGCTCATCAAACTGTAGCTTGTGAGGAAAGAGGCAGAACTTACAACAGAAAGGGATGGAGCCTAGCATTCTTGTTACAGGCCGTCCTTCATGACGGAGGAAGTTCTGTGGCTGGGTGCCTAAGCAGCTGCAGATGAAAGTGTTTGAAAACAGAATGCTGTGTCACCTACAGACTCTCCTTATGATTGTTCCCTAATCCATACACTATAAACACTTACACAACCCTGACATTGTCTTCAGTATTCTAAGTAGTCCAGAGATGACTTAAAGGGGAAGATGTATGTCACTTGCATGCAAATGTTATCTTGCTTTGTTATTATTTTTAGCTCCTCTACCTCCTCCTCTTCCTTCATACTGATAATTAAATCCAGGGTCTCATGTACATTGAAGAAATACATGAGATTTCTCTTGTGATAATTGTTACCTAATATGAAGTAGTTTGGGTTTTATATAATTCTGTTTTAATTGTTGAAAACCAAGATCATCAAGAGGCATTTTCACCCATGCTTCACATTTTAACATAGCTTTTGTAAAAAGGTTATGCAATGATAGATTTTTTTTGTCTCTTCTTTCATTTTAGTTTTCAATGGTATTTTTTCTATAAAGATCTTGAGCAGTCTCTGATTTGAGGATTTTAATGTGTGGATTGGGGTGGTTCTGCCAATGCTGGTATACTCTGCTGATGCTCTCAGTTCTTTAAGGTCACTACCGAGGGTGGCAATCTCAACTATGAATCCAGGAACATGGTCTCATGCCAAATGTGTTCTTTTCATCCATCTCTGTTCTACTACCTTTGCAAAACTAAGAAAGAAAATAACCCTGCTTATACCTGGGTTGATAATTTCCTACTTTACCTGCCAGCTCTGTGCTTTAATACAATCTGTGCTTCAGAATTGCACTGTCTGTCTGTCTGTCTGTCTGTCTGTCTCTCTCTCTCTCTCTGGTGTGTGTGTGTCTGAGTATGTCTGTGAGTGAGTTGTGAGTGTGTGTGTGTGTGTGAGTTATAAGTTTGTGAGTATGTGAGAATGTATAACTGTGTGGTGATGGTAGTGGTAGTTTTATTTAGTTATAATAGTAGCGTCTCAGCCTCTGACATTCTGCTTAGTCTAGTGAAGACTGACAAAACATAGCTCTCACCTCCAAAGAAGAAGCAGCCTGCTCTCAAGCCAAGCATGAGTGAGCATGGCCTCAGAAAGGGGACTCAGGTAGTCCAGAATGACGAGTTCCACTATGGAAGGAGTTACATGAAATTTTTCTTTTGTACAGAAAAGACTAAGTCAAATATAAAAGCATTTACCAAGTACGCTGGCAGGGACTACGGGTAAGCTGCTTACATCAAAGCAGGGGAGCATCTCCTATAGATTTCGGGTACTTTCTGGTGATATTCTTAGCTTTTAGGGTGGCGGAACCTAGTGGTCTGCTACAAAGACATTTTTAAGGTTGTGGTAATCACAGTACTGTTAAACCAGACAGGGGTAGGTAATGAATGGCTTTCAAAGAGACTAAAAATACCCAAAGATAATTTGCCTCTGATCTGCAATGTTCTGACTTCCCACAATCACAAAGCTCAGTCATTTTTAACACAGGTGCAGATTTTCTTTTTTCTGGGAACTTCAGTTCACAGAAATGAGTATAACTTTAGGGCCAAATTAATTCTAACATCAACCACTGCGATAGAATATATGACTGTGTTTTACATAAATTGAAATATGCTAACCAGTGACAAAATACCTTCACTGGAGAGCATAACTAAATTATTTTAACTGCATTGGGATTAATTTTCAATCAATCAGGTGATTTTAATAAGAAATTAAAAAATAACTATATATCAACTAGCCTATAGCAAAAGATGTTTAAAGGTGAATTAAGGGATTTAATTTATTATGTATTTGTTTCTTTATGGACTTTCTGTTTTGAGACGGGGTCTTATATAGCCCAGGGTCACCTTGAACTCACTCTGTGAGGACAATGACCTTGAACTCCTGATCCTCTTGTCTCTACTGCAGGAGTGCTGGAATTACAGGCATGTGCCACCACATTCAGCTAGTCTCCAGTTCATATTCTTTTTTATAATAACCATTATAATAACCTGTGATTATTTTTCTGGCCAAAATGCACTTTATTCTTAAAAAGACAACAATTTCTATCAAATATCAATGACTATAATAAGAGGTGATGAATATTGCTTAGTGCTTTTAATCTGGAGCCTTTTTGATAAATGTGTAGAAGAACTTGCATCTAAGAAATGTAATATACATTTCTGTCTTTGTATCTGCTGATCTATGCATATCATATATGCATTTATGTGATTTAAAGTGTTCTAACTTAGAGATATTGAACTGAAAATTTAGAACCAAACAGACATACAGACATATTAAAATTAAACCACTCCAACCTGTAGTTCTTTCCATAAACTTGATATCATCTATCTATCTATCTATCTATCTATCTATCTATCTATCTATCTATCTATCTGAACAATTTACAATGCACTCCAACATGTCATTTTATAAAAGACTATAAATATTTTCACCTGAGGAGGAAGAACTGTTCAATCTAATATTATGCCATGTGGAGTATATTTAAAACTCAATTGAGCATGAAGTTAAAGATACCTATTTTGCTATAAGAAAGTCAAATGATTGCATTTTCACCTCTCTATGCACAATATACCATTTTCTAAAATTTGACACCCATCACTTAGATGAACTCTTTCAGTGATGCAGCCAAAGATGAGACATTGTAATTTAAACTTTATTTCCTTGTCAAATACTGTTCAGCACTCTAAATTAATATAATGAACATAGGGATGAAGCTAAGCCCCTTACTGATAAAGTGCCCATTTATCAATATCAATTTGTCTGTGTACGAATCTGTAAATTATGTTCATAAAGAAGACTACAGACCAGTGGTTCTCAACCTTCTTAAAGCTGTGACCTTTTAACATAGCTCCTCCTTTGTGGTGACCCCCCCAATCATAAAATTATTTCATTGCTACTTCATAATTGTAATTTTGTTTCTGGTATGAATCTAAATGTAAATATCTAATATGCAGGATATATGATATTCAACCCCTGTGAGAGGTCGTTTGACCCCCCCCAAGGAGTTGAGACCCACAGGTTGAGAACTATTACTATAGACAAATTTCCCAGGAATGGTACTATTGACGTTTTAAGCCAAGTAAATGCATGGTAGTATATTTAGTACCTTCCCACACTCGTAGTTACAATAAAAATTATCTCCAGACATTATCCAGTATTCCTTGGGGACAAAATTGTTCTGAACGTAAGCCATTCCAACAGAGCATAGGATAGTGATCCCCACTTTCCTAGATGGAAGATCAGCATGCAAAATTACCATTTCTACTAAGCATCTTCCCCCTTCCGATATGAGTCTAAGATGCTGGTTCCTGAGAAGAGGCTCTGTGACACGAACAGGGACTAAGTCTTAGTCACTGGCAAAGGACTCTCCTATTTGTCATCAAGTTATATTTCAAATAGAAGTTTCAAGTCCAGGGGTGGAGTGGAAACAAATTCCTTCTGGTTACAGCTGAGATTTTGTCTTCCTTTTAGCAAAAGAGAGGTGGGGGCGTGACTTTTCCTTGTGAAGGAACTATGCCTGGGTAGGGGGCCCAGCTGCAGTCTTCAGAACAGATCAAGTGGGGTTGGGGGAGTGGGGGACTGGAAGACATCGGTCACCCCCCCAAAAAACTATGTCAACATCTGTCCATCACAGCAGTCTTGGCCAGATGATCATTTTTTCTGCTTCTGTAAGCACCAATAAGACAACGCCACTGAGCTGGGTCTTTTGTTGGCTGAAGCATTTCCCACCGCTGCGGCCACCTCTGATATGCTAATAGAGAAACTGGGGGTTTTGTGTGACTGAAAAGGCTTTCAGACCCAATCAGTGGGTCAACAATCCCAACTCCGTGAGAGCCCAGGCCTGCTGTGTAAGAGGGTCCTCTTACCCCCAGTACTTCCACACACCTTTTCGTGGGGGTGGGGAGGGAGGGTTAGTGCCCAAAGAGAGGCGCTTAACCATCTGTCCCCTGGAGCAATACAGGGGACCTAAAACACAATAAACCCGCACCTTGAAAACTGCCAGGAGGCCTTGTGAGGGTCTAGTCCGCTCTGGGTAGTAGGCGCTAAAGCAGCACTCTGAATGCTTCGCTGGTTTGAAGGGAGGCTTTGAGGAAAGCAGTCTGTGTGACTTCTGACTCCCTAATGTCTGCTTCTCAGTGTGAAGCTCTACCATGTCACCGTCAGGGTTTAAAAATAACTTAATAGGTGTTCCCACTCATCGGGTCACAGAATTATGACATGTCAGCTGGCAGAAGTATTTCCTCTCTTTTGCGATATTCATTTGCTCATTCAGTATTTATTCTTTAGAAGTAAAAGCAGTTGAAAGGAACTTTGCAGGGATATTTTTTCCCTCTAGAATTTGCCCTAATTTTAAAAATTATCTAAAATTACTTAATGATTATTAGGTGTTTATCTAATAACTCCAATGTTTGTTTTCATTCAAATAAAACAGTTCTCAGAAAATGTTTTTCTGCTTTGTATGCCTTGCCTACTACTTCTGCTAATACCGTTAAATGTTGCACAAAATGGTGTCTTCCATTAAAGTCTGAACTTCCCAAAGCTTGTTTATGAGCCAAAGCTCGGTACTGCTGGATACCCTGACAGGCCAGAAAGAGGCAAAGAAATAAAATATGGTTTCAGACTTTAACAAACATATACTCCCTTGAGGGAAACAGTATGTAATCAAATGTGGTTGTGCTACAACACACCAGTGGACATGGTACTGTGGGAATGGAAAATCGGCCAGGGAAGTCAAGGAGGGCTTCTCAGAGGAGGTGAATGAGCTGACTTTCAACATTGCTTAATATATAGCAAGACAAAGAGACATTGAATGCAATCCTAAGCAGCAGACAAATGTGTTTGCCAGGACTGGTTAACCACTGTGAGATTCTATAGCCAATAATAACAAAGCTTTGGCTTTTGCCCTTTTCACAATCCCATCTAAGTTGGAATGTGTGGCAGGAACTGAAGTACCATACTCACTGTGGCCTTTCAAGCTCTTCCCCTTAATGCTCCAGTATGACCTAAGCTCTTGACACCCCCTCCCCTTGACACACACACAGGAGCCTTATCTTCTTTCCCAGATTGCTGACACCAGACATGTCTTCCACAAGATCAGTCCACTTCCAACTCTCATGGAACAAAGGCAATATATAAGAAACACAAGGCTCATTAGGACAGAGTGGTCAGGGAAAATCTCTCTGGAGAGAGGATACTGAAGCTGGCATGCTAAAAGCAAGGACGGGAGAGCCATAAGAATGTCAGGGAAGGAGGCCCATCCCAGGCCACAAAAATCAGTTAGAGCCAAGGCCCTTAACTGAGAAGAAGTGGATGAGTGGCAGGGGCAGAAAGAACTGTGATGTGGCTATGTGCAATTGTGGCGCCTGATGGAATCTCAAAGGTGGATAGAGGCCAGCTTTTGAAGGACATTCCAAGCTAGATTAAGGAAGGATGCTTTTTTTTCATCTGAGTACGAAAAGTTAGAGAGATTTGATTTGAGCCTTGCAGTAATGTGATATGATTTACCTTTTTAAATTTTTTTCTTGCAATATCAAAGAAGACAAGCAGCCACTCTTGCATTAGCCCCGGATGAGAAATGGTGGTGGCACAGGCGGACATGGAGATGAATGGACAAATGTGGGAAATACTTTGATGAAACTGAAGGGTTGCTTAAGAATTCCCCCAGAGCCGGGCGATGGTGGTGCACGCCTTTAATCCCAGCACTTGGGAGGCAGAGGCAGGCGGATCTCTGTGAGTTCGAGACCAGCCTGGTCTACAGAGCTAGTTCCAGGACAGGCTCCAAAGCCACAGAGAAACCCTGTCTCGAAAAAAACCAAAAAAAAAAAAAAAAAAAAAAAAAAGAATTCCCCCAGACTGCCCATCCCTGGTTCTGCATTCCTTTGCCAGGTGAATCCTGTACAAAAGGACATGGCGGGGGTACCGTTAGCAAATACATTAGCTTTACCAGATGTGCTCCCAGAGGAAGTCATATTTAAACTATTTTGTAAAATGATTATGGTGGCCCAGGCCTGTAATCCCAGCACTTGGGACATAGAAGTAAGAGGATCAGATGTTCACGGTCATCTTCAGCTACATAATAAGTTTATACTAATTGGGGCGGGGGTGTCTCTGAGTTCACCATGGCCAAGCCAAGGGAGAAAAGAAGGTAGTTTGGTTCAACGAGATTCAGTAGCCGGTGTTAGTTCACACTTCAGGATTGTGACCCTGAGTAGTTTATTTTAGGCATATTTAAGCACAGCATAATCCATTGGAAACTTTCCTGATGATTATTAACTCAATTCTGTGTGTACAACAAAGCAAACATAAATCTCTTAGAGGAACAAAATAAGTTAACCAGAACTCAGATGTGACTACATTGAAACTCTCTGTAAAGTACATGTGACAGCTTCCATAAAAATGCCTTCTGTAAGATTGATCACATGTCATGCCTTCCATGAACACAATTTCTATAGATTGACTGAGAGACACAAGCTCACCATGCAGGTCTGCTGGAGGATTTGGCATGGAATAGTCTCAGCCACACAGGTAGTGTAAAGGTCACCAGGCTATTAACCACACCTGCTCCCAGCATTCTGGGCAACAGGTTATGTGTCTCTTTCTTTGAAAGGACAACCCCATGTGTTTAATATTCCAGGTTCTCCTGGTGCTAATCTGTGAGCTCAAAGACCTCTGTGCCCTAGCCTTGGTTATTTAAGACCTTGTATCAAAAAGTAGCAAGCGAATTCTCCTGGTGCTAATCTGTGAGCTCAAAGACCTCTGTGCCCTAGCCTTGGTTATTCAAGACCTTGTATCAAAAAGTAGCAAGCGAAAAAACAAGTTGTTTTTTTTTTTTCTGACATTGTGGGACATAGAGAATAAGGATGCATAATTTGAAGTCCAAAACATGCGTATGTAGCTTCAAGTGCAAAGATCCGAATCCTACCTGTACACTAACAACTGTGAATCCAGAAAAGGTGTCTGAGACTCTTTCAGTTTCCTGCTCCATGTAATGGTTCGAATATCACTGTATATTCTTAGTCTTAATGCCCTGAGCAATGCAACCTTTTCTGTACAGTAATACCACATTCTCCTTTCCTGAGGGCCTTTGGTAATACAAAGAAGAAGAAAGCCCGTCCTTGGCTTTGAGTTACTATTGGTTACAGGACAGATATGGAAACAACTGCTTATGGTACGGCTTGACTAGTATGTGCTGAACATTCGAGTTTGTGGGGCAACAGTGAATGGAGCGAGTGTTTGGGATCCAGAGAGCTGGAGTGGGAGGAGGTTGGAAAGACATTTTAATTGAATCTGAAGATCAAGTATGAGTATGCCAAGTGAAGGGGTTAGAGAAAGGGCACCTATAACAAAGAAAACAACATGTGCCAAGACTAAAGGCAAGCCTGTTCTTTTTTTTCCTACAGTGGCACAGGCTATACAAAGAAGATCAGGGAGTAGACAAGGGTTTGGAGAGGGAAGTTGGAGTCAGACTAACTATCTTTTTTTGTAAACTTTGTAAATTTAAAATTTTCATATATATGTGTGTGTGTGTGTGTGTTTTGTCTTCATGTATGTCTATGCACCATGCACATGCCTTATTGCTTGTGAAAGACAGATAGAACTTTGGATCTCCTGGTACTGGAGCTACAGATGGCTGGGAGCTACCATGTGAGTTGCTAGAAATTGAACCTAGGCCCTCTACAAGAGCAGTCAGTGTTGAGCCATCTCTCTAGCCCTGTGATTAAATACTTTATGTCACTTGTAGCTAGTAACTAGACAGCACAGGGCTAGAATATTTCTCTGTAGAGAAGTGGGGAATGGGACAGAAGAACTGCCCGTGCACGTGGGGGCACAGATAAAGGGATTAGAAAAAGATTAATTAGCCTTTTTTTTCTTTTAATGGCATAGGTCTTTTATAAACAATTTGGCCACGGATTTTTATATTCAAATATAGGCTATAAATAAATAAGAGCTATTTAGTTTATATGACTACAATCCTATAAAGTCTACAATAGTCTTTATTCTAGAATGTGCTATTAAGCAGTTCATCCATTCCTTGTGGTTTATTTCAGAACTGAACCTCCAACTCCAAAATTTACCATCTGTTCGATCAGTCCATGTGTGATAGCCAAGACTGTGTGTGTGTGTGTGTGTGTATGTGTGTGTCAGGGTAGGACAATATCTATGGAGACAGTTTTGACTGTTTTCAGAGAAACAATTACTACTAGTAGTCTGTGGTGGGGAGGCAGAGCTGCTGCTAAACATGATGGCAGCCCTCAAAGCAAAGAATGATGCAGCCCAGAGCATCAAGAATGTTGAGTTGGAGAGACTCTAGTCTAGAGTCTAGCATCTTTTTAGTTTTTTTTTCTTTTATATGCATGTGTGTGTGTCTATGTGAATCTATGCTGTCTGTGCGCAGGTGTCCATTGAAGTCAGAAGAGGACATCAGATCCCATAGAACTGGAGTTACAGTTGTGAGCTATTCGATGTGGGTGTTGAGAACAAAATCCACGTTCTCTTAAAGAACAGGGAGCACTCTTAGCCACTGAGCCTTGTTTCTAGCCTCGAGCCCAGCTTTCTAAACTGTGGACCAGGACCCTACATGGAATCTTTTAACACAATGTGGAAGTTTAGAAAAACTTTGACAATAGTAAAGGTTTTTGGTTATGCAGTGATGAGAATAATTCCAAAATCAAGTGCATGATGAATCCAAGATATTTCTGGAAGCATTTATCCATGTTGCATAGTACAACTTTGGTATAGCCTAGGTCTGACCACATAGCAGACACACCTTGCACTGCTCTTTCTTCCACACCAATGCATCACCAACAAATGTTGCTTGAAGCATAGTAACTCAGATTCTTGACGATTGTGTGCTTGGAATTTCAGTGTTTTTACTGTACATGCTATGTTTTATGCTGTCATGAAAACATGTTTAATTATGGAAAACAAAGATTTTCAATGTTTTCCTACTGTCATTCCTCAGAATATCAGTATCAAATGCTTTTATTTTTTGATTGTATTGCAATACAATATTTAAGTTCAAAAATTGCTGTTTGAGGTAATAGAATTTCATAAAAAAACAGTAAATTTTTGCTAGGGTTTATGACAGAATTTCTAGAAATTTCTGAAATGGCCTTAAACATGCTTTTGCAATTTTGTACTACATATTTTTATGGCATTTTTAGTATTGATGATTTAAAATTAAAATATCATCTTTGAAAAACATTTAAGATGATCTGCATCCTGGGATAGCAAGTATTCTGGCAAAATTTAATTATGTATGTAAAAATAAATAAGAATGTCCAGCTCACTAGTATGTAGATTTGTTTTCATTTCAATAACTGGTAAAATTATATATGTATATATAATTTTAAAACAATTGTTTTAAAATAAGCTTCTTCATGATTTATCATCAGTAAATGCATAATCTGTATGCCTATTTTATAGGCCTATATTCCCACTCAAAGCCACATAAATATTTCTTAGGCAAAAAGCATGTATGGGCGAAAAAGGTTTAAGAAGCCTGGGACTAAAGTACTACATGTTTCTTTTCATATGTGAAGCATACACCCTCTACACACACACATGCATACATATAAACATGCACACACAAACATGTAAACCAAGAGGTTCAAATCTTCATGTTCATTTTAAGAACACCTGTGGAACTGCCCAGGTGATCAAAGATATGTATATAAAAAACCACCAAGTGTCTGCAAGATGTCACCTTACAGAAGCCATGTGCGTTGTTCTTGCATTGCAATAATGAAGTTGGTTGTGCCAGCAGCGGAGGTGAACTTAGGGCCAAAGACGACTGACTCTTATTGCACATGTTTTAAAATATAAAAGGCATAGATATAGCTTCTCTAGTCATTGAAGACATTCAAGTGACTCTATCATCCAAGACTCATCACTTTATGTATAGAGTTTAGGGTCAGATTAACCTATGCATGAGATCCCCCTGTCCCACTGGGATGATCCTCTCTGAAGTAAGTTGCACAAAGGAAACAAAAAGCTATGGCAAAAGAATACAGTCAGCATAAAATAGAGGCAAACAAAAATTTAAGACAAAATAGAATAATATATGTGTATATGTTTATATGTGTGTTTGTGTGTCACAAAGCTAGAAAAGAGTACATGAGAAAAGACAGCTATAGCTTAAGGGGGGGGCTATATAATATGGTCACGGAATACATGTGATCAGAAAGCAGAGGAACACTAACTGGAAGAACAGAGGGAACCAGCTTGGGAAGAAGGAAAAGCTATCAGGGGAGGGAAATGATGGAGTATTTTTTTTTAAAAAAATCCATTATCCTGGTTCTTCCCTAGGTCAACTAAATCAGGAACTGTAAACATGGAGCCCCAAACATACATCATGTGTTCTTCAAATATTCTTAAGAAGGTTCTACTATGTAGCAAGAGTTGAGAATCGTAGGTCTAAGAAATGCTGTCTAGGACATCCCCATTCCTTAGCCCTCAAGTCTCTGACTACTATAACATGCAGATTGTGCCTTATGGAACTCCCACACCTAAACAGTGCGCTCATCTTTTACTCCGTGTGGTTATAAAGTGGGGCTCTTCAAACCTGTCAAACAGAGATAGGCTTCACCTTTGCCCTACTAAGTGCAAGGGGAAATGGACAATTTCTTGGGGAAAGCATGCCTTGGAGGGCTTCCTACTGTCCAGGGGAAACCAAAGGTGAAAATGGTTAGCAGGAAAACTAGTTGAGGGGGAGAATGGCCAACTTGCAGCTCTTTCTGGGCTGTGTTCACAGTGCATGGGGTTATGCAGTAGTGGGAAAGGCCAACCTTATGTCGTCTGTTCAGCGTAATGAAATGGAAAAGAGCATTTATTTTGCATTTTTTGCTAATCTTGTATTGTGAAGACACACATTTTGAAGCCACCCATGTTAGTTTGTTAAAACAACATTGACAAGATGTTTTTCTAGAAGAAAAAAATTATGATTTTTGTGAGAGATCAAAATTGTCTGTGTCACTTTTCAAGTAACCCCAGATACTACAGGGCACATTACTTATCCTTCTTTTCTTTAAGACTGACAGCTTGGTATGATGGGGCAGAGGTAGAGGTTGGGGGAGGGGTTCAGGAGATTTTGTTCTCTGCATATTCTGTGTTTAGTTGTGTCCAATCCAGGACTCAAAGCTTTTGTGACTGTCTCTGATGACCTTGAAAATAGAACCTATCCACACCTGTGACTTTGTTTCACCATTGTTGATTTTTTACTAGGAGTGTAATTTACTGGATATGTGTAAACCCTGAGCACACTATATTCTCTGTGCGGTTCCTTGATAAGGATGTTTGCTTCTTTCAGCAGAACTCAGGTTCACTTTGCTAGCATCTTTATGGAGGCACAAGTTGGTCCTCCGTCACAGCAGATGGAGGGATGACCTAGTGAAGGTCTTCGTCAATACAGAGGAAAATATTTCTCAATTAGAGCTAGGTACAGTGTTCCCCAACTCTTAATCTTTAACAGATGAGGATTCTATGTGCCTCAGTCAGATTTTCCAACTCAGCACATTGGCATTGGTACTAGACAGATTTTTCTCATGGGGCTTGTCCTGAGCCTTGCAGGATATTTAGTAGGATTCATGGCTTCTATCACTAAATGCCAAAATCATGCAGAGTTGATAACAACAAAAAAGTCTCCTAACATTATCTACTTGGCAAAACTGCCTCCATGTTCAGAAATTCTACTGTAGCTTTAGCCTTTAGTGGATAATCCAAGGGGAACTACTGGATGGTTTTGAGTGCTGGAAGAAAGAAGGGAAGAGGCTGGTGATACGGACTGAGGCCTGATTCCCTCCTTGAGGATTCTTTACTGCTATCCAGGATATGCGGAGGAAGGAGACGCGATGGAACTCCTAGAGACCTGGCTTACCCTGAGGCACTAGACTGTGATTTTTAGCACTGGGAATGTTAAAGATGGACTGTCTGAAGGACTGTTTGGAGAGAGAACCATGAATCACCAGGAGTAGGGGGAAAAGATGCATGAAGGTAGGATCAGCACCCAAGATGGCTCTGTGGTTGTTGGTTCTCAGGGCCATATGATGAGGTGGACAATATTGGAGGAGAAACTGACAACAGGAAAAGCGCTGTTGGGAATCACCCTCCCTCCTTCCTTTCCTCCCTCCCTTCCTCCCTTCCTTCTCCCCCGCCCCTGTATGTGTGTGTGTGGGGGTGTGTATGTATGTGGGTGTGCGTGTGTGTGTACTCCTGCTTTAACATGCCATGTAAAAAACTGTCCAGCAGGGGTAGTCTACTCGCCCAGTAGGCAACTGATTCTGAGTCTTGAGTTGTAAAGAGAGGACTTGGGGAAACTAATCTGATGTAGGCATCCCCTCTGTATGCTATGATTACCATTGATTAATAAAGAAACTGCTTTGGACCTATAGCAGGGCAGAACTTAGCTAGGCAGGGAAAACTAAGCTGAGTGCTGGAAGGAAGAAGGGCAGAGTCAGAGAGAAGCCATGGAGCCACCGGAGACAGACATGCTGAAACTTTGCTGGTAGCTACGACCTCGTGGTAATGCACAGATTACTAGAAATGGGTTAAATCAAGATATAAGAGTTAGCGAATAAGAAGCTAAAGCTAATGGACCAAGCAGTGTTTTAATTAATATAGTTTCTGTGTGATTACTTCGGGTCTAAGCTAGCTATGTGACCAGGAATCAACAAGTGGCCCCTCCCGCAACAAATCAGAAAAGAGATAATATCTGAGGCAGGAGGCAGTGTCTGCAGGTTGAAAAGAATCAAGTCCTTCATTGTCGGGGTCCGGTGTTAGCCCAGACCATAAATTATTTATCTTGACCAGACCCCAACATAAACTATCTCTCTCTGGACCAGCGTGGAGGTGTGGGAATAAAGACACAACTCACATGGCTTTATTGAGAGGGAGATTCTCAGTGGTCCTTCATGAAGTCCTGAGTTCACATCCTGAAGAATTCCTCTCGTTTATTCTCCAAACAGTCTTTATACCAAAACATAAACTGAGGGATAAATACCTTAGCATTCTGTCCCTTAGGTAATCAGGTGAATTGCTTTTAGTCACATCCACATCTACCTATCTGCTCTGTATGCTAGCTGTTACGTAGGCTTGAATCAGCATCTCTATCAGGCATCCTCCAAATTACAAAGAAGGGAGCAAAAGAACATCCTGACCTTTTGTTAGGTAGCGACAGCCTGTCTGGAAGGTTACGTGACTGCTCCGGATACTAGCCATGGCCCAAGAACTTGGCTGTTACACCATGTAGAAATATGGCCCTATACTTCATAGCCTTGGCAGCTCTGTAATGCCCTGCTCTCTCTGCGGCTTTCACACCCAGGTGGGGTTGAGTCAGCAAATCAGAAGTAGACAAGCAGTGGGGCAAATCTACACTGGCCACATGTATCGGGAAGCTCAGGGAACTTTAAATTTCATATAACAGTGAGCTGCATATATTGGACCTAAGTAGAATTCAAAACATATACCATTGATGAGGTGAAGCCCACGGGAAGCCAGTACAGCAGCGAAAGGCAGCAAGTGAGCTGGTCAGATGCATCCTGAGCTGAAGTGAATGGACCAATGCTTGACTCCTTGGTTTTGAAAGATGAAGAAATGTGCATTGGCAGATGTATTTTAAAAGTGGAATGAGAGCTAATGAATCAAACACTCCTCTGCAAGTCCCTGATTAGTCCCCAAAGAAGCCTCCACCAACCAACTCTCTGTGCTATCAAACCACAGGTGAATGTTCTGGATGGTTCTATGGCCAGAGAGACAAGGAAGGGTCTTGACAGATGGAAGAAGGTGAGATAAGGAATGGATATGAGAAGTGATTATTTGCTAGGGAAAAATCCTAAAATAATCACATCATTTATTGAACACAGTACAAAACACAGCACAGACACTTTGAGTTTCAGGTTCTATGGGTGAAAAAAAAAAACAACAGAAACCTCATGATGAGATGAGTAATGATGGCGCCAGACAAAATCCTGGTCATCTGAATCCGAGCTATGATCTTTACCTAAGGATGGCACGTTGGCAGTGGGACACAAAGTTGAGTCCATGAGCCGACCCAACCTGCACACTACTAGGAAGGGAACCTGGGGGCTCAATGTGATGCTTACGCACACTTCCTGGCACTGAGCTTTTGGATGTGGAAATTATCTAGTCTGGTCAGACATACTGATACATCTGGGACAGATTTTAATTTTGCTGCTAGTTTGCTTTCTTCCAGCTGCTTTTCTGCTGGGTTCCCTCTCCACTTGTCTGATAAAATGAAGAAATTTATTTCTGGTGCAATAGAAAGAAAAACAAAGGATAGACCAGATTGTCTCCTCCCTTGAGCATTTGTAGTTCAGCAACTTTGAAACAGAAGCCCATGCATGGGATTCTGAAAGCAGTTCAGAACAATGAGTCCCAGACACAGATTCCTGTAGGGGGGGAAAGTCAAGTTCCTAGCCTGGATCTTGAACAGGGGAAGGAGCTGACTGTTGAGAGAGCATCTGCTTTTCTCTCTGTTCCTTTCTTTTTGTCTCTCTCTCCATATCTCTGTGTTTCTGTCTCTGTCTTCCTGTGGCTCTCTCTCTCTCTCTCTCTCTCTCTCTCTCTCTTCCTCCCTCCCTTTCTATTTTAAAATTATTTTCATCACATTTTACTGTGTGTGTGTTTGTGCTAAAAGCTTTTGGAGGACAGAAGACAAATTTCAGGAGTCAGCGTTCTCCTTTTACCATGTGGGACCTGGGGATGGAACGTAGCTCCCTGGGCTTATGACACGCCACTTTACCCGAGGAACCAGAAACTGGTCTCTGCATTGAATGAATCCCCAAAGCTAAGGAAACTGTGGGCCACACTTAGAGCAGAAAATTCCGGTGAATGCAGTGATTGTTTCAAAAGTTTTCTTAGTATGTACCTCGAACTTTCAAACCCAGGTCACATGTATCATTTGTCACTAATGTGAATGTGATTTTAGAAATATGTACCGTATTATTTCTGGTGACTTCAAGTGGAGTCACAAAGTTCCACAGATTGCCTGTTTTCACTGCCACTGAGACTTTATTTATAAAAGCTCGATGTGTGGGAAGGAAAGCGAGTGGGCAACGGAAAGAATGAAGAGTGTCTTTCTCGCCTATATTCCAAATGGTTTGTTTTAATCTGATACTCTTACCGTATTATCCCATGGGGCCTTGGCACTCTTAGAACACTAGATCTTTGTGTTTTCAGTACCCTTTCCCGACTGGATAATGGCCAATTCACCTGATGTTCAGCAGCAGGTCTCGTCTTTGTGCTTGCCTCTGTCCACCCTTTGGACAGACTAAACATTGGGAGTCTTTTCACTTTCTTTCTAGAAATGATAAACTTTCTGTTCCCAAGCTACAAATCGATTCTCTTTGATTTTCAAGCAGCATTCACTTCTGCACAGCATGGCCATTTGTGGTCTCCATACCTCAAGGTGCTTCTCTATTCACTAGGGATAGGGTTCAACTTCGATAGCTTTCCCTCATATCACAACACTGCCAAATTTGAGGACCCACTATGATGCCACACATCCAAGTGTAGCGTCACCTTAGAGTATGCCTCAGTCGTCTTCTGGTTCATATTAAACTCTCCAAAATCTCAGCAACATAACACACCACTCACTGTCTCAAGAAATCTGAAGATGGCTTCACTGGGCCCTTAGGCTCAGCAACTCTCATGGGCCGCAGTAAAAGCAACAGTCACCTCATGGCTCAGGTGGATGTGGCACCATTTCCAAGTTCACCAAAGTGGTTATGGGCAGGATTTACCTCCTTCACAAGCTGTGGGAATGAGGCCTTGCTTTATTACTAGGTCTTGGCTAGAGGCCTTCTTCTATTTCTTGCCATGTGGGTCTTTCTGTAGGTCAGTTTACAACATGCTTTTTAATTGAAAGACCAAAAGAATGAATGAGAAAGAATCCCAGCTAAAGGAGCGGTTGTTAGAAGACAATTTAGACGTGTATAGCCCGTCATTCCCATTGCACTCGACTTGCCAGTAACAAATCACTACAACCATGCCTCACTCAAGGGACGGCATGAGCTCCAGAAAGTAGCGACCATGGGAGTTGTTTTAGAAATTGCCAAGTAGAATAGTAGTGTTATGATGCTCATAGATTGGTGCCTAGCCCACCTGTCATCAGAGAGGAGCCTCCACCCAGCCACTGATGGACACAGAGGCAGACCCACAGCCAAGCATTAGGCCAAGCTCAGGGAATCCTGCTGAAGAGAGGGAGAAAGGATTGTAGAAGCCAGAGGGGTCAAGGACACCACAAGAAAACTCACAGAAACAACTAACCTGGGCTTATAGGAACTCACAGAGCCTGTACTGACAACCAGAGAGTCTGCATGGGACTGACCTAGGTCCTCTGCGTATGTGACAGGTGTATAGCTTGGTCTTCATGTGCCACTTCTAGTAGAGAAAGCAGGGGATGTCTGTGACTCTGTTGCCTGCTTTGGTGACCCATTCCTCCTATTTGGTTAACTCAAACAACCTTGGTGGAGGAGAGTGTGCTTGGTTTCACTGCAGCTTGATATACCACAACTTACTGATATCCGTTGGATGCCTGCCTGTATCTGAAAAAGAAACAGTGGAAGAGGAGTGAATGGGGTTGGGGGAGAGGGGAGAGGAAAGAGGAAAGAGAGGGGAAGGTTTGGTTAGAATGTAAAAACAAGAAAATAATTTTTAAAAAGTTAAGAAAAGAGAGTACTGTTACAACATAGCATAAAGCTATGGAACCCACATGTAATTAAGCAGCCAAGTGTTTGGAGAACACTGCTCCTTGCCAGTTAATTCCCAAATATCAAATCCACACAGAACATCCGTGAAGTTTAGGCTGAATCTGTGCACACAACATAATGAGTCAGTCAACTACAGTGCTTAATGTGATGAGCATTTTCTTAGATTTTAAAAAGAAAAAAGCTGGGTCAGGTGAGATATACCTGCAGTCCTAATATTCAAAAGCATGAGGTAAGAGGGCTGTGAATTCAAGGTCAGTCTGGGTTACCTAGGGAGACCTTATCAAAAGAAACCTGAAACCTCACACAGTGTCTCTATGTGATGTCCATAAAACATCGCTTCATGTCCTGCATTCGGCAACAATATTCTAATGTTAAACTTACACAGGTTTTCACTGTGTGAAGACACAGTGAATTCATTCTTTCTTTTAGCTTTACACACCATTTTTCATAACTAAATGACAGTTGACCTTAAGTCAGTTAATACACACTCATTTGGTGTAGGAGGGTCTTCTATCTATGTTTTTCTTTCATTGGTTGAATAAAGAAAACTGCCTTGGCCTTAGGTGGGCGGAGTAGACAGAGCAGAATGCTGGGAAGAAGGGAAGTGTGGCAGACGCCATGATTCTCCTGCCTGAGATGGACACTGGTTAGACTCATGCTGGTAAGCCATGACCTCATGGTAATACATAAATTACTAGAAATGGGTTAAAATAATATGTGAGAGTTAGCCAAGAAGAGGCTAGATATAATGGGCCAGGCAGTGATCTAATTAATACAATTTCCATGTGGTTATTTCAGGTATAAGCTAGCCGGGCAGCTGGGACACAGCCCACCACTCTCTTACAACACTTATTCCTTCTACATATATTGTTTATATGAAACAAAGCAATTTAACATCCAGGACTTCCATTATTTAAGACCGAACATTGCAAACACATGCCAGGTCCAGTGGATCTTTGTAAAGGCATTATGGAGTTCATGTTGCTTTTCCAGGCAACATTTCTTATGCTGGGATGAAGTAACAGACCTAGTTTCTTTCTCCTACACAGTGTACAAAAATCGAGGATCTTTAAAGCCTCCACAAGACTGCCTCATTTTAGATCAATAAATGTTTACTAGTAGGTTTGATTTCATCCCTGGGGGACACAGTATAATGTCTAGAGACTGTGTGAATGTGTATGTGTGTGTTCCATGTGCCTGCCTAATTGTGTGTCTGCCCATAGAGACCAGAGGGGGCCATCAGATGTTCTGCTTTATCATCCTCTGGCTTACCCTCTTGAGACAGAATCTCCCTGAATTTAGAGCTAGGCTGGCAGACACACAAGTCTCAGTAATTGTCCTGCCTCTTCCCTCCCACCCCAGTGCTGTCATAAGCAGGCATGACCATGCCTGGCTTTTTTGAAAAGTGTGTTTTCTAAGAATTTGAACACAGGTGTTCATGCTTGTGATGCAAGTGTTATTACCTACATAACCATTTTCCCAGATATGGAAGCATTTTTCCTTGTTATAAGTTGAGGTGAGGCGTCTATGAACATTTTGTAAATTGAGGCTACCAAGTACTTTGCTTTAGCGAATACCCCTCACTTGTGCTGAGGCTGAGAGACTGTGAGTTAGATTAATATTATTCTCAGGGAGACTTAGTATCTCTTGTTCAGGAAGGAAGATGACTCCACCTCAAGTTATATGGGTTTGGTCTTGCTCTTACGTCTCTCTGACCCTGATGGCTGGGGTCCTAAGATTCAGGATCTTTGATAGTCAGGTATCTCACAGTCTGAACTCTAGCTGTCTCGCTCTGTATGGTTCTCACATAGGCAAACCCTGCCCGTGGTACTTTGAACCTAAGCCCTGAGGCCTCAGCCAGGACCCTACCTATGATTTTTCAAGTAAAACGGGCCAATTAATGTTCTCTTTAACAAACTACTCTATCACATCCTGGTTCTTACATAACTAGTCACCTGCCAGTTTGTCCATCTGCCACACTGTTCCTGTACCCATGGCCCTATTGAATGCTCTAATTTCAATGCTGCCCATCAAGCCTCTTCCAGGTGGTTTAGAGATGGACACCTTGGAAATGGTCATCTAACTGTCTGAACAATCCCCTCATATGTTTGAGTCTAGTCTGGACCACACTTCAATTCCTTACCAATTCAGAAGTCTAGTTTCGAGAACCTTGTTTCTCCTACAACAGTCCTTCCTGGTGCCTGATAGGCTATTACTTTGTTTCACACAACAGATAGAACTAAACATTTTATATGAAAATAGCAATAAAATTAATGGAGAAGCAATTCATTAGATTCGGCTGGGGATTTAGCTCAGTAGGTAGAGGGCTTGCCAAGCAGACATAAGGTACTGGGTTTGATTCCTAGCACTGCAGAGATTAGACACGATGTCACAAGCCTGTAATGCCATCAGTCAAGGGGTGGAGGCTGGCCCTGCAGTCGTGGTGCATGCCTTTTAATCCCAGAACTTTGAAGGCAGAGGCAGGAGAATCTCTGAGTTTGAGATCACCCTGATCTACAGAGTGAGTTCCAGAATATCAATACTAAACAGAGAAAGCCTGTCTTGAAAAACAAAAACCAAAAAACAAACAAAAAAAATGAGGCAGAGTCTGGAGGATATAACAAGTTTGAGGTCAGCCTAGGATACATCCAAATTCTTTTGGAAGAACGAGAGGGTCAAACGGCAGGTGATCATTTAATTGGATGAAAAGCTGGCCTACAAGAGTCTTCTGACTGAATGGTTTAACTGAGGCAGCTCTGGTGTTGTATAGATACAGTTGACAAGTTGGAGAGTTCTTTTTGTTTCTGTTTGTTTGGTTTTTTAAGACATGGTCTTTCTATAGTTTCGGCTAGCTTCAAACTTACTACATGGTTTAGGCTAACCTAGAACTCCTGATCTGTCTCCATCATTCTAATGCTGGGTGTCACCACACATGACAAAACACATATTTTTCTTTGATATTATCTTTTTTTTTGAAACACAGTCTCATGTATCTTAGGCTGGCCACAAACAATATGCAGCCAAAGATGACTGAATTCCTGATCTCCCTGCCTCTATGTCCGAGGTACTGGGACGAGAAACATGCAGCCCTACACTTGGTATTGAGGGGTGACTTCTTGTTTTTAAATATTTTTTAAAAAATATTTTGAGATTGTAATAGAATTACAACATCCTTCCCTTTTCTTCCTTCCGAATCCTCTCATATACCCCGCCCTACTCTCTATCAATTCATGGCCTATTTTCTCACTAAATTTTGTTGCATCCATATATTTGTATGTATATGCACGCACACATGCACATATTCATAAATATAATCTGCCTTGCTCCTTTGAGAGCTTGCATGGAACCTTCTGGTACCATGAAAGCTAGTCCTCAGGGAGGGGACATTCAGGCCAGTCCTAGCTCAGAGGTCTTGGGGTTCTGTGTCTGTCTGAAGTGTCATCAACAATAGGGATTTATATGGAGACTTCATAAGATCCCATTGTTATGCTTGTTGTCTTAAGCCCAATGCAGATGAGGGTCATCACAAGGCAACACAGATGACTAGAAGAAACGAGAAGCAAATGCAGCCTGTTTCCCTGTGTGGGATTCTGGACTGAACAACAAATAGAGGAAGATTAGTGGGAAAACCGGTGAAGTCTAAATAAAGTCTGTGATTTAGCCCATTGTAATGCAGCAATGTCAGTTTCTAAATGTTGATAAATGAGTCCCAGTCCTGGAGATAGGAACTCTGGTGCAACTGGGTGAGGAGTTCAAAAATAAACAAAAGGGGGAAATTTGGAGACTTTCTGTATTGTGAAGAAATCCGTCAAACAGTACAAGGATGTGGTGTTTGTTTTGTTTGGTGAAAGGATATGATGCCAAGACCACTTCTGTTTCCTTCCCAGTCCAGAGGCCCTCTCTTAGGTCAAGAAGATGTATGAAGCACTTGGTGAGAGAGAACCTCTGGCCAGTCCCCACATTCTTCCCACAATGGTTTGAAACAGATGTTTCCACGTACCCACACTGAGACAGAATCAGTCGGTGTGCTAAGAAACTCACAACCACCCTCATGTGTTGTTAAGTTCCTTTTTCATTCGTGCAAGATTCTTCCAGTCAAACACATGAAGGCTCAGACACAGTGGCCTCACGGAAGTGTGCACTGTGATCAGAAAGCTAACAGATCCCTAGAAGAAGAAAGGTGTGAGCTTTACTTCAGAAGGTCTCCAGTGTGAGCAAGTGCCCACTGTTCTTGGAGGTGGTTTTTTTTGTCTCTTACTAATGGAACGTATACTGCTGAAGGAGCAAGTTCTGACGGATTCAGTAAACTCGTTATAGAAGAACTGTAGCCAACCCACATGCCTTGTGACCTTCAGTTTGTCAAAGAATGTGTTCCTTATGACATCTACTATTTGTGACATTCTCCTACAGCTGGCCTAATTTGGAGAAGTTGGGGAGGACTTCCAGCAAGCATGTGGCTCAGATAATCCTCACGGGTTTTGCCTAGGGTATTTTTCTAAGGTAACGTGCGTGAGTGTAGCTTGTCGCCGTGCTCTGTGGGATAATAAGGGGTCTGTACCTGCTTCATACAGCGAGTGTTTGTTCCCTTCGATGCTAACTGTGACAAGACTTTCAAAGTGGGTGATCCAATTCTCACTCAAGGTTGTGCCTCCTTTAAGAAGTGTCTAATTTGTTTTTTACCACTATTAGACTGTTACTCAAAAAACATGAACTAGAACCGTACAGTCAGTGTCAGACTCACATGGCAATGTGAATCACTTTCCTCAAAATCAGTAAGTGAACATCAATAGTAGAGACCATGCAGATAAGAAACTAATTTATTTTTTCCAGCCAATACATTAGAAAGTGGTGAGAATAATGTGCTTTCTCTTCTTTTTTTTCTTCCTATATATCACGTTCTTCATGCTCTCAGAATATGATTCCAATTCTTTACTCTCTTATTCCTGCTAGGGAGACCTGTGGGCCTGTGTTACAAGCTGCTGAGCATGGAAGAACTGACTTAGGCTTTATAGCTCTGTGATGTGTCTAGGGTCATATAAAACACAGTCAATAAATTACAAAGCTGATGCTCCCGATTTCCTTAGAGAGTTCCAGAATACTCTCCTGTGTGCAATTTCAGCATTTGGCATCACACATCTCAGAGACTGGGAGAATTGGAACTGAAGTGTCTTTTTTTGAGATTTTTTTTTTTTTTTTGCTCCTAGAGTGTCAGTGATACTCTAATCCTGAGTTGCTCAACCTCACCCTACTGACGTTTTGTGCTAAAGCACACATTACTGGAGAGTCAAGGGAGTTGTCCTCTTTACAGTTAGATGTTTGCTCATATCTCTAGCCTCTGCCTATTAAATAGATGTCCCTGGCTTTCTTCAAGTCCTTATATCCACACAATCTCTAGACACTGTTGAATGTCCCTTGTGAAGCACAAAACATTCCCTTTCATCATTTGAGGACCGCTGCTATTAAAATAAAAACAAAAACACAAGCAAATACAGACAAACTGAGTGTGGTGGTGCATGACTTTAATTCCAGCAGTTGGGAGGCAGAGGCAAGCAGAAAAACCAAGTTCCAGGCTACCCTGGTCTATATAATGAATTCCAGGACAGCCAGGGCTGTGTAAACAGACTGTCTCAAAACAACAGTAATAAAACCAGACAAGACTGTTGTGGAATGTTCCTTTACACTGTGTGAAGATATATCACTGTGATTGGTTTAATAAAAAGCTGAACAGCCAAGAGCAAGGCAGAAAATGCAGGCACAGAGAATGCTGGGAGGAAGAAGGGTGGAGAAGCCAGCCAGACACACAAAATGGGATAGAGATAAAAGCTACATAGTAGAATGTAGATTAATAAAAATATGGGTTAATTTAAGTTGTAAGAGCTAGCTAGAAACAAACCTAAGCTATTGGCCAAGCTTTTATCATTAATTATAAGTTCCTTGTGGTTATTTAGGAGCTGGCAGATGAGACAGAAGAATCTGTCTACACAAGATAGTGTCACAAATGTGATTTTGTTACATTATTCTCTGTGTCTTCTATGCTTGAAAGAGGTCAATTTTGAAAAGTATACGTATTGAAATAGTTGACCAAGAGTAGCTAGGGAAGAAGCCAGAAGGAGAAAACAAAAGGAATGATGCTTCAAGCGTAAAGACTTTAGAAGGCCACATGTTCCTACTCTCTGTACAATGGTCTACATTAGACCAGACGCTCCAAACCCACAATAACATAAGCACATGGAATTTCTCAGTTCAATGCCTGGAGATGGCCACACCCTTGGTGTCTTAGCTTGATTTTTATTGCTGCGAAAAGACAACATGACTACAGCAACGCTTATAAAGGAAACATTTAACTTGGGCTGGCTTACAGTTCAGAGGTTTAGTCCATTATCCTTATGGCAGGAAGCATGCTGGCATACATACAGACATGGTGCTGGGGGAGGAGCTAGGAGTCCCACATCTGGATTTGCAGGCAGCAGAAATGACTGCCACCCTGGGCATGACTTGAGCATCTGAGACCCCCAGTTCCAACCTTTTAAACGTTTAAGCTTTTAGCCTATAGACTTCCCAGGTCTTAATGCTGTGAAACTGTCTCCTCCGTTTTAGTTGTGTTTCCTGTTTCTGTGATAAAAGAACACTCTGAGAAAAACAACTGAGGGGAGAAAGGGTTTCTTTTAGTTTAAAGCTCTGGCTCATAGTCCATCATGGTCTGGAAGTGATAGCGACAAAAGCTTGAGGAACCTGGTCTCGAGAGGCAGAGAGCAATGCATGTTTATGCTCTGCTCACTTTCTTCTTTTTTCTATTTTGGGATTTTGTTTTTATGTACATGCGTGTGTATGTGTCTTTGTGAGTGTATGCTACATATGTTCAGGAACCAACAGAGGCCAGAAGAATGTTTCCAATCCCTTGGAAATAGAGTTACAGGTGGTTGTCGGCTGCTCCACAAGAGTTCTGGAATCAAATCTGGGTCCTCTAGAAGAATAGCAAGTGCTCTTAATGACCGAGCTGTCTCTCCAGCCTCATTTTTTTCTCCTTTTTAAAAGACGGTTCAGAGGATCAGTCCATGAAATTGTTCCAACTCTAGTGGGCAGGTCTTCCCATTTCAATTTACCTGATCAAGAGACTCCCCCAGAGGCATGCCAGAAGTTCATCTCTCTCCCCCGTGACTCTGGATCGTATCAAGTTGATTGAGATTAACCATCACACTCTTTAATGCCCAGGCATTTTTATCACTCCCAAAGAAATCCGTATCCAAAAAAACACAAAGACAAAGGAAACTGTCAAAGGGATAAATTTTATTTAAAAAAAAAACGAACAGATATTCATTTGAGCTATTTAATTACTAATGTTTCTAATCACAAAGTAGAACAAAATTTTCTGTGCTGCAAAAGAAGACTGGATCACAAGTGTGCTTTTGTGATGTTAGTCTCGCTTTTCTGTGCTTGAAATAATTTCACAGTGTTGAAATGGTCAATTAATTGGGAGAACAGGTCATGTCTTAGTTCATTTTCTATGGCTATAACAGAATATCCGAGGGTTAGTAATTTATAAAAGAAGTAGGTTCATTTTGGTTCATGGATTAGAAGACAAAGATATCCGATTTCATGGTGCCAATATGTTTCCTGGCTGCTGCTGGCCTTGCAGCACTTCAGCTCATGGCAGAAAGTGGAAGATTAAGTGGGCAAGTAAGGAAAAAAGGGGAATTGAACACCAGTGATAACTAACCCATCCATTCAAGAAAGGCATTGATCCATTCATGAGAGCTCTGTCCCTGTGAACTAAACACTGTGCACGGGGTCCCACCTGTTTATGCTACCTTACTAAGGAATTAAAATTCCAACACATGGACTTCTAGGGGATATATGCTCAAACTACTGCCAGCTAATATTAAAAATGGGAACCGAGGAGTAAATAAAATCCCCAAATGAGTCAATGCTGGTGGAATTTCTTCTATTTTGTTTTCTTGAGACAGATTTTCATGTCACCTAAGCTAACCTCAATTCAGCTAAGTAGCCTAGAGTTACCTCTACGTCCTGCTTGTCTTGCCTACAGCCCCGAAGAGCTGAGATCATGCGCATGTGGCACCACAAGCAGTGGAAACACCTTTTTGTCTGCATGCTTTGATAATTTCCTCCCAAACTATTATGTCCCACTTCATGTCGTACTGAAGTAGGCTTCTCTTCCTCTCTTCTAGCGTCTGGACCCAATTTCGCATTTATTTGGAAGAAGACATTGGAGAACCCAAGATGCCAAGTCCCTACTGCTCTGCAGGGAATTCTTCATAGAAAGAACTTCAGAGTTTCTGTAAGTTGGTATTCCCCCCACTTGCTACACACAGCCAACCTATAAAACTTGACTTCCATTCAAGGACAAAGACCTGGTTTTCTGGCAGTGCCAACAGGCAATCGCCCAGAACATATGTCCTCTTCTTTCTGTACACATTTTGGCTTCTGGAAATTTCACTCCTCTGCAGAAGTGATCAAAGATGTTTATATACCATGGCTGGTAAGGATGATGGCAGAAACTTATGATAGAATTCAACAGTACTATTTTTAACTATTAGTGCTATTGTGTCCTAAATATTTTCTTGATGGATTTTTCTATTATATAGGATTGCATTTTAGCTGAACTGCACAAGCATACAAATATAGATGATCATCCAATGAATTTTGATACATTTCTATCACACAGCCCTAACCCTGAATTCTATGAAAATGGATTGTTATATTCATTCTGGAAGGTTTCCTCCTGCCTCTTTCTTCCCAGACGCAGCTCCCAACTTCCTTTTCCTTTTAGAGGTAATTACTGTTTGATTCTTTTTTCCTGTTTTGTTGAATTTTGACATATCTGGAAGTGGGGGAGGGAGGAAGCAAATTTCTCAAGGTTCTTACTCTCTAAATGAATTGAAGTGCGGGATTACCCAAGGGGGCTCTCTTCTCAGTCTTCAACTTTCCAATTCTCACAAGTAGGCTTTTGATAAAGGTCTGACTGAGATCCATTTTCCCCAAAGTTAGTTCTGCATCCAGGGGCATGATAACCTTGGTGTTATATTTAGAAGCTGACACTACTTAAGATTCAGGGAGAGAAGGGTACCTTAGTAGCAAAGCCAAGACAGAAAATTTTCAAATCTACCCAGTAAGAACTTTCAATTTTTATGTCCAGGTTTTATAGCAAAAGGCTACAGAGGCGATCAGACCTTCCAGACAATCTCCAGCTTGGACTGGCTAGGACCTTGGAGAA
Source organism: Chionomys nivalis (assembly GCF_950005125.1). Classification (NCBI taxonomy): domain Eukaryota; kingdom Metazoa; phylum Chordata; class Mammalia; order Rodentia; family Cricetidae; genus Chionomys; species Chionomys nivalis. Next base: position 128,253,784 of record NC_080112.1, on the reverse strand, counting down.
ATTACTTACCATCCCTGAGTATTCAGCTGTCAAACGAATGCCACTATATTGATTTCCACTCTAATGGATGGTGTAAATCTGGCAGCTGGTATTTGGGATGATGGCTTGTTTATGGGTTCTCCACTTTCTTCAGGCTCAAGGCAAGAAAGTGATCCTGGTCTGTGAAGTCTAATGAAATGAAAACAAACTCCTTATATCACAATGGAAGATTTGGCAGAGACTAAGTTCAGTGATAAAATTAGCCTTCAACTTATGTGCTGCTTCACCAGGGAATGATGGGCTCACAAGAATGTTCCAGAATTTGTATTCATTAGCACATGCATCTTGTTATTTAGCTTTCCCACTCGATTATTTTTCAGCTTCCACTGTTCAGAAATATGCACAAAAAAGCATCCCAGTGTGACTCCCCAAGTCCGCTGAAGCTGCTTCTGTGTTGTTTTGTTCATTAGAATGCTCAGGAAGGCTTCAGTTTTATTTGCTTCATACAATAAAATAGCTGCAAATGGTAATGATTCCAAAATGGTAGTTTGTTCCCAAAGGCTCACATGCCAGAACATTGAGGGGGCTGACTTCTGCGGTGGGAACTCAGCTGCACCATTTGTTCCGACAGGAACCAGCAGCTCTCCTCTCTGGAAGCAAATCATTCTCCTTGGCAGTCTCTTTTCTTCCCTTGTTGAAGTCTATGTACCCTGTGTGCCCTTTGTTCCCATGCTTCCTTTTTCCTACCCCCGTTCTGCCCACAGAGGTACAAGTAGAACCTCAGCATGAGTAGGAAACAGAAGCAACCAACAAGGCAAGCCAGCAAATCACGAGGTCACAAGCCCTGGGGACTGAACCCAGGATCTCACCGATGCCAGGCAAGTGGCTATCACTGAACTGTACCCTCAACTATAGAAGCATTTTCTCTCCTCTCATGCTGAATTGGGAGGCAAGTGCATTTTGGATGTGAGGTTTATGTGACTGGCATCTTACTGGACTCTCCAAAACCGTGTGTGGGTGGTGATGCTCCTTCTAGCTTGAGATAGGAGATAACATCCTCCACACGTGGCTAGAATTTGAGATAGTGGGGATACCCAAGAGGATCCAGGGAGTCAAGCTTGGAAATGCCTGTTGTACTGCTCCGAGACCTGGTTATCCTTAGCTGGAATGAACTGAGCGATAAGGCCCTGTGTGTTCAGGAAGGTTCCCTGCTGACAATGTGTCTCTTGATACAGTGACACATGCACTTCCAGGCTGGAGGTCTTGTGAAGATGCAGGGTCTCACCCAACAGGGCAGAGGTGGGGCCCGAGACTGCATCTCTCACAGGCTGCAAGCTCATGCTGCTGCTCCAGGAGATGCGCAGCCAGGAAGAGCACGATCTGTGGCCAGGTGTGGGGGCAGTGCTTGGTTTTCTAAAATCTCATGGAACTCTCACAAAATCAGATGGGGGCTGCAATGGTTTCAGTGTGGTAAAGAAGGAAACCTGGAGCTGTCAGGAGAACGTCTGGTGTTCCTCAGCTAGTGACCGTCGGAGCTGGGTTTCTGTTGCTGTGATAACTATCATGGGCGACAGCAACCTGGGGAGGAAAGGATTTGTTTCATCTTACAACTCTTAGTTCATACTCCATCACTGAGACAAGTTAGCACAGGAACTCCATGCAGAAGCTGGAGCAGAGACTGTGGAGGAACACTGGCTTACTCGGCTTGCTTTTTTTCTTTTCTTTTTTTTCTTTCCTTTCCTCCCTTTTTTTCCTTCTTTCTTTTTCTTCTTTTCTTTTTATTATTTAAAATATTTTTTAAATTTAAATTTATTTTGATCATATTCTTCTCCAACTCCAAATCCTTCCAGATTCTCTCCCTTCCCTTATCCACTAGTCTTTAAGTTCTGCCTCAAAAAACAAGCAACACCCCAATACAACAACAAAACTCCCCCAAAGCAATAAAACAACATAAAACAATACCCAAAAGGAAAGAAACAAAAGCAAAACAAAATAATCCGCCAAACTCCTTGGGAGAATTCTAACAGCAGGAGCGGGGACCGTATCTGAGTCTGTTGCCTGGTTTAGGGACCCTTTCTTCCTACAGGGTTGCCTTGTCCAACCTTAATAGAAAAGGAGGTGTCTAGTCTCACTGCAACTTGATAGCCATAGCTAGGTGATATACATGGGAGGACTGTCCTTTTCTAAAGAGAAGTGGAGGAGGAGTGGATGGAGGTGGGTGGGTGGGGGCTTGGAGGAGAGGAAGGAGGGGAAATTGTAGTCGGGATGTAAAAACAATCAAATGAATAAATAAACCTCATAAAACTCTAACCAACAAAAGCACACACAGAACACTATTGTCCTAGAGTGATTGATATGCTATGTGTCACTCCTTTGGAGAAAACTGATTTTCTCTTTTCCAGCAGGGGTGAGAGTTCAATTGTTATTCTTTACCCTAGTGGCTAGGTTTTCAACCATCCATTTGTTCGTTCATTTGTTTCTTTTTTAACAAAATAAAATATAATAAGATAAAAAATGACCACATCGGAGTTGGAGACGACAACCCAACTGAAGGAAGGGGCAAACCCAGGAGGAGGCACAATAAACAGAGAGCCACTCATTCACACACATGGAGACACTAAGCTTGAAGCCATAATATATGTACTGGAGACATGGTGTAGACCTGTGCAGGCCCTGTGCATGCTTCAGCCTGCTTTCTAGTACAACCCAGGACTACTGCCCAAGGGTGGCACTGTTCACAGTGTGCTGGGCCCTCCTCTATTAACCATTAATCAAGAAAATGCCCCACAGGTCAATCTGGTGGGGACCTTTTTATTTCTTTTGAGCGTCCTTTTTCTCAAATGTGTCAAATTGACAAAAACTAACCAAGACAATGAATAAACTTGGGAGTACTGGATTTCTTAAGAAATGAGGGGGAGTGATTTAAACAAATATTTCTCAGAGTGTGGGTCCCAGTCTATCAACATCACCTGGAAACATGTTAGACACAAATTTTTAGGTCTCATTCCAGATCTAGTCCATCAGCAACTAAAGATGCCACCTCTGCAACCTCTGCTCTAGTCAGCTGCCCTCAAGTGACTCTGCTGAACACTCAGCTTCGAGACCACTAAGTCAACACGGTGCAGATGAACCCGTAATGTGTACATGAACCACCAAAGAATTTGTTAAACTGCAGATTCTGATCCCTCAGGTCCAGAGTACAGGCTGAAATGGTACTTTTTCCACAAGTTCCCAGATTATGCTGAGATAGCTGGTCCTTGGGTCAGGCTTTGGGTACAAGGAATAGGGTTAGCTTTCCCTCCCAGTAGCAAGACTCCAGTAAGTGGTCTGTGGGTTTTATTCTTTACACATTGACTGGATTATGAGAAAGAAGGACACATTCCTACATTTAACCATACAACTGGCTAAAAGCAGAAAACTCCAAATTTAACATAGAAGTTGTGGGATTAAACAAAAATTCAGTGGAATGCCAAAAAACAAGATGTGTAGTTATTCCAAACAAAAATTCGGTTGAGTTCAGTACCATCTTTAAAACAACGTTTTTCCTGCAAAGACCCTGTTACCTGAGACGTAGCGCCTTCCTGTGTCTTCTCTTTAGGGCTCATTCTTTTGGTTCATCTTCTCTATGAAAATAGCACATCTATCCAGCTAATTTCCTCTCCTGAAATAATCCTTGAGACCAAAGAATGTGTAGCTCCAAATTCAAGTTCATTACTTACTTCGATATAGAGGAATAAGAGAATCAAAGTGACAGTTTGGGCCTGCTGACAGATGTACTTGGTTTGGTGTGACCTTATTTGACCTTTTCTTCTCACTGCCATATGTACCCAATAGAGCCAGAATCTGTGAGGTGTGTTGGTCAACAAAAGCCTTTCTCTATTACAGAGTCAAGAGGTAAGTGGAAATTTTAGGGTAAAGCCTAGGCCCCGGTAGCCCCAACAAACTAAGCTTTGCTCCTGTGCCCATTATATACACATCGAAGAGATGGGTATTGTGAAAAGCAGAGAAAGGGGACTTAGCTGATGTGGCCATACTGGGAAGACAAACCAATGATGGGATCCAGTGACCCCACATCTGTCTGGAGGGCACTAATGTGAGTTTTCAGTTTAAACAGAGGAAGAATTGAGGCAACAATCAAGAAGCTTGTTTAATTAAGCATTCCTGTCCGAGTTGTGGTCTGGCTGACAGTGCTCAGTTCTGGTTCTGGCTGTACCGACTCCAACAAAGCCATACCTCCCAATACTGCCACTCCCTTTAGGGACCATTTTCTTTCAAACTTCCATAGTGTGTATTAACTGTGCATTTCCACACATGCAGACAACGTGCACGAATACACCATCTGACCACAGACTTTCTCTCTTTACTCTTTAATCCATACCCAACGTAGTATCTGGGTATGGAGAAAGAAGAAGCCCTAACTTCAACCCTCAGCACCACAGAAAGATAGGCATGATTGAACACACCTGTAATCCTAGTGCCAAGGAGGTGGAAGCTGAAGGATCAGAAGTTCATGGTCATCCTCATCAGCATAGCAAGTTTGAGTACATGAAGCCTTTCCTCAAAATCAAATAAAATAGGTCCAGGAAGATGGCTCCATGGATTAATTTGCCCTGCAAACCTGATGACCTCTGACCTGTACACAGGTTCTGTGGTACATGTGTACTTTCTACCTCACACACAAAAATAACAATTGAAAATTTAAGAAACAAAAGATTTACAAATTTTAAGTAGTATTTTATTATGATTAGATGTAGCTTCTTCATTTTCTCTTAGCCACCAAAATGTGCGTATTTCTAAGCTGTAAACTATTTCTAAGATCTTGCATTTAAAGTTGAGTAACTTTAATTACTTGTTTTCCATCTATAGCACTGTCTAGTAAAACTCTTGGCTATGATGAAAAAAATTCTACACTGTCTAGCATAGACCTTGATCTGCTCTGATTTGCTTTGGTGGCTGGGCGCCCTGGTACCAAGAACATAGGCCCTGGGCTAACAAAATAAACAGGAAAGGAAGAGCTCTTCTTTCCAGTGCTGTGATAGTTGTGACTCCTCATGGAGAAAGTCAAACATTGGGCCTCGGGGTGGAGGCATATTTTCCCCAACTCCACTGCACATCCACTCTAGAAATTCACCCTAGGTAAGCAGTTTCCTCAGGATGGACTATTTGAGAATTGCTATGGCTGAGTTAAGTTCTGTATGGCCTCTCATTTGTGATGTTTACTCAATGAGACCATTGGCTAGATGGAGTTTGCTCTCAGTATTTGAGTTAAAGCAAAACAAGTTAAATGGACTTGTCTATCTTATCTTTCTGGCTCAAGGGCATTTTAATTAATTTACTTTCATTTCTGTTTCTGAAGTCCATGAATTTAACCCTAGAACTGTTTGGTTATTAAAATCAAATGAAAAATTAGGCAAAACAAAATCCTTCTTTTCAAGCCATATGCTTGCAACATCATTTAGTCAACTGAAGGGTCTTTCCATTAAAAGAAATCATAGAAAGAAATTATGTTACAAATAAAATTATCTTCAGTATCAAAAAACCAAGTTTTCAATTCAAAACTAGCAGGCTATGGTGGGCTCATGTCCAGAATCCCAGCACTGTGGGGATGGAAGGGTGGAAGGAGGATTGGTACCATAAATGGAAGGCCAGCCAGAGAGCTCTACAGTATTAGTCTGTTTCAAAGAGCAAAACAACAGCAACAAAATCCCCAAAGTACAAATCTTTGAGTTCTTTACAAATTTTTAAATTATTTTCTGGTCTTGTCAATGGGTGTTACATGAATTTTTGTTTAGGTGTCCCCTTCACATCTAGAAAATGTTTGCAAAAATCACACAGCAGGCCAGCAATAGGGTTTTTCTGTATTCTACTTCCATTTGTTATGACATTTCCAGTTATATAATCTCTCTGTAGAGAAACAGGAGGACTTCTGGGAATTAAAAGTGTCAGATCCATGGGTGTGGATCTCTCTCCCGATCAGAGCACTTAGCATTTAATGCATGATTCTTTTCAGGATGCCTCCTTGGTAGCTGCTGTGCTCAGCTAGTAATTTTTAAAATCACTTTTCATTCTCTGTATGTGATTCAAATCCACATCCTTCTTCCCCGTTATTTTAATGCCACTGATTCCAATAATGAGAACAGTGTGTCTCATCCAAGTGCCAAACCCATCATGTAGTAAGTGCTATAAAAAGGGCAGAGGAGGAGCAATCAATCAATCGTCGATGGAGAAGGCCCTGTCTTTGTCATATGAATTAAACAGAAAGGAGCACATGAACCTCAACATTTATCTACTCCTTATTGAGTGGAAGGGAAAATGCCACGCCTCATTTGCAATCCCCACACATTGTTCGCACAGCAATTTGGAATCTGGAGGCTAATTCTCATGATATCAAGGAGCAGGAGAGACAGACGAGCTCCATAGAAGACCACCACATGCAATTGGCACCCTTTGCTTTGAAAGAAGGCTTAATTGTCTGAAACGTATTAGACCCATTTGATGGCGAATTGCTATTTCAGTCACACAAGCGAGTTCGAAATCTCAAAGGGAGAGAATATATATTCATGATTTTTAAAACTCAAATGTTTCATGTTGGATTGCTACATGAAACCATGAAAAATGAACTTGGAAAAGATATGAAAAATCTATGCCTTGTGCTTCTTGTACATTTCAATACCAGATTTTAGTGTGATATATAGTGATGGTTGCCATAGCAACAGTGATCCAGGCCCCTGATTATGCATATAAGAAAACTGGCAGCAAGGTGGAGCAGCCTCTGGCCAGAAATAACTGCCTCGCTCACAGTCATCTGCTTGTTTCACTTTTACATTGGTTATCTAGATTTGTGCTGTGTAAATTACCGGTCAACTAACTAAATTGTGGGCTCTGAGCTGATTCTCATGATAGCAATCAGACCATGAGGACAGACCAAGATAAATTGCATATGAATTAGATCCCTTTGTCTCAATTGCTTAAGAAATCAACGAAATTGATGACTGTGGAAACAGAGATTATAATGAAGGAATAGGAGAACCCATACAGATTTGGATTAAGTAGTGTGGCAAGAGATAGTTGTTTACCCAAATGATACAAGGTTGCTTTGGAGGAAAACTAGTGCACACATGGTTTAGCATAAGAGATATCGCTCGACTTTTCAACAAAATGGCTGACAGCATTTAGTATGCTGGCACAGAACTGTGGGTCTTTAGCTGATTCCTTATTCTAAATTATTAGCATCGAAACTGTGTGTTCAAAATGAACTTACGATAGGCACTGAGTCAAAATGAAGCTATGGCACCATAATTTCTCTAAAAGGCCTCCATAAAAAATAGCTTTGAGGGGAAAAATAAAATGGGGAGCTTCTTCTGGTCTAGTTTCTCACTTTTCAGACTCAGTGAAAATGCTGCCTTTGGGGAAGGTGCAGTGGCTGTACAATGTTTGTCACTTCGTAACGCTTTGACCAATACCCAAGGACAAAACTTCTATGAAAATAGTAGGAATTGTTTATGATGAGTGAGCTGCTTCAGCTCTCGTAATTCATCTTCCTAATACTTAGAGTAGGCTTCATTTCAAAGATTAAAGCTGTGAGGTTAAGCAAATTCCGCAATGTCAAATACATTGGATAATGTCTCCTCTTATAATATATTTGTGGAATTTGATCTGAAGTCTATTTTCCTTACCATTATGTATCTCGATTCTGTCATATTGTCAATACTACATAATCAGGACATGAAATCGTTCCAGTTTTCCATTGATCACATTCTGAGATAAGCTGGATTAGTTATTAGACCCATTACCTTTCTGCTTGCTATGACAAATAGTGATAAGAAACAACTTAAAGGAGGAAGGGTTTATTTGGGCTAATGCTTTGAGGGTCCAGTCCATCATGGCAGGAAAGGCATAGCAGCAAGATCATGCCGTAGCTGGTGATGTTGTGTCTGCAATGAGTAAGAAAGCAGTGAGACGGATGAAGATGCTCAGCTGGCTTTCTCCTTTTGGTTCAGTTGGAGACCACAATGCTCAGAGATGGTGCAGCCCACATTCAGAATTGGTCCTTCCTCCTCCATTCAACCTCTCAGCAAATGCCCTCACTGACATGCCCCGAGGTGTGATCTAGTCGATTTCCAAGTCCAGTCAAGTCAACAAAGAAGATAAACTTTCACTGTTCTGGGTGTAACACATTAACATTTGATGGTTCAAAATAATCCGCATGATTATTCAGTTTCAGAGGATTAGAAATTTTGGAGCGCTTTAGTAATGGTGCCTCAGGGTCTCTTCTGAGGGTAGAGTTAGGACATCAACAGCCTGCAGATATTTGAAGGTTGACTGGGGCTCAACGGCCCGCCTCTAAGGTGGCTTGTTCCATCACATCACTCCCATCTAAAGACCTGAGTCCCTGCCAAGTGAGTCTCTCCATAGCGCTGCTTGATTCTTCTCAGTTTCCCATCAGCTTTCCCGACAGTGAGCGATCTAAGAGACCAAGGGCAGGTGGCAATACTTCTGATCCAGTCTAGGTGATCCCACACCTTTGGTCACTTTCTCTACATATTTGTTAAACACAAGCCACTGACTTTAGCCCACACTCAATGGGAGATTTCACTTTTAAAGGAAAACAGTATCAAAAAAATTATGAACACAATTTGAAGCTACCACAAAGCTCACTTTGGAGTTCAGCAACACTGTAGCTATGGAAACCTAGAGCATAGAAAAACAACCCAATTTCATGTACTTAAAGGAACTAGCAATATGGCCACAGTGAAGCTGCCTACACTAAATATGATGAGTAATGCTAGGAAATTTTTTATTATTCAAAGACTCAGTCCTGGTAATACTCGAATATGTCTGAATAATATAGAGGGGACAATTTAAGTGATATCATGCCACTGAAATACAATTATAGTAATGCAACTTTTTTTGTAAAATGTCAGGCTCACAGTTGGCACCATTATTTATAAAGATCCAAGGACAAGACATATTAGAAAAGAGAAATATCATTTTAAGAAAATCTATGAATAGCTGCTGATGTCTTTCTTGCTCTTAGTGAATCTGTTGATTAATAATTGTTTGGTTCGGCTTTGTGTTTGCTGTATAGCGCCTAAATTCTCTTTGTAGTCTAAGTTGGCTGCTTCCGCCCGTCCCCTGGAAGCTGGGATTACAGGATCTTTTGGTACTCGGAAATTTACAGCATCTTCGGCCCCTGTTTTCTCGGTCATGCAAAGTACCTCCTTCAGCTTTTGTAATAATTTAAAGCCAGAGAGAAGAGGGAAGGGATTTTAAAAACTGAGCAATCAAAAGCACCTCCTTAGTGCAATAAGGAGCAGACCCCTCTCATCAATTGTAAAACTGAATAAGCAAGCTAATTCTCTTATTTCTGAACAAGATGAGAAAACAAGCAGAGAAATCTAAATGAAGTCCTATGAGCACTTGTGTCTTTTCTCCCCCAGCAAGCTGCACAGCAGCTTCTAGCACTATGAAATAGAGCCAGCAGGGAGAGCGTTCCCTAGTGAGTTAGAGTTTGACTCCTACCACCAAAGTGGGTGGGAGAGAGACCAGTCAGTGGTTCTCAGGGAGAGTGGAGGAGGGATAGACAAAACCAAAATACACTGTACGCCTGCACACAATTTTCAGAGAACAAATACAAATATTATAAAGTATCTTAAAACATAAAACCAAGTATTGATGGCTGAAATTCATTGAGCTTATTCTGGGACCAAGTCCCATTTTTTTTTTATCAGCAAGGTCTTTGAAACTGTTATTAAGGAACTATGTGCCCATCATAGAGATATTGGAAATGCAAAAGAAACAAAGACTTGAATCACCACCCCATGTCTTCATCCATCTTAATGAGAAGTATATTCCCTTGCCTTAATTAATTCATAAATATTTTTGCATTTTTGAGAATTACACGGTCCACAGACTTTTGAATAGCCTTCTTTCCTCACATAATATCAAGAAAAAACATTTCTCCAACTTATTTTGCAGCTCTTTCCTGATGCTTGTGATGGTAATGTAGTTAGTTGTCCAGTGACTTGCCTTTCACAGTATTGAATGTCTCCATATTATTGCATCTGCGAGATGCTATCATCACCAGTTCAGCTACTCCGATGGTTGCTGTCAGCCGTTGCTCAAGTGCTCGATTTGATGATGGTCGTGCATCTATTTATCGTTTACTTTGCTATTTGTTCTTCACTTTTGTTTGTCACATGCTTAATAAACTCATTTGAAACTAAAAGTAAGGCTATCACCAGTCATTTTCCATGGGGCAGCATTAGTGAGAAGTCCTGAAAGGAGCTTTCATTTATCTCCCTATGCCAAATTCTGTGCATTATTCATTTGGAAAAAGTTATGGAACTTTTTATTATTCTTATGTATATCCACAAACAACCCATGTCTTGAATAAAGACATGTTATATTATCTTTAATGATTTGATCTTCTTCCTCCTTTTTTTTTTCACCCCAAACTAAAAACAAATCTTTGAATGGTGTCTTAGTTAGGTTTTCTATTGCTGTGAAGAGACTCCATGACCATGGTAACTATTTTTTTTAAATATTTATTCATTTATTTTGTATACAGTGTCTTGCCCACGTATATGCCTGCAGGCCAGAACAAGTCACCAGATCTCATTCCAGATGGTTGTGAGCCACCATGTGGATGCTGGGAATTGAACTCAGGACCTTTGGAAGAGCAGCCAGTGCTCTTAACATCAGAGCCATCTCTCCAACTCCAACCATGGTAACTCTTATAAAGGAAAACATTTAATTGAGCTTGCAACTCACAGTTTCAGAGGTTCAGCCCATTATCATCAGGTGGGGTGTGGCAGTGGGCAGGCAGACATGGTCCTGGCTCCGTCTTGATCAGAAGGCAACAGAAAATGAACGGTGACACCAATTGAAGCTTGAGCAAAAGAGACCTCAGATCCTGCCTTGACAGTGACACACTTCCTTCAACAAGGCCACACCTCCCAATAGTGCCACTCTCTGAGTTTATGAAGGTCAAACTAGTACAAATGGCATCTACACCTATTGCATCATGATGAAAATGACTTCATTTGCTCTCAAAACCCCTTTGGAGGTTGTTTTATTTGTTTGTTTGTAACTTCGATTGTTTTATCTTTATATAAAGAGCTTCAAGTTTAAACAAGCTCAAGGCCACTCCTGGGCTACATAGTGAGACCCTGTCTCAAAAAATATCCAAAATGAAACAAAAAGGTAGCCATGCAGGTCTTGTGAGACCATTCCCTTAAGAAAATTTCACCTGTGCAGGAAGGCTTTTTAGATTCTTAGCAAAATCATTTTTCTTTCCCTCTACTTCAGTAATTATCATGGCGATAGTATGCAGTGCTAAACTCGCAGACAACCCATGTTGACCAAACCCACGTAGACGGGAGCACATTTCTGCCAGTTACCAGTCATCGCCACTCCTGATAGGTAGATCAGAATTTTCATGTCAGTTCTTAATGGGTTCTCTGAGGGAGCAAAGAACAAAAAGAAAGAGTTTTCTCGCATTAATAACTAGTATCACTGATATGTCCATGGCCTCCACGAACACGTATGTGTCACATATTCAAAGATACCTGGCCCGAATTTTCAGTGCTACAGACACAAGGAACCCCTCTCCCTTCTACCGCCCTTTTGGTAAGCTCAGTCCTCAGCCAAGCAGAACATATAACTTGCAATGTGTTTTCAAAGCCTGAGTTAAATCATGTTATGTTTTCAACTCATTAATCATAGACATCTAGACTATTGATGTGAGCTATTTCTGAATTCCTGCTAAGAGATTACTCTTATTATCACCATTACGAGACCCTGACTTCCATGCCATATAACACTACAGGGATTGTTTTGGGTGGTTTTGCTGACAAGGAGCTTGTGTTAAATAGTGGAAAGTCTATTTTGGGTATGAGATTGATATGAGTACCCCCCCCCCACACACACACACATACACAGAGGTTCATTTCCAGGCAACTATGGAAATGACCTGCACACTTAATTCTGGCCAATTATCCTCAGAGAAATGTCACCCAAACAGTCAACCTGTTAGTACTTCCTTAGTATTGCGTGGCGAGGAAGTGGCAACTGTGCTGAATAAAACATTGCAGCAAGACTCTTGATCCTTGTAGGAACTCTGTTTTAGGATGTCCTCCAAGAATCACGCTCTAAGATGGATTACTACAAGGCCATTCATGGAAAACAGCAAGTGTCAATGTTGGAAGCATGAAGAAAGTACTAGGTGATGAAAGTCTAGTTGCAGCACAAGTGCAGAATTGACTCCACTGGGGGTTTTACAGTTGGAAATGCCCTTTGGTGGCATCTAGAATGGTTAGGTAGCCTAGCCTTTTGTCCCTACATTAATCAGTAATTGAATGCACAGCACCCCAGGAAGGCATTTGACTTTGAATGACAGTGCTCTCTGCAGCTCAGCAGCCCCCCAAAGTTATCTCCTCCCACCCTTCCCAATAGTTTGGGATAGAAAGTTCTTCACTCGATATTGTTATGGGTTGAATGTGCTCTTTGAAAAGATGACCCCAGAAGGTTAAGATCCTCTCCCCACTATCCATGAATGTGATCTCATTTAGAGCTATGGTGGATAAACCAAGTCAAGATTAGGATGAGTCCTAATATAATAAAAACTGTGTGCTTCAAAAAAAGAAGAAGAAGAAGAAGGAGAAGAAGAAGAAGAAGAAGAAGAAGAAGAAGAAGAAGAAGAAGAAGAAGAAGAAGAAGAAGAAGAAGAAGAAGAAGAAGAAGAAGAAGAAGAAGAAGAAGATGTAGCAGACATACGATTTGTGGTGTTGGAAGGATGATCACGTGTTCAAAGTCGTCCTCTGCTATGTAGTGTATTTGAAGTCAATATGGGCTACATGAGACCCCCCCTCACACACACACATACACACACACACACACACACACAGAGAGAGAGAGAGAGAGAGAGAGAGAGAGAGAGAGAGAGAGAGAAATACATGATCTGCAAATTTAGAAACAGATATTCAGTGTGTGTGTCGGGGGGGTGGCAGAGGGTGGCTACAAACCAAGGAATGCTGAGGATTTCTGGTCATCACTCTAAGGTATTTGGGGAAGAAGGATTCTACCCTTTGTCTTAAGTGACCCTGTGAATACCTGGACTTGAGAATTTTGTCTTTAGCACCTTGAGAGAATAGATTAGCATTATTTTAAGCCACATAGTTTGTGGTGCTTTGTTGCTAGAGCCCTAGGAGATTTCTGTAGATGGATATCTGAGAGGAAGATAACAAACCCAGTCTCTTAGGATGAAGCTTACCTATAAATGAGATATCTAGCTGTGGATGTACCCTCTACATGAGAACATCTTGTGCTCTGAGCAGCTAGCAATCTAATTGGTAGGTCATACACAGCTCACATACATAGTGGAAGCAGATAGTACATCTAAGACACCTGCTGGAAAACGAGACTTCCATGCTTAGCTTCACCTAGAAATTATTGTCTACCTTTTCTTAACAAGAAAACTTGAGAGCCACAAAGGATTGGTCACTTCTCAACAGCTAGAGACTGGAGCAGCCAAAGCCTGTCTCATGACCACTGGGTGAGTCTGGCGGTAAGGTAATACCCACACAGTCACTGTGGGTTAAGCCCTGTGAGAGACATAGGCAGAAAGAGCTGACAAAGGGTCCCTACAGGGGGAATGTGCCTGGGACAAAGCAAACTTTTTTCCATTCCTGGAACAGAGCCCAGAATACAGGTCATATGGATAGCAGGTTGGTGAGATCATTTCCAGTGCTTTTTGTGACCACATTTTCTTTCCCAGAACTATATTAATGCCATGCACTCAAAAAGTATCATTCTATCATTCCCCTTTCAGTCTGGTAATAACAAAGCATTCCTAGGAAAATAGAAGGTTTTTTTAATATGAGAAAAGAGAAGAGAGCATATTACAGTATAATTTTCATATTCTGACATCACTAGAAATGTAGAAATTGAGCTTGGTGCCAAATTACAACCAAGAGACGAAAATGCCATAGGAACACTTTATATTCTGCCTCAAATCAGCATCGCCTAAAAGATACTGTATTTTAAAATGTTCATTTAAACAGTGAAACGACTTTCTGATGAACTAAAAGTAGAATCAACTCCCTAGAGAAAGGTTTTCTCTCAAGCATCTCCCAATCAAAAGGAGAGCATGAAGCGAATTCAAAAGGTTAATCATAAAGTGCGCGGAAAGCACCCAGGAACCTCACTGAACAGCAAGGTGTAAGGAGAAGCCTCAGGCAGCCATAAAATTCCCAAATAGATTAAACTCTAGGAGTGACTTGAAGCAAAAACAGAAGCTGCTTGTTGTGGTGGCACATGCAGGTAAGATGTGCTGAAAGAGGTGGAGCTAGGAGGATCACAAGTTCGAAGCCAGTCTGGGCTACTACACATTTAAAAAAGAAAGAAAGAAGAAAATGGAAGTTATCTCAGACTGTAAAAGCAGAGAGGTGGGTACTTTAGGGTTATTATATGAAAGCTGAGGGGATGGGGGGGGCAATTCCAAGGAATACCAAGTCTCTCAGTCATATTTAGTAGAGTGTGTATGACAGGGTGGGAGACCACAGAATGTGAGATGGTTGAGACTAGACCAAGTTGAGAACTTTGAACAGCACAATGAAGGCAGTAGGAAGGTACCAATGTGAATTTAGGAAGATTGTTATATAATCTTCCTATGGCAATAAGGAAGGGCTGGAGACTCAGGCAAGCCTTAGACAGTTCTTGTAATGGTCAAGCAAAGAAAATGAAAATCTTTTGCGAAGACAGGGAAAGAATATAGCTGGAGAAAACAGACACAGATTCACTATGTTAGAAACTGGCTATAATTGAGATTGGACTGGACAGATGAGAATGAAGAGTTTAATCTGCACGAGGAAGCCAGGGAAGTTCAATTTGCCCCGTCCCCAGGAATTAAGAACCATGTGTTTCTACCCTATGGATGATTTGATTGTATGTGTCCTCCGGGTGGATTTACTCACAGCTGAAGGAGCACTGCCCAGTGTCGTAAACTGGCGTTCTGAAAGCTCCAGAAGGAAAGACCTTAAAGAAAATAATGGCCACTGGTAGAAGCTATGAAATGGTTAGACCTGAAGAAAAGCGTCTGGATTTGCAAATAGGACAGTCATCCATGTCATTCCCCTAACCAGCTTCAGAACAGCTAGGGGAGAACACCTCCATTCCAGCCACTGTGCGGAGAACGGAGATCTTAGGGCCCCCTCCATGCTTGGAAAAAATAGTCACATCGCAACAGTAAATGGCAACAAACACCTAGTCTTGAGTGCCCACCGACGTCAGGATGAAGATGCCCAATGATTATCTTTCTGTTCAGAAAAAGTGCATTGCATAGCCCTTTGTGCTGGCCATTAGAGTAACTAATTTAGGATGTGTGAGATCAGAGGCTGTAGAGCTTTTTCCCCCCTATGTATTTATAGAAGGGATCTTTCCAATTCTTAAGCATATCTACCAATGCCAGTACCCACCCTCAGGCCGCTTATAACTGTTTATAACTCTAGTGCCAGGAGATGGGATGCCCTGTGGCCTCTGCAGGCATGTGCAGTATGGGCATATAGTGAAAACAAGCTCACACAGGCACACAAGAGGGAGCAGAAGGAGAGAGAGCATGAGCAAGGAACTCAGGACCGCGAGGGGTGCATGCACACATTGAGACAATGGGGATGTTCTATCAGGAACTCACCAAGGCCAGCTGACCAGGGTCTGAAAAAGCATGGGATAAAACCGGACTCGCAGAACATAGAGGACAATGAGGACCACTGAGAACTCAAGAACAATGGCAAGGGGTTTTTGATCCTACTGCACGTACTGGCTTTGTGGGAGCCTAGGCAGTTTGGATGCTCACCTTACTAGACCTGGATGGAGGTGGGTGGTCCTTGGTCTTCTCACAGGGCAGGGAACCCTGATTGCTCTTCGGGCTGACGAGGGAGGGGGACTTGATCGGGGGAGGGTGAGGGAAATGGGAGGCGGTGGCGGGGAGGAGGCAGAAATCTTTAATAAATAAATAATAATAATAATAAAAGAAGCATAAATAAAATAATAAATACTTTTCAAAAAACATTTAAATCAGCTGGGTGGGGGTGGCACAGCCTTTAATCCCAGCACTCAGGAGGCAAAGTTGGGCAGATCTCTGTGAGTTCGAAGCCAGTCTGGTCTACAAAGATTACCTCTCTCTCTATCTACATGTGAACTCTGAGACTAACCTCAGCTACATAACAAGTTCAAAGGAAATTTGAGCTGTATGATATCTAGAGGATGTAGATATTTTTTCCCTCTATATATTTGTAGAAAGAATCTTTACAAGTCTTGGGCTATACTTGCCAATGCGAACATAGTCTTTTGTTTTCATTTTTTGAGATAGGGTCTTAATTACATAGCCCAAGCTATTCTCAAAATCCAAAAGCTGGGGTTTGTTTTTTTTTTGTGTGTGTGTGTGTGTGTGATTCCTAGCATATATCATCTCTGATTCAATAATCTTTACTAAAATTATTTGACCACTGGTGAAACGAATAAGAATGATTAATGAATCAATGTTCAATTACAAAACCATTATAGATGTTTTTTTAAAGGCTAATATTAAAGAAGGTAAAAGCTATTATATACAAAAGACAATTTAGGCAACTTTTTTTGTTGTTTTTGAGATAGGGTTTCAAATGTATCCCAAACTGATCTGGAACTCTCCATGTAGCCCAGGCTGGCCAAGAATTTACAACAATTCTGCTTCTGCTTCTTGAATGTTAGGATTACAGGCATGTGACACAAAATGCCTTGCTGGGCTTTTGTTATTTGTTATTGTTTTTACATTTTATTGTTTTCATAATCACATGGAATACTTTGTTAATTTTGGTAGCATATAAGTAATTCTATTTCATTAAGTTTCTTTGGGAAAATATTAAATTCAAGAAAGTGATTATATATGTTTTTTGTCAACCTGAAAAGCAAAAATTCTGCTTCATTTGGGAAAATAACTCACTGATGAATGATTGCTTTTGGTTTTTTTTTAACAACTTTAAGTTGTGGTCCTAGCACAGCTGTTCTAGCCGGAAGTGGTAAAGGAGTTAAAGAGGCAGACACTGTGTACTTGTGCAGTAATGTGTGTACAAAGCTGGGGGTTCATACAGGAACATCAGAAGTTCAAAACCATTTTCAGTTACCTAGGGAGTTCAAGGCCAGCCTGGCATCTATGAGACTCTGTCTTTAAATTTGTGTACATAAGAACATAGGTGGGTTTAGTGATGGAGAACAGAGGAGGTTTGAGAGGAATACATCATGAAGACCTATTCTTCCCTTCAATGGGTTGCCCAGGCAACTAATGAAGCACAACGGCGTCAAAGTATACCTGGTCCCCTTTTAAGATAATGTGTCTATGGGGTCAGACACTTTTGTAAAATTTGCAGAAGTAATGTATGCCATCCATAATAAAACAGATGTTATCTCTTTCCACTGTAGCTTTTTCTCCTTTACATTGGAGATATTCACAGCATTTAAAAAAAATACACGCCTAAGGTGAGATTGAATTGTGAGCAGTTTGTGTTATGAGATATATTCGCCTTTCTTTCTTTCTTTCTTTCTTTCTTTCTTTCTTTCTTTCTTTCTTCTTTCTCTTCTTTTTGGTTCTTTCAAAACAGGATTTCTCTGTGTGTATCTCTAGTTGTCCTGGAACTCACTCTGTAGACCAGTCTGGCCTCGAACTTAGAGATCTATCTGCTTCTGCCTCCCAAGTGCTGGGATTAAAAGTGTGTACCACTGTAGGGTTTTTTTTTTAACAACTCTTTCTTTGCTTTTTCTATTCTCGTGTGTGTTGTGCGTGTGTGTGTGTGCATGTGTGTGTGTGTGTGTGCGTGTATGTGATTGCATGCACAAGAGGGAAGTACTCATCCACCTTGTCTCACTGAGGCAGGCTCCCTCAATCAAAACCAGAGCCCACTGATATGCCTAGTCTCACCCAGTCTGCTCCAGGATCACCCGGGTCTGTTTTCCATTTGCATGGGTTGTGGGGATCCAAACTCTGGTCTCCACTGTGCACGCTTGCATGGCAAATGCTGTAATCACCAGGCTGTTTCCCCAGTCACTTCACCTTTTTCTTTTTCTTTTTTCTTTTTGGAGGGAGGTGAGGCTAATGAGACAGGGTTTCTTGTATTCCTGACATCCCTGGCAGACTACACACATGCTAATGACCTTGTGTCTGATCCCCCAGCTTCTACTTGTTGAATGCTAGGGTTACAAGAGTGCATGATTACATCTGGTTTATGCGGTGTTGAATGTAACTCAGGGCTTTCTGCATACTAGGCAAGAACTCTACCTACCTTGTTCTATTTCTTACCTCTTTGATAAGGCGTTTTGCCATCTTCTAAGGAAATGAGTTTTCTGGGATACCACATAGTCCCTAGGGAGTCATGATGCATTGAGCCCCCATGACAAGACAGGAGAAACCATGACAAGCTATTACTGCTCTGTAAAGACCACTGTAAGTGCAGTTGGATTGAATCCAGGGGATCTCTAGGGAGTGGTCCTTGTTTTTAAGCATGGCCACCCTAGGAGCTCTGAGCTGATTCTAAAATGCCTGGTAGAAGCCAGTTTCTTGGGCTTTCAAGGGTACTCTGGGAGTCAAAGTCCTCTAACAACCACTACATCCCAGCATCTTCTGGGACTTTGAGGACAACCCAAGATCCATGACTCCTTTGAACAACTGTAGGTATGGGGCTCCAAACTTACCTCTCACTGGAGAGCTGAACGCTATTTACTGGCTGGAGAACATGAGTGCTGAGAGACCTTCCACAGATCTCAAGAGAGAGCCCTAGTGGCTGTCTTGTAGCCAAGTGGTAGAATCCCAGAGAAACCAAGGACTTGATTCTTGCATCTAAGATGCACTCTGAGTAGTAAATTAGCTCAGCAAAGGTTTGCCGATTTCCAATGGACCTTGCAATGCACTGGGCAAGGAAATATTGTGGGAAGGGAAAGTGGTGAATGGGGCCTGGGATACTCGACAAAACTGAAGGCTCTGAAGACAGGATGTAGTCACACCATGAATGGGTGCTAAGAGCATGCTTTGATGGAATATGTCTCTGTGAGCTCAGCTGTCTCTCCCCAGTCACACAGCCTAGCCTAGGCTTGACTCAGAGACTCTTGATACAACTCTCACTTGCTTTCTCAGTTTCCCCTGCAATCGAATTCAATTTAGGAAGAATAAAAATTTGCTGGAGATCGTAGTGTCAGGAACCCATCATATCGTCGACACATGGAATTTCTTTGAAAACTCAGTATGGGCATGTGATTGGGGTGTGTGTGTGTGTGTGTGTGTGTGTGTAGGGTTGGCGTATGTGCGTACATATTTGGACCACAAAAGTTGATGTAGGATATCTTTCTCTATCATTCTCTACGTCATTTTTTGAGATAGTCTCATCAAACCTTAAGCTCACTGCTTTTTGCAAAACTAGCTAGTCAGAGAGCTCTGGGGTTTGATTCTTCCTATCGTCTCTACCTCCCCAGCTAAGACATGGGTACTGGGGATACAGACTTTTGATGTTTGCACGGCAAGCACCTCACAGACTGAGCCTCCCTTCACATCCTTTCTCCAACCTCCAAATGCTCTCCCTCCAGCTCTTCCCTCCCCTAGCTCACGCCCGGCTCAGCCTCTTTGTGCCTCTATCTTTTCTATTGCACGAAATCTGAGTACCAGCACCGCTCTCAAGCCTGGAGACTTCCTTCTGTCCAGTGAACTTGGCAATCCTTTCAATCTCTCAGATGAGACTGGAGGCACTGTCGACAGGAATGCTCGTACCAACTGCTTAACTGAAGAGCCACCCATCTCTCCACTGGCTACCTACAAAACGTGAGAAGGAATGCAGCTTGCTCATCGCAGCTGGACCCCTTAGTGTCATTGCAACTTTCTCCATGGGATTTTTGTTCATCAGGGGTTATCTAAAACTGAATTTTAGTATGATTTTTTTCATACAAGCTCATTAAAGGGAGTTTGGAAAATTGGTGCACACTGACAAAAAACGATGAACCTGCATCATTCCACCACCCAGGTTATTCATATTTGTGTGAATTTTCTCCTAGGAATTGTATCCATTCATCTGTTTATTGGCTTCCCAAATGTAATCTTAACTATACCTATGTGCCTGTAATCATACTGGATGCATGTACCTATAACCACACTGCACACACGAGGCTTTTAAATGTAGATCCTAAATATAATGCATGTAAGAACATAGGCTCCACAGGTACTGTGTCAGTGTTTCCATGATAAACACTCAAAAACATTCCAGTTTGATTTATTTTTTTAGCACCCTATCTCTAGGGTAATAATATCACCACAAAAACCTTAAATGAATTATTTAACTGTTCTGGAGACCCAAAATCTGATTTGGTCTTGCTTAGTTGAAATTTGTGTGTGCCCTGGGTCCCATTCCTTTCCAGGAATTAGGTAATAGACACCTTCAGGCAGCTGGTTTTCTGCCGGCTGAGGTCACCTATTCCCTATTATTGGGCCTTTAGGCTGCTTCTCTATTTGACTGTAATATATAAAACTATTACAAATGCCATCATTGATTGTAACCGTTTTCTCCTTTGGTAAGCCACTCTCTCACTTACAAGTCTCTTCTCCTAAAGGAGGAAATCATAGAGTAGAAATGTTCTGAACAGAGATGCCCGTTGCGATTGTCATTGAAGTAGGGGAGGTTAGTAAATATTGGGATTCTGTTTTGTTTGTTTGTCTTTTGAGACATGGTTTCGTGTAACCCATCTTGGTCTTGAACTCCTGGTCCTCCTGACTACACTCCCCAAGTGCTGGGATTGTTAGTATACACCATCATGCTCAGTAAGTCACATACTGTATATGAAAACTTCCGTAAGGGCAAAGTAGGATCATAATGCTTTTTCAGTATGGTTCCTGGGTCAGATGAGATGATGTAAACCATAAAACACTGTAGTATTAGTGGCCAGTTATCGAGATTACGGTCACAGCTAATGGAACAGTTGCAAGATCAATAGCATGGTCTTATTGTTTCTAGTAATTTCTTACAATCACACACCGGGTCCCTTGACTCATTCATCTTGTCTTCATGGAGAGGAATACTCAGAACCTTCTTCTGTTGGTCAGAATCAACCTGAGAATGCTTTTTGAAGTTTCACTATTTCTATGATTTGAATGTCTCCACCCTCCAAAACTCACATTCAGATTTAATTACCGTCACAATACCATAAAAGGGGAGGCCAGTTGGAGATCAGGTTGTGAAGGCTTTGCCTTCACGAATGAATTGGTGGTTTTATCGCAGGAGTGCGCTAATTATGGTGGCAGTGAATTCTTTCCCTCTCCTCAAATTATTGTTTTGAAGCTAGGTAGTAGTGCACACCTATAATCCTAGCACTCCAGAGCTGGAGGTAGGAGGATGAGGAGATCAAGGCCAAAGTGGGCAACATTAGACAAGAAAGCAAGCAAGCAAACACACACGCACGCACGCACGCACGCACGCACCCCTGACAGTGATACAAATAGGGCTAATACCAGATCTTCACCTCTCCCTCCATTCATTCAAATCCAATGCCCTAGCTTCATCCTTAATGCTGCAGCAGACCACATGCTGGGGTCCCCTCCCACTGCCCCCATCTAGAGTGGACTACACAGATCTTACCCTCCTAGCCTCCCTCCCCCTTATCCTGGTTCTCAACTCCAGCAGCCTCTCCCTTTAAACAAACAGGCCACTCCCCTACTCCAGCTCTGGCAGCAGGTAGGCTGAGGACCTTAGCTTCTCTTTCCACTCCTCCGAGTCCAGTCACCTACTCTCAATCTGAATATGTTAATTTTGTGCTTTTTATGAACTCTCATTTGTCAGTTGGTTGGTGGTTTTGTTTTGTTTTTGAGAGGGGGAGGGAAGGAAGAAGCGGAAGAGAAAAAGAGAGAGAGGGAGAGAAAGGGAGAGGTAGAGAGAGAGAGAGTTGGAGTCTCATTTTGTTGTCCACAGTGTCCACTGTGTTGCCTAGGCTGGCCTGGAACTCACAGCATAGCTGAGACTGGTCATGAACTCGTGGTGTTTCATATTCCATGCCTCCCAAGGGCGGGATTACAGGCATGTAGCGTTTAAACTTTTGTGAAATGTAATTGTCCTTTCCTCACAAACAAGAGGGTCTCCGTGTGCCCCAACACCACTTGTTCTCTTGATTTTGCTTTGTAACTCTTGTCTAATTTTATTCGCTAGCTAAGAAAAACAGGACAGCTTTTAGTCCCCGCTTCCTGACTGTTTGTTCAACTTCCTCTCTCTTCCCGTCCTTCTACTCCAGGCCCGTGTGGTTTCTTTTGGAGCAAGTTTTCAAAACATCAAGACAGATAAAGATCTGACTATCATCATTCTTGCATACTTCTTAAGGTCTGGATTTTTTTCTGATCCTGTATCCCTAACAGTGAAACCGTGCCAAGAGTCCATTTCCAAAGTAAAGCCATGATGTTTCCCCATGCAACCAGCAGAGATAAACAGCTTTCTATCTAATCCTAAAGTGGATGAGCAAGCAGACATTGATTCCTGATTTTGGATTTCACCAATGTAATCTCTTTCCCATGCTGTTACATTGTTCATCAACTGCTCTTTGAGTTCATTTGTGTAGGGGATGAATTGTTTCTCTGAGGACATGAAGTCTGTAGTTCTGCTGGTATTCGGGGACTTTTTAAAAATCCTTGCACTTATTCAAGTTCAAAAGAAGCGTATGTCAGGCTTGGACATGGTAGAAGTACAAATACTTGGGAGGACTTCCCCTCTAAAGGTCACTTCCTTCAACCAAAATGGTAACAGAGCTTCTAGGAGAGTGTAGGGACTGATGGAGTTCAGCCAGGCCTTTTCATCTCAGATCTATTCAGTGGGCTCTGATCTCCTCTACTAACTTAGTAACATCCAAGCCTCAGTTCTAGAGTAAGCGGAGAGTAGACACAAGGTAAATTGGAGTCCACTGTCAGCACCGGACATGCAGTTTCAGCCTGCTTCCTTAACAGCAGGGAGAAATTGACTAGTTTCTAGAGAATTTGGAGCTAAGTGGGAAAAGAGATGTGGAGAGCAGAACAGAGATGCGGGCATCCGAATCAGTTTCAAAGCTGTAGATATGGAGCTGACTGTGTAGCTCAGTGTAAAGTCTTTTCCAGGTATGCACAAAGCCCCAGACTTGCTCTCCAGTGTGCAGGGGTTCGTGGGTAGGGATAGCACCAGACTGGGGAAGTAACTCGGTGGGCAGAGGGATTGCCAAGCAAGCACCAAGTCTTAGGTTTGATCCCAGGCATAGCCTAACAAGTGGCGTGATACTGCAGGCCTGGAATCTCAGCCCTCCGTGGGAGAGGGCAGAATGATAGAGTTCGAGGTCATCCTTAGCTACGTAGTAAGTTTGTGAGCAGCCTGGGCTATATGAAATCCTGTCACAAGATAAAATAACAGAACAGGACAGACTAGAGTAGACGGTAACTGCGGATCCAAACTAGAGAGTATCTAAGGGACAGTTAACTAATACCTCTGTATAGGGATAGAAATGAAAAGCAAAATGGATGCTTCTCTGAAAGGTAAGATGAATTTGACAGGAGGATGACTGAAAGCAAATGATTCAAATGCCAAGAATTCGCCAGCAAAATGGACTTTGGGAAATGTGAGATATCTGATAAACTATTGGAAATTCTAGAAAGTTTATTTTATCTTGGCAACCAAGAAAATAGAACATTCCTTAATTCAGGGCCAACATCTCCCCCCCCCCCCCCCCGCATATCTGGTATGTGGGCAAAGGCTGATTAGGGATATTTGGGGCAGCAAAGGGGTCACTGGAAGTAAAACTCCTCCAAGCAGACTCTGAGAGGAAGGACTGGGTATCTTCCCAGTGACTATGGACCATAGAGAGGCTCAGTATCCTAAGAGTCTTAAAGACTAAAAAACAAATCTTAATTAACTCTAGCCCCAGAGAAAATGCTAATAATTAAGATTTGCTTTTTTTTTTAAGAAAAATTAGAGGCCAACAAGAGTAAAGTTAACTAGAAAGGAAAAGGGTGATTCTTCATATTCTCTGTTTCTTCTCCTTTGTTTTTTAGTCTTCCTCAGATACCTAGATTCTTCCTCCTACTTCCTCTCTCTACCCAGAAGTCCTGCCTAGCTGTTGGCCATTCGGCTTTTTATTACACCAATCCCCAAAATATTCCTTCACACGGTGTACAAATATCTCACGACAATAAAGTGCTTGCCACGCATGCCTAACGACCTGAGTTCGGATCCTGAGCCCTCACATAAAAGCCCGAAACAGGGATGCATGCTTGTCCTCCCAGCACTGGGTTGGTGCAGAGAAAGGTGGGCACTCTGCCACTTGCAGGCTAACCAGTATAGCTGAAAAGAGTGAGCTCTAGGTTCAATGAGAAATCCTGTCTGAAAACTTAAGGTGGTCTTTGACCTTCTTCACACACACACAGGCATACACATCTGAATGCATGTGTGTACAGACACAGGAACACACACATAGATTCTAAAAGTAGTTTATTGAGCCATATCACTGGCCCAGTCCTGAGACTTCAAACATCTCACTGGCACAGATACTATTTGCAACAGTTAGCATGAACACTGTCGGCTGGTTTTCTTCCCAGTGGCCCTTTGACACTCACAAGGCTCAGAGCTGCCCAGAGTCTTCCCTATCAGTCTAAATGTA
Source organism: Chionomys nivalis (assembly GCF_950005125.1). Classification (NCBI taxonomy): domain Eukaryota; kingdom Metazoa; phylum Chordata; class Mammalia; order Rodentia; family Cricetidae; genus Chionomys; species Chionomys nivalis. The sequence continues at coordinate 128,229,136 of NC_080112.1, read as the reverse complement.
TCAGGTCTCATTCCTAGCTTGAAGAACACTGACCCACAGAAGGCCTAGATTCTTTACCTATTCCCTCCTTCCTAACTGTGAGAGTTAGCTACCATTGTGGAGAAATTAGAAGTGAAAGAGCTGGGAAACTGTGACCCTCTCAACTTATATGTTACTTCAATAAAAATTAATTCAAAAGCAACCTATTTAGCCGGGCGGTGGTGGCGCACGCCTTTAATCCCAGCACTCAGGAAGCAGAGGCAGGCGGATCTCTGTGAGTTTGAGACCAGCCTGGTCTACAAGAGCTAGTTCCAGGAAAGGCTCCAAAGCTACAGAGAAACCTCGTCTTAAAAATAAACAAACAAACAAACAAAAACAACCTATTTTTAAAAGCATATCAAATTCTTATATGAGGATTCCCAGGAAATGTCTTTCAAGTCTCTATCAGTCATTTTCCCTGTGGCATCAGATCTCTGACATATTTGAAGGAAGTTTAAACTTGGAGTGTGTTTGACTTTTGCCATTATAAGCGTAGGTAAAACGTCTTCCTGCTTCCTGAATCTCAGAGAGAAAACTCGCACAGACATGGGTGGGCCCCTTTCACAGAATTCGACAAACTGCACCTGTCTTTGGGCCTCTGCTGCTAGATGGCCAAGTTACAGCATAGTTCCTCTTTAGCCCTAAGTCTGCCAGGTGCAGAGCAGATGGTCAACTAAGGAATACCAAGAGCAGGAGAACTAGTCTTTCCCTGGGAGGCCTTTAGGTGGGGAACTAATCAAAAGTGGCCAACCCCTGGAATCATACACACAAACAACACTAAACAGATTAAGTATGTTTTGTTTACATATTTGTTCATATATAAATCAGATAGAGGTATATAGATATAGATATCAAGAGTAACTGTTCTTTAAAATGTAGTCATAAATCTGAGAGGGAGAAAGAGGGTTAACATGGGAGGAGTTGGAGGAAAGAAAGGCAAGGGAGAAAATCATTAATTATATTCTAATAAAAAACCTTAATAAATTCTAATTTTTATTTCTCCTGTACAAAAAAAGGAAGGGAAACAGTAAAACACCTGGACTTTTTACTGTATTATGTTCTAAGTAATTTTGTTTTCCTTTGCTTTTCTGGTACTAGCAGCAGCATCAAGGCACTTGTTACAAATGCAAGTTGGGAAATATACAATACATATAACACCTTCCTATACAATAAACCACAAAGTCTTGATAAGCCCTCAAGGTGGTGGATAAAGTAAATATCTCCCTTTGGTTATTATATAATTATGTACATGTATTGAAACACAGCACTGAATGCTAGCAATATGTCCAATCATTACGTGGCAGTTAAAAACAAAATAAGCCCTTAAGAGACAGCAGGGCAAGGTGGGGCTTGTCTGTAATCCTAGCACTTGGGAACAGAAGGCAGGAGGGTCAGGACTTCAAGACCATCCTCAGCTATATAGTGAATCAGAGGCCAGCCTGCGGCAAGGGATTCGATAAAAATATAAATAAATAAAAAGTAAAAGAAATGCTTAATTTTTTTTGGACTCATGTAGCCAAACCTGACCTTGAACTTCTGATCCTCATGTCTTCATCTCCCAAATTCTTGGATTTCAGGAGTCTGTCACCACATCTGCTTTGTTTCCCAAACTCAGAGTCAATGACCTCAATTTTCCCCACCCACTTTAAGCAGAACAAACAAACCACAGTCAGTTAAAAAGCAGAAAGGAACGAGGGGTGGGGGAGACTTGGAAAACTCCCGAGCCAGATGTGGCGGTACCAGTTGTAAACCTAACACTTGGGGAGCTAGGGTGGAAGGATTGGCACGGGTTTTTGAGGTCAGTCTAGGCTACATGCCGTCAACCTGTTTCAAAATAGCATTAGAAAAATGCAGCTCAGGCGTGTGAGCCTTGGCTGAGGATTGAAATCACCTGAGGTCTCCGAACAAGCAAATAAACTTCAGACCAATTAAACCAGAGTCTCTAGGGGTGTAGTTCTTTGTTGTTTTTAGCCCTTCAAGTAATCCCATGAGTCAACAGTCTAGTAAAGAACCAACTGACTCAGTAAACTTGCCATGGTAGAGGGCACGCTGCCCTAAATATTCTTTAGAAAAAGAACCTTAACCCCAGCACGAGTGTCTAGGCAGTAAGGCATTCTCCTCTCCTGCCACCTTCTACCCCAGACCACATGTATATTGCCCTGAAGAAGAAAAAGGATATTTTAAGAGATACCTGTGTCCAGCTCTTTGGGTATCAGAGTATTGAAACAGTGGTCTCCAAGAAATTGGAATTTCCTGAGAGATTTCATGCTGGAAGAAGGAAAGGACTCAAAGGCTGCTACCAGCAAGAGGAAAACCTTGTCTTCTAGGAAGAGATTTCACACCGTTCTGACAACTTGTCAGAACACCCTGCAGGTCAGACTGGCGCTCAGATAATGATGGGTAGTAATGGGTGGACCATATGTTCAACAACACTTCTTGGTGATGACATCTCCTGCCTTCTATTTAAACCTAAGTCTCATATCGGGACCTCAAAGATGGAGTTGGGGGGTCACAGGAACTCTTTCTTTGTTCCTCTTCGTTGACTGAAGCACCTGTCTCTGCTTTTCATTGCTATTTATCTATTCAATTGGCCTACTGATAGTGCATGCCTGGGCTCAGCTTTCTAGGGCTTCTAGGACTTAGGACAGAACCTCATATGTGTGTCCTTTCCACATGTGCTCATGAAGGCAGAGCTGACACCGAGCCATCTAGGTCCAATCTTGGGAGTTATAAGCTGCGTTGTGTAATCCACCAAGGTTCAGAGGATCTGTCTGCCCATATTTTCTCATCTGGGTCTCAAGAGCAAGGAAAACGCATGTGTTCTTAACAGTTTGCGACCCTGGATTCCTGGTCCCAGAGAGGCACAGAGAACTTCCTCACAAGAAAGACATCACAGAGTCTTTTTCACTTTGAATCAGTGCCTGGCCTTTTGCCTTGGCATGCCAGCCAGCTTCGAGGTGGGTGAGTTAGGACATTGGGCTAAACTTGTCAGTGTAGATGCAATGTGTCTGTCGAAGAACAGGTGTGCAAACCATTGCTGAAGTTGACCAACCCATTAGCAAATTCTCCAGCCCCTTCCCTGACTATACTTATCCGGTGCACATGAGAAAAAGAAAAAAAAAAAGCTGTGTACCCAAGAGAAGAACAAATGTAGCTTGGGAGCAAAAACTACAAAGCACTCCACTTTCTCCTGGAACAGATTCTGCACCCTACCCTGCTCTAGCATCACTAACAAAAGGCTCCTCTCCGGCCACCAGAACCACCAGAGTTGCAGCCTTTTCTTCCACAACTCCACGGAACTCCATCGTCAACTCAAGCATGTTGACACCATGAATGGGTTCTGCACAGCTGAGTTCTAGAATCCCCACTAGGACCAGCATCGTGTACCAATCAGCACACCCCTGGCCCTATCTCCCTCCTATGGCTTTAGGCAGCCTTGAGCAGATCCTACCACACTCTCCTCCGTTTTCTCTTAAAACTCTGACCATGGCTTCTTCCTGGATTACTTCTAATAACCAGGAACTGAATTAATTATGCGCTTATTGGCTCTAATAGTACTTTGTACATATATCTGCTCTAGAATTTTTTCATTTTATCTTAATGAGCTGCTTATAATCCCTTCTCTGTCAATAAACTATAGGTTCTTCGCAGTCTATCCCTTAAAGTGAGAATTTTTTAAATGAAAATTTAAAAAAGAAAAGGAAGAAGAAAGCTAGCTGCATGCTACAGGAGCGGCTGAGGCTGGGGACCTTGTCGAGAGCAAGAGAGCGTGAATGCACAAGAGTGAGGTGGGATTCTGACGGAGTTGGTGACATGCTGCCTATGAGAATGCAGGGGCTTGAATTCCATTTCCAACATCCACAAAAACAAAACAAAACAAACAACAACTAAACCGGCATGAGCTGGGAAGGCTGAGACAGGAGGATCATGGGTGCTTCCTGGCTACCCAGCCTAGCCTAATCCGTGAGCACCTGGGTCCCATTAAGAGGACCCCTCTCACAAGGCGCATGGGTGGTGCCCGAGGAACAACACCTATTGGATCTCTGGCCTCTAAGCGGCCTCCTACGACATATGCATACATGCTTATGCAAGTACACATGGTAATGTGTGTGTGTGCGCGCACACGGACACACACCAAGTTTAACAAGAGAAAACCAGTCACATGGGGGTGGGGATAAGGCAGGAGACCTGGCCTCAAGAGAAAGGTTTTGAGAGTGTGTGACACGTGCATATATGTACACACACATAGAGGGATAGATTTGGAGCTTAAACATGTCTGAGAAAAACAAACAATGTTTACAGGTTTGCTATAAATGCACGCTAAAATCATCTAGGTTGATGGTTTTTAGTCATGTGTCGAAAACCAAGATAGTCAACTTAAAGAACCACTAAGGATTTTCTGTTGAGCCCTGAAGACAGAAGAAGGAAATAATAACTAAGTGTCGTGGTTTACAAAGGCATTCACTGTGACGCGACTATAGTGGGCAATCATCTAAAGCTACATCTATAGAGAACAGGGCAGAGAATGAGGCTCAGAGGCTGCGCGTGCTCAAATGCTTACAAAGTTAGCACAAAGAACGCGTTGGCCCAGAGGAAGGCTGGAAGCCCATCCTAGCTAAGGCCAACTAACATTGGCTGCTGCAGCAGGCATACAGATGTTCCAGGGTGTCTGAAGATGACCTGTGGCACATTAGAATACATTCCTGGGTGAAGATTTAAGATGCTAATGAGACTCGTGATGCACGAAGTTGTATAGAGAACTGCATATAAAGATTGGTGCCCGTAAATGAAAATAATCCAAAAACCTTGTTCTGCGTCCTAGAAAAGTCCGCATCCACTGTACAGTGACAGAATTGAGGGATGAACTTTGTCTTTGCTCTAGATGGCCTGCCTGCCCGGGGGAATGCACTCTCTCCTAATAAACTCCTCTGCTCCTGTTCCAGCTCTGTTTCTGCTCAGTTCTTTGTTTGGGAGCACAGGAACTTGTGACTTTCTTCTGGAGGTACCTTGGAACCCCAATATCAGCTTATATACATAGCATGTAAGATATACATGCAAACCACAATAAATTCTAAAGGCATAGCGACAACGTTTTTGTCTACATTCATATATGTAGTGTGTGTGTTCCTGCATATGAATATAGGCTAGTGAAAAACCTCAGGTGTCATTTCTCATGTGCCATCCACCTTGGGTTTTTGAGATAGATCTTTCATGGCCTGGAGCTCACCAAGTAGGCCAGGCTGGCTGGCCAGAGAGCCCCAGGATCTGCCTGTCTCTACTTCCCCAGCATTGAGATTTAAAGCATGTGCCAGTAGGTCTGGCATTTTAAATGTGGGCTCTAGGGAACAAAGTCATGTTCTTGTTCTTAGAAGGAAGCATTTTACCAACTGAACCCTCATTTTTAAAAACAGCAAAAATAAGTTGGTGAACTTAATTTTCATACTATATTTTAAAATATTGTTTCAACATATAATTGGTTTTTTTTTACTATCAAGGTAGTCTATATTCTTTTTCTTGTTTGGAATTTTATTATTATAATGATGTGTATATGTGTGTGTGTGTACTCTAGCCAGTGCCACAGGGTGGCAATGTAGAGGTCAGAAGACAACTTTGATCATTGGCTCTCTCCTTCCACCATGAACTCTGAGGATTGAATTCAAGTGGTCAGGCTTGTATGACCAATGCTTTCTCCTGCCGAGCCACTTTGCTGGCTCTTGTTTAATGTCTTTAGAAACTGTTTTTTTTTCTTACTCTAGTTACACATCTCTACTCAAACTAGCCATATTTCAATTATTCAGTAGCCTCATGTGGCTCAAAACTACCATAGTGTACAGGACACTGTAAAAACTGAAGTTGTGGACCAAGGAAAAGTCAACCCCTCTTCTAGACTTCAGGAGGATCTAGAGGAAGCCATAATGGCTCCTCAGAGGAAAAATACTGCTTGGGACCCCATGGGATGCAGAATGGCTTGCAGTAGGAGCCTGGTGCAGCCATAGACAGGGCAGAGCTATGGCTCCAAGAATTCAAGAAAAATAGAGTTAAGCAGCTATTTGAACAAGCCTCCCCGTTTGATTCCAGTTTATAGCACTCACTCTGTGCTATTATGGGAGAATAACTCTCGAGTGTTGCAGATAAATGACCTAAGCAACAGTTTATGAGGGCTCATTAATCTCAACATCATGGCAGGACTGAAGGAGCAAATAGATGAGCTCTCCTCACAAAGCCAATGAAGTAGCACCAGAGAGGAGAGAGGGGGAAGGGGGGGGGATGGAGAGAAAAAGATAGAGATTCCCAGAGCAGAATAAACAGTGTTAGAAACAACAGGACAGTGTAATGTAGAAGCAGACCCCTACTTTTTTAAAACAAGAGAGATCCTTGAACATAGAACTTTCTGAAAAATGCAGAGGAATTAATTGTGTGAAGATATCCCAAAGGAGGCAGCAATATTTCAGGAACATTCCCCCACCCCAAATTATCTGTCACACAGTAACCAGCATGAAATTCATTTCAGGAAAACACAGTACATTTGGGTCCCCTATTTTTCCTCCCAGTGGTTTCTTCCTGACAACCTAAGAAAGGAAAGCTAATCAAAATAAAAAATACTCATTAATTTGATAAAAAAAAGAAGGGTACGTGGGAGTGGAGTGGAGGAGCCAGGGAAAGTAAGCTGGCCAAGACTGTTTAGCATGACACTCTTTCAGAAAACAGGGAGGGGGTGTCAGGAACCCGTATCTGATCTGAGCCCCAAGCACAAGGGTAAGGGAGACCCTAATCAGGTGGTCTATGACAGGAAGACCTTCTAGCAGCCTTGCCCCTCCGCTCTGCTGTTCAGATCTCTCCAAAGATAAATTCTTAGACTGAGACAAATGTAAATGCATGAATAAATAAGGGCTAGGGATATGGCTCAGTGGGTGAAGGGACTGCTGCACAAATAAGATGGAGTCCGCCAGGACCCATGTCACAGGCAGGAGGAGCAACGGCCCACATCTGTAACTGGGGCAGTGGAGATAGAAGGGTCCTTGGAATTCATCAGCTGGTCAGCCCTGCTGTCATCAACCAATTGATGAGCTCCAGGTGTGGTGAGAATCCCTGTGCCAAAGAATAAAGGTGGAGTGTGATAGAGGAAGATACCTGACCTTGACCTCTGACCTCCATGTACAGGTGCACTTCCATGAAAACGCCCACATGACCACAGGTATATTGGTGCGGGATAATTGTCTGCATTCTGTCAATCATGTTTTAATCAAATGTTAATTGGCCAAGTAGAAAGTATAGGCAGGTCAACCAGACAGGAAGTAGAGGAGGGGCAATGAGAACAGGAGTATTCTGGGAAGCAGGAAGCTCCCTCCGCCATTCCTGCCCACACCAACGAAGAAGCAGGATGTGACCTGGCCCACTGAAAAGGGTACCGAGCCATGTGGCTAAAATAGATAATAATAATGGGATAATATAGGTTATAAGAGCTAATACGAAGCCTGAGCTAATGGGCCAATCAGTTTATAATTAATGCAGACTCCCTGTGTGATTTTCTCTGTGACTAAAGGGCTGGGGGACTGGGCAGGACAGAAACCCCAACATGCCCGGCCTTCATGTTACAGTATATATCTTATACTCAATCAAAAAAAGACATAAATAGATGTGTACAAATTAACAGCTTAGAAAATGCATCCAGGAAAGCACTGTGGCCTGGGCCATCAAGTATCCTTTGTCATTTCCAGCTCATAAGCACAAAGCACTTTTATTAAAGAATTACCAAAGTACGAATCCAGTCATGGTAATCCCAGCAATTGAGAGGCTGAGACAGGAGGATCATTGTGTGTTTGAGACCAACCTAAATTGCGCATACAGAGAGAGACCCTGTCTCAAAAACAAAACTAGAGAAACAAACAAAAAAGAGGAAAAACTACCGAAATATGAAATGATTGTTTTTAGTGAAGGAAACTCAATTTTAAAAATAAGATTTGCATTTAATGTCTGCTACTTTTTGGTCACCTTACTGTTTTAATCTGAACCAAACCTTGAAATTTCTATAAAATTTGAGAACTGAACAACTTCAAGCAACACTGCACTGCCTGATTGTATCTATCCCATACTTCCTGTGTACATGTATGCTCTCATTTATGTTTGTATGTTGGGGATTGAATGCAGGGCCTTGAGCATGCTTTGCACTTTTTAACCACTTACCTCCATGTCCAGAGGGTGGCAGTGACACCTACCTTTAATCCCAGCACTTGGGAGGCAGAGTCAGGAGCAGCTCTGTGTGTTCAAGGCCAGCCTGATTTACAGAGCAAGTTCAAGGACAGCCAGTGCTACACAAAGAAACTCTGTATCAAAAAATTAAAAGAAGAAAGATGAACATATGAAAGAAGCTAGTTAGCAGAAGTTCCTCCTCACGGAGGCTGCACATAAGGGACTGGATTAATTAATTTCATGTTGCTATGGCACAAATCTACAACCAAAGGAAACTTACAGAAGAATGACTTTATTTGGGTTTATGGTTTCAGAGGCAGAGTCCATAATGGTCAGGAAGGCCTGGAAGCAGGGGGATGAAGTGGGACTGGGAGCTCGCATCTTCAATCACAAACATGAAGCAGAGACAGAGCAGAGTGTGGGGTGAGGCTACGAACTCTCAAAGCCTGTCCCCAGTGATGTACCTGTTCCAGCAGAGTTCCACCTTCTAAAGGTTCCATGACCTCCCTAAAACACTGCCTCTATCTGAGGACATGTTGTTCAATGTGTGATCCTATTTAGGGGAGTTTTTCACTCACGTTTCCAGAAGAACAAAGCAACTTATTCCTTACATAAAAAAATGTGAGAGAATGCAGTTGCTATGTAGTCTGGTGCCACTGAGTTCTATCCTTTCTTCAGCTTGGGCCTGCTTCCACTATAGTGGGTGCTTTTTCTCCTATAATAAACTACCTTGATTTCTCCAACTATCCATGTGTTCCTTATTCCAGGTAATATAAACTGGAAATCCCAGAGTATGATTCCAAATCTCAATCCATGCCTGTAACACCTGGATACCCAGTCTTTTCTATGTTAGGAATATGATCTACAACCCAGAGCCAGAAAAATAGAGAATGACTGGCATTGGTTCTCAGCCTTCCTGTGAGACAATGCTGTGTCCCTTAAGTACAATTCCTCATATGGTGGTGACCCCCAATCATAAAATTATTTTCAATGCTACTTTATAACTACAATTTTGCTATGGTTATGAATTATAATGTAAATATTTTTGGAAAGATTTGACAAGGTGTCGTGCCCCATATATATAGCCTGAATGCCAGTACCAGAGTAAAGAATCAGGGCAGGGTATGTAACTCAGTTGTAGAATACTTGCTTAGTATGCAGGAAGCCCCCTGTAGGTGGAAATTTTCGCTGTGACCGCCAGTCAGTTCTGTCCCACCAGCTGGCACCCCAAACAACCACGCAAAGACTTATTATAAATTATAAATGCTCGGTTGATCACTTAGGCTTGTGATCTAACTAGCCTTTCTACTAACTAGCTCTTTCAACGTTAACTCATCTTTCTTATCCACACTCTACCACATGGTGGTATCTTCTTTCAGCACAGCATGTTCATCTCCTCCTTCCTTTGCATCTTCTGGCAACTCCACCCTCTCCATCCCCATGCTCTCTTTGTGCCCACAAGTCCCACCTGCCTCCACCTACCTAGCTATTGGCCATTTAGCCCTTTATTAAACCAATGACAACAACAAATTTTGACAGTGGACAAAAAGATTGTTCCACAGGAACGCCCTGGGTTCAAACCTTAACAACACACAAAAAGGAGCTCGATGACAAATGCCTATAATTTCAGCACCTGTAGGGTGGAGGCAGGCCAGCCTAAACTACATAGGGAGTTCAAGGCAAGCCTGAAATACCTGAGACTTTATCTAGGAGGAGGGGTAGGAGGAGGAAGAACAGTACTCTGCAAGATGTTTTTTTAAAAAATAAAAGGAATCACTGCTTTAAATTTTAAATGAATTACAAACTGTTCCAAAAATGAAATGAATTACAAATGAATTACTACTTTAAATTTTAAATGAATTACAAAATGAATTACTACTTTAATCTAAATGAATGAAAGTACATAGTTAATGACAAGGAATTTTCTCAGATAACAAGCTAGATTCATGCGCTCTGACTAAACTAGTAGAGTCTAATGCCTAATTATTACATAGAACTATGAAAAAATTTCACCTCTTTTTTGTGAAAAATATACAATGTCAGAACTATACTAGGTACACTACACTAGCTGTTCAAATATTCTATCACCAATAAATTTCACAAACAATTTGTGTGTCCTTGATGGAGAACGGTTTTTCCCTCTTGGAGTTCACGTTGGAGCCCTCTGGGCACCCAGATGTGCCAGGTTCTTAGGAAGCACTTGCTGCTCTGACCTTCTCTTTGTGACAGACATTTAAATACTAGTTGAGTCTAGGCATGGTGGCACATGCCTGTAGTCCTAGAACTTGAAAGGTAGAAACTGGAGGGTCAGAAGTTCAAAGCCCGCCTCAGTCACACAGAGTGTTTGAGGCTAGGCTGGTCTACATGAGGCAGTCTCAAAAATAAACAGATTTAGATACCTGTGACTTTGCTTATAATTTTATTTTCTTTTGATTTTTTGTTTGTTTTTGTTTTAACTTTGGAGATAGAATCCCATGTGAGCCAGGCTAGAAGTGAATACAGCTATGAATTCCTCATCCTCCTGCACCTACCTCCCAAGTGCTGCAAGGATAGGTGTGCACCACCAGGCCTGGCTTTAAGTATCATCTTTGAAAAGCCGATTTATCTTCCTAGTTTGCAGTCTGGGACATGTCCTTTGTTGCATGGGATGACAGTACCCTAGATGCAGACCTGCTTTCTCTGTGGCATCTCCCAGCTTTCACCAGCACCTGGCTAGGCAGTTGGAGGCCATAAACACTCTATGATGATTTTTATATATGTTGAAGAAAATCCTTTCTGGGATTGTGAGTCCTAAGTGGAAGTTAATAATATATTTTCTGTATTCTGACCTATTGAGGATCTCTGTAGTAGTCTCTACTTTGGATAATTTTCATTTATTTATGCATGTGCGTGTGTATTTATGTATGTAATGATTATTCATATATGGGTGTGAATACTTGCTCTGGAGTGCATGTGCCATAATGAAAATGTGGAGGTAGTAGAAACCTCAGTTGTTGGTCCTCACTCTCCACCTTGTTTAAGATGGGCTTTCCTTGATATTCATTGCTGCATATGCCAAGCTAACTGGCCCAAGAACTTTCAGGTATTCTCTTGTCTCCATCTTCCAGCTCACTTTCTGAACACTGGGATGACAGGGGAGTTGTATTGTGGCTTGGATTTACGTGGGTTCTGGGGATTCAAGCTCATGTCCTCACACTTGTGTGGTTTGCCGTCTCCCTTAGAGCTGGATGTGTAAATCCTTCCCTGTGCTAGTGCGATCCATGTGATGATACATCCCGCTCATTTCGCCACGTGAAAGTCTCTTCCTGTCCATCAACATACAAAGGCTTTAGATACATCTGGGGGCCCAGGATAGATGAGTGAGGGACAGAGTCAAAGCAAGAAACTTAAGTGAATCTTTCTTTTAAACTGACTATCTCTAAGTTTATTCTATGCTATTAATTCATCTGGCTTTTTGCAGTGTGTGTGTTTTGTGTGTGTGTGAGTGTACATGTACGTGTGTGTTTGTGAGTATGTGAATCTCATAACACATGTGTAAGTGTGTAGAGATCAGAGAACAACTTGTGAGAGTCAGTTCTTTCCTTCTCTCATGTGGGTCCCAAGAAGATTAAAAGAATTCAGGCTGTCAGGCTTGGCCATTTCGCCTTGCTATAGTTACTTTTCCCTTATTTATTTAGTTTGATGCTAGATTTTATGTAGCCCAGGCTTACTTAGAACTACCTATGCAGCAGATGATACTCTTGACCTCTGGATCCTCCTCTGTCTCCACCTCCTAAATGCAGAGGTTACAAATTTAATGGTTTTCTGGTGGGACGAGAAAGACAAAAAGGAGTCCCTTGGCAGATGAAAACTGAAAATCCCTCTGTCTTACCAAAACAGAAAATCCTTTCAGTCTAATGTGTGAGAAGAACGTGCCATATAAGTGACATACAGGACCAGAACTCTTGTGACCCAAGACTTTTTTTTTTTTTTTTTTTGGTTTTTCGAGACAGGGTTTCTCTGTGGTTTTGGAGCCTGTCCTGGCACTAGCTCTTGTAGACCAGGCTGGTCTCGAACTCACAGAGATCCGCCTACCTCTGCCTCCCAAGTGCTGGGATTAAAGGCGTGCGCCACCACCGCCTGGCCGACCCAAGACTTTTGAACTAGCCCTCTAGCCCACTTCCATTCTCAGATGTACCTTTCTGTTTTTTAAAAAAGTATATTTCTAATGTTATCTATGTGGCCCTGCTCCAATTCTTGGTTCCAGGCCACTAGAACCTGGGAATTTCAGTTGCTTTACTCTGGACTCTGATGCATGCTTATGCTAGCTTTTTGTTTTGTTTGAAAGTCTCAGTATATAGAGTTGAGGCTGGCCCCAAAATTGCTCTGTATGATCCTCCTGTCGCAGACTATTGAGTATTGGGATTATTAACATGTGCCACCACATCAGGGTCTTACAGTCTGATACTTACCTGGGAAAGCAGTTTATGAATGGCATTTGACCTTGAACAATATGCTGTGCTTAGGAGAAAGCATACACACTTATTCCATACCCACCAAATGAGAGCCTCTTTGTTTATCTCATGTAATCATACAATTTTGTAATAAATGTTACTCTTAAACAGACCACAGAACAATTCAAGGAAGAGAACAAACAAAGCCAAGCGAAAAGCCGAGCATTGGGGCCAGGCTCAGGGTTTGCGGTGGGAGCATGGGAGAGGAGAGCTGATGGAGGTCTTGACATCCTAGGAAGAGCTGTCCGTGACTCTGAACAGTTAGAACCAAAGCTGGAGGAAGGCTTCTGAGAGGAGAGAAAGGCTCCAGGAGGAGAGACAGGACCGTGAGAAGGAACATGCCTAGTGGAAGCAAAATTGTGCAGAGAGCCTGGGCAGCCTGGATATCAAGTTTGGTTTGGAAATTTAACTGGAAGGGCTGGGGAATGCAGCTCAGTTGATAGAGTCTTGCGTATCAGAGCTTGCGCAAAGCCCTGAGTTTCGTCCCCAGCATGGCATACATTATGCACAGTGGCAGATGCCCATAATCCTAACACTCAGGAGGTAGAGATAGAAGGATCGGGAGTTCAAGATCAGTTTTGGCTGCATAGAGATTTTATTTTCTTTTATTAATTAACGTTTTTCATTTATTTTACAGCCTGACGGCAGTTTCCCCTCCCTCCTTCCTTCCCACCTACCACCCTCCTGCCTCCCTCTTCCCCCTTCATCCATTCCTCTTACATCTCCATTCAGAAAGGCAAGCCTCCCATGGGCATCAACAAAGCAAGGCGCGTCAAGATGAGGCAGGCCCAATCTCCTCCCCCTGCATCAAGGCTAAGCAAGGCAGCCCAGTATGAGAAATAGGTTTCCAAAAGCCACCTCAAGAGCCAGGGAGGGACAGGGACGGGGACAGGTCCTGATCCCCACTGGTAAGGGCCTCACAAACAGATCAAGCTACACAACTGTCACACACATGTAGAGGGTCTAGCTCAGTCCCGTGCTGGCTCCACAGGTTAGTCCAGAGTCCATGAACTGTCAAGAGCTTGGATCAGCTGTCTCTGTGGATTTTCCCATCACGATCTTGACCTCCCCTCTTGTTCATATAATTCTCCCTCCCTCTCTTCAACTGGACTCCTGGAACTCAGCCCAGTGCTTAGCTGA